>NC_090991.1:42703889-43312686 GCF_041146395.1 Eulemur rufifrons
ATGAACAATTTTTAGTTTAGTATTATGTGTTTTAAAATTTACTAAATGGTATCATTTTCTCTATATCATTCTGCACCTTGTTGTTTGTTTGTTTGTTTGTTTTTGCTTTTATTGGTGTATATGGACCTAGTTTGTTTCTTTTATGTATTGTGTAGTATTCAATTTTATGAACACATTTCCTTATGTAAATTTGAGTTTATTTCAATTTTTGTGGTGTGTGTGTGTGATTACAAATAATGCTGCAGTGACTATCCTTATACACATATTTGAGTTTTTCTAGCGGCTGTATCCAGAAATGGAATTGCTAGAATGTAGATTATTTGCATTTTCACTTTTACTAAATAATTTCTCTACTATGTCATTGTACCTATTTGTATTCTTCTCAGAAATACTTGTTTCTGTTTTGCCATATACTTGCCAACATTCATTTGGTTAGACTTCTTAATTTTTCCAAATTTGGTATGTGAAAGGCAATGTCCTACTGATTTAATTTGTTTCCCTAATTTCTAGTGAGATCGAACATCCTTTCATATGCTTTTTGGCCTTTTAGAGTTCTTCTTTTGTTATTAGCCTCCACATATCCTTTGTGCATTTTCTGTTGGATTATTTGTCTTTTTCTTATTGTTTTATGGGAATTCTTTGTATATTCCTGTATATAAAACAAAAATCATTTGGCCCATGGGCCAAATCCAGCCTGCTCCCTGTTTTTGTGTGGCCTGTTAGCTAAGGATGGTTTTAACATTTATAATATTTTCAACTATTCAGGAAAAAAAAGGAGAATAAAATGTCACATGTGAACATTATATGAAATTCAAATCTCAGTGTCCATGAATAGTTTTATTGGGATACAGGCATATTCATTTACTTACTTATTGCCTATGCCTGCTTTTGTGCTACAATGGCCAAGAAGTGTATGGTGACAGAGAACATACGAGGTTTACAAAGTGTAAAATATTTACTGTCTTTACAGAAGAAGTTTCCAGACCCTTATTCCACATTGATCCTTAGTCTGTGACATTTATTGCAGATACCTTCTCTTAGTCTGTTTTTGGTTTTGGGACCAAAACTTTTAAATAGAAGTTTAAAATTTTAATTTATTCAAATTTATCATTCTTTTTTTTTGGCCTTGCATGTTATTTCAAGAACCTTTCTTCAGTCAGAGACCACAAATATATTCTCCTGTATTTTCTTGAAATATTTTTGAAGTTTTGTTTTTCACTTCCAGATTCTTAATACATTTTGATATTTTTCTTTTCTCTTAATGTTTTGGTAAGGGGATTATAGTGTGAGAGAGAGAGCTAATTATTTTTTCTCATATGGAGAAAGCCAATTTCCCACTTTTTTTGTTGTTGAAGAGCCATTTCTCTCTCCAGTGATATATAATGCCAACTGTCTCATGTACTAAAGATCTGTTTTATTTGCATATGAGCCTTTCCTGGGTTCTTTTTCAGTTCTTACTCTTTGATTAAATATTTCTATATTCTACATGGTTCTAATGATTTCTATTATCCAACTCATTGATTGTTATTGTCCTTACTTTTCCTAGTTCCTTGGGAGAAAAATACAAAATGTAATACTCAAGTAAGAACATTACTAATAACAAGTTTAGGGAAAGGAATGCTGTTTTTGAATTTTGTATATTGCATATACCAATATCATGTTGTTAGCTTTAATAACAAGAGAGTTTGATCTCAAATTTGTTTTCATTGCCATTATTATCATAATCAAATATTACAGTACAGGTTGGGTACCCTCAAGTACATGGTGTTATGCTAACTACTTTAAAAAACATATTTATGTATAACCAGTAAAGACAAAGTACTATTTATGCATAATATGATAAATAAAGTATAATTCATTTGAAAAAACAAATTTGAAGCCTGTTTAGATAATGTATGATCCGTTGGCTTTTTGTTATCTGGGTTTTTTCATGATATTAATATATTTAAACATACTTATCATTCAAAACAGAAAGAAGTTATATCTTTTGTGGTGGAGTGAAGTGGAGGGGAGAGATTTGATTTTTGGTCTATCAGTAACTGTCATTTTATATTTGTAGGGAGTAAGCAATATAAAGGTTTATTTTATTGTGAACCATATTACATAATAAAATAAAAATTCTCAATTATTAGTGTCTTTGAAACTTCTGCGTCGTCATATATGAAGGCAAGAATTTTGAATGAAAAACATTTTATCCTGACTCCTCAGGTATATGGTAGTTGTTTCTCAGGTGTTTACTTTAGACATCTGAAAGGATCAGAAACTGAAAGAGAGCCATTATTATGAAAACAAAAGTAGATCTGATTAGAAATGAAACCGAAAAAGTAGAACCTTATAGACCATGTTAATTTTTTTCTCCTCTAATGGGAGGTCATTTAAAATTCTGAGTATTAAATGATGTAACTATTAGATTTGCGTTTCTAAATGATTATTTAGCTGTTTTGTGGATATACGTTGAAAAAAGAATGGATATAGGAATGAATGCAGGTTGAAGATGGGACAGGGGGATGGATTGAAGTGATATTTAGGAGGGAAAATCAACAATATTTGGTGATGAACTCATTGAGATGGGGAGCTCTGATGGAAAAGATGAGACTTGAAGGAGTGAAAGGAAGTTTTTAGAATTTCATGTTTGGATATTTTGAGTTCAAGGTATATTTAAGACATCCAAGTGGAGATTTCAAAAAAGCAGTTATTATATAGACAGTCCTTTCCAACTTATGTATGGATAGATGAGTAGGGGCTCCCTAGTAGAATAATGGATTTAAGAGTATATAGGAGAGGAAAAATATCTTTCTTGATCCATCACTAGGTTCATGACTGAGACCCCTATAAAAAAAGACAAAGTTGTTAACAAGAGAAAAACATACAAATTTGTTGAATAAATTTTATGTGACACTGGAGCCTTCATAAGGAAATGAAGACCTGAAGAAATAGGTAAACCTGTGTATTTTTAATGCTAGATTTGATGAAGAAGTGGATAGCTGTGAAGTATGATTAGATAAAAAAGTATGATCTAATGGTAATAAACTGGGGGGAATTTAGCAAGGCCTGTTTATTCAGATTCTTCTCTATGTCCTTGTGTCTTTAGAGAATAAACTTTTTATAGTTTCCTTACTGTTGGGTATGTCAAGATGTTCTAGGTTCATCTAGTACATTTCCTTTCCTAGACCAGCTAGTTCTTTAAGAAGTCCTGTTTTCTTTTAACAGAGAATGGCATTTCAAGATTACTACCTGGGTACTAGGGATGGTCATTGCTGCTGGATCAGTCACTGTTAGTAGGCATTTTCAGTGGACAAAGCCTGGATAAACCTGTAATTTACAAGATCGCACTAATGTTTCCAATATGGATTCAATGCTACATAGTTTTTACTTCTTCTGTATCACATTCATAATTCCTTTCTTCCATACTGAGAATTCTGGTTCTCCAAGGTTATGATAGAATTAGTGTGTCCCATAATTACTTATTTGCTTTATCCCTCCTTGTGAATGTGGTAGTCTCTGTGTTATCACCACCAGTTTCTGAAATCAGTTAATTTTTTTTGTTGTTTATGCTGTCTCCATTCTTCCCCCATTTGTTTATGGTGGTACTATATCTACATTGTCAAATGATGTAGCGATTACATACAATTTCTCTTTAAAAGTGTGCATTTAGTTTTAATTTTGCAAGCGATCGCATATTTAGTGCTCGCCACCAGTTCTTGTTTTGATGTCTCTCTAGTTACTTTGGTGGCTTAAAGTTCTTTTATTAGTAGAGCTAGGAAGAGCTAATGCGAACAATATTCCCTGAGTTTTTGCATGTTGTTAGCAGTTTTGTTTTTACCCTTTATACTTAAAGGTAAGTTTTACTAGTTGTAAAATCCTTAGCTTAAATTTTCTCTCTTTGTGTATTTTAAATATATTATTTAATTTCTTGTATTATTTTTCCTTTATAAATCATGTGATGTTTTGCCTAATGCCCAAAGGATTTTTTTTCCTTTTTCTTTAAATGCCAGTAATTTTAGTAGAATATGTCTTGGTGCATTGATCTAAGTTGATAATCTTAAGTACACAGGGTTCTCTTGAAATATGTAGTTTCATATATACGTGTATGTGTGTGTATATGTATTTATATATCCATGTAAAAATGTGTATGTATATACATACATATATGCCCATATAACTGTATATACACATATACATAAAACACACACATATGCTTTTTTTTTTTACTGGAAAAAATAGTTTTTCTGTTCTTACTTTGATTTTCTTCTTTAGGGACTCCTATGTGTCCTTATGCTGGATCATCTTTGCCTATCTTCAGTATTTGTTAGTTTCTTGCAAATCCTTTTTAATTCTTTTCTTCTTATTTTTTTTTTATTTGTTAAAAATTTTCCTCTTCTTTACCTTCTGTTTCTCTTAGTCCTTTTGTTACATTCATTTGCTTTTGTGTTTCTTCCAGTTTAAAACGTCTTCATTGCTGACGTGATTTTTTTCATATTTCTAATTCTTACCTGATTTCTGTCTCCTCATTTCTCAGTTTTTCTAATTCTGATTTATGTTGCTCTTTGATGTGTTATATAATTTTCTCAACATTTTTAGCTCTTTTTGAAATTGTACATTATAGTCTTGAATCATACATTACAGTTTTTGTTTTTGTTTTGAGTAAGACTTTCTGGCATACTTTCATTGAATTAAGAGCATTATGATACTTTTTGTTCTTTTCTTTCTTTCCTCTCTTTGGAATTTGACCCTGATACTTGCCTGTTGATCATTTTTATTTGAAATTAGTTTTTGCAAGTATTTATAAGGAGGGTATGTCATGATAGCTTTTCTAACTCCATATGGCTTCCTCTTCTGTTGTTTTTTGTAAAGTGTTAAAAAATATCTGAGCTTGCTTTCTGGCTCTATTCCCTTCTTTTACTTTGATTTAGACCTTGTCTTTTCTTTATCCCTTTTGTCCCTGTTCTGCTGAATTTTGATTCCATTTCTAGCACTTTCTTTTTAGCATGGAGCCCCAGCATGGCAGGTTAGTTTCAAGAGTACATGCTGGCTAGACTATTGCAGCCTTTTCTGAACTTCCTCCTGCAGGCCCTGTGTAATCATTTGTTATCAGAATGGGCAAACCGCTTCCATTGTCAGCTACTGTTATCAAATTAACACTTTGTATTTTCTTGTGAGTTGCATTCTGGTGGGTGCCATTTTTGTGGTCTGGCCACACACCCTGTTCCTTCCCCCTATTTTGTCTCACACAGATACTTATAACTCTCCGGTCTGTGACTGTTTTGTTTTTTCTTAGCTCTACCCATTTATATTTTAAGGGTATAAAGATACTTTGTGTACAGAGGAAAAATCAACCGTCATCTTCTACTATACTCTCCACATAGAATGTGTCTGTGACCAGATGTATGGGGGCATTTTTACCCACCAAGCAATTCTCCATTTCTCTGAAGACAACAGCTGGGTGTGTCCTATAATTCACTTCAATTCTGACACTACCTCGAGTTAAAGTCAGATCCCATTGGGTAAGTGCTCAGCTCCACAAGACTGACACCTACTTCAGATGCCAGTCGCAAGTCTGAGCTTCCAGTACTTCTGACCAACAGGCCCTTAACCCCTCCTCAAGTTTGATCATTTGCTAGAATGGATCATAGAACTCTGGGAAACACTTTACTCATGCTTACCTATTTATTATAAAAGAATATGACTCAGGAATAGCCAGGCAAGGTATTACAGAAAGAGCATGGAGCTTCCATGCCCTTTCTGGGCACACTCCTCTCCACATATTCAGAGACTCAGAAGCTCTCAGAACCCTGTAGTTCAGGAATTTTTATGGAGGTGTCATCATGTAGGCATGTTGAATTATTAACTCAGTCTCATCCTGGAGGATAGAGGGCGGTGGGGCTGAAAATTCTAAGCTTCTAATCATGGTATGGTCATTCTGGTAGCCAACCCACATACAGTAGCCCGCTAAGAATTGACTCATTAGAACAAAATACACCCAGGAAATTCCAAAGTCTTAGGAGCTCTGTGCCAGGAACTAGGGGCAAAGACCAAACTATATATATTTCTTATTATAAATCATACCTTGTTACCCAGTATTACTGTAATTCTTGTCCATGGGTAGTTGTTTTGCTATCTAATTGTTCTTATGCTACTTACATGGGAATTTTGGAAGATGCAAAAAACTATCCTACTAGCAAACCAAATTCAACAACACATCAAAGAAATAATCCACTAGGACCAAGTGGGCTTCATTCCAGGGATGCAAGGATGGTTCAACACACGTAAATCAATAAATGTGATTCACTACATAAACAAAAGCAAAAACAAAGACCATATGATCCTCTCAATATATTCAGAGAAAACATTTCGACAAAATCCAGCACCTTGTCATGATAAGAAATCCTCAACAAACTAGTGATAGAAGGAACATACCTCAAAAGTATAAAAGTCATTTGTGACAAAACCATAGCCAATGTCATACTGAATAGGGAAAAGTTGGAAGCATTCCCTGTAAGAGCTAGAACAAAACAAGGATGCCCACTGTCACTACTCCTATTCAACATAGTGCTGGAATTCCTAGCGAGGGCAGTCAGGCAAGAGAAGAATATTAAGGATATCCAAATTGGGAAAGAAGAAGTCAAACTATTGCTCTTTACTGATGATATGATCTTATATCTAGAAAAACCCAAAGATTTCACCAAGAGTCTCCTAGAATTCATAAATAAATTCAGCAGAGTCTCAGGATACAAAATCAATGTACATACATCAGTAGCATTTCTACATTATTTACTAATAACAGTCAAGCCAAGAGTCAAATCAAAGACTCAATGCAACTCACGATAGCTACAAAGAAAATAAAATACCTAGGAATGTACTTAACCAAGGGGGTGAAAGATGTCTACAGGGAGAACTGTGAAACTCTGAGGAAAGAAATTGCAGAGGATACAAACAAATGGAAAAACATATCATGCTCATGGATAGGTAGAATCAACATTGTTAAAATGTCCATGCTACTCAAAGTAATTTACAAATTCAATACCATCCCCTTCAAGTTACCAAAGTCGTACTTCACAGATCTAGAAAAAAATAATTCTATGCTTTGTTTGGAACCAGAAAAGAGCCCAAATAGCCAAAACAATCTTAAGGAAAAAGAACAAATCTGGAAGCATCACATTACTAGACTTCAACCTATACTATGAGGCCACAGTAACCAAAACAGCATGATGTTGGTACAAAAATAAAGATATAGACTAGTGGAATAGAACAGAGAACCCAGATATAAAACCATCTATCTATAGCCAACTGATTTTTGACAAAGCAGACAACAATATACACTGGGGAAAAGAAGCCCTATTCATTAAGTGGTGCTGGAAAACTGGATAACCACATGTAGAAGAATGAAGCAGGACTCCTACTTCTTACCACTTATAAAAATTAATTCAAGATGGATTAAAGACTTAGATGGAAGACATGAAACCATAAGAATTCTAGAGGAAGATATAGAAAAAACTCTTCTAGATGTTGGCCTAGGCAAAGAATTTATGAAAAAGACCCCGAAGGTAATCATGGCAGCAGCAAAAATTAATAAATGGGATTTGATTAAATTAAAAAGCTTTTGCACAGCTTTGCACAATTGCAAAGATATGGAATCAACTCAGGTGCCCATCAATTCATGAGTGGAATAATGAAATGTGGTATATGTGTACCATGGAGTACTACTCAGCCATAAAAAAGATGAATTAATACCTTTTGCAACAATCTGGATGGAACTAGAGACCATTCTCCTAAGTGAACTATCTCACATATGGACAAACAAACACGACATGTACTCACTATTAAATTGAAATTAACTGATGCACACACAAGTTCACAGAAGGAAGCAAAACTCAGTGGAAAGCAACCATGGGGTAGAGGAGAAAAAGGGAGGGGAATAAACCAACCTAATGGGTACTGTGAACACTATTTGGGTGACGGGCACTCCTATAGCCAGGACTCAAGCATTACGAAAATGATTCATGTAACCTAAAACATTGGTACTCCCTTAACATTTTGAAATTTAAAAAAAAAGGATTAAAAAAGACTTGGAGTCTCATAATTTAAAACATTAAAAATGCCCCAATACAATTACACACAATATTGATATACAATAAACTAGGAAAATATCAATTTGCAAGGGAAAAGACAATGATGCCAACTCTAAGATGACTCAGATGTTGGAGTTATCTGACAAAAATTTTAATGAAGCTGTTATAAAAATATTCCAATAAGCTATTATGTGAGTCTTATTGAAATGAATGGAAAAATAAAAAATCTTAATAAAGAAATAGGATATGTAAAGAAGAACCAAGTAGAAAGTTTAGAACTAATATAATAACCCAAACAAAAAGCAAACTTGATGGGATCAGGAGCATACAGCAGAGTCAATCAACTGAAAGACAGATCTGTAGAAATTTTCCAAATGTAAATAACAGAAAAAGACTGGTGGGTAAATAGAGTCCCAGGGATCTATAGGACGATAACAAAAGGTCTAGATTTATGCCACTGGAGTTCCAGAAGAAGAAAAGGAAGAGTATGTTGCTAAAGTAATTTTTGAAGAAATAATAGCTGAAAATTTGGCAAATTTGGCAAACAGTACAAACTTGCAGATTCAAGAAGCTCTCTGAATCTTAAATAAGATAGATTTAAAGAAATTCACACCTAATCACTATTTGATCAATCTTCTAAAAACTAAAGATCAAGAAAAAATCTTGAAAACAATCTGCCACATAATTCAAATGCATATAGATTTCTCATCATAAAACATGGAGATCAAGAGTATGGCAAAAACAGGCGAAGATATAAACAAGAATACACAAGCACCAAATAGACAATAAATGTATGCTCAGCTTCATTATTAATGAGGGAAATGAAAATTAAACAAAAACCAGATACCAATTTACATTCTTTAGATTAGCAAAAATGAAAAGGCCTGATAAGTATTTGTGAGATTGTGAGGAAATGGAAACGTTCACTTTTTGTGGAATTAAAAATTAGTGTGACTATCTTTGACAGAATTTGATTGCTCTTATAAAGCTTTTATAGTGTATAATATAATAATTTCACTTGTAGATCTTGAATATATGCATATGGAGCTTATGTACAACAAAGTGATTGAACATGCGCTAAAGGAAATGGTTCCCTGCAGGCATCCTTGAAGTACTATAAAGTTGAAAACTACCTAAATCTCCATTAGTAAGAGAAGAGATGAATTGTGATGTATTCATTGAGTAGAATACCATTCCAGAGTTACAATGAATTATATAGAACTACATGTTTACACACAGATAAATTTCAAAACATAAATATTAAGTGAAAATGGCAAATTGCTGGATGATATGAATAGTATTATGTAATATAAACGTTTGTGAAAGCATATATGTTTTATAACAGTGTAAAAACATGGATCTGATGTTATGTATTAACTTAGGGTAGTGGTTACTGTGGGGAGGGATGAAGGAAGGGAAGTTGTATTGGAGAATTACATAAAGAAAGTATCAAGTCTATATAACCAATAATGTTTTAGTTTTTTAAAACAAATTGATAAAAATATGGGAAATTTAAACATTTGTTAAAATTTGATAGTTGCTACATGAGTGTGCATTGTTTTTCACTGTCTTTATATTTAAAATTTTTTCATGATAAATTTAATGTTTAGTAACAATAATTATTATGAACATGTAGAGCAGGTTTTCTCAGCTACTGGCACTATTGAAATTTTGCGTCCAATAATTCTTTGTTGTGGTAGGCTCTTCTGTGAATTCTTGGATATTTAACAGCATCCCTAGCCTTTGCCCATTAGATGTGAGTAGTACTCTCCCAATTATAACAACAAAAAATGTCTCCGGACATTCCCAGAAGTCCCTGGTTTGCCGCTGGTTGAAAATTACCAATTTAGAGATTACAAAGTGCTGTCATACATATTTGTTAATTTGAACCTCAAAACAACCTTCCAAGTAAGATGTTACTTTGCTCTCAGTTTTAGAGATAAGGACACAGAGGCTCAGAGAAACTCAGCTAAAAGTGGCAGGTATGGAACAAAAACTCAGGTTTTGTTATGCCCACATATCGTTTTAATGTGTGTGTATGTACATAAGTATATAGTCCCACACATGCCCTAGTAACCTTAAAATCTAAAAGCAGAATACAAATTAGACATTCTAAGAAGTTTCTTATTTTTGTATTTTTTTCCCACAGGAATATTTATTGTTTTATGTCACCTCTAGCAATGTTGTGATGTCTCTCTGATTCCATTGTGCTTTATTCATGAAAACTTATAAATGATTAAAAATTGAGTAAAAAGAGTAGGTCATCTACAGAGGATTATTGTATTTTATTCTGCCTGCATCTTTATTTTTTGACATGCCATATTGTTTTCATTCTGCATTTGGAGAAAATGAGTTACCAGTAGAAATTTTTGGTGGGCTGCTAATATTTCCTTACTAACCCTCATGAAATATTTATATAAAATAGTTGCTTACAGAAATTTTTATAAATGGATTTTAATATTCAAAATCCAAGTTTGGTTTCAAATTCAAACTGTAGAAATCGTGTACAGACACATTAGTTTTTCATGAAAATAGGAAATGATATTACAATGTAATTTATATTGTGGTTTTCAATAATGTTTTATTTAGTGTAGGAAGTAGAGTATCAAAACTAAATTATATCCTTAGTTGTATTTACTGTGGAAATGTATATATGTATTATATTGTATACTTTATTGTACATGGAGCTAATGAGCCTAAGATTGCAGCTTTTATCTCTTTGAGAACCATAAGCTTTACTTACCGGGAAGAAAAGACTTTCATGATGCAGTGTGCACTTTTAGTTACCTTTCACGTGCTTTTCTGGGCTACAGAGAAGACTGAGATTTAACATGTAATTAAGCAGTAAGGTCTTCTGTTTCTTTGGGCTGGTTTTTGCTAATTCTTACATTTTACTCCCAAAAAGATTACCTACAGAGAGCCAAGAAGAGGGTCCTTGAGCCCATGCTGCCATTAAACTTTCAGTGGCCCTCGAGTAGATTAGACATCATTTGCAAAACCTTCTTCTCATCCTTATTGCCCTTACTCCTAAGTCATTTCAGTCTTTCCTTTTCACAGAGATTGCTTTAAGTAGCCTTCTAACTAATCTCCCAGCCTTTAGATCAGGTTTCAGCAAACTATTTCCAACTGACCAAATCCAGGCCACTTTTATGTGGCCCATAATCTAAGAATGATTTTTACATTTCTACATAGTTGAAAAAAATTAAAAGGAGAATAATATTTTATGACACATGTAAATTATGAAATTCAAATTTTCATGTCCATAGATAAAGTTTATGGGCTTTACAGAACAGAACCACATGTGTTCACACAGCCAGGATTGAAAATCACCACTGTAGTCTCTCTGTATCTCAGTATACCTCCATGCTACTACAAGGCCTATGTTTTTAAAATGCAAATCATTTTAGGTAAATATATTTAAATATTTTTAAAAATACATTAAACAGGTGGATCAGGGTTCTCATTTGCTTTACAGAGTGTAATTTCTGTGACAGCATATGCTGGTTAACATTGTTCCAGACCATAGATGAATTAAAAATGTTTCCATTTCAAGTGGTTGATTTGACTAGAGTAACTCATATGTCAATGTAATGAGCATTGACCTTTTCACTAAAAAATAGAAAATGTATGATATTTTCACACTGTAAACATTTAGAAAGAGCTAGCTTTTCTTTTTTCTTTTCTTGTTAGGGGAGAATTTTTTCTTGAATTCCCTGTAAATCATATATACCTAAGTTTATACGAGAGAGAGATTTCACAGAGAAGTAGGGAACAGATGCGTGATGGGAACTTTAGTTACCCAAGCATAGTTAATACAGATTGTCAGTTTCTAAATTTTCTTACTAGTATATATAATTTCTTAAATAATGATATCTATCAGTAGGGAGCAATGTATAAACAGACCTGGGGAGGGAGGGTTATAGTGGTGGCAAAGGGTACCAAAACTTATAATGAGGTACTTTAGTTTGGTTATAGCCAGTAGATTGCCAAAAGAAGTTCTTGGTAACCTGTCTTTTTTCTAATTTTAATTTTTATTTGTTTACTTTCTCTTTCAGAATATTAACGGGGTATAAATGTTTTGGTTACATGAATTACTTCTGTACAGTTTGAGTCAAAGTTACAAATGTGTCCGTCATTCAGTTTTGATTTCCTTCTCTTGCTTGATTGCTCTGGCTAGCACTTCCAGCACTATGTTGACCAGAAGTGGTGACAGTGGGCAACCTTGTCTAGTTCCAGTTACAAGCGGGAATGCTTTCAGTTTTTCCCCGTTCAGTATGATGTTGGATGTGGGTTTGTCATATATGGCTTTTTATAATATTGAGGTATGTTCTGCCTATGCCTGCTTTGTTAAGAGTTCCTATCATAAAAGGGTGCTGAATTTTGTCAAGTGCTTTTTCTGCATCTGTTGTGAGGATCATACGGTCTTTGTCTTTGCTTCTATTTATGTGGTGAATCACATTTATAGACTTTTGTATGTTGAACCATCCTTGCATCTCTGGGATGAACCCTACTTGATTGTGGTGGATTAATTTTTTGATGTGCAGTTGAATTTCATTTGGTAGGATTTTATTGAGAATTTTTGCATCTATATTCATAAGGGATATTGGTCTGTAGTTTTCTTTTTTTGTTGTATCTTTTCCTGGTTTTGGTATCAAGGTGATATTGGCTTTGTAGAATGAGTTGGGGGGGATTCTTTCTTATCTTGTGAAATAATTTCTGCAGTATAGGTACCAGTTCATCTTTGTAGGTCTGGCAAAATTTGGCTGTGATATTATCTGCACGATCTGGTCTCGGACCTTTTTTTTTTGGAGATTTTTAATTGTTGCTTCAATTTCATTACTTGATATTGGTCTGTTCAGGAGTTCTATTTCTTCCTGATTGAGCCTAGGGAGGTTGTGTGTTCCTAAGAATTCATTCATTTCCTCAGCATTTTCAAGTTTATGGGCATAGAGATTTTTATTGTACTCACAGATGATATTTTGTATTTCTGTGGTATCAGTTGTAATATCTTGTTTTCGTTTCTGATCAAGCTTATTGGCATCCTTTCTTTTCTGTTTCTGGTTAATCTATCAAGAGGCCTGTCAATTTTGCTTATCTTTTCAAAGAATGAACTTTTTGTTTCATTAATCTTCTGTATAATTCTTTTATTATCTATTTTAATTAGTTCTGTTCTGACCTTGGTTATTTCTTTTCTTCTGCTGGATTTGGAATTGGTTGCTCTTCCTTTTCCAATTCCTTGGATTCTTGATTTGTGATCTTTCTATCTTTTGGATGCAGGCATATATGGCTATGAATTTTCTTCTTATCACCATTTTGCTGAATCCTACAGATTGTGATAACTTGTGTCCCCTGTCTCCTTTGTTATTTAGTTTGAAGGAACTTTTGATTTCCATCTTAATTTCCTCCTTGACCTAATAATTGTTCAGCAGTAGGTTGTTTAATTTCCATGACTTAATGTAGAGTTGTGTGTTTCTGTTGCAATTGATTTCTAATTTTATTCCACTGTGGTCTGAGGAAATACATGGTATAATTTCTGTTTTGTTAAATTTATTGAGACATGTTTTGTGGCCTCGAATGTGATCAGTCTTAGAGAATGTTCCATGAGGTGATGAGAAGACTGTATATTCAGTGTTTTTTGGATAGAATGTTCTGTAAATGTCTGTTGGGCCCATTTGTTCTAGAGTTCCGTTTAAGTCCATTGTTTCTTTGCTTATTTTCTACCTAGAGGATCTGTCAGGTCTGTCGGTGGGGTGTTGGAATCTCTGGCTTTTATCATGCTGCTGTTTATCATTTTGTTTAGATCAAGTAGGGTTTGCTTTATTAATCTGGGCACACCTGTGTTAGGTACATAAGTATTTAGGATTGTTATGACTTCTTGTTGAATTGTTCCTTTTACCATTATATAATGATCATCTATCTCTTTCTTTACTTTTGCTGATTTGAAGTCTATGTTATCTGATATGAGAATGGCTACACTAGCTTTCTTTTGGTTTCCATTTGCATGGAATATTATTTTTCATCCATTCACCTTGAGTCTGAATGAGTCCCTGTGGGTTAGATGCATTTCCTGGAGACAACAGATACTTGGCTTGTATTTTTTTTATTCATTCAGCCAGCCTGTGTCTCTTGAGTGGAGAGTTCAAGCCATTCACATTTATTGAAAGAATTGATACATGGAGTGGATTTCTGTTCACCCTGTTAAGTAGAACTTTATTGCTTTGTTTTACCTCTTGAGCCATTGTGGTATTCGGGCTCTTACCTTTAGCTTCTGGGTGATATTACACTAGTGATTGTGCTAATTCATTTATAATGCAGTTCTGAGTACTTTCTGCAGGGAAAGTCTGGTCTTGATAAATTCCCTCAGTGTTTGCTTGTCTTGGAATGTCTTTATTTCTCTCTCATATAAGAAACTTAGTTTTGTAGGATACAGAATTCTAGGCAGCCATTATTCTGTTTGAGAAGACTGAGAATGGGGCCCAAGTCCCATCTGGCTTGTAAGGTCTCAGTTGAAAAGTCTGGAGTTAGGCTGATGGGTTTTTCTTTGTGTGTTACCTGCTGTTTTTGCCTTATGGCTTGTAGGAGTGCCTCTTTTATGTTTATTTTGGCCTGTCTGATGACTGTATTGTGATGATTGCCTCTTTACAATGAATCTCACAGGAGTCTTTGAGCTTCTTGTACCTGGATATCTAGATTTCTAGCAAGGCCAGGGAAATTTTCCTCATTTATTCCCTCAAATAAGTTTTCCAACCCTTGTGTATTTTCTTCTTCACCCTCAGGGATGCCTATGATTCTTAAGTTAGGTCTCTTGACATAATCCCATATTTCTTGTAGGTTTTGTTCTTTCCTCTTGTTTCTCAGATCTTTTTGACTGACTTTAACTCAAAGGTGTTGTCATCAAGCTCTGAGATTCTTTCTTCTGCGTGATCTAGCCTATTCTTAAGGCTTTCCACTGTGTTTTGTATTTCGTTGAATGAATTTCTCATTTCCATAAGTCTGTTTGATATTTATTAAATTATTTGATTTCTTGTGTAAATTTTTCATTAATTTCCTGCATTGTTTTTGTGGTTTCTTTGTGTTGGGTTTCACTGAATTTCCTTATAATCCATATTCGGAATTCTTCATCTGTCATTTCAATCTTTTTTGTTTTGGTTGGTATCCATTGGTAATGAGTTATTGTTTTCTTTTGGGTGGGGGGGGTGTCCTTTCACTCTGATTTTTCCCTGTTTCCAGAGTTCTTTCACTGATTCCTTCTCATCTGGCCTCTTGGTCGAGACCTGGGTGTGCTAGCCCTGGCTTATGGGCCTGTCTTCGGGTCCTCAAAGATCAATCCTTGAGCATGCCAGGAAGAGTAGTGTGCTGGTCCTGAGTTCCTTGTGAGTTGTTCTAGTAGGTTTGTTGTACCTCTCAGGTTACCTCTGGCTGCTGTCTTCAGGTCTTCCCAACAGTGTGTAGTGAGTTAGGTCCCCCAGCTTATTCTCAGTGATGATAGGTGGTACTTGTGAGTGTGAATCAGTCACACCCTGTTTGCTTGAGTTGGAAGATGCTATCATGCACTATATCATCATTCTCTCTGTCGTTGGTTGATGTGTGTGTGATAGTGCCAGCTGCTGAGATGTTATTTTGTGTCTGTGGTAGACTCTGGTCCCCCAGATGGAGTACTTGAGTGCCCCAAGCTTTAGGAGGGACCCTGTAGCTCCCAGGGGCTTCTTGATCTCTACTGCCACTGAGGTGGGGGGAGGAGCAAGGCAGTTTATTGCTAGGTTGTGGGAGCCTGAAAGGCTTTGCAAAGCCTTGACAGGGCTCAGAAGTTGCTTTTCTGGCCACTACAGAGAGTCACTAGTAGGAGGGTTAGGACAAGCTCTCCAAACTGGGAGAGCTGTTCCCAGGGGAGGGGGCTAAACGCTTGTATGCTAAGGTCCCAGGATTGGTTCTTTCTGCCCTTACCTAGTAGCACCATTTTTCTGTGGGGAGGGGTAGGTACTCCCCCGAATGGCCACTCCTTGAACCCCGACACACCCTGTAAAATTGAGTCAGTAAATTCTGCAAAGGACATGCAAATTGACCTCCCTGTCAGTAGGAGGCACTTGCTGGAAGGAACAAGCTGCAGGATTGTTTCTGGGTGCCGTGACTGGCTCTAGTCCCTCAGGAGAAGTACTTGCATGCTCCAGGTGATAGGCAGGGCCCTTGAACTTCCAGGTGAGTCCTTATTCTCTGCCACAGCAGAGACAGGTATGGGGGACTGTGACTGGGTAGAGCTGGGTTGGGTGAGCTTGCCCTCAGGCTCCACAAAAGCTGGCAAGGTAGCTGTTTTGGCAGGGGTCAAAGATCTGCTCCCAGCTTCTGGGCAGAGCTACTAGGAAGGGGCTGAAGTGGCCACACCCAACCAGCAAGTCTGCTTATGGAGGCAGGTCTGTCTGAGATTCACATACTGGCAGTGAGCAGTGAGCCTCACTCCTCTGCCCCCTCCTCTGCTCCACAGTCTTTCCTCCGCATCTGCCAGCCAGGTGAGCTTACCCACGACTGTGCTTTGGGCTGAGAGGTTCCCCACCCAGGATCTCAGCCTGAGCTGATAGTGTGGCCCTCCTATGGGGCAAGGGGTGCCCCACACAAGCACACCATAGCTAGGACCCACACTGCATTCTCCCCCCAGATCTGCCTGTGTGGGCTCCCTCACCTCCTGAGACCGAGAAGATCAGTCCCTGACCATGCCAGGGAGAAGCATGCTGGTCCTGAGACGTCCACAGGCTGTCTGAGCAGAATCAGTGTCCTTCCACCTTGGCATGCCCTGATCTGATGGAGCCACCAGGCAAGCAGCACCAGAGAGGGCCAGAGAGCAGGGACCTCACTGTCTGAGCACCCCTCAACCTGCTGCAGGACCCCAAGAGGAAAGGCCTGAGCCCCACTCTCTGTGAAAGCCTTGGTGTAGTGGCTTAGTACTCTCTCCCTGCAGCCATGGGTCAGCAGGGGAAGGGGATAGTCTGTATGGAGGAATGCTAGCACTCTGGTCATCTCTGACCCTCTCTCCAGGAGACAGTCTGCCCAGAATGTCCAGGCTCTGGAGTCACACAGATCACCTGGGACCCACTGGACCCTGTGGCTCCTGCAGTCTGGGCCAGAGTTGGGAAATGTCTGTGTGGGGATGAGCAGGAAGAAACCTGGGGAGTTGAAGACCCCAGGGGGAAGGGCAGAGGCACGTGAATGTGGATAAGCAATATGGCATCTACTGTCCTGGCTTGGGTCTGTGGGTGCAGGAAGTGCCCCAAGGAGACTGGCAGCCTAGTGTCCTGTCCGCAAGAAATTCCCGGCTCACTGGTGGCAACAGCCTCTAGGCTTGTGTGGGCAGAAAGTCTCTTCAACAGTTTGGGAACCCACCAACTGTCAGAGATGGGAGGGAGGCAGAAACAAACCACTCCACTTACCCTTTTTGCTGGACTCCAAGCCTCTTGAGGGTTGATCTTTGTCGATACCTTGCTCCTTCTTGTTATGCACCCCAACTTCTTCTCGGAGAGTCTCCCGAAGCCTCTGACACCCTTCCTTCAGACCCACATTCAATCTGTGTTTGTCTGTCTGTTCATTTTTTCTCTTTCATCTAAAACTTCTCCTCCTTACTGAGATGCTGGTGTCTCTGGTCAGCCCCTAATAATGTTCTTTTTATAGCATTTTTTCTCTCCATACCAGTCTAGGATCAGGTGTTGTATTTGTTGACATTGTCTTCAGACTCCTTAAATCTGGAACATTTCTACACCTTTTTTTATTTTGCATTTTTACAACATTTACATTTTAAAATAATACATGTCTTCCCTTTATACATAAAATATCCTCTTTTGAGGTCTTAACAAAATGCAGAAAAGCTGGAAAAGTCACCTCAAGCTCGGGTGCAGATGTTAATGAGAGGTATAGTCCTGAATTGCCTAACTTTTTTTTTCATTAGAATGAATAGAGAGACCAAACTTGGCTTTTGGGAAAAGTATTTTTTTCTCTAGCGAATGAATCTTTTGAAGAGAATAAATCTTTTGACTTTAAATGGGAAATGAATAGAAAGATTGGATTAATATATATTTAATACATAAAAATTTGGGGGGTGGGGAGGACATTCTTGCTCTATCACCCAGGCTGGAGTACAGTGGACTCATCACAGGTCAAAGTCCTGGGCTCAATCAATCCTCCTGCCTTCCCAAGTAGTTGGGTCTACAGGTATGCACCACCACACTCAGCTAATTTTTCTGTTTTTTGTAGACAGGGTCTCATTCTTGCTCAGGCTGGTCTTGAACTGCTGACCTCAAGTGATCCTCTGCCTCTTAGAGTGCTAGGATTACAGGCATGAGCCACAGCACCCAGCTTGGATTTACATTATAAGACTAAATCTTTGTAACCCACTTTGTTAGAAAGCCTCTATTCTATAAAGAAAATTGCTATAATTACTAAACAGTGCTTTTTAATACAGTTTTGATGAGAGGAGAATGAAATGGAAACATAATAGCAAATTAAACTCAACAAATATTTAATAAATTTGCATAGAAGTTAGTATTAGAGAGAGAGATTGAGTGAAACAGACTTGGATTAAAATCCAGTTTCACCTTTACTGGTTTTGTGGTCACTTGATTCCAGTTAGTCACCATGAGTTTCAGTCTCCTCATCTGTGAAATTGCTCTTTACTTCATAGGGCTTTAATGAACTATATAAAATACCTGGCAGATAATAGATAGTAATTGTTGGCTGTCTTTCTCTCTGTTGTGAAATACATATTGGAAAGAAGAGAACACTTTAAGATTTTGGACATATTGAATATTAATTCATTAGACAATGAGGTGGAAGAATTAAATTTGAGTTGGTCCAGTTCTTATAAAAATAATCCATATAATTTATAGAATTTTTAGTTACAATTTGAAGTACAGTTAAGGATTATAAACCACATTTCCTTTAAGTAAAGGGAGATAAATTAAATAATTTAAATTTTAATTTCAAGAGAGGCAGATTGCCCATTGTATGATAATCCATGGGTAGATTTTTGCTTTAATTTTTTCCCAATAATGTCAAAGGAAAATTTCTTACGTTTGTATTTCAGATAGTATCTTATTTTATCAACATGTCTAAGTATATTTTTATTCAAATGTAATAACATGTAGTGTAACAGCAGAACCAAAATAATACTTAAACTAAGTTTGTGTTTTTAAGGTATTTGCACACTGGGAAAATACAGTTGCTTGTCACTTTGAGTATCTTTCTGTATAGTAAGTTATTTTATAAATCTAATTAAATTAGTGGACTGTTTATGAAATTTTTGTGGTCACAGTAGACTCAGAGATATGAATATTTTCTGCCAATGCATTTACTATTTTATATTGTCACAATATATTTGGAATCGATTGACTAAATGCTGCTGTACTTGCTAGCTTAACAGCCTTCTGCAAAATAGAGAATCCTTGATATATGTACTTGGGTTTAGTTACTGCTAGGCCTTATATATAGTAAGTATACTTAAAAAGAAACTATATCAATAATGAATTTAAAAACAGGTCATGTGTTTAAAAAGCAGTAAGTGTTAATACATGAGCTCTATGACAAAGAATAAACAGTAGCATACGTGGATGACACAGCAAGAATAGTTTTTGTTAAATCTGCTTGCAGCTACTACTCCTTTTCCCTACCAAGTTAAAAATGAAACAAGTGGTTGTATGAAAGAAAGAACAAAGGAAATTGTTGATGCTTTAATATATTTTTAATCCAACTAAAGTGATAATAAATTTATAAGCGTATACACCACTATGTTAAAGCTTTAGCTTGGTTTAGTCTCATTTTCCATCTTATGCTTTACCTTCTCAATCTATTGATTTCTGTTTTACTGTGCCTATTTTGATAAATTCATGTATGAGTAGTAATTTTTCTGTTTCCATATAGTAAAATTGAGGGAGTTACTTATGTAAACTCAAATTTGTAGCTTTTCTTAAATTGTGTGAAAGAATATACTCTATTGCTTATTTCTTAACAAGTGAAGATGCAGATAATGAACTGTCTTTGTTTCCACATAATTTTAAAAATCATGGTAAAATTAACTCAAAAGACTTGTTTGATTTTTATCTTTTTGTTTGATTTTATCTTTTATTGATACCTCTTACAGGTTTATTTTTATTGATTATAAAACATAAATGCAATTTTTTAAATAAAACATACAGTCCTGGGGATTATTTGATGGTGTACTATAGACAAATAAGCAGCTGTAATTCATTTAGACAATGCTAAGTCAGGTCTTCTAAACTGGAATTCTGTGAATGAACTTCAGAGTTGCTAACATTCCTTCATTGTATGCAAAGTAGAGTATATATATATGTGGGGGAGGGGAAAACACCTTCACTTTCTTTAAACTTTAAGAGGGGGTGTAAACCATTCCCACAAGAATAAGGGTAAGAACCATTGATTTATATAGAAAACCAATATAAAAAAAAATCCTCAAATATTTTAATGATCCAAAACATAAGAAATGAAAACAGATTATAACTATAGTAGTTTTAAGATATAGATGATGCCAGAGAAGATGTTATATAAATGTCATTATCTATTTGCTTATGTTCTTTTTAATTTTATGCAGATGGAGGGAGCGAGGAACCACCGGATCGAAGACAGTCAAGTGTAGACTCTCGCCAAAGCCGCTCTGGGCAAGGTAAATTTTCATCAAATTGATTATAAAATTTTGTCAGTAAAAAATAGACGTTAGATATTCCTTTCTAGTATTTAATTTGGGGACTGGGGTTTTTGTGGGGTCTAATTTAGATATTCTAGTTTCTTATCTAGGGTTTAAATCATATACTAAAAGTTCTATATGATATTTATTCAAGATACAAGAAAATTACAAATTATCTTATGCTATTTTTAAAATGATATCAAGGAATAAATAATTTTGGAGCATTATAGTATATGTCTAGATAGCACTTTCAGAATATAACTCAAAGATAATTTTAAACAATAACATTTGTCAGAGCATTATTGCACACTTTTTAAATTTCATCGGTTTGATATTTGTGTCTTAACTCAGAAGAAATTATTTTTTTTTATAATTGCTGTATTAGTTTAGGATCTTCCTACTTATTTTCCTTTTCTATTTGAAACTTATGATAGGCTTTTAATTAATATTTGTATGACAACTTTAAAACTAGGTAAAAACATTCTGAGTCAGTGAAATCTTCAGATAGGCCTTTTCTAACTAGCTTATTTAAAATTGCATTGCTTATTTAAAAATCCATTACTTCCGCATTCCTTTTTCTTCATGGTACTAATTACCTTCATATTTATTCTGTTTATTTTCTTTGTTCAAAACTATAATGAATGTTCCATAATAGCAGAGATTTTTGGTCTGTTTTTTCACTGCTGTATTACACTTAGTGCCAAGAATAAGTACTTGGTATGTACTAGCCACTAAATAAAGGTTGTTGAATGAATGAATTGACTTCTAAGATAATGAAAATTGAGAACCCAAACTGATGAATATATTACAGAATTTCAGGTAGTTATTTACTGAGTTTGGTTTTCAGAGAATCTTTAATAGCAACCAAAATAAAGATTAGATTTACAAATTTGCAGTTCTTAATTCTGTAAAAGCTCCATGTTCATTTACTCTATAATCTTGTTCTCTTTTTTCTCCATCTTTGCTCATCCTAAGTTTTAGAGATGTACTATTTTAATAAAATTGTTTGTTGCAGAATAAAAAGGAGAAATAACATATTTAGGTTTAGAAATTTGAACTTTTACTAGTACTTAATCATTCTTAATAAGCACGTGTTATGAATATGTCAGGAATTTATTTGCTTTTTCCCTCTTCTTTTTCCTGTAAATGTATTTTAATATAAAAAATTAAGGAAATGCAATCACATGTAAAACCTTAAAAATAAAATTAGTATAAAATTATGGTAATTATTAAATGTCTTCATTTTTATTAAATGTTATAGATATAGATATGTCAAATTGTTAATTTATTTTTCAAATCAATGAGAATAATTGAATTTTATTAACAAAAGCTGAACTTCAAACAATAAAAACAGTGATTTTCATAATCCAGAGCACAGTTACCTGATCTCAATTCGAAGTCGCCAGGAATTGGATCATTATTAGAGTTCATTGATAACAAAAGTATGTTTCTTATCTTCTTAGAGGTTTTGTTTGTAATATCTCCATGTTGAAAGAAATAAAAAGTAAAAATCTATCTGTAATCAGTTGAAATTAATGAGAAACAGTATTATCAGGAGTAAAAGATAGGAAAAATATACACTTCTTCACTTTTACTCCTCCTCCCAGAAACCCACTGAAAGATCAGAGAAGGGGGATTGGAGAAGACACAACATCAGCACAATTTTAGAAACTAGATAGTGTATGAATAATTGAAAACTAAACTCTAAACTCAGTAGCAATCAACCAAACAACCTCCAGAGGCCTCAAAAAGGCCTCAAGAATGACAGCATGTGGAAATGGAGATGAAATGAGGATTCATTGAAAGTCAGATGAAGCAGCATTGTGTTCCCAGGACTTATTCCTCAAAACTAGCTAACCAGTCAGCTGGGCAAGTGCCCACCTCCCCACTCGTGAGCTTAGCCAGTGCCCAAAATTTATTCTTTATTTTACTCTAGACTGGAAGACAGTAGGCATAGTTGAGGGCAGGGGTCCTATGCTAAAAATAGGAGCTTGGACCCCAACTTTCTTCTATCTTTATTTTACTAGGTTCCCAGAATACTGGCAGTTAGGCCTTATATTCCAGGCAGGCGGTTGAAAAGTCTTTTCTGGGGAATCTGACAAAAAAGTGAAATGAAAGAAGAAGAAAAAAATGTAGTCATGAGAGATTCCTTAAATAAACAGCCCAGCTAGATCACTCCATGTATCAAAGCTCCCAATCAACTTTTTAGTCTTCTGCCCTTAAATATGAGCAGCTAACCAAGGATTACTAGATATTTGAAGAAACCCTCTAATGTATGAAAGATAGAAATTAAAATAAACAGAATAAAACAACTTGGAGAGAACATAAATTTTTCTGAGGAAAATAATAGAACTATTATCCTCACAAAAATGAGAGAATATAATATAGCCATGAAACAAGAAGGAGGTACTATAAAAGAGTGACATTATAACTTTTTTAAAAATTCTCCTAGACATTGAAATTCTGATAGCAGAAATCAAAACCTTCATAGAATTATTAGAGATTAATGTTAAAGAAATCTCTGAAAAAGTGGAGCAAAAGGATAAAAATTATAGAAAAGAAGTAAGGAGTGTTAACAGGATCATTCTAGGAATTCAGTGTTCAAATAATAGTAGTTCTCAAAAGAAAGAACAGAGAAAATGGGGAAGAAATAACCAACAAAATGACTCAAGAGAATTTTCTTAACTAAAGAACATGGGGTTTCCTGATTGAAGCTCATTGTGTGCTCAGTACAGTGGATGAAAAGAGACACAAACTAAGACACATTGTCAAATCACTGGAGCCAAACAGATCTTTCATGCTTCTAAAGAGGAAAAGAACTTGTCATATACAACGTAACGGGAATCAGTTGCCTTGGACTTCTCAGTGGTAACATTGGAAATTGAATGAAAAATCGTCATCTTCAAAATTCTGAAGGAAAATGATTTCAGTCTTTGAATTCCATATGCGTTGGAACTATTAATTATAAGAATGGAATTAAGATGTTTAAAGACAAGTTCTCAAAAATAATCTGCCTACTATATACACTTCCTTAGGAATCTGGTGGAGGATGTGATCCATGAAAGTGTGAAAGTCAGCAAAATACAAGAAAGAAATGGGCTATATATCGAAATTGGAAATTCGATAAAACAGAAAGGTTCTTCAGGATGACAATGAAAAGATAGGGATAGAGGGCTACTAGTCTAGATTTGGAGTATGGTAGAAGCCTCCAGAAGAGTCTTTATCAGGAAAATTAGATTGATAGAAACCTGATACAATTAATTATCTTTAGAAAAGTTTTAGACAATTGACAAATAGCTCAGGGCTGAATTGATGATAAATATATATTATAAAATAACAAGCGAAAGAAAGTTCTGAACTTCAGGGAGAACAAATATTGTGTAGGAAAGATGTTAGGATAAAAAGTCCTCAGTCCTTTATCAGAGCCCAGAGTAGCTGATGTCCAAGCCAGTCACCTCCAGTGAAAAACCTTATCAGATTACTTCTGTGTGTCATACAAGTATTTTCATTATCTATTTGATTTGTACCATTATGGTAGAGAAGCAATGCTCTGAAGGAAGGCAGGCAAATCTGGCCTGTGGCTTGTTTTTGTATGGTTAATGTTTTTGATTTACTAAAAATTTAAATTTTTTTTGCATCTATGTTCACATAGAATGTTGACCTTTAGTTTTCTTGTCTTATAATGTCTTTGACTGGTTTTAGTATCAGGGTAATTCTGCCCTCATAGACTAAGTTGGGAATTGTGGGGCATTTCCTTCTCTTCAATTTCCTAGAATTTTTTTGTGTAGAATTGATATTATTTCATCCTTTACTATTTGATGCAATTTCTTAGAAGCTATCTGGGCCTGGAATTTTCTTTGCTAGAATATTTTTAAATACAAATTCAATTTATTTAATAAATATAGGGCCGGGCATGGTGGCTCACGCCTGTAATCCTAGCACTCTGGGAGGCTGAGACGGGAGGATCGCTCAAGGTCAGGAGTTTGAAACCAGCCTGAGCAAGAGCGAGACCCTGTGTCTACTAAAAATAGAAAGAAATTATCTGGACAACTAAAGATATATAGAAAAAATTAGCCAGGCATGGTGGTGCATGCCTGCAGTCCCAGCTACTTGGGAGGCTGAGGCAGGAGGATTGCTTGAGCCCAGGAGTTGGAGGTTGCTGTGAGCTAGGCTGATGCCACGGCACTCTAGCCTGGGCAACAGACTGAGACTCTGTTTCAAAAAAAATAAAAATAAATAAATAAATAAACAAACATAGGACTATTCGGTTTATGTTTCTTTTTAAGAAGTGCTTTAATATCTATAGAAACTAGAGTGATGTCAGGTGTCTTGTTCCTGATATTGGTAATTTAGGTATTCCTTCTCTTGTCCTGATCATTCTGGACAGAAATTTATCAATTTTACAGATCTCAAATTAGTTTCAGTTTTTATTCATTTCTATATTGCCTTCCTGTCTTCTGTTTCATTGATTTCTACTTTGTTCTTTGTTATTACCTTTCTCCTGCCTGCTGTGGGTTTAATTTTCTCTTCTTTTTCTAGGTTCTTCAGGTAAAAGCTGAGGCAATTGCTATGGCAACTTTCTTTTCTAATATAGGAATTTAGTGCTACAGATTTCCCTCTGTGTACTGCTTTAGCTATGTTTCATAGATTTTAATAAGTAGTATTTTCATTTAGTTCAAAATACCCTTTTCATTTCTTCTTTGACCCATGTATTATTTAGAAATGTGTTGATATAGGTTCCAAACATTTGAAAAATTTCCAGATATACTCTTATTTATTCATAATTTAATTTCATTGTGGTCAGAGAACGTACTTTCTATGAGTTGAATCATTTTAAATTTATTGAGACTTGTTTTATAGCCCAGGAAATGGTCTATCTTAATAAATGTTTTGAGTGAACTTAAAAAGAATGTGTATTATGTTGCTTCTGTCTGCTTGGTCTGTCAGTTATTAGGAGAGGAATCTTGAAATCTCAGGCTATAAGTAAGGATTTATCTATTTCTCCTTGCAGTTCTATCACATTCTTCATACCATGGCTTCTCTGGTTAGAAAGAAGGATTCTCCTCCCTCAGAGATTTATGTTGTCTCCTCAGCTACAGCTGCCAGCTTTAAGATGGGCTTTTCTAGGGCAAGGGCTAGAAGAAAAGGGCAAAAGAAGAAAAAGCCAGGGGATTACTGTCGTTCTCTCAGTCTCATTTAGAGGCCCCTCCATTCCCACTCTCTAGCTAGAAAGAGAAGACTTCTCTTGTATGTCTTTCTGTTTATTCCTGTTGTAAAGTCCCAGGATTTGGATTCAGGCTGGATGATTTCAGGACATAAAAAACAGGAAGCTCATTGCTGAATTGGTTGTATTTCACTTTCTGGCTTTCTTCCACAGTTTGTCTACTACTGTTTTCAGAGTCCTCAGGTTGCTAGTTCATCATTGTTTCCAGAGTTTCACTTACATTCAGGGGTTTTAGTTACATTCAATTAAGGCAGAGTGTGTTTACTCCATCTTGACCCAGAACCAGAGCTTTTCCATTTTATTATAATATTTTGTGTTTTCCTGTCTTGAGGGATAGTACTCAAAATGTTTAAAAATTAGTATACCATAAATATCAACCAACTGGAACAGATGATAGTCCATTCAGAACAAACACTAACTGTAGACAACTGATCCCCACATAGGTGCATACTGCCAATAAACCATCTCATCTGATTGTGGATACAGTTTCTATTAATATTTAATGTTTCTTCTCCAATAATAGAAATGTTACAAGCAGAAATATAAGGTGTCTGTTGGGGTATGCCAATGCCTTATCCTCTGTGCATGAGGGTCCTTTTTTCTTCTACCAGCTACCTTGGCCTCTAATCTGTCTCTTAAGTACAGTAGATTCTGACTCAAACATACCCAGACTCACTCACTGCTCCAGTTTAGGGGCAAAGACCTCTGATGTCTTGTGCTTATCACATGTAGGAGATGGGTGATGGGCATACATGCTCTGGGCTATAATTTCCTCAATCCTATTTCATCTAGTTTCTGTCTCTATGGATTTCTTAAGATTTCTACTGGCATTTTGTTTTGTTTTACAGTGCTTTAAAGATTTCTTCTTTTTAAAATACTTTTTTTTTGTCATTTCTATACTACCTATATTGTTTTTACTTTAACCTGAACTACCATGATTTCTTTCCTTTCCTATTATAATAGTGTCCCAATTTACCTTATTATATCCATTCTTACTGACAGATAGTCTATTGTCCATTTGATAGTTACAATGCCCTTATTAAAATAAATGAAATCATACATTTCCCTAAACTTGAAAAAAAAATTTACAGTGGCTTCTTATCACATTCGGAATAAATTCCAAAAGTCTTTATCATTTTCTACATGATCCTACCTGATTTTGCCCTTTTTCTAATAGTCTAACTCTATGTCCTTCTACTCCTTCCCTCACCCATTTTGTTTCATCTCTGCTGCCCTTTTTGCTCAAACATGTTGAGTATTTGCAAGGCTTTTTCTTGCATAAAGGGCCATATTTAGGTCAAAGAGTCCTGTGTTTATCCTACCTAAATACACAGTCCTGACCTTCGTTTCCTACCACTACTTGAAATTAAGTTATTTATTTATTTTATTTACTTGTTTATTGTCACCTCAACTACTGGAAAATAGATTTCATGTGAGCAGGAATTTGCCTTGTTCACCACTGTAGTCCTAAGACACTGGGATACTGGCATATAAAAATTTGTCAATATTTGTTGAATGAAAGAATGAACAAATATCTATAACTTAGCTTGGAAAAGTATGTGGATGTGCTCAGGCAAAATATAGGTTGAATATCCCTTGTCCCAAATATCTGGGGCCAGAAGTGTTGGATTTCAGGGTTTGGAATATTTACATTATACTTACTCCTTGAACATCCTAAATTTGAAAATCCGGAATCCAAAATACTCCAGTGAGCATTTCCTTCGAGCATCATGTTGGCACTCAAAAAGTTTTGTATTTTGTATTTTCAGATTTGGATTACTCAACCAGTAATGATCCAGTATTCACTTCTATTACTTTTGTAACTGAAAAAGTAGTGTCAGAAATTTGTTGAATGTAGGTACTTCGACTATCAACCATCTATTGATTTGTGAAATGAGTTCTTGAAATGTGACTGTAAAACTGATTGTGTCAGTTTAACCCATGTGGCCTCCTCAGGTTAGGTGGTTATTTTCTACTTTCCAATAGCATATTATATATAATTGGATTATGTTATTGTATACTATTATATAATATTATTCTGTCTTTCCTGTTGGGTCTCTTTTTCCTAGTAATCTGTGAGTTCATTAACAGTAGGGTCTTTGTATCTGGCACAGTGCTGCTGCCTTGCATTTAGGCCATCAAGTTTGATGAAGGAAGTTCTACAGTTCTAGAAATTGTTCTGTATTTTAGGAATCTTGGGTTACTTTATTGGAGTTGGTTTTTGTTGTATTGGCTCCATTTTCTGCATTAAACAATTTTTTCATTAGAGGTCATAAATTATCTTTTATGAAAAGGATTTGTCTGTAAAATTTGGATTCAGTTAAAATGCCACATTCAAGGATCAGGAAGGCCACATGTGGCTCCAAGGCCGCAGGTTTACCACCCCTGGGTCATATATGTATATGTAAACGGAATTTATTTGGTCTGGATATTAAATAGGTATGTAAGCCATATCAATGTGGCTATTTAATATCTAGAACACAATTCTTATTTACTTTTGCAAAGATAGCATTAAGCAGGCATTAAGTTCTGATGTGTACACAATGTGTACTGGTATAATAATGCCCATGAAACCAGCTCATGCTGGAAGACTGGGAAAGTGTGTACAGTGTTTGGCTTTGCATGATTCTCATTATTTGTAGCCAACTTTATTTGATTAATACATGCTGGTTTGTCTGTAGTAATAGTGTACTAAATTGTCAAATATACTGTGTTCTGATTCTTTCCTTTCCTTGCAAATTTGTAAAATATTTGGTAAAAATGAAATGTTCATGCTCTTGAAACACACACAAATTATTCTTCAGTCTGGAAAGGTATAAAGATTTCTTTATTGAACCAACTGTGGTTAGTATATAGAGTGATAAGGAAAATTCTTTCAATATTCTATGTTATTTCTTTATCTCAGTGTAAGAATATATCTAGTATAATAGCTTCACTAATGTATAAGACTGTTTTGTTATTTATGTACCAGGTTGTGGAATAGATGCTTTCACATAATCGTCATTTAATTCTCAGAATAATGCTGTGAGGTCAGCATTACTTTCCATAGGAAAATACTTCCGACTTTATGTTAATCTACACTAAAAGTTTCAAATCAACATTGTTGGTAGCATGTATTTAGAACTTTTTCATTCTGATATTTAAAGTACAGATTTGCTTGTTGGTGGTTGGATAATACTTGGAAGATCTGAACTTAAATGATAAATCCCTCTGAAATATCTTTATTTCTAGTCAGATTTCTTCTGAAATTTAACTTTGCATTGATTTGTTTTTATTATAACACTCTATTTTCATAAAATTAAACTTGGTATTATCCCTCTAGCCAACAATTCCTTATTATCTTACGATGTTAGGGTGTGTCAGAATGTGTTTATATATGTTAGTCATACTTTCTATTTTTTAATGTGAGTTATAATTACATTAATTTAAAAAAATTACTTTTTACCAAACAATGTAGACATTTAAAAAGGATATGTTAAGGCTCCTTCCTCTTCTACTCTCTTAAAGTAAAAAATTTTATCTACATTCAGTCTGTATCCTTCCATGTTTTTCTCTTGAGCTCATACTGACATAGGCAAGGATGTATATACATATATAATCTAGTTTGAAGATTTTTAAAAATAAAAAGCAGTTTTAGTTTCCCTGTTCTCTCTCAATTAACAGTAGAGCATGGCCATGCCTCCAGGAATATACTTAAAATCTATGTAATGATCTATAGCATCAGTAACCCATACTTTATTCTACCATTTCCTAATCTATGAGTGTTCACATTTTCAAAGTGATTCATGATAATTTATTTAGAATCATCTTAAGCTCTTGGAATATGCAGGCCCAAGAACATTTTGTATCAGAGCATATTAACTATTCTACTTAGCATTATGATAATTGGCCTAATTAACACTGGAAGGCTTATAGAAACCACTCCTTTCTTATCCATATTCATGAAAGAAAAAGAATAAAAGCATGACAACTAAGAAAGATTGGAAAAGGAAAGTTGAACCTCTAGAAAGATTCTAATTTAAAATATTCTTATGTGAATTTTTCTGGTAAGAGATAAAAGTCATAAAAACCTCTTTGAAAAACTTTATAAATCTTAACAAAGGGCCATAAACAGTTGGATCAAAGGAGGAGGAAGGAAACTATTAGTAAAGCTTGGGGTAAAATTATTATAGAGCTAATAAATTTTTTGTTGTGTTTTGTTTCATTTGAGGAGCATGTTGGATTTAGCGTTTTATTCCTGGTGAAAGATTGAAGAGCTAGTTCCCACAAGGGGGCAGACTAAAACAACCTGAAAACCTTCAGTTTATAAACATGGAAATGGTAGATAAATAATGTAACAAAATTTATTATAAATTCATAGTTGATTTATTAAGAAGGAAGGGAAACCACTAGGGCCCCGAAATGAACAGAGAGGTAACTATCTGATCATCCAACGAGTGATACCGTATATTGAGAGCGTTTACCTACCTGTTCCCAAGTACGCATGGAGCCTGTTGACATGTTGGACACTCAGCTGTGACTTTAGTCAGATTAGTGTTGATGAGTGGAAGTCCACTTTGCTGAGCTCATGTATAAACTCCACCCCTTTGTTAAGGAGCCCATTGGGGAAGGATAGAGTGGCTCTCTGAGAAGGTCACATTTGAGCTAAGACCTCTTTTTTTTTTTTTTTTTTTTTTGAGACAGAGTCTCACTCTGTTGCCCAGGCTAGAGTGAGTGCCGTGGCGTCAGCCTAGCTCACAGCAACCTCAAACTCCTGAGCTCAAGTGATTCTCCTGTCTCAAGCCTCCCGAGTAGCTGGGACTACAGGCATGTGCCACCATGCCCGGCTAATTTTTTCTATATATATTTTTAGCTGTCCATATAATTTCTTTCTATTTTTAGTAGAGATGTGGTCTCGCTCTTGCTCAGGCTGGTCTCGAACTCCTGAGCTCAAACGATCCGCCCACCTCAGCCTCCCAGAGTGCTAGGATTACAGGCGTGAGCCACCGCGCCCGGCCGAGCTAAGACCTCTTAAAGACAAAAAAGAAGCAGCTTTACAAAAAGATACGAGGACTGAGCTTTTAGGCAGAAAAAATAAGCACAACGCTTCAGTTTAGAATAAGTTTGGCCAGATCAAGGAAGAGAAAGGCCAGTGTGACTGAAGTATTGTGTGTGAACTGAGGGGGAAAGTAGGAAGTGATAAAGTCAGAGAAGTTGGAAGGAGATAAGATCAGAGAATTAAGAAGATGGGGGCCAGATCCTGTAGGGCCTCGTAGACCATGGTAATGATTTCAGGTTCTAATTGTCTTCTGCTGCTAATTGACTGTGTGAGCCTGTATTAATTATTAAACTTTCTCTGCTTAATTTTTTATTAATATGTAAACTTGTAAGAACATTGTAGTGGTATAAATCTTTCCATAAATCTGTCCATGAAAAGGACATTAAGGCCGGGCGCGGTGGCTCACGCCTGTAATCCTAGCACTCTGGGAGGCCGAGGTGGGCGGATCGTTTGAGCTCAGGAGTTCGAGACCAGCCTGAGCAAGAGCGAGACCCCATCTCTACTAAAAATAGAAAGAAATTATATGGACAGCTAAAAATATATATAGAAAAAATTAGCCGGGCATGGTGGTGCATTGCCTGTAGTCCCAGCTACTCGGGAGGCTGAGACAGGAGGATTGCTTGAGCCCAGGAGTTTGAGGTTGCTGTGAGCTAGGCTGACGCCACGGCACTCACTCTGGCCTGGGCAACAGAATGAGACTCTGTCTCAAAAAAAAAAAAAAAAAAGAAAAAAAAGAAAAGGACATTAGGAATGATAATAGGCCAAACCCCATTTTTTCAGAAATACATGAAAGCCCTTTGAGAAATTATGCATTTTTATTATATATATTACGTTTAACATGTTAACACTTGTTTTAGGGGCCAGTTCCCCCCCCCCATGCTCTTATTTTTTTTTTTCTGTATACTTTTTAAAAATAGACTTTTATTGAAATAAAACAATCAGAAAAGTTCACAAATCTTAAGTGTACGATCAATATGTTATCACAAATTACTGTAGGTGTAGGGTTTTTTAAAAGTCAGGTTTATTGAAATTTAATAAAATTTGTTCCTTTTAAGTATACAGTACCATGAATTTTTACAAACAAATCTAGTCATGTTAACTACCAATAAATCAAATATAGCTGATTTACATTATCCTGCAAAGTTCCCTCATGCCCCTTTGTGGTCAGTCCTCTTCCTCCCACCACCGCAATCCCTGGCAACCATTTGTTTTTTAATACTATAGCATTTTCCTGAATATTCTATAAATGAAACCATATAGTATATAGTCTTTTGACTCTGACTTCTTATAATTTAATGCTTTGAAGACTCATCATTTTTTGTTTTCTTGTATATATCAGAAATTCATTCCTTTTTATTGCTGTATATATTGTGTGTATATGCCGCAATGTGTATATCCCTTTACCAGTTGATGAATATTTGGGAACTTTCCAGTTTTGAGAAATTAAGAATGAGTCTACTGTTTGTATGTGGGAGGGAGGGACATGTATCATTTCTTTTGGGTAAAATCCTAGCAGTTGGATTGCTGGGTAGGTTTATTCGGTAAGTTTATTTTTAAACTGCCTAACTATTTCCCAAAATTATATTAATATATACCATTTTTATTCTCACCAGCAGTATATGAGAGTTCTAGTTCATCCTTGTTAGCACTTGGTTTTGTCAACATTTTGTTTTTTAATTTTAACCATTTCACTAGATGTGTAATGGTATCTCCTTATTAATTTCCCTAATGATAATGATGTTGAGCATCTTTTCATGTGCTTCTCTGACATCCATGTCTCTTGCTTAGTGAAGTGTCTGCTCAAATATTTTGCCCGTTTGTAAAATTGGGTAGTTTTCATTCTTGTTATTGAGTTGAGTTCTTCTTACAGTCTATTTCTTTATTTTTATTTTTATTTTTTTAACCAACCCCTGAGTTTTTCTTATAGTCTAAATACCAGTCCTTTATTAGATATGTGTTGTGCAAATATTTTCTCTGAATTGGTACTGGTCTTTTTGTTTTGTAATAGTGTCTTTTGAAGAATGGAAAATTTTAATGTTTATGAATTTTAACTTTTCAGTTTTTCTTAAATGGTTCATATTTTCTGGGTCCTTTGTAAGAAATCTTTGCCTGACTCAAGATCACACAGCTTTTCTCCTATATTTTCTTCTAAAAGTTTTATAGTTTTAGGTTTAACGTTTTAGTCTGTGATCAGTTTCTCTTTGATTTTTTAATGAGTGGAAGTATGGCTCAAGGTCCATGTTTTTGCATATGGATGTCCAGTTGTTCCAAAAATTATTTGTTGAAAAGATTATCTTTTCTACATTGAATTACCCTTGCACCTTTGCCAAAATTAGTTAGCTATATTTTTGGATCTTTTCCTGGACTCTTTAGTCTGTTCCATTGATCTTCTATTCATTCTTTTTCTAATACCACATACTCTCTGGATTACTGTAACTTTATAGTAAGTCTTGAAATTAGGTACTATGAGGACCCCAAGTTTCTTCTTCTTTGTTTGGAATTGTTTTGGCTATCTTAGTTCTTTTGTTTTTCCATGTAAATTTTAAAATCAACTTGTTGATTACTTACAAAAAACTGCTAGATTTTCTTTTGGATTACTTCAAACTATAGATCGCTTTGAGGTGAATTGACATAATCATATGGAGTCTTCAGATCCCTGAACATGATATATCACTCCATTTAGGTTTTTTATTTCTCTCATCAATATTTTGTAGTTTTTAGAGTACGAACATTGTACACCATATTTTGTCAGATTTATTCCTGAGTGTTTTATGTTTTTTGTGCTGCTATTTTAATGGTGCTGGTTTAATTTTCTTTTAATTTTCTACCTGTTCATTGCTAATATATAGAAAGACACTTTATTCTTATTAACTTTGTAACCTGTGAATTTGCCTAACTCACTTATTTTTTCTAATAACTTTTTTGTAGATACCTTAGAATTTTCTATATAAGCAGTCATATTGTCTGACTATATGATCCTATGCTAGTTGTTAAACTTCCACAGGCCTGTTTCTCATCTGATTTATGAACTTGTGAGAAAGTTACAGAGTCACAGAGTAGTAATATAAGCCCTGGGTTAAAAGGATGCTTGGAATAATTTAGGCAAAACTTCTTTGCTTCTGAAACATGTAAAAACCCTTTGTCTTTAGGGGCCAGTTTATAACTATGCTTTATATTTTTTTCTGTGTATTTTTAAAAAATAAACTTTTATTGAAACATAACATGTAAGCTGAAAAATTAAGTCATGTGTACAATTCACTGAGTTATCAAATAAACATATCATACTGGAGGTTTTTGATTTATAAATTTGTGGTTTATGCAACTTGAAAAATTAGAAGGCAGTTCTCTAGACTATAGGTATTTCCCTCAGCTGAAGAATTTATTAACTTTAATATCTAATAATTATGTGTTAAATATAAGACTTTTCTTAGTGACGACTGAAATTTTAATTGAATAATGATTACTGCAAACATTTCTGTAGCGTCCGTGTACTTGATAGCCCTGTGCTTTCTTAGCTCAACTTTTGAATCACCAGGTGTCCAATAAAACTGAATTTTCTCTGTCAAGTTAGCAATTTATTTTGTTCTGCCATCTCTCCATCACATTATCTCAGTAACTTTTAATTTGGTTGATTGAAGAAGGAAAAGTGGTAAGTAAAAGAAAGGTAGAAAATAAAGATTGATTAATGTGGGATGCCAGTAAATGTTATCTTATATGCTGGGCAAATTAGATTCCAGATTTTTCACTTCCTTCGTGTTATACAATTATACATTTGTTACCTTTGCTATGCAACTTTGCAGTAGCACCCACTAATATAGGCCAAGTATGTTTCCCTGCCCCATTGATGCTGCTCTTGGCTCTATGATATGCTTGGGCCAGTGGAATATTAGTGAGCAGAGGTCTTAAATATGCTCCTCAGATTTCACTTTGCCTCCTGTACTCCTGTGAACCACCAAGAAGAACATGCTCCATGTATTCACTTGCCCCTTTAGTTACTAGACCCAATATTGAAGACACATAGGAGTTGTTCTGAAACTGACCATAAATCTGACATGTAGCCTAGCCCTTTCATGTTCAACCTAGATCACTTTTGACCTACAGTTAATCTGCAGACTCATGAACGTAAAGTAAATGTTGTAAACCACTGAGATTTTGAGGTTGCTAGCTACCCAAGAAAAACTAGTATATAGTCAAATTATGTGAATGCTCACCAGTACTTTTCTTTACTGGAAACATATTTTTAGTTTTACTCCATAGCTACAATGAGTTCAAGCACAATTTATAGGACAGAGAAGATGGAAGAAAATGTTTTTAAGCAAAAAAGTAAATTAGGACAGCCAAACTGGACTAATTGCAATATTATTCCTTAAGGAGTATTATTAGATTCTAAAATTATCAGCTAATTTTTAACATTGGAACATTTCAAGTGAAAAAAGGTTCTTCACTGAATCAAATGCATCTTCTAGATATATACTTTAAAAATTCTGTTTTTTTTTTTTTTTTTTTCAAAAGGATTCTTCAGTGAAGGAATTACACTAAGGGTATGCCTCTTTGTTTATAAACCTGTAAAATACTATAATTCCATATAAATCAATCTCAAGTCTATTCTTGAAAGTCCAAAGATTAGAAATCTATTATGAAAGAAAGAGACTTGAAAAATAGGTCTAGGAGATACGATATCCATCTGACCAGAGAGAGTTCCAAAGAAAGAGAAAAGAAAAGTTGAAAGAGAAGAATTAGTCACCATAGTAAATGAAAGGGCCCAAAGACAAATGAGAAGGAAAGAGTTAAGATATATCCTGGTAAAATTTCTGAAATCCAAGGGTAAGGAATAAATCCTAGATTTCTCCCAACAGAAGTTGGGGGAAAGATAATAGCAGCCTGGACTAAGGTAGTGATTGGAGAAATGGAGAGAACATGGCAGATTTGAAATATATTTTGCACTGCTGATCTGCAGAACTGCTAATCCATTGTTGCAAGGGGATGGGAAGGGAAGAAATTAACTGATGATTTCTAGGTTTCTTGATTGAATAAATATATGGATGGTGGTAAAGACATAATTTTTTTTACTGAGGCAAAATTGACATAGCATAAAATTCACCATTTTAAAAGCATACAATCCAGTGGCTCTCAGTACATTTTACAGTGTTATGCAGCCATCACTGCTATCTAATCCATCACCCCAAAAGGAAGCCATGTACCTATTAAGCAGTCATTCCTCAATTCTCTGTCCTCCTAGTCCCTGGAAACTACTAGTCTGTTTTCTGTCTCTCTGGATTTGCCTATTCTGAACATTTCATATAAATGGAATCATACAACATGTGACTGTGTCTGGCTTCTTTCGCTTAGCATAATGTTTTCAAGGCTTTTAGTGTTGTAGCATGAATCAGGCCTTCATTCTTTTTATAGATAAATAATATTCCATTGTATAAATGTACCATGTTTTTTTTTTTTTATCTGTTCACCAGTTAATGATATTTGGGTTGTTTCCACTTTTCAGCTATTACGAATAATGTTGCTATGAACATTGATGTTCAAGTTTTTGCTTGAAAAACCTGTTCCCACATCTTTTGGGTATATACAAGTGAGTGGAATGGCTGGGTCATATGGTGTTTCTGTTTGAGCAGAATGGCTGCGTCATATGGTAATTCTGTTTTTAACTTTTTGAGGAACCATCAAACTGTTTTACCTAGCAGCTGTACAATCTTACATTTCCACCAGCAATATATTAGGGTTCTAATTTCTTCACATCCACACCAACATTTTTTTTATTGTCCTTTTAATAGAAAGTATATTATACCTATCTGTAGTGGGTACAAAGTAGTATTTCATTTTGGCTTTGATTTGCTTTTCTATAATTGTCGAGCAACTTTTCATGTGCTTATTGGCCATTTATATATCTTCTTTGGAAAAATGTTTATTCAAGTGCTTTACCCATTTTTAAAATTTATCTTTTTGTTGTTGAGTTTTAAGTCTTCATTATGTATTCTGAATGCTAGACCTTTATGAGATATGGGATTTACAAATATTTTCTCCCATTCAGTGAATTGTGATGCACAAAAGTTTTTAATTTTGATGAAATCCAGTTTATATATTTTTTTCTTTTGATACTCGTTCTTTTGGCATCTAAGAAGCTGTTTCCATTCTTTTGACTCTCATTCCAATGTTTTCTTCTGACATATCTTCCAGTTTACTAATTTTCTCTTCATTGGTGTCTAATCTGCCTTTAAACTCATCTGTTGCATTTTTAATTTTATAATTCCAATTCTATGCTAAAATTGTAAATTTTTATTTTCTTAAACATGTTAAGCATACTGCTTTAAATTCTATGCCTCATTGTTTCATACTCTGTATTCCCTGTGAGTCTACATGGCTTTTCTTTTTTTTTTTTTTTTTTTTTTTGAGACAGAGTCTCACTTTGTTGCCCAGGCTAGAGTGAGTGCCATGGCATCAGCCTAGCTCACAGCAACCTCAAACTCCTGAGCTCAAGGGATCCTCCTGTCTCAGCCTCCCGAGTAGTTGGGACTACAGGCATGCACCACCATGCCCGGCTAATTTTTTCTATATATATTTTTAGCTGTCCATATAATTTCTTTCTATTTTTAGTAGAGATGGGGTCTCGCTCTTGCTCAGGCTGGTCTCGAACTCCTGAGCTCAAACGATCCGCCCACCTCGGCCTCCCAGAGTGCTAGGATTACAGGCGTGAGCCACCGCGCCCGGCCTACATGGCTTTTCTGATTTACTTTGTTCATGTTATCTTATCTCTGTTATTGTTCATTAAGGGCAGATATTGTATATGATAAAATGTATAAATAATTTCAGACCTGTAATGATATGTTTCTTTAAGAAAATTTATGTTTGTTTTTGGGAGGCACTAGCAAGCCAGGATTACCTTAATTTAATTTTGTGGGAGATCTTTGGAGCTGAGCTTTAGTCCCTCTGAGGGCCAGTCTAGTTTTCCTACTTCTAACATGTAGCTATTTGGGCTTTCAACAAAAGTGTTGGAGTTTTACCAGATCCCTTTTAGCCCCTTAGTGGGCCATAGGCTCCCAATAGTTTTCCTCCTAGCTCTGTAAAACTGTCAATAGCTTCTTAGCCTCTTGGATCCACTAAGTAAAAAGCAGTTCCAAATGCCAGGCTTCAGTTTTTTCCTTACAACTTTTCATCATGCTGTTAATGCTCTATTGCCTTTGGAAGATTTAAAAAACATATATATATGTATATATGGTTCTATTTTTTCTTAGGGAAAAGTTGTTCTTAAGTACATACTCTGCCATTACCAGAAGTGGAAGTCAACAGCATTTAGGTGGAAGTAAATCAGCATGTAATTACTCTTTTTAAAAAGGTAGAGCAGATCTAAAGATTACCATATAATAACGTCAGTCTTACCCACTTGAATTTTTATGTACTTTCTTGGGGAGGGGAGAAAAATAGAGTTACAATAATCCTACTAGCAATTGTACATGATGGATTGTCAAGTAGGTGAATACCTTCTTTCCTGTTTGTCCTATCAGGAGAAAAATTAAGACTATTGCTCTAATTCTAACACTTACTGCATTGTACTGTAATTATTTACTTATATGACTACATCTCTCATGAGACAGTGAGCCCCTCAGGAGGAGGAACCCTGTTTTACTCATCTTCAGTTTCCTAGTGCTAGACCTGGAATTGGGTGCACAATAAATGTAGAAATGAATGTATGTGGCAAAAATACTTTATTTGGCTTTTTAAAGTGAAAAATCAATGTCTATATATGCTGTTCTGAATCATCCTAAAGTATATATTTTAAAAGGGAAGGAAGAATCTTTTCTCAACAGCTCTTTTGTTCCATCCTCTTCTAATAGGTGGTATCTCCACAGAAAGCGACTGTGCTTTTGAGCCAGACTACGCTGTTCCACCACTTCCAGTGAGTGAAGGTATGCAGCACATTCGGATTATGGAGGGCATGTCTCGCTCTCTTCCATCCTCCCCCTTACTCACACATCAGTCTATCAGTGTTCGGCTCCAACCTGTGAAGAAGTTAACTGGTAAGGACTTTACCTAAATTTAGTATGTTTAACAGGAAACCTAACAGTATGACACTTTAGGTCATATCAGATATGTTTATGTGCATTTTTAGGTTTTTCCTCTTTGGCCTTCCTAATGTCACAGACTCTTGGAAAGTGAAACCCCTGCTGATTTTAATTTAGAGAATTAGAACAGTACTCAGTTTGACAGATTGATGTATTTATTTTCTAAATGACCCATCTGTTGTGGACATATTTTTCTACGTTTTCAGGAAGTTTCTAGTTTTGCCAGAATACACTGTTGTTCTGATTTCATTTATCAGCTTGTTCATGTCAGATTAACAGATGGAAACATTGTAATTTTAGGATAATAAGAGCTCGATAGATCAGCAAAGGTACATTAGTCATATTTTTGTTTTAAATCATGATTTGTATATTCCATGTCTATTTTTTAAAAACTAATTTAGATATTTTCCTTTATATTGGACATTACTACAACTTCTTTGGATATTTACTATAATTCATAAGTTATGGATTGTATTAACTTTAGTATGATCTCACAATATGTATTGACCATTCATATCAAGCTATTAGGTATGAGACTGTGTCTTTATTAAATGGGCTTTTGTCTTTTTAACTTTTTTCAGGGAAGAAATTTTAATATATAGTAGAAGAATATTTATATGTAAAAATGTGTAAGCCTGGGTCACTTTGTTAGATTTCTCCTAACGTTATCAGTATATCCCTGATGTTAGTAAACTGACTGGTATTGATGGGTTATGAGTACATGGAGGCATGAAATGAAGTTAATCACAAAGGATATTTTGACTTTTTCCTATGTGCCTGGCATTGAGCTAGACAATAGGGAGGTGTTTGTCATTATGAAGATTCAAAAGAAAATAAAAGAAGGAGGGAAAATGGAATTTTTAGACTCTTTATATACAGTGAAACTTTTTCATTGTTTCTAATTTTCATCAAAATAATAGTATTTATTTATTCCATAGTTACACAAAGCATAAGTTATGTCTCTTTACAGTGTTTATTGTCTTTTAGGCATTTTCAAATAACTGAGTCAAATTCTACTTTGACACGTGGGTCATTAGATAAAAATGAGTATAAAATAGCCTAATAACATAATAGCCTAAAATATTGGTCCCCTTCTTATGTCTAAAAATATGGTAAATCTTAAGTTTACCATAAATTAAGTGCTTAAATTCTAAGCACTTGAATAAAATTTTAGTGCTTACAAATCCTTCTCTCTTTTTTTATAGTTAAAGATATTATTGATTACTAAAAATACAAAAGCTGCAAATCTGATAGTTGTCATGTGGTGTGTTCATTTTACTACACATATTAGAAAAAGTAGCAAGAAAAATTTAGTTTCCATGTTGAAGTGAGCTTAGATTGCCTGAGGTTTTAGAGATAACACTTTCCTATCCCATTTGCCTATCCCAGTTTGAACTTCAACTTAAATAGGCAACCTTTATTAAAAGATAAATACATTTAATAACAAAGTCAATAACATACCTTAATATTACAGAGGTGTTCTTGTAAAGCAGTAATAAGGGTATGGTTGATTAATGACATGTATGAACTATTGAGTTTCGATTTTATAATATTTGAAGTATATGTGTAATCTCTCAAATAGTTTTGTTTTGTTTGCTGGTGACTGTCAAAGACTTAAAAATTTACAGATTAAGAATGCATTTTAAAATCTAAATGTGATAGGAATCCATGTATGTTTTAAAATGATACACACACATATATGCGTACATTTGGTGGTAGTCTAGAGATACAATAACTCTTACTCAGAAGAGAGAGAGGGATGACTTAAGTTGTGTCCATGTACCCTTCTATAATGTTTGTAATTTTTACTGTGTGTAAAATCCAAAATCTCATGAGACAATATCACAAAATGGACCCTGTCATTTCCTAACTGTGTAATCTTGCTCAAATTTGCTTAAAGTCTCTGCACTTCACTTCCCTATTTCTAAAATAAGGGTAATAGTATCTATCTCATAGGACTAATACGAGAATTAGATGAATTAGTAGATGTGAAGCTCATAAGAGTGTCTGACGTAGAGTAAGTAATCAAAATGTTAGCTACAATTAATATTGTAGTTTTTAAAGAGCTTTGGGTATTGAGTTTCTATCACCTTGTCAAATATGTGTTCTGAGCTTTTGGAAAGTGGCCTCCAAGTAACTTAATTACCTTAAGTAAGTCCCTCTACTTTTCTGAAGAGTAAACTTCAAATATTAACATCAAATTGACTATATTTAATCTCTGGGGGAAAATTTTTTTGGCCTCATTTTAAAAGTATTTGCTGCCAATAGATTGTAATGAACATGTGACTATCCAATTAGGTGGTAAATAAGTCACAATAACTGTTGCTGAAACTAGGTATTTTAGATGCTAGCTATGGCCAAAATATTATTTTTGTCATGAATAAAATTGAAACATTTACTTGTTTCAGAGACATCTGGGGAAATCATTGACATTTTGACATTAAAAAAGACCTATACATAGTGTTATTCTACATAGTCTGATATATTTTAGGGTACTTTTGATATGTTCTTTGCATAAGAATAATTATCTTGCAATTTCTGGAAACACACTGGAATTCAGGATGTACTATGGTGAATTTTATTATTAGGAAAAAAATTCAGGATTGCTGTGAAGACTAAATAAGATTTCCTAAACATACAACCTAGTATATATTATAATAAACACTAAGTGCTACTTTTTTTTCTCATTTTATTCTTGGGTAAAATGGAAATATAGTCTCATTTTATAGACATCCTGAGAAAATTATTGAAAAGCTAATTTGAAAATATAAAGGGGCTCACAGATAGTGTTAGTCTGTTTTATTTATTTATTTATTTTAGTATACTCATGATACCATATGAGTAAATATCTTGCAATTTTAGGAAAAAATTTGGCATTCAAGATGTGTTATAGTAAACTTTATTAGATTAAAGAATGTAGTAGACATGCATGGTAGTCTAAGCTGCATCATTGCTAACTGTTAGATACCACATATTTTTTATGGTTAAATGAGGAAATGTATAGGAAGACTTTTAAGCTCTTTGGAAAAATAGCACTAGTTAAACTGTTAGGTCTGGTCCTCATTCAGGTACTATTTCTATTAATAATTCAGTTTCTAACTATTTCTAATTCAACCAGGGGTGGAGAACCTGTGGCCCCGGGGCCACATGTGGCCTTCTGGATCCTTGAATGCAGCCTTTTGACTGAATCCAAATTTTACAGAACAAATCCCTTTTAATTTTGATTCTTCCAATCAAAGCAGGGAGTGTCATATGTGATTTCTTTAATCAGTGTTTTGTAGTTCATCTTGTAATTTGTGTCATCTATGATTTCTTTAATCAGTGTTTTGTAGTTCTCCTTGTAGAGGTCTTTCACCTCCTTGGTTCAGTGTATTCCAAGGCATTTTTTTTTTTTTTTTGCATCTATTGTAAATGGGATTGAGTTTTTGATTTGATTCTCAGTTTGGTTGTGGTGGTTATTGGTGTGTAGAATTTGTGTACGTAGATTTTGTAACCTGAGACTTTACTGAACTCATTTATCAATTCTAGGAGTCTTTTGGAGAAGTCTTTAGGGTTTTCTAAGTATAAGATCATATCGTTGGCAAACAGGGATAGTTTGGCTTCCTCTTTTCCAATTTGGATGCCCTTTATTTCTTTCTCTTACCTGATTGCTCTGGCTAGAACTTCCAGCACTGTGTTTAATAGAAGTGGGCAAAAGTGGGCATCCTTGTCTGCTCTTTTTAGATTTTATGGGAGTTTAACCTATGAGTTTGTTTACAAGAAAATAATTTTCTGTTGTACTAATTTTTTTCATATTTGAATGGAAGTAACTCATACAGAGTAGAAGTATTATTTATAGTATTACAGTGTTAGTTTATAGCAGGATTATTTATAGCAGCTATAGTATTGCTGTGTACGTTCCATTGAAATACAGTAGCCCTGTCTTCCTGCCTCTATTCAGCTATCCCTAGGGAAAGTTGGCAAAAATGCCAAAATGGCCCTTAATGAAGAAAGAGCCAAAATAACAAGTCATTTACACTTTTTTAAATGAAATAGTTTCATTTCTGTGAGGTTAGATGACTCGTAAGGTTATGATGAAAATTGAAATAGAAGAAAAAGAAACAATAAGAAAGAAAAACAAATAGATAATACAAGAAGGTCAAGTAAGGTGAAGTCAGTTCTTATGAGAAATATGAATGATATCAATTTGACTAATAAAGTATCAAAGTGTAAAAAAGCATTTCCAGTGATATATTATTTATAAGAGATACTCCTAAAATAATATGAGAGGAAACTTTCAAATAAAGAGATGAAAAATATATACCAGACAAATGTTAAGAAAAGTATATAATTTTCAATAATACTAAACAAAATTAAATTAAGAAATTAACAATTCAGACAAAAAATATTACTTGATATTTCATGCAAGTAGAATTCACAAAGTAGATATTAACAATTATTGGTCTTTTATGCATGAAACAACGTGACATCAAAATATGTAATGCAACAAAAGAGAAATGAAAACATATATTCACACTAAAATGTGTGCACATATGTTCATAGCAGCATAATTCATAATAGCCAAAAAGTGAAAACAGCTTGAATATTCATCAGCTGAATATCTGTGTTATTTGGCCATAAAAATAAATTAGGTACTGGTCCATGCTACAACACGGGTAAACCTTGGAAACATTATGCTAAGTGAAAGAAACCAGTCATAAAAGACCATAGGTTGTATAATTCCAATTATGTGAAATGTCCAGAATAGTCAAATCTACAGAGACAGAAAGTTAATTACTGGTTACTTAGGGCAAGGGGGACAGGTATGGGGAGTGACTGCTAAAGAGTATAGGGTTTTGCTTTGGGGTTATGAAGATGTTCTAAACTTAGATTATGATAATGGTTGTACAACTTTGTGAATGTACCAAACCCACTGAATTGTACAGTTTAAATGGGTGAATTTTATGATATGTGAATTATATCTCAATGAAATGTTTTTAAAAAAGAAAAACTATAGCAAACATTGTTAGAAATGAAAGGGAAAGTTGATGAATTCACATTTAAGACAGATTTCATGCATCACAAAATATAAAGGATATATGGAGAATTTGAATAATATAATTAGTAAGTTTAATTCATTATTGTATATTTCCAAATAAGTAGAAGATTTGGAATGTTCAATACATGAAGAAATGATAAATGTTTGAGGTGATGGATATCCCAGTTACCCTGATTTGATCATTATATATTTTGTGCATGTACAAAAATATCACATGTACCCCATGAATATATATAATTATTATTAATAAAAAAATCTTAATTCAGCTAAGTATAGAAACCTGTATTGAAACAAAAACTATTCTAACACCTAAGAGCTTTTTGTAAAAATTGATTATATATTTGGCCATAAAGACATCTCTATACAGTACAGATTATTTTTCATTGAAAATAAAAATAAACTCTGACAACAAAAAGGCAAAAATTCCTTTCCCACTTCTAAAATTTTAAAGAGTTTTAAAAGAACTTTTGGGTTAAAGTAGAAATTGAATTGATTAAAAAAGTGGAAATTTACATGTAATATGTATTAATATTAAAACTTAGGAAATGTACGCAAAATGATACTCTATGGAAAAATCATTACCTTGGATACTTTTATTAGAACACAAGAAGTACCAAAAGTAAATTAACTAATTATATGACTCAAGGAGATAGAAAGAGTAAACATAAAAGAAACAATTAATAAAATTAAAAGTGGAGATGAATAAGCTAAACAGAAAACTAATACGTAATCAATGAAGCCACAGTTTATTTGAAAAGCCTTCAAGAACAGAAGAATCTTTGATAGGAATAGTCAAGGTGAAAAAGAGAAGAGAGTAAAAAGATAAATAACATATGGAACATATTGAATAAGAAATGATAATTTGTATGAGAAAATACAGTATGCAGCTTTATAGCAAAACAACAAAAAAAAAAACTTGGATGAAATGGAAGAAAACAAACTAGTTTACTCAAGAAAACTGAAAATTGTGACTAGCCTAATAACCATACAAATCAAAGATCCCCAAGAGTCTGCAGACCCAGATGATTCTACAGACAAGTTTTAACTAAACTTTTAAGTAATGATGATAATTATAATAGTAGTAATAGTAATTATAGATGTTTATTGAACTGATACTGTGTCCTAGGAAGTATTAAGTACTTTATATACATAGACAAATTTAATCTGCATAACAATCTAAGTAGATAGTCAGTAGTCTTTGTGTGAACACTTTAATGGTGAGCTTTCTACTTTGTAACATAGCCTAGTACGTTTGTTCAATAGTTTTAACCATCAGTTTTTCATTTCACATTGACAGAAATATGCCCCTTTGTTGCTCCTACCCATTATCCTAGTTCTGCTTGTTAGAACCATATGACATAAATTAACCTCTTCTTTCAGGTGGCAGTTGTTTATATCCTGGAAAGCAGCTACCATGTCTGCTCTTCTCTAGCTTAGGAGACTTCATTTACAGCCTATCTTATATGAAGATAGTACTACAACTATGTTATTTTCATTATTTCTACCCTAGTAACTATGTCAAAATGGACATGAGATTACTTTGGAATTACTCTTCTTGTGATCCCTTATTGACTTTTAGTGAGAATTTTTCCTTTTATAAAAATTTGATATAAACTGTTAATATCCATATTTTGCCATCCTTTAGTTCTGTAGCTCTCTGAAGTTCCTGTGTGGTTTTACTACTACTATTAGTAGTTTCATGTTTAAATCTTCATGTTCTTGTAGAACTCTGAATGGTAAATTGCGTGGGCCTGGATTTTGATTATGTGTTTTTTAACTCATTTTCTTCAAAACTCTTTTATTTATGTTTATTCTACTCTTTTTAGTTTGAATATGATTTTCCTTAATGGGGAATATTAAAGCAAAAGGAGGGCTGTCTCAGTCTATTTGTGTTGCTATAACACAATACTTGAGACTGGGTAATTTATGAAGAACAGAAATTTTTTTTTCTTTCTTTTTTTTTTTTTTTCTTTCCTTTCTTTTGAGACAGGGTCTTACTCTGTAGCCCAGGCAGTGCAATGGCATCAGCATAGTGCACTGCAACTTCAAACTCCTGAGCTCAAGTGAGTCTCCTGCCTCAGCCTCCTGGGTAGCTGGAACTACAGGCACATGCCACCATGCCTGGCTAATTTTTTTTATTTTTTATAGAAACAGGGTTTTGCTCTTGCTGGTCTCCGAAAACCTGGCCTTAAGCAATCCTCCCACACCCATTTCCCAAAGTGCTAGGATTATAGGCATGAGCCACTGCACCCAGCCCAGAAATTTTTTCCCCACAGTTCTGTAGCCTGGGAAGTCTGAGATCAAGGCACCAGCAGGTTTGGTTGTCTGTTGAGAGCTGCTCTTCACTTCCAAAATGGCACCTATTGCTACATCCTCCAGAAGAGAGGAACTCGTGTCCTCACAGGATGTCTCACAGGACAGAAGATGGAAGGCAAGAGAGCCTAACTCTGTGTGAAGCCTCTTATGTTAAGCCTTAGTCTCATCCATGAATGGAGGAGCCCTTATTATGACCTAATCATGTCTTAAAAGCCCTTACCTCTTAGTACTCTTACGTTGGCCATTAAGTTTCAAAACCTGAATTTTAGAAGGAACACGTTGAAACCACCACAGCAAGAGTTGGTTAATTGTTCTATTTCTCTTGCTTAGAGCAGGATGTTGTTCAGCATGGCAAACTTTGAAGTCAGATATACTTGGATTCAAACCTGACTCTGACACTTATTAGCTATATGATCTTGGTCAAGTCAGTTGACTATTCTGAGTATGTTTTTGTTTTGTTTTGTTTTTTAATTTCAGCATGTTACAGAAGTACAAATGTTTAGGTTATATATATTACCTTTGCCCCACCTGAGTCAGAGCTTCAAGCGTGTCCATCCCCCAGATGGTGTGCTCTGCACCCATTAGGTGTGAATATACCCATCTCTCCTCCCCCCTCCCACCTGCCCGACACCTGATGAATGTTACTATTATATGTGCACTGAAGTGTTGATCACTTAGTCAGTTAATACCAATTTGATGGTGAGTACATATCGTGATTGTTATTCCATCCTTGTGATACTTCACTTAGTAGAATGGGCTCCAGCTCTATCTAGGATAATACAAGAGGTGCTAGATGACCATTGTTTTTTGTGGCTGAGTAGAACTCCATGGTATACATATACCACATTTTATTAATCCACTCATGTATTGATGGGCACTTGGGTTGTTTCTACATCTTTTTAATTGTTAATTGTGCTGCTATAAGCATTCGAGTGCAGATGTCTTTTTTATAGAATGTCTTTTGTTTCTTTGGGTAGACGCCCACTAATGGGGTAGCTAGATCAAATAGTAGTTCTACTTGTAGTTTTTTGAGGTATCTCCATATTACTTTCCACAGAGATTGTACTAGTTTGCAGTCCCACCAGCAGTGTATGAGTGTTCCTATCTCTCCACATCCACACCAACATTTATTGTTTTGGGCCTTTTTGATAAAGGCCATTCTCACTGGAGATAAGTGATATCTCATTGTGGTTTTTATTTGCATTTCCCTGATGATTAGAGATGTTGAGCATTTTTTTATATGTTTGTTGGCCCTTAGTCTATCTTGTTTTGAAAAGTTTCTGTTCATGTCCTTTGCCCACGTTTTAATGGGATTGCTTGATTTTTCTTGTGAATTTTCCTGAGTTCTATATAGATTCTAGTTTTCAGCCCTTTATCATATGTGTAGCATGCTAATATTTTCTCCCATTCTCTGGGTTGTCTGTTTGCTCTCGTGATAGTTTCCTTGGCTGTGCAGAAGCTTTTTAATTTGATCAGGTCCCATTTATTTATTTTTGTTGTTGCTGTGATTGCCTTTGGGATCTTCCTCATAAATTCTTTCCCTAGGCTAATGTCTATAAGAGTTTTTCCAACATTGTCTTCTAGAATTCTTATAGTTTCATGCCCTAGGTTTAAGTTTGTTATCCACTGTGAGTTGATTTTTGTGAGAGGTGAAAGGTGTGGATCCTGTTTCAGTATTCTACATGTGGCTATCCAGTTTTCCCAGCACCATTTATTGAATAAGGATTCTTTTCCCCAGTGTATGTTTTTGTCTGCTTTGTCAAAGATTAGATAGCTATATGAGAATGGTTTTATATCTGGGTTCTCAGTTCTGTTCCATTGGTCTATGTCTCTGTTCTTGTGCCACTACCATGCTATTTTAGTTACTATAGCCTTGTAGTATAGCTTGAAGTCTGGTTAATTGATGCCTCCCAATTTGTTCTTTTTGCTTAAGATTGCTTTTGATATACGGGGTCTTCTCTGGTTCCATATGAATTATACCAGAGTTGGTTGAAATCTATGTTTCCCCCTTATTTCTGGTTAAAGTTTGTTTCTTGTTTATGAAAGTGATTATTTTTTTAAAAAATGTTAAATATATAATATCATTTTGTAAATTTTATCAGATAAGTTTAAGTAAAAAGTGAGAGAAAGGAGATTCAATGTGTATTGTAGCTAAATAAGCCCTTTTATGCTCTACTTGTCAGTAAACCCATCCCAGAAGGGCTACGTGTCAGCTCATAATCTTTTTCAAATGTTATAATTCTAATTTAGAGGTAGCATCACATTTTATTTTTTGAGACAGAGTCTTGCTCTGTTACCCAGACTAGAATGCAGTGACATCATTATAGCTCACTGCAACTTCCAACTCCTGGGTTCATGCCATCCTCCTGCCTCAGCCTCCCTAGTAGCTGGGACTATAGGCCTGCACTACTGCACCTGGCCAATTTTTTATATTTTTTTGTAGAGATGGGATCTTGCTCTTGCTCAGGCTGGTCTCAAACTCCTGAGTTCAAGCAATGCTCCTGCCTTGGCCTTACACAGTGTTAGGATTGCAGGCGTGAGCCACCGCGCCTGGCGGCATCACTCATCTGAGAAAATTTTTCAGAAGTTAGGTAGTAAAGTCAAAATGTACATTAAAAACTGAGTATAATAAAGATTGTCCTCAGAAATCCCTTAAATATCATTCATGACATTCATTAAACAGAAATACTACTTATCAACATGTTTAACCCAGCCTGTTTATCCTTTAGAGTTGTAACAATTTTACTCTTTCATTGACCTTCAGATGAAATAGTTGGCTAATTTTTAAGGGCCACATTATATGAATTTTAAGAATATATTTCTTTCTCTTGTCTGTCAGTCATCATTCTACTGTTGCAGGTTAAAGTCCTAATCTCCACCAGTAGCCATTGCTAAGAAAGGCATAACTCCACGCAGAAATTTTGCCAAAATTTGAATTGCTCTAACAAGTAGGATGGATACTTTATTATTTCTGTGGGAATAGAGATTTCATATATTCATCTTTTTGTAAGTATTACCCTACCACTTTAGAGTTAGCACTAATGCTTACCCCTTGGGTAAAGCTTGTAATGGGGAAGACTGGAAAAAGGATAAAAATAAAAAGAATGTAAAACTCTGTAAGTTTTAGCATGATTTACTTAAATTAATCAGAAGGGAGTAAAAAATTAATAGCCAGGAGAAAAGCTTAGCTCCTTAAATTTCTCTCTACCCTTACCTTAAGTTAAATCCAATTTTTTGAACAAAACAAAACCTATGTACTTTGTCTTTTAAAGTATTCTAACCATGTCCTCATCCCAGTCAGCTCTATAGAGCATAAGCAACATTAAAATGAAAGTCAACGGAAAAATGATTTGTTGTCCAAGTTTACATTTTTTACAGAACTATTCTGGAATCCATCTAACGCCTGGGTCAGCTCAACTTAATTTAGTGGATTGGGAGGTGGGAGAGAAACTTACTCTTTTTTTCTTAAGGTATTGAGTTATTGGTATTCTAAAAGTACCAACTATAGAGAGTTTCCCTCAAAAAAAAAAAATCACCGGGGCAAGACAATATTTGATTTTAAAAGCTTACTAGTTGGAAGTGAGTAGACTATCAAGGAAACAGAACTAAGGTATGCCATCCATGGAATTTTCAAATCAAACATAAATGCTCATTTTTAAGTTTGCCCTACAGTTTTCTAGTTAGGTGAGATAAAAATTAATTGAAGATTATTTGAAAGAAGTTTATCTCTTTGTATGTTCTTTAGTATTACCATTCTGTACAAACTGCTTATACTTCTTTATCACCAACTTACCATTTTCTAAAGACATAACTCATGTTGGGGCAGTAGAATTACTTTTACATGATTATCTTAGATAATCCTTTAACACTAGTCCACAGCATCTCTGTTTACTGTAATTCTAAAAAGAAATAGCTATTTGTGACAAGTATATGTAATGTGATGAGACCAAATATCCAATCAAACATAAAAATTAGCCTAGAAAAATATTTACCCTTTCAGGCAAATTTCTATTCTATTGAGTTCTATTGAAGTCCATTTTTCCTTTTATCTTTGTTCTTTTGCTTAATTAAGTTATTTTAAAATAAGATAACATAGATTTTTAGAATTTTGAGGCTTTGCATTACATTATTTTATTCTATTCTCACAATAGCTTTAGGAAGAAGGTAGAAATATGTTATTAATCATACTTTACTAGTGATGAATCTGAGGGTGAGAGTGGTTAAGTGACTTACTCAGGGTTATGTCTGTTAAGTAGCTAAGCTATTAGTACAACTACAGTCAGCAGACTAGTCAAATGCATGTTCTTCCACTATAATCCTTTTTAGTAACGTTTTACTGAGGTTATTTATGGAGATAAATGTGTCATAAATCTATGACCAGCAGATGCATAGCTGTACCAGAATCATAATGGCAGTGCTGCCCGTGTAAGAGAACAATGTAATAAAAAAATTACCTAATATTTTGCCTTATATTGTATCTGAACATTTCATTAAATAGGTGGTGATAGAAATGTAATAACACACATTGATATGATATAGAACAATTTCTATATGGAATTTCCCTATCTAAATAGATGAAATAGCATCGCACCCACGGACCATGCTTTATAAGTCTAATGAAAGATTTTTTTTCTGCACAAGTCAGTTCAGGGCCATGTCCGGTATACCAAAGAGAGTACCATTATAACAATTCATGCATTGGTGCTTTCCCTAGATCCCCCTTCTCCCATTATTCCTTTTGGAAGATATCCTGCTCTCCACCACAAGAGGAAGAACTCTTCCTTATTCTTGGGAGGTGAGGAGAAACTATGACAAGAAAAAGGTTCTCCAGGCCCAGTAGGGAGAGGCTTTCAGAAGTGTGGAATGGAACAGTAACTCTGTCTTACCAGTGATTGATGTAGAATCTTCCTTGACCATGAAGGAAGGCTGTGAGCATTTGCAGTGAAGTTAGTATCTTTTGGACCTTTCTGCATCTAGAAGGAATGCAAGATATAGTATGCCTCTCTTTGAAATTGGTGTCATTGCTACTTTATTAGTCAATCAGTTGATGGTGCTGCAGTTTTGGTGTGTCTGATGCATACCTTCTGAATAAAAGGCATTTAGGTTTTTAATATCTCTAAGTATTTAAAAGTGAGTTTTCTGCTATCTCAAATTCTAGATAGTTCCTTACATTTCAACAAAATATCACACTAACATTTAATCCAATAAATTTTGAAGGTACTACAGATACATACTAGCTTGCAGAAGTATTATTGTTGTTTTAAATTACCTCAATATGCAGTTTTTTGTTGGTATCTACCTAGTTACTGTAGTTTGCAGTGTATATTCACACAGCTCTGATTCAGAAATTCAGAAGAGAAACATGAAAAGAAATCAGTAAGACAGGAGTTTACAGCTTTAAGGCATAAGGAGCTTACAGCTTTTTAATATAAATTCTTCCCAGAATCCATGTCGCAGCTCCTTATATGGTACTGCTTTTTTTTTTTCTTGGTTGCTATGACAACAGCAGCACTGCACCATTCATCAGCTCTGGACCTGGGCTGCACTGCTAGCCTTCCGTGTTACTCCTGAATGTTAAGAACAACATCCGTGAATCATTCACTGTGTTAACACTGCGCCATTAGAAACCTAAGAACCAGTTCTTCCAGCAATTTGCTCTAACAGAAGGGTGAACTAAACTGCGCCACAGAGAAAAATTGTGTAAAAATATTTCTTTTATCCTAACGGAATCATACAGTCTATATTTGCTGCAGTATGCCGAAAGAATAAGCTTATGTAAAGCAATCTGACGAAAAGAACTCATCTGTATAATCTTTCTTGAAATCATTAGTTGTTCAAAACAAATAGCACATTGCTTCTCTGGATACAAAAAGAAGCAGGTGATGTTAGGGGTTCTAAGCCCCTTTGGGAGCATCTCTTGTGCATTGGGACCATAATCAACATCTACTATAAGAAGTATCACCTGTAACGCACAGTAAGTTCTGGACAGCATAAGGAGCTGGCTGGAGGTGAAAGTGTGGGTCATTACTGATGTGCCAGGTCTGGTAATAACAGACCAGTGAATAAGAAGCCTTTCAGGTTTTCCGGGGAAAAGACTGTATAGTTTTGACTAATGAGGAAGAAAAACTAAAGCCTGTGAGTATGATGAATAGAGTATTTGTGTGTTACATGGATTTCTAAGCTATAGGGCCTACTTTGAGCTTTGTGGAAAAAGAAATGCAGCCTAAGAGAATTTGACACTTAGTTTTCAGGGAAGCCATTAAGAAACTGTCATTTGGCACATTTATTTTATTTTTAATTTTGTCTTCTTTTACTTTATATATGTATATGTGTATATAAATCTTTAAAGTAGTTTCATATTTAAAAAAGAATATTCATTACAAAGAAAGCTGTTAAAAACTCAATTTTTTAATGTAAATGTGAAGGTTAGATTGCTTTTCTTGTTAGATTGTGATTCCAGAATATGTCTCTACTTCCTATTGCAATATCCTTACGAGTAAAATACTTTTTTAAAAAATAACCTAGAATTTTGTAAACAAATTTCCTTAATACATCAAATTTATCTTACTATTTCATTAACTAGAGTGTTTACAAATGGATGTTCTTGCATAATTTAAGAATCTTTTAAAAATTTGACATAATTTTCAAGTTATATGATGTTTATTGTCTATTTTCCCAGTTGAATTCAGGCTAAACTAGAAATTTACCTTTTTTGCTTATTTTTTAGACCATTTGGTAATTGTCAAATTAAGATAAATTGGATTTACAGATTGAATTTTCTCAAAAGACTGTTTTTTGGCTTTTAATTATTCTTTCTTTTTAGTTCTTCAGCTAACCATGGTAACTTAGAAATGTTCTAAAAGTAGGAACTTGGCTTTTCAAAATTAGAATATTTGGGGTGGTATTTAGCCACCTCAGAAAAGAAAAAGACATTTCATCTAGACTCGTTCTTTTAGTTATATTTCTTCCTGAGTTCTGAAATGCACGTTATTGAGAGAGTGTATCACTTTTCGTGACATGACTGGGGTCCTTTAATTTACACAATTAGAAAAATAAGATTTTGTTATTTTGTCATTATACCTTTTGATTTCTATTCTTTCTTCCATCTTTGAGACTTTTGCCTATAGATCTATATAGATGACTTTACCCAATGTATAGGAAGCCTTGAAATAGGGAGAATTAATATATCAAAGGATAATGAAAGTATTAATCACTTCTCCTCACAGTTATATATGTCATTAATAAAAAGATTTTACTTCTGTCATCTGTAACAGATTCAGTAAATTGAATATTCACATTTTAACTTGCCAGGCAAGTTAAGAAAAATATGAATTTTAAAATTTATGTGTATTTAATAGCTATGTGCATTATAAGTCAATGCTCCTTTATGACTGTCCTCACAAATGTATGTATACAAAGCAATGGATTTTATATTTCATTATCTTTGAAACTATTATTCTTACTAATAGTAACAAAGACTGTTTTAGGCCCGTATTAATAAAGTTAGTACCTTTATTAACAGATTTATTCATTTTCAAGTAATCTTCCTTGGCACATCCTTTGATTTTTTTTTTCCCCCCCCATTTGGGACTTTGCTCAATGTATATATTTCTGAAAGGTTTTATATAAACCTGTTTGTTTGTTTGTAAATTGGCCAATTTAAAATCCACTAGTAAAACCGCTTATTTTAAGAGATTCTGCAGTAAGTTCTCTTGTAATAATCAATCTCTTATCAAGTTGATTTGGTGAATCTGTATATCATATGTTAGGTTTTTTTTAAAGTAAGAGCCATCAAGTTTATTTCAGTATTTAAAAATACAAGTTGCAGATTTAACTGGCCATGTTCTATGAAAAAATTAAGCCTTGTGCTATTATAGTTTAGCCTCTCAATTTCAAAAGAGTTTGACATCTTTAGGTTTACTTTCTGAAATCCTTTAAAAAGTCTTTTCAGTATTATTCATATAAAACTGGGTAAAATCTTATTTGATAGTATGCATTGCTTTTATTTGGGAGGAATTGTGCTAGTGAATAATATGTAAAAATTATAGATATAAAGACTTAAGTTTTTTTCCCTAGTTTTCGTTAACTAAAACTTAACCCTGTTATCTTAATAACACTTCTGAATATCTGAGAATTTGTTAATACCTCTAATTAGCTTTTACTAGGAAATATGTATCTTATTTCTGTCAGGATCTACATTAAGACTGAAAGACTCACATTGGTGATAAATTATTTTTAAAGAGTGGTTCCTAGTTATCCTAGCTATTTTTTTCCCATAGAAGTTAATCATAATATTTCAATGATAAATGTATGTTCTTTATCACTCCAACATTATGTAATATAAACGTTTTCATCACTGTAAGCTTTGCAGCTTAGATTAACTTTACTAAAGTTTCTCTTCTATAAAGTTAATGAAATAATGCCTTTTTGTAATGTCATTGTAGGCATTTAAAAAGATAATATATGTAAAGCATCTAATATAGTACTTGGTACAGAGGAAGCATTCTTTTAGTGAAACTTTGATACTTTCTCCACCTTTCCTCTCTATTGGCCTATATCAGTGCTTCTTGGGCTTTTCTTTAGGAGTACCTTTAGGGCAGAGGAATTTGAATGCTCACCAAAGGAATCTGGGATGTAGTCTGAAGGGACATCCAGAAGCAAAGCTGGAAATTCCTTGAAGTCTCATATTTTTTTCTTTAAAATAATCTACATTCCACATTTATCATAAAAATGTTTCCAAAAAAAAAAAAAAACCTTTAAAGAAAAACTCTTTAGGAAAATATACAACATTTTCTCCTATAAATTTGCATACATACTACTGCCCACCTATATATATTCCCAGTTTAACATATTAACTGCCATGTGAATTGTATTTAACTCACGCTAGTTTTGAGCCCAGGGCCTCGTGAAGCATATATAACATCCACAAAGTGGCACCATTGTTTCGTCAATACATATTTCCTTATCTAGAATTATAGCAACCTGAAACCTTTCAAGAAGAAAAGAAGTGGCTTGATCTTGAAGAGACGGTCACCAGGAGGACATTCTTCATTGTTAGAGAAATGTCACATTCTCAGAAGCATTTTGAAGCAGTTACACGATATAAACTTTTTCACCGAATTGTCGTACAAAATGTTTTTCCACCAATAGTACAGAAGTCTTGGCTTCTTGCTAAGGCCCATCCAAAATAATGCTCCCCAAAATCATTCCATTTCTTGAGAAGTAACATTATAACACTTTTATAGTCATGAGTGGGGTTTAATATTACCTTTTATAAAGTGTGACTTGCATAGATATTGGTTTCCTTCACCATGTAGTCAATAACATCATCTGTTATGAAGAAAAATCATAAGGTGTATTTTCATGGAGATTTACCACGATTTCAGTTGGAACACCAGGGTTACTTTCAACAGTCAAAAATCTTCATGTTACTTCCTGAAACTGGACCCCAGGTTTGAGAACTTATACTAGTCACTACAGGTTCTTCAGAAACATCTGACAAAGAATCACTCTCACTGAAATTGGCTATAGCTGCTTCTGTTCAGTAATAGATTTTAAACAACCTTCCCCACTGGAAAGATGTGCATGTAATGTTCTTCCAGTTTTTGTTGGTGGGCTGCAACTGCTATCAGGACTGTCCCTGCTATCTCCACTAGGATGGTACTCCTCTGAATCATCACTAAATAGAGCAACATCTTCATCACTTGTGTCCAAACTTCATTCACCATTTCTTCCAACAATCTTATGCTCATTTTTCCTAGAGAATGAAAAATCAAAATAAATTCATGTGCTGATCGCAGCTTTGGTAACAGAAGCTATACTAAAGAAGAACTGGTGGCTAGGCAGGAAGGTCCATAGCATACCTGTGTGCTGTGAAACCTCTGCTCATTGTTTTCGCATGTCTCCCCCACCTCCTGTCGCCCTGCTGCAGATGGCCAGCCCAGGCATGCCACACGTGCTGGACTGTGTTCGCCGATTACCATAAGTTGCAATTGCTCATTTCCCCTTGAGTGTTTGCCTGGTGGCTCTTTGAACAAAATCGATAGGATAGTATGCGGCACGTGGCATTGTTGCACATACTTAGGTATGATTCAGAGGTCATCATCCAGGACCACCCAAGGTCCACTCCAGACACAGCTAAATACCTGTGGACTAACAAAAGACTCAGTTCTCAGAAACAAATAAGTGTGTCGTGAATCACATACAATTCACGTGGCATGCAGTGTAAAAATTGATTCTAGCACTGCATGAGTTACATATAACTCACGCACAAAACACAATAAAAAATAACAATTTTTTCATTAAATTAAAAAGGATCATTTTGTTTTTGAAGCTTTTATTCTATTTTCGTAATAAAACACTGTGGCCCCAAGGGGAAAAAAATTTTTTCTAGTGTGGCAGTCAGTGTGTTCAGACATACTACTTAGATCACCTGGTCTGGGTATCATTTTAAAAATAGAAATCCTGAAATAAAAGAAGCATGTATTTCTCTGGAGAATGACTGAAAATCAAGAGGCAGGGGTGAAGAATGAATCTGGTTGAACCTGGAAGGCTTACTCAGTTCAGAAGAGTGAATAGTGGTGAAGTTGGGTGAAGCTGTAGTAGGATATGAAAGGAATATCTTCATGTTAGAAATAGAGAAGAATGATGGCGAAAATAACAGTTTAGCATTTTTAAAACTCTGAGAAGTCCTGCAATAAAGGAATCTTTTAAACTGTTTAGCATCTCTAAAACTTATTTGATAGTAAATAAGTTTTTTTTTTTTTTTTTTTTTTTTGAGACAGAGTCTCACTTTGTTGCCCAGGCTAGAGTGAGTGCCGTGGCGTCAGCTTAGCTCACAGCAACCTCAGACTCCTCGGCTTAAGCGATCCTACTACCTCAGCCTCCCGAGTAGCTGGGACTACAGGCATGCGCCACTATGCCCGGCTAATTTTTTCTATATAGATTTTTAGTTGTCCATATAATGTCTTTCTATTTTTAGTAGAGACGGGGTCTCGCTCAGGCTGGTCTCGAACGCCTGACCTTGAGCAATCCACCCGCCTCGGCCTAGTAAATAAGTTTTTTTTTCTTTCTTGTTTTTTTTTTTTTTTTTTGTTATATGACCCCTACAAAATTGTATGGAACAAGTAAGTATTCCAAAGAGCACATTTTAGGAAATAACTAAAGAAAGTTATGTCATTTTGAAGGAAAGAAGAGTGGATAACTGCAAAACAAAGTATAACAGAAATCTTCTTGGCACTCTAGAAGATTTAGAAACATTATAATTTACTCAAATTCCACAGATAAATTGCACTTTACTATTTTGAAGACTAGTGTGTTTTTTTAATGGAAGAAAAGATTGGATTTATTATGCGGATAAAAGTGAAGTGATAAAGTGACTTAGGTAAAAACTTAGGAGCAAGAGTGTACAGGAAGGATACAAATAGTAATACATCCGTTTGTCTGGAACAGAGGTTTCATAAAAAAGGATGCTGTGGAAGAGAAAACTGGGACCAGATTGAGGGGGCCTTTGAGGCAATGGTAAACTAAGACAGTAGAGTAGAAAAGGTACAAAGAGAAAAAGATTTGGGAGGAATAAGCAAATTGGTTACAGAATCCATGAATATGGAAGATCTGCCAGATTACAAGGAAGTGGGTGGTGCAAAAAGAAAAGACGATTAGAAGATTTTAAGCATGATAATTGATGGCCTCATTAATAGGAACAGAGAGATTCAAAGGACAGCTGATTTTGAGAGAATAAGTAAAGTTTTAGGCTACGAATGTGTAAGTTATACCCATAGAGAGGATATTTAAAACTGTAAGAGTAGGTAAAATCTTTTAAGAATGAGAATTGAACAAATAGAAAAGATAGGAAGTAAACATTTCATAAGCATTTACCAGAAATTTTCACATTTACTCATTTTATTTTTTATTAGCACTTTGAATTATTATGACTCTAATCTTATTTATGAAGAAAACAAGACCTAATCAGGTTAACCATTAACTTTAGGCATAAGAGATCAGGATTCCAACTTTGGTCTGTCTCTAATTTTATTACCTACACTCAGGGGGTAAAGAAGTAAACCTTAGGAAATAGCCACTTAAGGGACCAAAAGAGAAAAACCCATGTTAAAAGACAGATGAGATGAGATGAATAAAGAATGGTATGAAAGAAACTTTGGGAACCAAGGTGGTTATAACTTTTCACAGAAGCTAAGGTTTGGAACAGTTTTAAAGGCTGTAACAGACCATGAATCTCTTGTTACGTGATTGTGCTTTTTGCTTTCCTGAACTGTAGTCCAAACCCTTAGCTGCAGTGGTCTGCATTTGGCAAATCTTTGTATTCTGTTTCATTAAAGAAGAGAAAGAGAGGCTACATGAAACCGGTGGGAGGGAGGTGGGAAAAGGAAGCATCTAATGAGAAATTTAGAGTTCTGGTTGTTTTTCTGGTGTCTATGATATTATAGTCATATATTAGACTCTTCAAGACTTTTGAAGATAACATAAGTTTCCCTTTCTCCATTTAATTATCATCACCGCAGTAAATTTCCCTTTTTTACATTAAGATAGCTGAAGCTATCCTTAAAGCAGATAACTTTTACCTTAACTCCTGCGGTACATTGTGGTAGTTCAGAACCTGCCACTTATTAGCTGTGTGACATTGGGCAAGTAATAGAATCTCTCTGTGCTTCAGTTTCCTCATCTATGAAATGGGTATAACAACTCCCATAGGGTTTGTGAAGATTAAATGAATTTTTACAGGTAAAATGCTTGCAATAACCTCTGTACGTAGTAAGTACCTAATAATAATTGTTAATGATGATACCACATAACGGTAATTGCAAAATACTTTATATCTTTCTGTAACTTTCTCTGCTTTTCTGTCTTCTGCACTTTTCACTCTTTTCCTTGTTGAAAAGGGAAGCCGTTTTTTCTTTTACTAGGCAGGGTAAGTTTTAAAAGTGAGCAGATAATAGTTAAAACTCTAAAGGTTTAAACTTAAATGACAATAAACAAAGCATGACTGGCTTTAGAACACATCTTACTGTCAAGTGGATACCAGTGTTCTCATCTCTTTATAGCAATAATACAATAATCACTAATGTTTAAATATTTCAATGTGAATTTATATTACTTCCACTGGGAACTGGTTTCATATTCAAACCAAGTCAATTGGTAAGTGTGTAATTTCCTCTTCCTTGTTTTATTTAAAAGGACCCTCTGCCAAGAAAGTATGAACAAATAACTATATTGTCACATTATTATGGATATAATGAGGAGCTTAGTTAGGATTGTGATAAAATTATATATTCAGCAAGTGGGCTTTTTCATCTTAGCATTTATTACAAACGTGAAGTTTTAAATTATGTAGCAATATAGTGTACCATAAGTCTATCTAACATAGTTTGTGTCCTCTAGGGCCACACTACCTGGCTTTGCATCCTGTCTGACACTGGTTTTGTATCCTTGGGCAAGTAGCTTAACCTTTTGTGCCTTAGTTTCCTCATCTTTAAAAAGTACATAATAATAGTACTTACTTCATGGGGTTATTATAAGGATTAAATAAGTAAATTACTTTGAACAAGATCATAAGTGTTCATTGTTAACTTTTAGTATTTTTATTATGTGCATAGTTATGTCTTGCCTCCCTTTAAGGCAGCAACAGTATTTATCCTCTTTATTTTTATGTCCTCAGCCTTTAGCACAATGCCTGGCATATGATATATAGTCATACTAGATATTCAGTAAACATTTATTCAATAAATCAATAAAACATTCTGAGCTTACCTAGAGCTTCAATAATATTCTTAGGTTGAATGCCTTCAGCTAAGCAGGCCAAAGCAGGTAACTCTATTATGCTGTTAAGAGCCTGTACTCACTGACATTTTATTAAAGTGAGATCTTGGAAATGCATGACTCACCATTGTATTTATTGATCAAACTTGTGATGGTAAACACTTTTAAACTGAGGCCAGAAGTAGGTAGGACAGATGAGTCATGCTCCTCCTGCCCTCCCTGGTTCTTAGGACTCTCTGACAATACTGTAGGGAGAAATAGCTTTCTTCATGCCAATTTTGACCTGTTTTGAAAACTTATTATTGGAAAGTTGCTCTGATATATGAGGTGCAGCTTTACCTAAGCTTGAGGCTGAGGACATACTGCAGTTATGACTAAATTTCTCTCTCTTTTTGGGGGGGTGGTAGTGGGGGAAGACAGAGTCTCCCTCTGTTACCCAGGCTAGAATGTAATGGCACAACCATAGCTCACTGTAGCCTTGAACTCCTGGGTTCAAGGGATCCTCCTGCCTCAGCTTCCCCAGTGGCTGGGACATCAGATGTGAGCCACCACACCTAGCTAATTATTTTTTGTAGAGATGAAGTCTCGCTATGTTTGTTACTCAAGCTGGTCTTGAACTTTTGGCCTCAAGCTATCCTCTTGCCTCAGCTTTCCAAAATGCTAGGATTACAAGTGTGAGCTACTGTGCCCAGCCATAAGTTTCTCATTTTTAAGTACCAAAATAGGACAGATTTAGATTGCCAACTCTGAGATTAAAATTTGCTGTTATTTTCTTGTTATCATCACTAGATATTCTCTGTTGTGTTGTAGAATTCTCTTTATTGTACCAAATGTCTAGTATTTTCTACTCTTCCCCATTCTGGTGATAAATCATTGCCTTAATGAACCATTTTTATAGATGTGTTAATATCTAGTCTATTTAGCTTAGATTTATTTTAAACAATATTTCATTTGTTTTTACAATGTGACATTGAACTATGAGCTACCTCTTCTGCTTCTAACTTAATTTTAATTTGATCTTAATTCTGATTATATAATTTTTCCTTGATTATGCCTTGGATTTTGAAAAGACTTTCTTAATCAAGGTTCATTTGTCTAAAATAGTTTTGTTTTATGTTTCTGTTTTTAGTTTTGACACTTTATTCAAATAGTTTATTATTGAGAAAATAGCTGGTAGAATGTCATAAAAATTATATAATTTTAAAGACTGAAATATAACAAAGTATAAATGATTTCTTTATGTAAATATATTCATGCTTTAATTTCCTAGTCCATCATTGTCCTTTTGATTATGGGCACTGGCTCTCATCAGGCATCATAGGGTATTGGCAAGAGTTTATGCTCTGGGCTTTATTTCTAAATCTAAACCTGTCAAGTGACTTATAAGCGTGGTGACATCTGAAGATATTCAGTTAGGCTTCAGAGTCCTGTCTCATTTTCTCATCTGCATTTTGCATGTTACCATGCCCTGCATACTGTGGGTTAGCTCTACCAGTTACAAAAGCAGCTTTCTTAACTGACCTTCACCTAACCACTTGCAGGATTAATTAATGTTTTCCATTCCTTTTGTGACATCTACTGACTGTTGTCAGGACAAGATGTAGATTAGAGACTAGTAGTCTACCTTTTAATACACCTAGGTACTTGTGTTGTCCCTGTGATGGCCTGTGCTTACTGAGAGGCAGTTAAATAATGCCCACTGTACTTGTTATCATGATAATATAATTACATATGCATTAACTAATAAAATATGAATTCAAAAGACCTGTCTATAAAAAGAGTTATTGTTTCTAGGAAAGTTATGTTAAAAGCTTGGAAAGCTCAGTTAAAATATCAGAAAAGGTAAATTGCTTTAAAAAGTGCCATAATGCGTTAGGGTGAAGATATTTTTAAGATCCATCTATACTTAGGTTGTCTAAGTTTTTGTTTTATTTTAAAGAAATTGACTAGACTATACATTTTAGTGCATTTTATGCAGGAAAGAAAAATTGGAACTCATATTCAAACAAAAAGGCCTTGGCCCCACATCAAAAGTTTGGTTAATAAATGTACATATATGTTTTAAGGAAAACTGTTTAATACACGTATCAATTTTGTCCTTCCTCACTTCTGACATTTTAGAAAAACCAATCAGCTACTAGTGTCTATCAATGTAGGGTAAGAGGGCTTCTTGTATATATTACCTCCATATTCTTCAGTAGCCCTGACCAAGTTTCTGAGAATTCTGAGAAGAACCACATATTAGTGTGCAATATAACTATAAATTGTGGTCTTGTCTCTATATTACTTAGATGCAAGTTTAATTGTGAGCAGATATTTGTGTTTAGTGACATATCACTCCTATCCATTGAGCTCTCTCATACTAGAGAACTCTGTATAGAGTCTTATGTTCCTCTGGGTTGAAATGCATACTTAATGGCAGTTTATAGAAGAAAAGTATCTGGACTTTATAGTCTGACATAAAAGGTGCAGCACTTACTAGCTGTGTGACTTTTTACAAGGTATTCACACTGTCCAAGTTTCAATTTCCTCTTTTATAAAATGTTCACAGTAAGAGTAGCTGCCTCAATAGAATGTTATGAGAATGAACAATGTATGTCAAATGCTTAGAAGTGTGTGCCATATGATGAGCACTGAATATTACCTATGCTTATGTCATTAGTATATACAAAAACTTATAAAACTTTTAAGTGGTCTTTATTACTAACAGTGCAAATAATTTAGAAAACTTAGAAGAATGTGATAGATTTACTAAATCTAAAATATACCTATGCATGTAAAAACATAGGAACAACTAACAGCAAGAGAGTTTGTGTCATCTACAGTATCCTATCTGTTGTTATAAGTCTAATTAGATTGGAAAAATAAATTATAAATCACCATTTTCTATTTTCTTTATAGTAATATTCTGTTATATGTCTATACAATTATAAAATAAGAAATAAAGTTGGAAAAACTATTTATATTTCCCCTTCATTATCTAAGCTAATTGTTTCGCTCAACCATTTTTTTTTGTTTAGGTAACACAGTAAAAATTTTACTATCCTTTATTTGCTATTTTGTTAATTCCTTTCTTAAAAGGAATTAGTGTTGATAATCACTTTATAAATCTGTTAATTTTTTGTATCTTTACATTTCAAGAGACATTGTCCAATCTAACCTTTATTATAATTGAATCTATATAATAAAGTATATTATGGTTATCAAACAATTCTATATATTCTTTATTAAGAGCAAAATAAGTTTTTTCTGCTTTGAGGCAGAAATTAAATGAATTTCTGAGAATTCATTTTAAATTCCCAAGAATATAAATCTCTAATTTAGTATAGTTAAAATTATATATAAAACAATAAATTTAGAATTGCTTGTGGTGGTATACATACCTCATTGCATCTTACCTGGATATGCAAAAACACCACTAAAATCTCTGGATAATTAATAAATTTTGTTTTTCAGAAATCTAAAATCAAAACATGTTAACTTTTTGTTCCTTCAGAGTTGTAGGAAAATGAATTTAGCAGAGTCAGTCAGACCACATCAATGAAGAAAAAAATTCAGGGAGCTGAAACTAAAAAACATGAGACAAATTAGATGACCCAAAATGCTGCATAAAATTTAAAAACACAGGAAAGATTTTTCAAGAATTGTGTCTAAATAGAGTTTACCTAAAGGAAAATAGCTTTAAGCAAGTTGCTGTTGAATATGTTGTAGTATAGCAATAAGAATATAGGACTGATTCTCCACCATGTTTTTTAAGTTCACAGCACAGTTCGATAAAGTAAAATGTTTAACAGCAAGAAAAATACAATTACAGCTATATCAGTGTGCAAACTAAAATAAACCTAATTGTAATAGAAATTTAGACTAAAAAAAATTGCCATGTAGAAAGCCTATGGCTGTAATGTTGCAGATATAAAATAAAAGCTGTTCTGGGTAAAGGAAGAGTCAGGATCGTGTATCGATTGATTGTGTGTTTTGGTTTTTCTTTCCGAACAATTCTTTCCCCACTCTACGAAGAAAGGGAAGGGGAGGATTAAATATGTGTCTCTTACTAAGCATCACTTCCTTATTACTGTTTCAAACAATTACTTTTTTTTTTATCTACATTGTACCAAATGCTTGGGTTTGGATGCAAATTCACTTTCATCACAGGACTGATACAAATATTTAGTATTAATGGATGTTTAAGTCAAATGTAAATAACTTACTTTCCAAGACTTTTTTAATAATATTATTTCATAGAATCATGTAAAGGGATTTTTAAAACACAGATTGATGTGCTCCACCTCCAGAGTCTGATAGTCAACTCCCCGCTGCAGCACAGGTTTCCAGCTGATGCTGGGCCACAGACCACACTTTAAGGCTCACCAATCTAGATGATCTCCAGAGTTCCTTTAAAATTTGAAAGCTATTAAATACAGAAACAGAACCTCCTCAATAGGATTTTGAGGTTTTTGTCTTTCATAAATACTGAAACTTTTTTATTTGTTTCTAGCCATAGACATCTATGTGCATTGGGAAGTTAACATTTAGCTTTGTGCAAAATTTTGTAAAAACTCTGATTTTATTGTTCTCTTCCTTACCATTTGTTGTTCCATGTTTTTATGTAATTCTGTTTTCTCTTTTCCATATAGCCAGTGAGGTACATTAGTAAAACGACAAAAATCATAAGGAAAATGTATACATTTTTTCATTCAGGATTTACTTTTTAGCTTTCATTCCTCTTTCCTATATTATGCAATACTGCTTCTACCTCCATTCTACTACTAGAAATCTTTTCAAATTTTAAAGAAAATAATATGGTGAATAGAACAATATGTTTTACTTAGTTTAAGAACCAGAGGTGGGAGCCAGGGGTGGTGGTGCACACTCTAACCCAGCTACTTGAGAGGCTGAAATGGGAGAATTTCTTGAACTAGGAGTTCAAGACCAGCCTGGACAACATAAGGAGACCCTCCCTGTCTTGGAAAAACAAACACCACAATGTACCCTCTAATAATTTAAAACTAATTGTAGGGCACACATGGGCAGAGAGAGAAGTAAAAGTCACTGGAAATCAAGAAAGGGGAGAAGGGAAGGGGTAAAAACCTACCTAACGGGTACAATGAACACTACTGGGGTGATGGGCACACTAATAGCCCTGATTTAAGCATTATAAAAGCTATCCATGTAACAAAAACATTTGTACCCCCCTAATATTTTGAAATTAAAAAAAAAAACCAAAATACCCAACCAGGAGATTTATGAAAACCCTAAGAAACCTGTAATTCTAGCACTTTGGGAGGCTAGAGTGGGAGGATCGCTTGAGGCCAGAAGTTCAAGACTAGCCTAGGCAATAGTGAGACCCCATCTCTACAAAAAATTAAAAAAAAAAAAAAATTAGCCAGGGTTGGTGGTATGTATCTGTAGTGCCAGCTACTCGAGAGGCTGAGCCAAGAGGACTGCATGAGCCCAGGAGTTCGAGTCTATAATGAGGTCTGATGACGCTGCTGCATTCTAACCTGGGTGACAGAGCGAGACCCTGTCTGAAAAAAAGATAAGAAAAAAAAGATAAGAAGACAGCTAAGCCTAATCAGTGTCTACTTTTTACATATTTATAGACCACACTGTTACTACCATATAACCAAGAAGAGTAAGGCAAACAGTATTTCATGCCTTTGCGTATTTAAGGAAAGCCAGAATAAAAATTCCTGCTTCTACCTCTAAATCAAAACCTTTCCTGGCAGAATGCTAATTCTCTTCCTCCAGCTAGCCCTCTTTTTTCATAGTTTACTTTCCACCAGACCTTTCCATACCCTGTTCTCAAGAATTAATCATCACCTTATCTACCCTCCTCTCTCCCAGCCACATGATACCGGGGTTCTAAGGAGATTGAAAAGCAACTTGTCTTTTTACAAAGACTGGAAATTTCTGACAAATATTCTAAGGTCAGAGAAATGTGATTCTTTACCCAGGGTTGGAATTACTAAGTGTTCTTTGTTGTGATTAATGGCAACTGCATGCACATTCAAAAACAAGCAAGAAAGTTATTGGCCTTCACACTTAATCTTTGAAAATGTCTCAATAGTCATTTTTTTCCATGGGACAAAGACTTATTTGTTTTTAATCATTATAGAATTTTATTATAGTGCTGGCACTATATTCATGTTAATGCAGATTATAGCAGTTTTTCACCTCCCACATTGATTGGCTAGCATCTTCTTCACTTTCCTAAAGTTTCGAAAAAGAAGAAAAAGATTTTTAAAAATCTTCCATAATTCTTTTAGGGTTTTTTGTTAATCCTTTGAGTCTGCCTTGGAGAAATCAATTTGGAATTGCCAGTAAATGATGACTGAGTGTTATATACATGCTTACTATCTAACTCTGTTTCTCTCTCAGTTCTTTTTTTTGACAGGGTCTTGCTCTGTTGCCCAGGATAGAGTGTGGTGGCATAATTGTAGCTCACTGCAACCTCAAACTCCTGGGGTCAAGCCATCCTCTTGCCTCAGCCTCGTACGTAACTGAGACTATAAGCCTGCACCACAACGCGCAGCTAATTTTTCTTTTTGTAGAAACAGGGTCTCATTTTGTTGCTCAGGCTGATCTCCAACCCCTGGCCTCAAGCCATCCTCCCGCCTTGGCCTCCCAAAGTGCTAGAATTATAGGCATTCACCACCACACCCAGCCTCAGTTCTTTACTATATGTGAAACTATTTTTCCAAGGAATTTTATTAATTCTACCTAGTCAGCATATTTTCAGCCATTGTTGGTAGCTAATACAAAATGAAAACAGCAGTGTGAATGCATTATTTACCATTCTCAAAACACTTTTCTGAGATTATTATCCTGTAGTCTCTGCCTTCAGAGTTTATAATCTAGAGTTTGCATACATATAATAGAATGGGTAGAATTTATTCAAATTTATAATACTGGAATCCTAGATCCAATATAACTTAGTATATTCTTAAGTCATGGTAAAACATTCAAAAAGAACTTTTTCTAGCTTTCTCATTTTGTAAATACCTCTTCTCCAACATGCTATACCTTTCCTTGTTGTACATACAAGAGGACTTATACTAGTTCTCATTATAATATGTATTCCACTAAAGAGAATGTTTCGCCCATCAAATAACCATTATCCTTTTAGGGGTGGGGAGAGAGGTAGACAGAACTAAGGCAAGAAGTGTGAGTAAATTACTTCTTGCACTTTGATGTCATAAGCCATCCCATCTAGATGCCAGATGTTGCCGATCAGCATCTTAAAATTTACTTTGTACATCTCCATGTCCTCCCATTGCCTATCACATCATCACCATCATCATAATATGCTAATAATGAAATCTAGCATTGAGCGCATTTTATGTGCGAGGCACTATGCTAATTTTACAAAGTTGAGTTTACTTAAATCTTTATAATACCCTTAAGAGATAAGTGGCATATTATTATTATAATTACATAGGCCACTTAGTTTAGAGATGTACACAGCATCTGTTGTGTGTACTATGACTAAACCATGAGTTCAGTCCAAGATCCATATTTTAGTTTCTGTTCCAGGGGTAGCTCAGTCTGTGGCCTTGAGTAACACATTATACTTCAGCTATTTCCAAAGAATAATAAATATGGGTATCTTTTTTGAGCCTTATCTACCTTTTACTCTTTAAACTTAAACCTCATAACAACTCAGAGAGATTATGGTTCACATTTTAAAGATGAGGGGTCCAAGCTTGAAAAATAATTTATTGAAGACTAACACAAGGCCACGTACACAACTTGCTTTAAAGCTCCTTCTTTCAAATACTGTTCTTTTTTTTATCCTACTGTTTCTTTCACCGTACTCTGTCATAGATATAAGTTGAGAGATAAGGTGGGTGCTAGGAAAGATTTGTTTTCCTCTAATTTGTGAGAAATGGGGACATATTAACAATTTTCATAGCATTTATATCTTGCATTATGCCTGTTAGTCACACCACACATCTGTTATGCATTATTGCATAGGTTACATATAGAAATATGTTATAAAGTTAAATAGGTGAAATTTGTTTTGAGGTATTTTATATTTCGAGGTGAGAGTTATTTAACAAAGAACAACTGTGCTAATATTCAGCTTCATATTAGTGATGCAACTCATAAAATGTTGATCAGTGGATTTATTTGCCTTTTTTTTTTTTTTTTTGAGACAGAGTCTCACTCTGTTGCCCAGGCTAGTGTGAGTGCCGTGGCGTCAGCCTAGCTCACAGCAACCTCAAACTCCTGGGCTCAAGTGATCCTCCTGCCTCAGCCTCCCGAGTAGCTGGGACTACAGGCATGCGCCACCATGCCCGGCTAATTTTTTCTATATGTATATTTAGCTGTCTATATAATTTCTTTCTATTTTTAGTAGAGATGGTGTCTCGCTCTTGCTCAGGCTGGTCTCGAACTCCTGAGCTCAAACGATCCGCCCACCTCGGCCTCCCAGAGTGCTAGGATTACAGGCGTGAGCCACCGCGCCCAGCCTATTTGCCATTTTTGAGACCTGAATATTCCCTTCAAAAGCCATACATTTCAAAAGAGCAGTCATCAGTCACTTCAGCTGCTTTTGTCAACATTAATACTCTATATAATATAAAACAATAGGAAATATCATATGCTCGAAACTTTAACAGGGGTAAAATTACTGTGATTTTTAGTTACATTCTTGATTCTTGTGTTTTCCGATTTTCCTATGATGAAACATGTTTATATATTTTAAATTTTAATAGAGTTATATATCATAACTACTTTAAAACTCAGAAGTTGGTCTGACAGATAGAATTGCTTGTATCAATAAACAATCACACATATACCAATATATGCAAGATTTGAAATTTGGAATTATTTTTTGATATTGTCAAAAATCTAGCACTTATTTAGAGGTATGGAAATGAAACTTAATACCATTAAACTAATTGGCCTTTGAGTATTGCCACACTCAGCACATTCAAAAGGCTTTTGTAAACTCAAAGATTATTGATTTATATATGCAAAGATACTTAGAATAAGTAATTAAAATCTATACTGCCTTATTTTATCTCATACAATTTGAGTTTTGCCATTCTCTGCTGTAAAGATATGGCATTTACAACAATGATTTATAGGCTATAATAATTTGCCTTTTTCCTTGTATTAGTGTGTACAGATAAAGATTTAAATCCCAATTTCTTCTTGAAATGAGAATTTCTGTTTCATTTATTCAAAATCCAATTGAGTTAATGTCTGTGGGAATGTCCTAAAAGTTACTGTGTTCATCCTTTGAGTAACTGTTTCTTTGGATCACCGTGTTGTCTCCATATTTATTGCTTCTATGTTCTATCTATATGTCAGTGTATCTAGTACATCCTTTTGTGTGGCAGAATATAATTGCATGAAAATAGAACTTATGTGGGAGGAATATACTTACTCTTGAGTTACCTTGGATACAGCTTAAAATCACCAATTTTCTTAGACCTTAATCTCTAAATGGATGAAGGACATGAACAGAACATTTATACCTCTAAAAATATATAAATAAATATAAACCAGTTAATTCATTCAACAAGTAATAGTACTTGCTCTGTGCCTGGTGCTATTATAGGCATTACTAAGGATACAGTAGTATATAAAACAGACAAAGGCTCTGTCTTTTGTCAGCCACATTCTGAATAATAAACATATGGAAAATGCAAATTATAACACCACGGGAGGCTTCTTCCTACTATGATTAAGTAACCAGTACTGGTCTTGCCCTTGTGGAAACAACTGTTTTCAGACATTGGACGGTTGACAACATGGTAATGTGATCCCTGAGAGAAAGGGTGAGAGTTAGGGGGCCAGGAACTAGGTTAACCCTGGCTTTCTGCCAGCAGGTATTTTGACTATGGAGAACTCTCGGTCTTGTTGAACTGAGGAAACAGAAATCAGATATTGAGGACGCCAAGGCAATTGGAAATTACAGAGTACTGAACAGGGAGTTAAGCAGAAACTACAAAATTCTGCATAGGGGTCCTTTTGAGTCTTTACTGAGTTGCAAAGATGTGTAGTGAGACCCCACAAGCCTAGAGAACAAATAATTCCAGAATAAATACCAGGGAGCAATAACTGAACAGTTTCTAGAGTCCCCACAAGACTAGGAGATATTTTTCATTCTGACCAGCTAGATCTTGTTAAAAATCGGGAGCATTCAGTAGGGGTCCAAGAAAGGACACACCTTACTAGTCAGTCTTACTAGTCTTAGAGTTAAAAGTTATTCTCGACCTGCCTAAACAAAACTTAAAAACAAGGCTCAAAAGGATCAGACTGATCCACAAGTGACTTACCTGCGTTGGAGCATCAGGAACAAGCTACTTAGCCTCTGTGTTAAAAGTCAGGAATAAAGAGGATGTTGACACTTTTGTTAATGCAACCTGCAAACATCCCTCAATGTGTAAGAACCAACACACAAACAAAGTGTTTGTGTTTATGTGTTTCCCTTTTAACTTGGTATATTTTGTTGGATTTTTTTAATAGAAAATAATCCAGTCATTAAAGCTAGAAATTAAATGATTATAGTCTGATTATAATGAAGATAGTTTGTACAATGTTTGTTTCATGAAAGTCTCCTTAAGTCTTTCAGTGCGATGATGCTTTGTTTTATCCATGAGTGCTTTTTAAAACTTATCGTTTGTAATGCCTACTTTTGCTCTGATTTTCTACTGTGTGCTATTTATTTAGCAAATTACTGTTAATATTAACCAGCCAACATATGCTAGATACTATTCTAGGCACTGTAACATAAAGCATTGTGTTTGAATGAAAATAAAAGGCTGGAAATATATAAATTTTGGCTGATCTTAAGTTCTGATGGTATATATTCAGCCCATTTAAAAGAAACAGGACCAAATTTAATACAGGATCTGCTGCTTTATTTATTAGCTCTCCATCTCAATTTTATGAATTTCCAAGGTATTATATAGAGTGTGGCAAAGAATAGTATGTTTTCATCAAAACCTATTCCCCTTTCTTCCTGGGCACACAGATAAACTGCATATTCCAGCCTTTCTTTTAGTTAAGTGTGTCATATGACTGAATTTGATGGAAATATAAGTGAAAATAATTCCAAACAGGGATATAGAAATTTCAAATGTCGAGAATCCAGCAAAGAACTCTGAGTCTCTAAGATAATGGTGGAACTACATTACAGAAAGAAGCAGCATCCTAGGGCTGAGGCTGTGCACAGTGGCTCATGCCTACAGAATAATTAGCCAGGCACACCTAGATACTTGGGAGGCTGAGGCAGGAGGATGACTTGACCCCAGGAGTCCGAGGCTGAAGTGAGCTTTGATCACACCACTACACTATAGCCTGGGTGACAGAGTGAGACACTATCTCTTAAAAAGAAAAATGCAGCTTCCTACTGAACACCTATATTTATTGAGTGAGAAATGTATTCCATTGTATTAAGTCATGGAGATTATAAGGTTGTTTGTGTCAGCTCTTGGCCTACACTGATTAATTCAAGGAGAAAACATGATTGTACTTTAATTGTGGTGATATGTCTAGAGGAGAGGACTATAATTTTTATAAATACGTAGGCTAAAAGTGAGCTTGAGAGACTTCAGTCTTTCTCAAACAGTTCATTAAGATGAAAACACTGCTAGCTCTTGTGCTATCTAAAGAGATGGAAGGAAGAATACAGGGGTACTTCAATCTGTGTGCTTGCATATCCTGTCCCCATTTCCTTGTCTCTATTCTTCCTTCCATCTCCTCAAATGAAATACTTCTCTTCTCCATCTTATCTGTCTTTCCTTTTCTTTCTCCATGGTCAGAGGCAAATTTCTTAAAGGTTTTTCTTTCTGTGCCAAGTTTGACCATGATGAAACCCTTCAGGTATTTTGAAGTGTGGAAACACAGTTTGGAATTTATGAGTGTGAGAACCCACTAATCACTGTAAATCTTTCAAGAACTACCTCATGATTTACTCTCAATTTAACAAAGTATAGCTTTTCTATATTGGCATACCACATTTGTCTAACTTAGGATGCTGCATTGTAACATAGGATATAGGTCCTTCAGAGATTATGTGCTGTATGTAAAACATACAGATTCAGTCATTGCTTCCTCTTTCCTCACTTTTGACCTCTGACTATGCCATCAGTGGAATTGAAGGCTATTAAAAGTATGGAGAACTGGATTGCCCCTCCTGAAAAGATGGCAAAAAATTTTAAGAGGATACTGCTCTGATTACTTAAATGACTAAATTGCTGAAATGATTTTAAGCCCATTCATGAGAAGTCTTTTTTTAAACTTATTAATTTATTTTATCTGTTTATACCTGTTATTTCCTGATTCTCTTATTATATAACCCAGTATTTTAATCATGACTCTAACAGATCTTGTTATCCAAAAATATTTTATCACTTCTGTCCTTCATACTAGATACCAACTTAAATGCAGTTACCTAAATGTTTTGCTCACAACTTGACACAGAATAGAAAGAAAATAGAGAGTTAGATCAAGAATTTCCCCATACAGTTTGGTACAGTGCACTCTTTCTCAATTTCATTCCTTTGACATAGGATCTTTGCCATATTTGCTTATGACCATACTTTTCTAGTGTAATGTTTTCTTGAAATTTCATCCTTTTGTTTAAATAATTTTATTTTAAAAGAAACTTCATGTTATTAGTCAAAGTAGAAAATCAGCATCATGTGCCATAACTAGGAAGACTGACTAGATCATAGTTCTAACTAGATAATGTAAACCTTCAAATGGCTCTGAAGCCGAGTTCTTCTCCCTCTTTGTTAAAAAGGAATATTCACTGATATTAGCACCTCATTAAAATTTTCTTCTTGACATAGAAAGATTGACAGATAATTGAAAAGAGAATAACTTTGTACCTATTTTATTCATCAGCATAGGCTATGCTGTGTAACCTTAAAAATCTCAATGGATTCACACAACAAATGTCTATTTCTAGTTCATCCAGCAAACCTGGGCAACTCTCCAGGGCAGCTGTCCTTTATGTGATAATGCAGTAGTCCAGGCTGCTTAACTCTTTTGGCTCCACCATCTCAACATGAGTCTTTGTCATGATTTTTCTGCCATCGGAAGAGACAGACTGTAGAATAATGCAGGTGCTGTGTCACTTCTGCTCTCATTTTGTTGGCCAGAACTAGTCATACAGTCCTTTCTAAACTGCACAACAGCTGGTGATTGTAGTCACTCCTAGAAAAGAATGGGAACAGGATACTAGTAGGCACTAGTAATATCTATCACTCTATGTAATTCAATGCTATTAACTGCCATTTTTATGGATCATTTAAAATCATCTCTTATGTCCTAAAATCAGTCCCATACTTTGAGGAACAATATGGTATATGAAACAATGTAATATTGGAAATAAAAATACCTGGATATGAATCTGTAATCTACCACTTAATTACTATGATCTTGGACAAGAGATCTTGTGATTCTGATGTCCCACCTGTAAAAAAGGTTAATGTGTTCTTCATAGAAAAATTATGAAGGTTGAATGAAGAATTATGAAGGTTCTTTTCAAAGATTTAATTCTGGTTTTATTGTTTTCCTCTATTATTTTTATTTAATATTGATTTCTACTTTAATCTTATTTCATTTTTCTGCTTGATTTGAGATTAGTTTGCTCCAGCTAAAGCATATTTTTCTTCAGTTACTTTTCAGAGCTTAGGTAAAAATGTCAATAAAAGTGTAAAATAAAAATATACAAATGCTAGTTGTTACTTTATTTGTTGTTGCATAGCTTTTTTAAAAGTGAGGTAGTTCTGGCCGGGCGTGGTGGCTCACACCTGTAATCCTAGCACTCTGGGAGGCTGAGGCGGGAGGATTGCTCGAGGTCAGGAGTTCGAGACCAGCCTGAGCAAGAGAGAGACCCTGTCTCTAATAACAACAACAACCAAAAAAAAAAAAAAATAGAAAGAAATTATCTGGACAACTAAAAATATATTTAAAAAATTAGCTGGGCATGGTGGTGCATGCCTGTAGTCCCAGCTACTCGGGAGGCTGAGGCAGAAGGATTGCTTGAGCCTGGGAGTTTGAGGTTGCTGTGAGCTAGGCTGAGGCCACGGCACTCTAGCCAAGGCAAAGGAGTGAGACTCTGTCTCCAGGAAAAAAAAAAAAAAAAAAAGTGAGGTAGTTGTTTTTAGATCTGTGTACCTAGCAATAGAATTGGACTCTGGCAAGAAGTTTTACATCATTAACTAAAAAAAAAACCAGTCTATGTATAGTCCCAAACAGAATTATTACTTCTCACTGCTCTTTCTAAAACAAAGTTTAAGCATATTTTCTCTATCATTGAAATGTTCTTTTTAAAATAAATTTTTTTGTTACATTCATCTATTGGGAGTACCAAATAAGATCAGAGGAAAATTAAAATCTTTTATAAAGATCTGTAAGAAAACTATCATCAATAGATGCAATATTGGAAAACGTTTAGTTTTTAAATTTTTTTATTTGATAAAATGCTAATTGATTTTTAAAATAAGGAAAAGTGTGATATTATTTTAATTGATTAAATAAGAATAAACTAAATTCTTCAGTCAAATAAATACCACTACAGATTTCTCATACATAATTGATGTAAAATCTAGCCACATGTACCTGAAGTAACTTGTTTTTCTAGGTCACTTGTTCCTCTCCCAGCTTCTTCCTTAATTTTCTGATAGAATTTGTGAAGGTGTGCTGTTATTTCTTCTTAAGGTATTTGATAGAATGCACCACTGATGCCAGCTGGGGCTGGGCTTTTTAATGGGAAGATGTTTAATTACTAATTCAATTTCTTTCCTTGTTTTAAATCTGTCCAATTTTTCCCATTTCTTAATGAATCAGTTTTGATCATGTGTGTCTTTCTAGAAATTTGTCCATTTCATTTATCTAATTTGTTGGCATAAAATTGTTCATAATATTTCCTTATAACCCCTTTCATTTCTGTAGAGCCAAGAGTGATGTCCCTCTTTCATTTCTAATTTTGGTAATTCATGTCTTCATTGTTGTTTTTTTGTTAGTCCAGATTATGATTTTTCAATTTTGTTATTTTGAAAGAATTAAATTCTGGTTTCATTATTTTCCTCTATCATTTTATTTATTTGCAATTTTATTGACTTCTACTTTAATCTTTATTATTTCATTTTTCTGCATGATTTGGGATTTAGTTCCAGCTGTAAGCATATTTTTCTTCAGTTACTTTTCAATTGTTGTAACCATAAAACTCCCCATGAAACTTTAAAAGAAGATAAATTAGGGAGATTAGTAATTCTCTCAAAACCAGCTTTCTTAAAGTCATCTTGTAATTTTGATTTTTAATAGAAAATTAACATTAATTAAACTCTGCTCAGTTGAGGGGGTAACTGAGTACATTCTTCTCTTTTTTTAAGCCTTATAGCCCCTGTTTTATACCTTTTTTGTGGCATTTAGCTTTTTCCCCTTTGTATCATAGCTGTTCTTGTTCTGTCTTATCCCTATCATTAAGTTTTTCAGGCTAGAGACTGTCAATTATGTTTGAATTCCTTTGAAGCATCTAGTGCTGTGTTCTGCACATGGTAGAAATTCAACTATGTCGTATTACACTCTGTACGTGGTAGGAAGACAATAACATTTATTGAATTGAATGTAAGTGTTCTCATACATTTTGTGGAAATGGTTTACAAATGGTTATATGCAGATTTTGAACAAAATAATTGTTCTTTATATGTGAAAATTGCATTTAGTACTAAATTTACATTTTTAGTAAATCTCAATTTTCATGTTAATGAGGTATCCTAATACTGTCAGAGGATTATGATAAGCCTTAAAATGTATCCCGATGCCTCTCTTTTTGTTTATTACACGCTAGCATCTCTAGTAGAGGGTGGAGCCTTTGTTATGTCTAATTTTTCTAAGACTTTTAAATAAGGAGATAAAGATGGAAATAAATAAATCAAAATAGTTCATTTATATCTGTATAGATCTCAGGAAGAAATTAAATTCATGATTATGTTAGAGTTCTCACAATATGTAGCTATATATGAAATTTTCAATTTATAACTCACAGCTATACAAGAAAGTACTAGAGACAGAAAAGTATTTAGCCCTGATATCGCAACCTCTTTATATTGGTCAGTAGACAACTTTATGAGTGTATTTGTGATAACCTATCTTTTTGAAATTGTTACTTGCAAATAAATAAACATGTTAATGCACTGTCTCAAATTCCATTAGTTTTCGCTGTTTCTTGTAGCAATTTGCTATGTCACTGTTAGTGTATAGTTATTCCATCCTTTATTGAATTATTTATGGATTTTAAATTATATTAATGCCATTTCAGTTATTTGGCTTTTGTTACTTCTGAGTTTTTGTTTTGTCTTATTTTCATTGTTAGGAAGTTAGCATTAATACAGAAGTCTTTAGGTGATAGGTACTTTTTTTAAAAGAACTTACTTTTGATATTCATATTGGTAAATTTTCAACAGACTCAAAGTCAGAATATTTGCTCTACACTTGGATGGCTTCTGTATTCTTTATGTTATATTCAAGTGAGCCCCTCTTTTCATTGGGATCATATGCCATAAGTCAACGCTGACTAGCTAGTGTTCAGTATTTTTTTTAATGGATATAAATGCTGTTAGTCTTGGAAATGGTAAAACTATGTAATGTTGCTTTTTTTGCTCAGATAAAATGAATTGCTTTCTCCTTTTAAAAGTGTTCACTATGATCAGTGGAGATAGGAAGGGCTTCATGTGAGACCCCATAGTGGATAACTAGTGGCCACACACTAAGTGATATTTCTATTGGTAAACAAAGTCATCTTTACTTTGCCACACTGCATACATTTTATATTTCATTTATATTTGTCTATGTCTCAGAGAAATCAGATCTCTAATAGTCTGTTTTCAAGAATATGTATATGCATATTGTATCTCTAGCTACAATAATATATCTTTATTCACATGTAAGATAAATATGTTCCAATTATTTGATACTTCAGCATAAAGTAGATGTAAAACAACTTACAACAATTTTTGTTTGAAGTTTGAAATCAAGAGTGGAGAGACTAAAGGGGATAACACGTGGTATTGGGGAAGCTAGAGGGAGAGGAGAAGTTTATAAAATATATACTTAATTTCTTAAATAGAAGAAATGAGAACTGGACAGATATTTTGCAGCAATATATTTTATAATTGGTTTCAGAGAAGTGTTTTATTTGAATTATGATGAGTCAGAAACTCTATTTCTACAGAGTAACCTTTATTTGATAAAGATTGTTATGTCAAATTTTGATTCCTTTTTCTGCATTATATTTTGTGGGGTTTTTTGATTGTTTTTTCTTTTCTTTAGATAGTTACTTTCTGCCTGCAAAAAACAGGAATGTGAATTATCATTCTCTCTCGGCACTGTTTTTCACTTCTGTCTAGCCTATGCCAGATTGTCAAATTCTATTGGCTTTTCTTTCTCTCTCACTGTTTTTTTCTTTATTGTTTTTGATCCCCCTATTTTGCAGGAAGTGCATAACTAAATGGGAAAAGCTCCTTGGCATTTCCCTTTTCTTCAAGATGTTGCTTATGTCATATGTAAACACAAGCATGAGAAATAGTTAATCAGCACATAGGATAGGTTGGAAGTATGCTATTCCCATGTTATTTCCAGATTTTAAACCTAGCAGAAAGTGGGGGTTAAGAAAGAGGAAATAAAGAATGACACAGTTTTTCTCTTTCTCTTCTTTCCCAGCCCACTCCAAAAAATTTATGGTACTCAAAGGTTGATTTTGTAGTAAATGTTTAGGAACTAAAATGTTACGAATATTATAAGATTTTGCATATGAAAGCCCTGTTAAAACTTTTTAAAATATAGTTTTCTATTTTATTTCAGATAAATTTTTCACTGTTTCTTTCTAATTCCTTTATAATTCTATAGTTCAAATCTTTTCTTCTCCCTATGTTGCTTCAAAGAGTTTTATAATTTTAGCTCTTATGTTTAGGTCTTTGATCTATTTTGAGTTAATTTTTTAGATGGTGTAAGATAGGGTCCAACTTCGTTCTTTTGCATGAGAATATCCAGTTTTCTCAAAAACTATTTCTTGAAAAGGCTGTATTTCACCCTGTTAAATGTACTGGTACTGTGTTTGAAAATTATTGATGATAGGGTTTATTACTGGGCTTTGTTTTCTATTCTGTTGGTATCTATGTATTTATGCCAGTACCACACTGTTTTGATGATTATGGATTTATAGTAAGTTTTGAAATCAGGAAATGTGAAAACTCTAATTTTGTTATTTTTCAAGATTGTTTTGACTATTCAGGCTCCCTTGAGATTCCATATGAATTTTAGGATGGGTGTTTCTATTTCTGCAAAAAAAGTCATTGGGATTTTGATAGAGATTGCATTGAATCTATAGGTTGCTTTGGGTAGTATCCCATCTTAACACTAAGTCTTTCGGTCTGTGAACAAGGGATGCCATTCCGTTTATTTCTGCCACCTTTAATTTCTTTCAGCAATGTTTTATAGTTTTCAGTGTACAAATCTTTTTCTTCCTTGGTTAAGTTTATTTCTAAGTATATTATCCTTTTTGTTGCTATTTTAAATTGAATTATTTCCTTAGTTTTTTTCTCAGATTGTTCATTGTTAGTGGATAGAAGTGTAACTGGTTTTTGTGAATTGGTTTTGTATCCTGCAACTTTGCTGAATTCATTTATTAGTTCTAGCAGTTTTTTTGTGGAATCTTTAGGATTTTCTACATGTAAGATTATGTCATCTTACAAACAGATAATTTTACTTCTTCCTTTCTAATTTATATGTGTTCTAGTTCTTTTTCTTGCCTAAGGTAAAATATTTTTATCTTCCTGTCACATTTGACAATTAGATTATCTTTATTATCTTTAGTTAACCTTCCTAAATATACTTTTTATCTCAAATCCAACTTTGTAAAAATACTTTCTTAGTAGTTGTTCTGCTTATGTTTATATTCATCCTTCCTTTCTCATTTTCCTGATCTTTTCTTTGATTTGTTCTATCTCTGTACCATTCTCTGATGATTATCCGAGTCTTCTGCCAGTTTCCTCCTAAAAATTCCCTTCTGCTATGAAACCTTTATTAAAGACAAACATCTCAATAGTTATTTAAAATTCTCATTTTAATGCCTTTGTATTTGTTTGGACTAGGTGTGCCTCAACATCATCTACAACATTCCAGTTTACAAAGTACCCTCCACAGGTACATTTTCTCTTTCAGCATTGACATTCCTGTGTGATACATCAGATGGCTCTTATCCACCGCCCTCCCCCAACCACCCTCTTCCAAGTGATCCTGCAAGAATTACTAGGTATAAATAATATTAGTCTTTCTTCAAAATAAGCCTCAAATGACTAATATTTTATAATTTAGGATTCATTTTATAAAAATATAACACAAGAGTTAAATTTCTCAAAGAATGACCAAAAGTAAATCATAACTTTTACCACACATGATAATACTCTCAGAGATGAGGCTTGATTTATATTTTATTATAATATTTTTCTTAAAGTCCTCTTAATAATCAGCTATGCCTGTGGTATTTGTAGATTCTCTAATTCAATGTTCACATTAGTGTGCATCAGAATCACCTGCAGAGCTTGCTGAACACAGATTGCTGAGCCCCCATCCTCCAGAGTTTCTGATTTAGCTGATCTGGGTGGGGCCTGATTATGTGCATTTCTAACAAATTCCCAGGTGACAGATACTATACTGATGGTCCAGGCACCACATTTTGAGAACCAGTGGTCTAAACAACACTGTGTAAGTTTAATTCTGTACCTACATATTTGTCATTGTCTAACCTAGACCATTTTGGTTTGGGTATTCTGCTATTTTGTAAGGCATAACATTTTTTTCAACATCATTCCCCTCTCAATTTTTAAAAAATAATTGATGATTTCACTGTTCTTCTCATCCCACTATGACATCTTAGACATCTTTGTTTTACTACTCCTTGACACACACACACACACACACACACACACACACACACACAGATCAGACTTCCAAATCATGCTGAATCTGTGATGGTAATGACAATAGCAATAACAGCATTTCTGGAGCATTTATCCTGTGTTAGGCACTATTCTGAGGATTTTATTTGAATTAATATAATCCTCATAAATCTTCCATGATGTAAGTACTGTTATTAACCCAAAATAACTTATGAGAGGAAACTTAGGCACAGAGAAGTTCTTACGTCTAAGAAAAAGTGGAGGACATGGGAATCTAACCTAAACTCTTTAGTTTCAGAGCCCAGACCCATAATTCCTACTCCTCACTTCTGTGCTACCATGTTATACTACCTCTACATATTATGTCTGAAACCACTTGCTCACTTTGTTTTCTATAGCCCTCACCACTCCATGTTTTAATAAACTTATAGGTGAACTATATCCCCATATCCAAGCACTAAAATTGGGCTTGGATATTAGCACTTTACATGCTTGGGATTAGTGAAAGCTTCGTAACAATACTATGATTTTGTAAGAAAACTGAGAATTAGTCTAAATAACTTGCCCAAGTTACTACTTCTAAGTGCTGGAGTCAAGACTAGATCTATCACTATGCCCATCCTCTAAGCCAATATGCATCCTTCTTCTCAACTTCTGCCAATTTCCCAAACTCAAGTCGCTTACAGTAAGAATCATGTTCCCAGTATTGGTTCAGATCATTTCTTGGAGCAGTAGTTTCCTGTTATCTTTTGTATTACATTAAAATACCTGGTTTTGGTTTTAGATTCTTTCTACCCATCTCATCTCAACCACTATTTGTTTTGTTTTATTTTGTTTTGTTTTACTGTCAGGTAAAGCCTTTTGATGTAGAATTCTCTTACCCATCTGAATCATCTTGTATACCATTCTTCCACAATAAAGCATATTAAAATTCTAGGCTTCCAAGCAAAGTATTGTGCCCCATCTTCCAACTTACCTTTTTATGTTCTCCACCAAGCAATATTATAACTATTGTACAGCCTGCCATATCTGTGTTTGACTTACAATAATCAGTAGTATTACAAATGACACTAGTTTTCTATAACTTAGATGAGAATACCATTATCATCACCTTATAAAATAATTTAACTTCATTATTAGACATACACAGTACCCCACGGATGAAGGTAGGGGCAAAGGTGGGTGGAAGAAAGAATTAAGTGTCCACTATGATCTATGTAGATAACCTCAGTTGAAATTTCCTTGGAAGGGAAATAAAGATGTCTGTATGGCATTGAGCTTCACAGATCTAAAATAACTCTCTTTGCTGGAAAATTATACATTTTAGTAAGAGATTTTTTTTTTCCTCTCTGCTAGAATCTATTCAATGCCTGATTAACACCTTATAGTCTATACTCTCTTCATAGTCTTCAGCTATTTCCTTTTTTCTGTATGATCCCTAGGACCTTGATCTTTCCCCTTGACTCCATCTCATAATTCTTGTACACTCCTCATACCTCTCTCAAGTCCTCCTATCATCCTTCAATTTCTTTCTTACATCCTTAACCTAAGTTGCTGGTCTGTCTCCTGGCCCTAAATTTTGTTACAAAAAATTATTAAGATTTTTAGATATATAGAGTCCCTTGAGCAGACACCAGTGCTGTCTTTGTCAGAACTCAACAGGTAAAACCACATTTATTCTGATGCCATGACAATACTTTAATAAAATTCTAGTAAAGGACTTAAGAGCTTTAAGGATTAAATTACTGTATAATCATTTCTTCTATACTAAGCAATATTGAATAAGTAAAATTTCATTATTTTTGAATTGGTTGGTGAAATTATAATGAAAGAGATTCTAATATTGGCTGCATATATGCATATTAGTAGCCTGCATATATGCATATTCTAATATTGGCTATTAGTGCCCTGCATATATGCATTTAAATTACTTGAGATCTTTAATTGTGTAGTGATTTCAAAAAACAGGCTCAAATATAACACTCTCAGCAGAGGTGAGAGTTCTGCTATTGCAAAGCTTGTTTTTGGCAAAGAACCATATCCTTAGCACTCTTAGCATTAGACCTTTGTTGCCATGGAGACAGTAACAAGCTGTGTTTTTTTAACATACACTTAAGTACACATACATACCCTAAGGTTTTAAATGTTACTTAATTGTAGGTTTTGAGTATTGGCACAATTCAAAAAAAATGTTCTATATTCTTTTAATACTTTATCATTTTTATCCTCCAAAGAAAATAAAGAATTATAGCCATTGTAATGACAAAGTTTTATATCATTTTTTACAGGGTCTTTTAGGAATAACTTAGAATCTCCTATGGGTTAGTAACAGATGAGGATTTTGAAGAACATGCAGAAACTTTTGAAAAAAGTTTTATGATCTTAAACACTGACATGTCTTGGCCACCTATAGTTATGACACTAATATGTAATACATACAAATCAATTTCAGATTCAACTGATACATTTTGTGCCAGTGCTATGCTAAGCACTTTCACCCTATTATTGTTTATTTAATAGAACTCAGAAAACACCAAAGCAATCTTCATAATAATTAACTTTTAAAATGTTTAACTGATTATTTGAATGTATTTCAATAGTGTTCCTGGATTTTCCCCAAAAAGTCATTAAATAAAATTTATACATGCTTTCAGTAAGTAAAACTTTCAATTCATAAGTTATACTTTATTCTTTACAAGAATGAATGGATTCCATGGCATAAAATATTGCTATTCCATAGATCTCATGATTAAATTGGTAACTAAATCACATTACTTTAGCATGGAGTCTCCTACTGGCATGTCCTAGTTAATATTTTAGTCCACCAGCAGTTTTGACTTCTTATGTTAATGGCTGAGCAGTAAGGTGATTGATTTCCTTGTTAAGCTATGTAGATTAGGCCTGATAGTTTATATTTAATCCTACTTATAGTATTCACGACTGAATATTAGAGTAGTTATTTCTGGATAAAGAAAACCTTTTGATTATAATTATTATAAACAAACCGTAAAACTTAGTCGTGTTCGTTCCTTAGTTAATATCTTTATTTAATGGCAAAGGAAGCCAAGATTAAAAAAAAAAAAAAAAAAGCCCTTTGCTTTATAAAGAAAGAGAAAATAGCTAAAGGTAATAGATGACTACAATTTGTGCTGATAGTTTTGAATATTAGATTTTAGCTTCTACAATTTTTAGTGACTTTTTAACAAGACCTATCTCCTCTATGAAGAATGCAGCTAGTTTTTTTTCTGGCACAAAAAATAGGGTAACCTGATCTGAGTCTGACAGAGTGTGTCGTTCATTTAAGTGCTTCCATCTGTTGCCTGCTGTTCCCCTTACTCATGACCCCTCTATGTTTCTCTCTTTCCCTTTCCCCTTCTCTTTTCCTCTGTATCTTTCCTTTTTCTCTCTTCCCCCCCTCCCCCACCTTTTTGTCCTTAGCCCCTCTGAGGAAAGCAAAGTTTGTTGAGAGCCCACGAATTCCAGAGTCCGAGCTTGGCTCACCAACCCTCACTTCAGCTCAGAAGCTGGACGTGGATGCATACTGCCCTGGTAAGCACGCATGCAAAGTGTCTGCTTTGAAAGAGGGAGGATCGGATCAGGCCCATCCAGCAGAGCAGTATTTTGCATGTATATTCCTCATAAAAACATGTTACCTTTTTTGCAACTGATTGCATATTCTTCTTAATAGAAAATAGTTTTTACTGAACGTCCTTCCTGTTTTGACTATTGATATAATAATGAAAGTATTGAAAACAATTTCAAGGATAATTTTTTAAAGAATTAAAATACTTTTGGTAAATAGTTTTCAGGGTCATCTTTGTAATTTGAGATATTTGAAGAAATTTTGCTGTGGCCATGTGCAAACAGGAATGTTGAAGCATGTAAGAATGTTCATTCAACACTAGACCTTTTGCATATGACCTATTGTGCCTAATTCATATTGTATTTCTGGATAGTTATAGAAAATACTTATGATGTTGAAAACATTAAACTTGAATTAGAAAAGAAATATTATAGGTTTCTGAGATGGACTCCTTTTGGACACTCACTTTTAGAAATACCTCTTCTTATGAATGGCCTGTTAAACACATGTAGGAGTTCACTAAAACCCTTCCTGTGTGGGAGCCAAACGGAGACAGACTCATTATCAATGCTTAGATTCTTTCAAACTTAGATGAGTTGCCTGGCAACATTCTTTACACTCTCTCTACAGTGAGTCTATAGAGCTGTGTCAGAAATGTTCGCAGCTCTAGTTGAGTATACAGACCAGAGCATTAGTAAAGGACCTTGGAAGACTTGGTTTTAGATCTTTTGTTTATTCCTGCTCATTAAAATTGATGTTAAACCACAGTGAATGCAACCACTACATATTTATAGTATTAGGGGTCAGCAGAATAAAATGATTCCTAGGTCTAGGGAAGATATCAGTATCTCTGATCTGAAATGTCAGGATAATATACCCCTGAAGCCACATAAGACATGTTAAAACAGAAAACAAACAAAACAGTGGGAGAAAACTTGGGCCAAACCTACTAAAATGAGAGACATTTGACTTTACGAATCAGTTTTGAATGTTGAAATATCTTGGGGATTTTGATTTCCAAGAGTTGAACCCTGAGCTTCACTGTTCTGGTTGACTATTCCTTTTTAAATCAATCACAATTATGTCTTAAGAACCAACTTTTCTGTTTCCAAAAGGAACAAAATAGCTCTTTAAATGGTACTGTAGCACATGGTTAGAAGAATCTTTTTCATATTTTGAGGTATTATCACACTTCTTGGGCAATGGAATATTGTGCTTAGCATTTCTTTATGCAAATGTTAGTGTTGTTAAAAAAAAAAAAAAGTACTAATTTTATATTCCTTCCTTGAGTTTTGGAAGAAAAACTCTATCAGAGGCCTTTTCTTTTCCAGATTTGCAAGTCAGAATGACTGTCAGGAGAGCCTAATCTTTCACTTCCTGATTACCCATCTGACATCCTTAATATAATCTAGCTATTGCTGTTGTCATAAAGCAAAGTAGCTACTGTTTATTCATAGGAATGCCAGTGCCGAATCACTATGAAAATTTTTATTCATGTGATTATTTATGTATTTTTCCACAAACATGAATTCCTTACTGAATTAGAATAGAACCAAGCTAAACTTCAGTTAAGAGTTTTAGAAAGCCAGAGAGAAACTAAAACATGATGCCAAATGCTAATTGCCATTCTTTCTTTTCTTATCTGAAACGGGTTTAAAGCATAGAAACTTCATAGTGATTTACTCTTTTATAATAAAGGTATTAGACTCTCTGAAAGTAAGTTTCTACTGAGGTAAGAGTGGTAACCTGAAGGTTGAAGTTATCATCTCTACGTAGTACCAAAAATTAATGATAAACATATGAATTAATGAGTATACACATAAAACAAATATCAATCCATGCTTTTAAAATTTCTTTTACATAGGGTATACTAACAGAACAGTGATCATATTTTATTGTACCATTGGTGTTCTGGTATCTTCATGTCCACCTGCTTTATTCATTGTCACCTGCAAATTTAGGAAACTATATCTCACAGAGACAACAATCATAAACTGAAGGTTAGAGCAGTGGTTCTCAAATTTTTACATACTTCAGAGTAACCTGGAAGATTTGTCCAAATGCAGATTGCTGGGCCCACCCCCAGAATCTCTGATTCAGTAGGTATGGGGTGGGTTGAGAATTTGCATTCTGACATTCCCAGGTGATGCTAAAGCTGCCATTTGACATTCCACACTTTGAAAACCAGCGGGATACAGGGCTGCTGCAGGATACTCAGTGGTAGAATGAACAGTGCCGAAAGACTGTGGGATTTATTCTGCTGTTGACTTCTGAGGAGTGATTGGCAATGTTGTTTCTGTGTTATCTAAACTTAAACCTTTGGCACCTATATTTTAGATTGGAAGAGTAAAGCTTTTGGTTCTGAGAAATGGACATAAGTATTTTTCTTCATTTGTCTGTTTGTTTTTGGTATCTGTGTGCCCGTGCCTAACTTTTCTGTGTTGTCCTACATATAAAAGGAAATTGTGGATCAAACCAAACCAAGTCCTTGATGTTTAGTTTGCAAAGTCTAGGGAAAGCTACTCTGGGATATAACTGTTGATCCAGAATATTTATCCACTAAACTGAGTGATTCACCATAGCATTAGATTCTAGAATATCTGATTAACGTTTTACTGTTCCTCAAATCAAATTTGCTGTATGTGGGGAAAATACAGGTAAACAGTATGTAGTTGTAGTTACAGCTACAACCATGGAGGTAATTGATGGTGTTAACTGGAATACCAGAGTAAGGGGATGTTCAGGGAATTATGTTTGATAATTGTCTCACAGTGGGGAAGCTAAGACCTAGAGAATTTAAGTGATTTGTCTGGGGTCACAAGCAGGATTTATTGTTGAACTCTTGAAGTGGGCACAATATAGTCCAAAAAATACATTGTCCTCTAATCCTATTATTGTGTAAATTCCACAAGCATCCCTTACTATCCTTAGATTTAAAAGCAGAAAATTCAGTTTTTAAGTATGAGATAGGGCTGTATTCCATTTTTGTGAAAAAGGGTAAACAACTATGAGAGATTTTAATAAAACAATTCCTAAAATAAGAGAATAGATTCATCTACATTCTATAACTTTTCTGCCTACAGTGTTACTTACCAGCTGTGTGATTTTTGGCAAGTTACTTTCCCTTTCTACCTCAGTTTTCTCATCTATAAAAATGGGGATAATAATCTTAAACCAGATTAATACATATAAAGTAGCGGAATGCCTGGCTTCCTGTAAATGCTAATGTTAGCTAATTTTATTATTTTTATAGTAATAATTATAAAGATCTTAGCACAAGATCTTAAAGTATCTTCTAAACAATCAGAAAAAATATTTAAAAGTTTAGGGTCATTTTTAGTTAAATGTGTCTTATTGTATTTCAGTTCCAGTTTTTACTCATCTTGTGATCTGGAGCCTGTCATGTCACTTTTTTGTGTCTCAGTCTCCTGTCACAGCAAAATTATGTATACCATAACATTATTTCTGTCATTTAACACATTATGTGTTTATATAGATACATGAATATACATTCATAGGAAACAATGTCTAGAAGAATACACTAAACAGTAACATTGATTGCGTAAGGAGGGAGAGATTTGGAATTGTTGGGAAGTTAGAGTAGGATTGGTGAAGATAATGCTAATGATAGCAGAGGTAATAGCTGGTTGGTGGGATTACAGGTAGTATTAATTTTCTTTCTTAGGCAGCATATATTAGTAAATAAGAGCTTATGTTCTGGAATTAAAGCTGGGCTGATGACTCTTCCACGTACCAGCTATGTGACTGTGATAAAAATAGACATATCTTTAAAAAAACAAAAAAAGACCTATCTCATAGGATTGTTACTAAGATTAAGTGAAATAATGTATATGCCACATGCTTAGCACATGCAAAATAAGATATACATTAATTTCAAAATATTATAGGGTACAAATAATTTTGGTTACATGAATTGCTTTTATAATGCTTGAGTCATGGTTATAAGAGTGCCTATCACCCAGGTATTGTTCATTGTACCCATTAAGTAGGTTTTCACCCGTCCCCTCCTCCTCCTCCCCCCTGGTTGGTTTCTGTTGAGTTTTACTTCCCTCTATGTACATGTGTGTTCATCAGCTAGTTCCAATTTAGTAGTGAGTACATATGGTGTTTATTTTTCCATTCTTGAGATACTTCACTTAGGGTAACAGTCTCCAGTTCTATGCAAATTGCTGCAAAAAGCTTTAGTTCATCCTTTTTGTGGCTGAGTAGTACTCCCTGGTATAGGTATACCACATTTTGTTAATCCACTCAGGAATCTATGGGCCCTTCCACATCTTTGCAATTGTGAATTGTGCTGCTATGAACATTCGAGTGCAGGTGTCTTTTTGATAAAATGACTTCTTTTCCTTTGGATAAATACCCAGTAGTGGGATTGCTGGATCGCATGGTAGATCTACTTTTAGTTCTTTGAGGAATCTCCATACTGTTTTCCATAGAAGTTGTACTAATTTGCAGTCCCACCAGCAGTGTATAAGTGTTCCTTTCTCTCTGCATCCACACCAGCATCTGTTGTTTCTGGACTTTTTAATAAAGGCCATTCTGACTGGAGTAAGGTGAACAATAAGAGATATTAACATCTTCCCTGTTGTTATTGCTTATCGTCATCATCATCATTGTACTTTTGTGCATTTTCTAAAATTTCTATAATGAACTTCTGTTGAACAATTTCAGTAATTAGATGACACTAAATGATGGTGATACTCTGTTTATAGTTTAGTATTTTTAAGTGTTTATGTTACACATTATGATAATACAAAATTTCAAGTGTAAATGTGAACTTTGACACAGACAGTACGCCAAGTTGACGGTTTTATAGGACTTTTGACTACACGTGCAAGGTTAAGGGCCAAAGTCCAGACCAGTCTTCTGAAAATAGACATTCTTTTATAAACACCAAATCTTTCAAAGGAATTTGAGATAAATTTTTTTATGATTCTAGGAATTTTTTAATTGATATATTTATGGGATATATGTGATATTTTGGTACATGCATACAATGTGTAATGATCAAATCAGGGTATTTAGGATATCCATCACCTCAAACATTGATCATTTCTTTGTATTGGGAATATTTCAAATCTTCTCTTCTAGCTATTTTGAAATATACAATAAATTATTGTTAATAATCTTTTTGTATGGATCCTTTTAAATCTCTTTAAAAATAGCAGTGTCTTTCAAAGGGCAGTGTCATTTAAGGTGACGGCAAAATTAGTATATATTTAAAACTGAAGGGGGGAAGAGAGCTTTATAGTTATTTGGTGCATGTTCATATTATGTATTTTGCCTTTGTAAAAGATTTCTAATTTGGATTTCTTATGAGCATTATACATTCTATAGTACAAGCCACTGTAGACAAATAAAATGTTTCATATAAAATGAAGAGTTCCTTGAACTGTCCTTTCCAGATTCCTGTGTGGGCGTGGTCATTTCAATTAAAAGAAAAGGACGATTTGTTTTTTCATTTTCTTCCTTCCAGTTTTTAAACTCCTAAGAACATTATCTAATGTTATCTTTATCCTAAATAATTAGGCATACTTCATTTTGCTACAAAATTTGTACATACAGCCCTCTGTACAATTTTGCACTGGCCTATGAGTACCACAAACCTTTTTCTCTAATTCACTTCTGTTACATTGTGTTTATATTCTACTTTGTTGTAAACACAGTAATTGTAAAACAGAATTTTTAACCTGAGTTAAATTGATGAGCTTTAAGGGAGCTTTGCGCTGCTTAAAATTATACATAACTTTCTACATGTACATATGTACTATCTTCTGTAACAGGTTCTCAAAGCAGTCTATAACCTCCCCCACCCACCACAAAAAAGATAAAAGAAATACTGTTGTAAAGGTTAACATGAAACAAAGACTGTTAATGATTAGAACAACAACAATAAAAAGCTAGTAGTTGGATAGTGGATAAAAGTAGAATGAAAAAGGAAATAATTGAACTACAGTGCTGTCCCAATCAGGATATGAAAGTCTATATAGGAAGTAGAGATTGGAAGACAGAGATAAACAAATAATTTCAGTGTATTTTAAGTATGAGAGATACAAAAATAAGCACACCAAAGAACTAGAATATGAACAGCTTTTCTTCCCACGCTTCTCTATCCACGTAAGTTCTTAACATGTCTGAAAGTTATTTAAGTGGACAGATGCTTTGATGAATAAAACTTTTCACTTTGAACATTTTGAGTTGTTTTCCTGTTTTATAGGTTTTCATTGTTTGGTAGGGACCAAGGGTTATCTTCCCTTCCACCCCCAGTTCACTAAGAATGAACAATAGGCAGAATAACAGGAGAAAAAGGAATACAAATTTATTTAGTGTGCATAAGCACAGGGGAATGATTACCTAATAATCCAATGAGGTCCAGATGCTTATATACCCTTCTTCCTAAGGGAGGGGTAGTAGAGGAATATGAAAATTTTAATTCTCTTTGGAAATTGAATGGGACCTGAGAACAGCCAATAGTTTGAAACAGGGTTCGCCTAGGCTCTAGGTGTAATGTTTAACTTTCAGTCTCTTCCTCTGTAATATGAGTTTTACTCTTCTCTCCTTAATGAAATTTCAGGGAAGTGATCAAAGACAATTGTGTTCTTCTTTGGAAAGTCTGGTTACTAGCTTTGGGAGAGGCAGAGGATTGAGAGACAGGAAGTGGGGAGGTCAGAGAGCCCCTGAATCTGCTTTAGTTCAGCATGTCAGAGCACCATATTTTAGGGGTATCATTTTCTGAGCCCCAATATTTAAAAGGTTAATAATCTCATCACAATAACTTTTAGATTGACTTTTGTCAAGACTTTTTTGCATCACAAATTCTAAAGACTTGGCGTATGGATGTCGTGTTTAGATTGATAATTTAGATATCCAAATGGACAGTTTTTTCATTAACTGTGAAAACCATTTTAACTTTCAGTTTTTGAGGAACTAAAACACACTGGTTTGGAGTAAAATGTTAGTGGTTTAGAAGAGCACAGACCTTGGAGCCAGACTGCCTGTGTTCGTACACCAGCTCTGCCACTTCCCACTTGTGTGACCTTGGGCAAATTAACCATGACTGATTAATTTCCTTATGTGTAAAATGAAGATAATAATATTAGCTAAATCATAGGAATGTTGTGAAGATATAACACATTAAAATAAGTAAAATAAAAAGTTAGCTGGTCCATGTGCTATAAGTCTTAACTACAATTATTGTAGTGTCTTACTTATGATGATATTGATTTTTTACTGCCTTTTATCTAAGGATGTTGTAGGTAAAGTTGTATCTTTTTTATGAATGTTTCAGAAGGGGATAAAATTGCACCTATAACCTGTAGTCATTGACCTGTTTTACATGCAGCTTATATATAAATAGAACATTGTATGATATTTTGGGGTTTTTTTAATAAGATCAATTTTTCATAGTGGTGAATAGCTCAGACTCTGGGATCAGGCAAGCATGGGTTCAATTCTAGCTGTGCCACTTACTAGCTGTGTGACTTTTATTTAATCCCTCTAATAGTCTGGTTCCTTGTCCGTAAAATGAAGATATAATATCACTCTACAAGGTGTTTGTGATGATTAAATAAGATAATATATATGATTTACTTAGCACAGCGCCTAGAACATGAATTATTATGACTAATAACATATCTGTCACATATATACTAATATAAATTTATTTCTGGAAAAAAATGTGAGTTTTTTTCTTTTCCTAAGCAGAATATATGTTCTTGCAGTTCAGTATTAAGAAAAAATTCTGTGGGAACAAGAAGGGACAGAAAGGTATTCTTATGTTTTGACACACAGGAAGCTGGAGATTTGTGAATTCTGTATCTTATGTCCCCACTGCCATCCTTTACCTCTGAGTCACTTAAAATCCTTTGTCTTTTTGTTTTTTCTTGTCTAGAAGTTATTCATTATAGCATTTACATTTATAAGACTTGTGGGAAGTGTCTATTAAATTCTGCTTATTATATCGAGTGCCCTTCAGAGTAGGTGCTTATGTTAGTTGTCTGTTGCTACATAATAAATCACCATAAAACTTAGTAGCTTGAAGCAACGTTTGTTATCTCACAGTTTCTGTAGGTCAGTAATGCAAATGTAGCTTAGCAGAGTTCTGTGGCTCTCACAGGTTGTAATCAAAGTGACAGCTAGACTGTCAAGGGGATCAAGTTTATACACAGAGTTGGTGGAAGTATTCAACTCCTCATGGGCTTTTGAAATGAGGGCCTCAGTTTCTCACTGTTTCTCGGCCAAAGGCCCCCCTCAGGTCCTTGTTATGTGGACCTCTCTACAGGGCAGCTCACGGCATGGCAGCTTGCTTCCTGAGAGCAAGCAAGCAAGAGGCAGAGAGAAAATGAGTAAGACGCAGTGATAGTTTTTATAACCTAATCGTGGAAGTGACAGTCTATCACTTTGTGCTATATTTTGTTTGTTAGAAGCAAGTCACTAGATCCTACTCACTCTCAAGGGGAGGGGATTACAGAACAGCATGAATACAGGGGGTGGGGGGGGGTCATTGCTGGGAGCCATTGAAGAAGTTGCTATCTCAGTTCTCTTTGTTTAAAAATGAACATAAGTGTCTAGAGTCTATTGGAAGCGTAAGTACTGTCAAAAGCATTCTCAAGAATGTTTTCACTGTATTCTTTTGAAAATAATTTTTAGTTTTTTCTTATTTTAAAAGTTATCCATGTTAATTTTATAAAATATCAATTAAACTAAAAGAAGAAAATATACCTCACCTATAATCCCACTAATCAGAAAGGCATTGTTAGTATTTTGGGATAGAGCCTTGCAATCTTTTTAATGTGTATGTACAGTCAGCCCTCCATGCATTCTGTGTCCACAGATGCAACCAACCACAGATCAAAAATGTTCAGGGAAAAAAAAAAACAATACAGCAATAAAAAACAATACACTGTTTACACAAAAGTTACATTGTGTTAGGTATTATAAATAATGTAGAGATGGTTTAAAGTATATGAGAGGATATGTGTAGGTTATGTGTAAATACTAGTCTGTTTTATATCAGGGACACACAGATTTTGGTATTAGGGGGGATTCTGAAACTAATCTCTTATAGATACCAAGGAACAACTGTACTATATTGGTTTGCTCAAACTACCATAACAAAATAACATAGACTGGGTGGCTTAAACAACAAATTAATTTTCATATAGTTCTGGAAGCTAGAAGTTCAAGATTGGGGTTCTGGCTGATTTGGTTTCTGGTGAAGGTAGTCTTCCTGGCTTGCAGCTGGCTGCCTTCTTGGTATGTCCTCACATGGCCTTTCCTCTGTGCATGCATGTGGGGAGAGAGGGAGATTGAGAAGGAGAAGAGAGGTTTTACATTTTATAAGGACACTAATCCTATTTAATCAGGTACCCACACTGAAGACCTCATTTAACATTAATTACTACCTTACTGCAAATACAGCCGCACTAGGAATTAGAGCTTCAACATATATTATACATATAGAAGAGACACAAACATTCAGTCTATATAATGTATACTTTTAAAATTAAGATGATACTGTGTGTATTGTGTTTTGAAATTGACTTTAAAATGTTACACTGTAGCCAGGTGCAGTAGCTCACACCTGTAATCCCAGTGCTTTGCAAAGTGAAGGCAGGAGGATTACTTGAGCCCAGGAGTTTGAGATTCTAGCCTGGGTGATAGAGTGAGACCATCTCAGGGGAAAAAAAAAAAAAAAAAAATTATTGTAAGCATTGCTATCTTAAGAACTGTTCCTCTAAAACATTTTTTGTATGGCATTACATTATATAGATGTAATATAATTTTTTAAACCAATATACTGTTGTTGAACATTTAGATTGTTCCAGTTTTTTGTGGTGGCTATTGTTATAAACAGTGCTTCAGAGAATGTACTAATCGCTAAATATTTGTTCATATCTACCATTATTTCCTTGGAATAAATTCTGTGAAATGAAATTGATAAAAATCCCAGATTATTCAAAAATTTAAAGTTTTTTATTTATATTACTGAATTTCCTTCTGACATATTCCTTCCAGCAGTGTATCAAAATATCTTCCTCAGAACCTTCACCAATACTGCATAATTTTGATGGGTGAAAAAACTGTATCCCATTATATGATTTTTGTGAGGGTTTTTTATTAAGGAGATTGAAAATTTGTTGTTATGTTTATTCACCATATTCTTTGCCCATATTTTACTGAGTGAGTCATCTTACTGACATCTAAAAGAACTCTTAATATATTGAGGATTATAATCCTTTATCATAAGTTCCCTATTTTCCATTTAACTTTTAATTTTGCTTTTGGTGTTTTTTGATATGTTTGTATATGTCTCTTTGCATCTCCTTCAGAAGCGTTTTCCATCGCTTCACAGCCCTCTGGTCATCTCCAAATGTTTTGGGTATTTACATTCTGTCTTATACAGAAAAGCATTATATATTTGATTTTTTTCATGTGTTACTATGTCTCCTCATATAAGTGTATTATGACTAAAAATTATGTGTAGGAGTGGTAAGGCTTGCCTGCTACATGCCAATACAGTTGAATCTCACCCCTCATTAAGATTTCTCAAAACAAAAAAATTGTCTTTTTAACCATTGTGAAATAAAATGTATGTATCACAAATTACAAAGTGGATTCCATATACTCTGAACAGTTCTGTGGTTTTCCATTTGTCGTAGTCATTTTCTTCACTCCATCTTGCTAAATCCAATGCTTAATTTTCAGTTCTCATTCTTTTTTCAAAAAAATTTTTTTTTTTTTTTTTTTTTTTTTTGAGACAGCGTCTCACTCTGTTGCCTGGGCTTGAGTGCCGTGGCATCAGCCTCGCTCACAGCAACCTCAAACTCCTGGGCTCAAGCGATCCTCCTGCCTCAGCCTCCTGAGTAGCTGGGACTACAGGCATGCATCACCATGCCCAGCTAATTTTTTTCTGTATATATTTTTAGTTGTCCATATAATTTCTTTCTACTTTTAGTAGAGACGGGGTCTCGCTCTTGCTCAGGCTGGTCTTGAACTCCTGAGTTCAAATGATCCACCCGCCTCAGCCTCCCAGGGTGCTAGGATTACAGGTGTGAGCCACTGCGCCCAGCCAAAAAAATTTTTATTTTTAATTATTATGGGTACATAATAGTTGTATCAGTTCTCATTCTTATTTAACTTTACCTGCAACACTTAACATAGTTTGTTCACTCCTTGTTCCCCAAAACACTTTATTCTGTGGCCTTCAAATTATCACATTCTTCTTGTTTTCCTCCTAATTCTCAGGCATCTTCATCTCAGTCTACTTTGCCACTTCTTTTCTTTTCCCACTTCTAAAAGTTGGAATACTCTAGAACCTGGACTTTAGATATTTTTTCTATCTATGCTCACTTTCTTGGTATTCTCATTCAGGGCCACATCTTTTAATGCCATTTATATATTGATACTCTAGTATCAATATATAAATACTATACTATACAATATATATGTATTGTATATATAAATACTATACTATACAATATATAAATACTATGTCATCATCAGATTTACTTAAGCCTCTTATGGTCTCTGGAACTCTGTTTGAGTTTTATGTCCACTGATGTTTGAGTATTCTGTCCCTGTTGTTAAATATTTTCAGTATTCACCCAGGCCTGAGTCCTTAATTTTTTTAGATCTTTGCTAAAATATCATCTTTTTATTAAGGCTTTCCATCAACACCCTATTTAGAATTGCAACCTAGAGGTCATTGACAATATTGACGAGCCATTTTGATAGAGTCTTGTTGGCAAAAATTTGATTGCAGAGGGTTTAAAAGTAAATGGGAGAGAGGAATTATAATCAATGAGTGTAAAGTGCTCTTACAGAGAATCTTGCTATGAAAAGGAACAGAGCAGTGGGGAATTAGCTGTAGGAGGCTGTGAGGCAAACAAGAATTTTCTAAACTAAAATAAATTTCAGTCTGGTTCTATGATGTGCTCTGGTAGAGAGGGGAAATTGATAACAGAAGAGAGGAGAGAAGTGTTAAAATAATGTACTTGAGTAAATGACAAATGAGATAAAAAGTAAAGGCATTGGCTGTAGAAAGGAGCAAAGTAGCTAGGGAGAAGGTTATTTTATGGGCACAGGGACAGGAAAGTAGGTAGATCTGGTTATGTGAGCTTGTAGCAAGCCTCTTCTGATTGTTTTTATTTTCTAAATTAAATGGAGAGTGATATAACCAGCTAAAAGTGAGGATGGGGAAAGAGATCTTGATGCTTGAAAAGAGAGAAGGAGATAAAAAATTGTGTTCCAAGAGAGTGAATGGATTAGGGAATTTAGGATTGCTGGGCACTACTAATATACCACTTAATGTTAGTGGTCATTAATCTGAAGAGGGATTTTTTAGCATGATTGTGTCAGCCACATTTAACTATACTGGAGGTATAGATTAGGTAGAGAATTGGACCTTAACCTGAGTTGGAGTTTTGCCAGATTAGAGTAATAAGATGAGAGAGGATCAAGGGAGTTGAGGATGTTTGCAAAGGAGTGATTATGTTGATGGGCTGTGAAATGTAAGCTGAGCAAGAGAGGACATGAGAACATGAGGGGAGAGGGTCAGTAAACTTGTGGTAAATTCAATGAGTTATAGGTAATAAAGTGAGCTAAAAATACCAGAGGTGGTGGTCAGAGGCATTTGAAATTAAGTTTACAGGCATTTTTTAGTCATTAGTAATGACAGTGTTAAGGGTATAACCTTGGGAGTGGATGACTGAGAAAGGATTGGGAAACAAGATCACTAGAGGTGAGGAAGTACACAAACTCAGAGGCTAGGCTATGAAAAGATCATCTGTCTGCATACTGAACAATTATGATTAGAACAGTGTTTAAGAGTATGAGAGTGTACCAGTAGCTAAAATCTTCAAAGAATGAGGGATACAACCTCAAAGTCCAGAGGAACTACAACAAGGAAAGGTAGTAATTGGTACAGTTTGATGTGAGATTTAAAGCTGGAGTGTTAGGGAGAAAGTAGCTTAATATATACTATTATACATATCTAGTATTTACCCCTACTGATATTTTTAAATGGTCCAATTTTTAATAGCTGTTATTATTTCATAGTTCAGAACGTTTATCCATTTAATATTTCTTAAGTGCTATATAGCAAAAATTGGTCCAAGCAGTAGGGATACAGTGATGAAAAAACTGAATAGAGTACTACATTCATAGATCTTACAGTTTTGCATGGCTCATTTAGCATGAACTAACATCTCAGTTCCCTGGATCACAGTTTAGGAAATCCTGTTCTAAGGATGTCTTTTCTAATACAGTAAATATAGCCTAAGATAATAACTGGATATAGTAATTTTCTATAATGTATATGGTTCATGTATGTTTTTAGCATAAATATGTTCAACTGTTTAAAGACTGACCATATACTTATATACTGGTAAGTGGAGTAATGTTACACTTTGAAAAAAATTTTTGACTAGTAATAGGAGGGAAAGGTACAGTACAAAAGGGTACTTGTTCTCTTTTTATTTTCTGTTTTTCCTTTCTGTGTTGATCAAGAAAAACAAACCAGTACTGGAAGATAAATCAGCAAATCTTAGCTGCAGCATCATAATGAGGGACTTTTCCAAACCCAAACCTCGTGAAAGTGGCATGAATTACATTATTATATAGTTATTTTCAGCGAATATATATATATATATAGGCCAAAACCCATTACACTAAATTTAAAGGAACCTATAATAGCATTGATTGTAAGTTTTAAATGAAGCACTGAAGGTATTAGCATTCTCCAGAGAAACAGAACCAATAAGACATATATAGATATATAGAAAGAAATTTATTATAAGGGATTTATTAATGCAATTATGGAGAATGAAAAGTCCCATGATCTACCATCTGCAACCTGGAGGCCCAGGAAAACCAGTGGTATAGTTTTAGTCCAAACCCAAAGGCTTGAAAACAATGGTGTAAGTCTCAGTCTGAATCCACAGGCCCAAGAACAAGGAGCTCCAATGTCCAAGGGCAGGAGAAGATGGATATCCCAGATCAAGCAGAGAGAGCAAATTCACTCTTCCACCTTTTTCTCTTCAGGCCCTCAATGGATGACATTGGACAATGCCCACCCACATTGGTGAGGGCAAACTTTTTTAATCAGTTTACCAATTTAAATGCTAATCTCTTCTAAAAACACCCTCACAGACACACCCAGAAATAATGTATTACCAGATATCTGGGCATCCCTTAGCCCAGTGAAGTTGGCAAATAAATTAACCATTGCAATGCACTTTGTTCAAAATTCTAGTTTATACCTACATTGTAGCTTTCAAATTGGAAATATCTGGTTTAGTATGTCTTCTACATATTTCTGCATATTTGTTATGCCATTCCATGATCTGGAAGTATGAATCCTTCACCCTTATCTTCCAATAGGTCAGTTCCATAATATTCCTGATATCCTCCCCTTTTTATATTAAAAACTCCCTGCTGCCCTTTTTATAACTGTATATATAGGTCTTTCACATTGCCTAATCTATACAACTGCAGTACAGTGGAATACTTCTAGAATGGTGCTTTTCTCTTTATACCTAGGTAATTACATCATGTTATTTTATAATAGTGTGCAGCTTCTAGAATAAATCCCAGATTTGGAAGCCAACAGAGAATAAATTTGCCATTTAGATCAATCTGACTTTTGAGAATATTGTGCTACTTTTCTTACTGTAACTGGTGAATAAATGCCTTACTTTCCACGTTAGAATAAATTGTGCTATGGATGAGGAAATCCAGGCCAATAAGGGAATAATACGGAAATACAACATTGCAGAAGAAGTAAACCTTTACCATATTTTGCATCTCAAACATATGTCTATTCAAAACAGACGTTAGAAACCTTGGTTTAAAATCCAAAGGAACATTTCTGTGAGAAGTATCAGTCTTAGAGATTTCAGTGAAGCATTTAAGTTCCTTGACCTGGTCAAAAATTGCTTTCCATTTGAGCCAAATAGTCATCATCATACATTAATGTGCATATAGTGCCTCTTGTATGTTGGGGGCAATTATGTAGGCTAGGAAACACTAGTTTAAGTGTTGCTAAGCAATGAATACTTTCTATCTCCGTATATCGTGTCTCTACAGCAATTCCAGTTTCCAGTGGGAGAGAATCAGAATAGTGGGAAGTTGTGATAGAAGATTATAGTATAAGCTTTAAAAGCCTGTTCCCCTACCCAAGTGTCAAACTAATGATTTTTTTAATGCAAAAGGAAGAGTCCCTAATCTCATAAAAATTTTATTCCTAGATAGCAAGAGGGAGAACTGGATGTGTGTGTGTGAATGTGAATAGAGGATTTTTTCCCCCTATTTATTTGTGTATGTCTTAAGTTGTTAGTAAAAATACTGTAGGATTATTAAATATTGAATAGATAAATTTATTGGTTTTAGGGAGTATATATATCTTAAGGGACAAGAGCAAATACTTAGAAAGTCACTTAATCATAGAAACATAGGTTGCTGCAAAACTTACTTACTTTTTTAGCCTCTGCTAGAAGTTCTGAGCCCTAAAAAAAAATATCAGAGTATTTAAGATTCTAACTGCAAAAGGAAATAATTAAAACTCACTGTTTTAGGTTTCAATGTGGAGCTCAAAAAGAGAATGTTAAGAATATTAACTTCTCATAATTAGTTGAATTTCTTATTGATGAAGAGGGACCACTTTTTACCCATAGCAATGTCAGATCTTCACAGCCCCCATGCAGATGACTACAGAAGCTGCTGCTGCCTTTTTTTTTTTTTGAAGACTGGGTCTTACTCTGTTGTCATCCAGGCTGGAGTGCAGTGGCACGATCATAGCTCACTGTAGCCTCAAACTCCTGGGCTCAAGCCCTACTGCTGCCTCAGCTTCCTGAGTAGCTGGGACTACAGGCCTGCACTACCACACCTGGCTAATTTTTAAATTTTTTTGTAGAGATGGAGTCTCGCTGTGTTGCTCAGGCTGGTCTCAAACTCCTGGGCTCAAGTGATCCTCTCGCCTCACCTTCCCAAAATGCTGAGATTATAGGTGTGAGCACCAAGCATGGCCCAGAAGCTTCTTTCCTCATCAAATACATAAATATAGGGAATATGTTTCGGATGTAAGGGTTCAGATGAAACAGAATTTAGTAGCCTTTTAAACTCATTTTTTCCATTAGAGCTAAGAATAGTGCCCGTAAGCACTACTGGTAGGTCTATAGTGCAGTAAGGGGATAGGAATAAGAAAGGGAGGAAAAGGGGGGAGCAGAAACTTAGGTGAGTGACGAGAATACAAGAAGGAAGGGAAGGAGAAGGAAAAGAATTATGAATGGAAAAAGAAAGTATTTTGATGATGGGAATTACAGTGCCATTCATTGACAGCTATGCCATATTATGTAATTTGTGTGTATAACAAAGTTCGAGAACCACTGAGTAATGGTTAGAAACTAACTTTGACCTACGTTTGAACTTTGTATTAGTTTATACAAGCTACTTAACCTCTCTGAGCCTCAGGTTCCTCATCTGGAAATAGAGGTAACAATATTAACCTCATAGCATTGTCATGAGAAATAAAAATGAGCTATGTAAAGGCTTTGGTACATAGTAAATACTCAAAAATGACAACTTATATAAAATTAATGTATTCTATATTCTACAAGTGTGAAATTTCAGAGAATAGGATTGGGTTGGTACCATTTCTATGACAATATGTGCATTAATGGGTACAGTATATTGAATTTTGTTTGTTTTCTAACTTGGTTTATTTCATTTTTAAACTAGTTTACTTAGTTTTCATTATCTTTAGACCAGTGGTTCTTTATTTATATGGTCACATATCCCTCTAAGAATTGATGAAATTCATGGACTACCGCTACAGAAAATTGTACTTACATACAAAATTTTGCATACTGTCTGGCTTTAAAAAAAAACTAATAAGACATTTAGGTTTGTTTGCCCTGTATAATAGTTTTATGTGAAAACTAGTCTGAACAAACCAAAATTAATAAGAATCAAAGATTAGAGTGTTCTAACTAGGTTGCATTATTACTAACTCCCATTCCATACCCAAAGCTAGGCATATCCCCTGTGCAAGTAGAAAAAGTCCCTAAAAGTTGATTCTTTAACTTTTACCCTATATGGATTAATTTAAAGAAGGCAGTACCTTCGAAGAGTAGGTAGGGTTGGGGGGGAAGCAGGGTAAGTGGGAGAAACAGTCATATTTTTTAAGAGATGGGATCCTATGATATAATTTTGTGCAGCTGCCCCAATTAGGCATTCTTTTTCCTCAGTTGGGGTTAACAATGACCTGTGTCATTGGTAGCTTAACATGGATCTAGTTTTCCCACAGAGACCATTCTTCTCTACTTTTCTTTCTCTGGGCCCTCCATAGTGAGAGATGGTTCTTATTTAGAACTATAAAAAACATCTCAGATCCCGTCTAAACCTCCAATTTATATTTAACTTTAAAAGCAGTAAACAAATGACTAGAGAAGGTTTACTGTTTCAAAATATAGGCAAGTACATATTTAAAAATTAAAATCAGAATGCCTTCAAGCTAGATGTATGCTCTGCAACTCAACATATACTTTATCATTTCCTATTACCATTACCCCTAGCCATGCCAGATATATGAAAACTGCTTGTATCCTGAAAATATTTGAGTTTGTAACTTCTGCTGTGGCTTAGTAGGAGTCTTTACCTTTTTCAGGAGGTGGCAAGGAAGGACTAGAGAATGAGAGAATGAAAATTTCCTGGCCAGGCACAGTGGTGCACACCTATAATCCTAGCACTCTGGGAGACCAGGGTGGGAGGATCACTTAAGCTCAGGAGTTTGAGACCAGCTTGAGCAAGAGCAAGACCCCGGCTCTACTTATAAAAAAAAAAAAAAAAAAAAAAAAGAAAGAAAGAAAGAAAAAGAAAAAATTAGCCAGCTGGCATGTACCTGTAGTCCCAGCTACTTGAGAGGCTGAGGCAGGAGGATCCTAGAGCCCAGGAATTTGAGGTTGCTGTGAGCTATGATGACGCCACTGCATTCTAGTCCAGGCGACAGAGTGAGACTCTGTCTCAAAAAAAAAAAAAAAAAAAAAAATTTTTTTTTTCCTTTGCTCACTCCCTATTAAAACATGTATAATTTCAAGGGATTTTCAGACTTCCAGAACAGTATTTATCAAAGGGTCTCAGATCAACAGTTTGTGATTTAGATCCTTTATTAGCTTATCTATATATGTTATTGTTTAGAACATCATTTGTTCTTAGCTATTAATACTATGGTTTAGCTATACCTGAAGGAAGCATTATACATGATTGAACAATTAAAATGTGAAGTTCCTTTGAAGAAGAAAGAACTAAGGGAGAATGTCCTCAACCAGTTATCTTCTGGTGGTATTGGGGAAACAGGTCATTAAATGGATCACGTTCTATACCTCTTCCATTGTTCTCTCCTTCCTTCATCTCCACCACTCATCCTCCCATAGACTCTAGCCCTATTACACCTTATTTTTACAGTAATATATTAAAAATTATGAGATTAATTATAGTCCTCTAACCCCCACCTTTACTCATCTTTACTATTTTTGTTGCCTATTACTTATGTTATTTTCCTTGTCTTTTTGTTCCCCTAATTATTTTTGTGTACAGAATCCAATATTTGAAGAAATAATCTGAACCTAGGATAATGATTTTTTTTTCCTCCAGAAAGTGTTTTCATTTGCTTCTCTCACCTGGGACTACCTCCATCCAAGTTCAGGGTTTGAGGTTTTCCAGGATGTTGAGATGACACAAATTAGGAATGCAATACCTGGTTTACTTCTGGTTCATCTTAATTCTTAGCATGTAGCTCCTAAAGGTCTCAACCCAAAGTGTGGGGTGTTCTATTAGAGTTCCCACTCTTAGCAGATCCTAGATTCCAACTTTTGTCTCTCTGACCTTGTACAATAGCCAAAAGCACAGTTCAGCTGGTCGATTGTTTCTTCCTGGTTAACAAATGCCCTTTGTGCTAAAGTGGCTCTCTGTAGGGAATAGCTCCATTCTGAGTTTCTCTCTTCTCCCTGATCTTGTCATGATGATTCATCACCATCATGTTAGTTCTTTAAAGCTTTTAAAAAGATTGTAAAAATTTATTTTGTTCAGTTCTTATTAGTTGTCCTCAGCTAGAAGGTTTTCAATTATGAAAAGTCCCTGCCATCATTATTTCCTTTTGGGGAAAAAATTCTAGCATTTGTATTTTTAGATTGTATATACATCCTAAAGTATATAAAAGGAGCATTTTTATTTTTCCATTTTGTTCTCTTAATGAAACTAGATGGGAGAAGACTATACTTTAAAACAGTCTTAGAACACTACCTATTTGGACACAACATTCCCCTTAAATTCTGGAAACTATATATTAAGAAATGTAAATGGTATTATCAACAAGTTGATTACTTGCAATGTAAAAAAGTTCTCTTTTCAGTCAGGCTTTATGGATTGGTTGGACCATGAGGTCTATCTCTTTGATCAAGGATAAGAGATCCTTTGTCTCTTACTTGGACTTGGAACTAAATCTCAAAGGAATTAGTATTTCACATCAGAATTTTTGCCTAGTGTGGTTATGATACTACATGTAATACCAAATTGTTGAAAAACTTGACTTTCTGCTTCTGAACTCTATCTGGTATTACTCAATCTGTTGCCATTAGATTGGTGGGATGAGACGGGGGGCGGGGGGATAACTTCATTCAGCCACAAATCTCAAATATATTTCATAGATCATTGAGGTGAGTTCAGCATTATTATGTTTTTTGCTTTTGTCTTATTTTCTACAGTAGCCATAATTGTTAAATTATGAGTAGGTAAGCTGATGTTTATATTGCTGCCTGAAAAACATATTAAAATAGGGAATAGGAGTTACCATGCAAAACAGTTGGAGAATTTCCTTAAGTGTTAAGAGGATTATGAGCTATAAGCCTAATACAGTCTGGATTTCTATTGCTTGGCTATGTTGCAAACAAATTTTAAAAGGAATGTTCTTATCTGATGGTCAATGTTTTATTAAAACATTGAGTATCAAAAGGTGCATAATACATTTTTGTATTCTACCACAAAATGCCTACTATGTATATTAAAGACTTACTCTTCCATTGATCCATGTAAGTAATTTTTGGTACTGTGGAACAGAAGGCTACCCTTAAAATCTAAAGATATTATTTGTTTTATATAGATAATTTTTCTATTTACAAGTCTTAAAGTGAAAAAACACTGATTAGAATTCATTTGTGTGCAGGTGAAACTTCCATTACAGTGAAGGGCATAAAATATGGATGCAGTTTTCTCATACCTTACGAGAGCAATGAAATTTTATTTTCTTGGTTAAAATTTATTCTATACAATGAATTCTATAGTACAACAAATACCGTATCTGGTCCCTAACCAAGTAACATTTTTTATAATGAGACTGATGATATGCTCTTTGCCCTGGAAAGAAGAAAGAAAGAATTAAACTATAGCTGAATCATCACAGCATTTTTCTAATGAAAGCTTTTGAATAACAATTATCCCTCAGTCATTTCTTCTCAAACATCCAAATAAGGAAAAATAAACACTAAAATTACCAAAATCACCCATCTGGACAGTTTGGTACATCTTCTCCCCTATGCTTACCACTGTATCCACAGTGGTGTAGTGACTGAAACATAATGGATGTTCACTAGATGTGTGCTAAATGAGCAAAATGAACACAATAAGTCAAAGGAAGGGAAAATGAAAAAATGTAATATGCTGTAAATATATGTAAATGGCATAGGTTTCTCCCTACTAAGAATTTTTCTTTTCACTTTCTAATTTACTACAAAGGGGCTCATAAGTCTGAACAACTGGAACTATGATTTTTCAATCTGTGTTTTTAACCTAATTTCACTCTCTTGGGGGTGGAGGGTAGGGAGTAGTACATCTTTCAGTAGTTTTTCATTTGTCATATTTATTTTAAATTTCTGCTAAATTTTCCTCTTCATGGAAGGGAGGCTACATACGAGGTCAGTTTGAATGGCATATGGGAAGGTGCATAAAGCTTTCCTGGATCAGAATTATGCCACATCAGCCATGTGAGATCAACCGGCTGTGAGTGAAATGGAATAAATATAATTAAAGAACATAATCAGTGAATGTAAAAGCAAGAATGAAAACTTCAGGAAAATATCTTCTAGCCAAATATAACACATTTATCCTTAAAAATCAAGAAAAGGCCGGGCACGATGGCTCACGCCTGTTTTAGCATTCCTTTACCCCATATTGTCAGGTGCTTTTTTCTTTTGTGTGCCATTCTGCACTGCACATGTGTAATGGTATCTCATTATGGTTTTGATTTCCATCTCCCAGTAATGTTGAACACCTTTTCATATGCTTATTGGCCATTTGGATATCCTCTTTTGTAAATTCTGTATAGAGATTTTGTCCATTTTAAAAATTGAATTATCTTTTTCTTATTGATTTATAAGGGTTCTCCTACTCTGTGCCTTGACTTTTTATTCTTTAATGGTGTGTTTGGTGAACAGAAGTTCTTATTAATGAACTTCACTTTTCTAATCTTTTCTTTTATGGTTATTGTCCTTTGTATCCTGTCTAAGAAATATTTGCCTAGTTCTAAGTCATAAAGGTATTCTATTAGGTTATTTTCCAGAAGGCTTATTGCTTTACTTTTGGGGTCTGTCATCTATCTGGAATTGATATTTGTGTAGGGATGGGATTTATTTTTCCATATGGATATCATATTGATTTATCACTAATTTTTGAAAATACTATCATGTTACTGAAACTCTGCAGTGGCACTTTTGTCCTAAATAAGGTGATTGTGTATATATAGATCTGTTTCTGGATTTTTTATTCTGTTCCATTGATCATTTTATCTATGCTTGTGTCAGTCTTACTGTGTCTTAATTACTTTAGCTTTATATTAAATCTTGATGTTAAGTAATATGTAATTTTTCTTCAAATTTTCTTTACTACTCCTGGACCTTTCCAGTTCCATATAAAACCTAGAATTCCTTAGTCTTTTTTTTTTTTTTTTTTTTTGAGACAGAGTCTCACTCTGTTGCCCAGGCTAGAGTGAGTGCCATGGCGTCAGCCTAGCTCACAGCAACCTCAAACTCCTGAGCTCAAGCGATCCTCCTGTCTCAGCCTCCCGAGTAGCTGGGACTACAGGCATGCACCACCATGCCCGGCTAATTTTTTCTATATAAATTTTTTAGCTGTCCATATAATTTCTTTCTATTTTTAGTAGAGATGGGGTCTCGCTCTTGCTCAGGCTGGTCTCGAACTCCTGAGCTCAAACGATCCGCCCACCTCGGCCTCCCAGAGTGCTAGGATTACAGGCGTGAGCCACCGCGCCCGGCCTAATTCCTTAGTCTTGATGGTGCCATATTCCTCACCCAGTGTTTTGGGAGCAAAGCCTAAGGCATAAACACACTGCTTACGAACAGCCAAAGCAAAACCAAGAGCTGAAAATTTAAACAGTTTTAATCAGCATTCATATATTTTGCCAATGAGTGGACCTGGAGAATAGTGATACCCTAATAACAATGAGCACATGTAATGCTCAGCTCTCAGTATTCTAAATACCTTTCTCCTCTAAGAAGAACCAGGAAAACCATTGGGAAAATGCCTGATTCCAGGCTGTTGTAGGGAGAGGAGCCTGGAAAATCGCATGCCAGAAAGCAAAGAAGTGCTCAGAAAATGACAAGAATATGTCAAAAGCTCATAGGAGCCAAATTAAAGGGGCTTACTCTGGCCAAATCTAGAACAATTTGAGCAAAAGAATAATAATCATCATAACAGATTATAACCTGTTGAAAAAGATAGGAATCAGTGAGTTCATACTGATATAAATAAATGAGGTAAAAAAAAATGAACTTAGAAAAATCCCTATTTGACAAGCATGATAGTAATTCAACCAAGAAACATGAATGGATACTAAGAATAGTGGACAAAAGTTTATTGAAGAGGAATTCAAACATATTTTTATACCAGTGTTCATAATATCATCCACAAAATCTGGAAACAACCCACCCAAGTGTCCAACAACAGATGAATGGATAAATTAAGTAGTGGTGTATACATGCTGTGGAATATTATTCAGCCATAAAAAGGAATAAAATTCTAATATGTAACATGGGTGAACTTTGAAAGCATTATGCTAAGTGAGACAAGCCAGACACAAAGTAATAAACATTGTATGATTCCACTTACATGAGGTACCTAGAATAGGCAAATTCATGAAGACAGAAAATAGAATAGAGGTTACCAGGGACTGATGAGAGGAGGAAATGGGAAGTTATTGTTTTAGCAGGTACAGGGTTTTTTGGGATGATGAAAAAGTTCTGGAAATGGATGGTGACAATGGTTTTATGACATTGTGAATGTACTTAATGCCAATGAATCATATGCCTAAAAATGGTTAAAGTGACAAATTTTGTTATGTATATTTTACCACAGTTTTTTTTTTTTTTTTCATTTCAAAGTTTGTTGAGGGATCACCTGAGGTCAGGAGTTCAAGACCAGCCTGAGCAAGAGACCCTGTCTCTACAAAAAATAGAAAAATTAGCCAGGCGTGATAGCACTTGCCTGTAGTCTAAGGTACTGGGGAGGCTGAGGAAGGAGGATTGCTTGAGCCCAAGAGTGTGAGGTTGTAGTGAACTATGATGACACCACTATGCTCTATCCCCAGCAACAGAGTAAAACCCTATATCAAAAAAAAAAAAAAAAAAAAGTTTGTTGAGGAATGGGATATTTACATAATCTCAAGATATTTCCCTACAAAATGTTAGGTTGATGCAAAAGTAATTACGATATTAGCATTGTTGAAATTTGCCATTTGATATTGGAATACATTCTTAAGTAAATGTTATATTATACATCATTTTAATGAGTATTTCTTGCTTTATTTTTTTGCTAATGACTTAGTTGCTGTTTATATTTATTTTAGACTATGGAAATGATGTTAGATAAAAAGCAAATTCCAGCAATTTTCTTATTTGAGTTCAAAATGGGTCGTAAAACAGCAGAGACAACTTGCAGCATCAACAACGCATTTGGCCCAGGAATTGCTAATGTACAATGCAGTGGTGGTTCAAGAAGTTTTGCAAAGGAGAGGAGAGCCTTGAAGATGAGGAGCTCAGTGGCCAGCCATCGGAAATTGATAATGACCAATTGAGAGCAATCATCGAAGCCGATCCTCTTACAACAACGTGAGAAGTTGCCGAAGAACTCAACGTCAACCAAGCAAATTGGAAAGGTGAAAAAGCTGGATAAGTGGGTGCCTCACGAGCTGACTGAAAATCAAAAAAATCGTTGTTTTGAAGTGTCCTCTTCTCTTATTGTACGCAGCAACAATGAACCATTTCTCGTTTGGATTATGACATGCAACAAAAAGTAGATTTTATACAATTGGTGACAACTAGCTCAGTGGTTGGACCTAGGAGAAGACACTCCGCTCCAAAGCACTTTCCAAAGCCATACTTGCACCAAAAAAAGGTTATGGTCACTGTTCGGTGGTCTGCTTTCAGTCTGATCCACTGCGGCTTCCTGGCAAAACTATTACATCTGAGAAGTATGTTCAGCAAATCGATGAGATGCACCAAAAACTGCAGTGCCAGCAGCCGGCATTGGTCAACAGAAAGGGCCCAATTCTTCACCACAACGCCCGAACGCAGGTCTCACAACCAGCACTTCAAAGATTGAATGAATTGGGTTACAAAGTTTTGTCTCATCCGCCATATTCACCTGACCTCTCGCCAACTGACTACCACTTCTTCGAGCATCTCGACAACTTTTTGCAGGGAGAACGTTTCCACAACCAGCAAGATGCAGAAAATGCTTTCTAAGAGTTCTTTGAATCCTGTGAAGCACAGATTTTTATGCTACAGGAATAAACAAACTTATTTCTCGTTGGCAAAAATGTGTTGATTGTAATGGTTCCTATTTGGATTAATAAAGATGTGTTTGAGCCTAGTTATAATGATTTAAAAATTCACAGTCTGAACCCGCAATTACTTTTGCACCAACCTAATGTGTATTAATTATAAAGGGAAAAAGTATAGTTGTATAGTGGAAAAATCTGACAGACACTACCATAACCAAGTGATCAAAGTTAACACATTACTTATGTGATATTGGTGCCAATAATGTATAACCTGAATCAAATCGAGAGGTAACATCAGATAAATTCAAATTGAGGGACATTGTACAAAACAACTGGTTTTTAAAAGTCCTTAAAAGTGTTAAGGTCATGAAAGTTAAGACTAAAGAACTGTTCCAGATTAAAAGAGTTAAAATTGATAGCTAATGCATTGCATAATCCTGAATTTTACATCCTTTTAGTAAAAAGGACATTATTGAGACAAGTGTTAAAATTTTAACAGGGTCTGTGGATGAGATCACAGTAATACAAAACGTTAGTTTCCTGATTTCTGTGTTGGTACTGTGGTTATGTAACAGAATGTCCTTGTTTATAGGAAATAATGCTGTCAGGGGATGATGAGATATTATGTCTGCAACTTTCAAATGGTTAAGGAAAATAATGTGTGTACTATTCTTGAAACTTTTTTAAAAGTTTGAAATTATTTCAAAATAAAAAATATTTACATAAACTATTTTAAAAAAAAAAAAGATAAAAGAGCTTGAATAGAGTGGTGATTGTGGCTGACAACTAGATCCCAAGACTAGGACTATATTGGAAGACTAACTGCCAAAGAAATGGGAGCCTTTTTCTATTCAGCAAGTTACAAAAACATTCTATCACACATTCTGTCAAACAAAGTGTTTCAAGTGGATAAACTGAGTCGACTCTGTATCAGCTATAATCTTTAAAAGTGGGAAAATCAGCTTATAGACAGGGACCTTGTAATTTTGGATTTAAAATACGAAAAGTAAAGAAATGACCAAACTGAATGTAAGAATAGTTGCAGAACTAGACAGTTTTATTTTGTGAGACTCATGTTTTTCAATGCCGCCTTGTTATAGGTGATGCTGAACAGGAACTTGGCCCCCCTCCATCTGTAGATGAGGCAGCGAACACACTCATGACTCGTCTGGGTTTCCTCCTGGGAGAGAAAGTCACAGAAGTTCAGCCAGGGGACCAATACAGCATGGAAGTACAGGATGAAAATCAGGTAAACAGCTTGCTATCAATTTTGTGAAAGTTGGCATGAATCAGCTTTATACCAGAAAAAGAAAAGTGTGTGTGTGTGTATGCATGTTCATTCTGATAGAATAATTCTAATTGTTGAATGCCTTTTGAGGCATAGAATACAACTCAGTTTTCCATAGTCACTATATTTCTTCAGTTTATGAAACATCTTTTAGTTTCATTCTTAAATTTAAAAGCTCAAAAAGCCACTTTCAGGCTTTTATTTATTTACTGAATGAAAGAAAAAATAAGCCACAACAAACAAAATCAACATATGTATGAGCACTGTACCCAAAAATTGTAAAATACACATTGTTTTCAAGTTATTTACCAAATTGGTGATATGCTAGGCCACAGAGCATGTCTCAATAAATTTCAAAAGATTACAGTTACCGTGACCACAGAATAATCAGTTACAAAATGATAACTTAGAAAATGACATCTAAAAAATAACTTAGAAAATCCCCCAAATGTTTAGATATTAAGTAATATACTTCTAAATAGCCTTTGCATCCAAGAAGAAAATCACAAAAAAATGAGAAAATATTTTAAACTGAAATAATAAAAACTAAATATAACAAAACTTGTAGGATATAGCTAAAGATGTGCTTAAAAAGAAATATTGGATTTGAATGCATATATTAAAAAAGTAGAAAACCTGAAATAATAATAATCTAAGTATCCATCTCAGTCAAAAAGTATTAGCAATTTAAAAATTATTTCATAATTTTTTTTCTTTTGGCTATTTCCATTCTTTTCAGTTTAAATGTAGCAAAGGAAGTACTAGAGTCACATTGATTTATGTGGTCTTAATCTTTACCATGAATGCCTTGTAGTGAAGCATTTTATTCATATAAAAATTAATTTCAAATATCATATTTTAATTGATAAATGGTGAAGATTCTATGACATATATTAGTTTTATCATAATAAGATATACAAGGATTATTTGAACATATTTATATATCTTATAGATAATGTTCAAGTGTTCCAGGGTGCTCTCCTCAAGCCTTTCTATTCTTTTTATTCTCATCCTTAGGTTATTGGTTTTGCTGGCTACGCATTATAGTCACTAGAGAGTTTTTGTAAAATTCAGATGCCTGGTAACTCTAATCTTAGGATTCTCCTTCATTCTTGTTTCTTTAAATACTGTCTTAAGTCCCAAATTATCTCTAGCCCTGCCTTTTCCCCTTAACTCCAGATCTGTATATTTAGCTACCTACATTATGTTTTTTATGTATGTTTAAGATACATCTCAAACTTAACATGTCACAAGCTGAACCTTGCATTTTCCCCCAGAACCTGCTCCTGCTGCAGTGTTTCCTTTCTGAATAAATGGTACCCCTGCTTGCTTAGGATGAATGTATTAGGGCCATTCTTGACTTCTCTCTGTCAGACCCCACATTCACTCTTTCAGCAAATCATAGGCTCTGTCTTCAAAATATATACTAAACCTGATCCCTTCTCACTACTTCCACTGCTACACCTGAGTCCAAGCCACTGTCATCTTTTGCCTGCACTACTGCAATACCTACTAGAATGTAAGGCTAGGAGGCCTGAGATTTTTGCCTGTTCTACCTACTGCTGTATCCTCTGCACCAAGAAGTGTCTGTCATTAGTTAGGTGCTCAGTAAGTATTCACTGTATGAATAAATGGCCTCCCAATAGGTCTCTGCTTCCACTCTTTCTCCTCTATAGTCCGTTCACACCATGGCCAGTGATCCTTATAAAATGTGAATCTCATTCTGTCTCTTTGCTTTTAATCTTCCACTGTGTTCCAATCACACTTAGAATAGAATAAAATCTAAAATTTTTACCATGGCCCGGAAGCCCCTATCTGATCTAGCCACATGCTACCTCTCCTGCATCATTTCCTACCCCTCTTCCTTTCACCCACTGGTCCACATAGGCCTCCTTGTCATTCCCCAAAAACATAAAGCATATTCATTTGTAGTGAAATGTTCTTCCCATGTAATTCATTTCCACACTTCATTCAGTGCTCTGCTCAAATGTTATCTCCTCAGAGAGGTCTTTCTTAATTACTTTATCTAATAGCACCTATCACTATGTTCTCTTATCCTACTAATTTATTTCCTTCATAACTCTTATTAACTGATATTACATTTCTAGTTGCAGGGTTTTTGTCTGTATCTCATACAAGAATGTATGTTTCATGATGGCACGGCTAATGATTTTTTAAAATCAATTTATATTGCAATTATGTCAATATGCTATGCTCTATGAATAAAAAATGGAAATAATTGTTGAGGGATTTTTAAAAATTACTATAAATAAAAACATCTATTTTTCTTTTCATTTCTTGATATTCATGTCAAGTTTAAATGTGACTGTTCTAATAATGACCAGGTAACATGATGTAAGTCATATATAATAGCCAGAATATTTGCCAAGGACCTTGTTGTTTCTACACATCTACATTTCTTTCGGTTAGTAATCCCCAACCTTTTTGGCACCAGGGACCATTTTCATGGAAGCCAGTTTTTCCACATACTGGGCTAGGAAGGTTTAGGGGGACTGGAGAGGCAGGGGAGGTGGAGGGGAAAGCGGGGAAGTGGCAGGAGGTGGAGCTAAGGGGGTGATTTGTGGCCCTGTTTTCCTAAGGTGGGTAGTTGACTGCAGCCCAGGGGTTGGGGACCACAGCTTTAGATGATAAAATTTATGCATGTTGCTTTTGAGATTCTATATGTCACAGTGATTTCTGAATAAAGCCACAAGTCTGTTGTGGAGTGTGCCTTACTTGTACATTACCAAATAAAATAAAGTAAATGAGTAGGATCATTGATTTAATATAATGAAAGCAATATGGTATAATAGAAAAGTCACTGAACCAGGAGGAAGAAAACTTGTTAGTTCTAGCTCTGCCACCTACTATTCTGTAAATTTACACAAGTCACTTAACCTTTCTGAGCTTTAGATTTTCCATAGATAATAATAACTGAGAATTTATTAAATGCTTACTGTGTATTAATCATTGCACTAATTGCTTTACTTGCACTATTTTGTTTAAGCTTCCTTACATTCCAATGTGGTAGGATTCATTCATATTTTAATTATTAGATGAGAAGATGGAAATACACAGAAAGTGAGGGGATAGTATTTATATCTAGGCAGTCTGCTTGTGTAACCTATGTTCTTAACAGCTATATCATACTGTTCCAGTGTAATATGAAATAGTAACACCTGCCAGGATTATTGTGCAGATTAAGTTAAATCATGAATATGAAAATACTTTGTAAGCTTTAAAGTGTCATATAAATAAAAAGCATAAATAATGTGCAGTATAATTATTATATAAATATATACAGGAACTGTATAATTTGAGGAAAATTACTTCATAGCTTTCATATTTTCAGTTCATTTTCAAATTTCTTAAATGGGGGAAATAACATTCATTATGCCTCTCATACCAGGTTGATAAGGAGTAAATGAAATAATATACAAAAATATTTTAAGCTGTTAAACATTACACAAATGTAAGATATTAATAATGATGTTAAATGATAGCCTTCTTGCAATATAATATACCCTGAAACTATCTTGGAACCACATAAGAAGGTGGCTAAATTGATCATTGAATTTCTAGTCTTAGGAAGATTATTAAGAACTAGGAGATCATGTTCATTTGGTGACTTTCTTCTGAGCTAAACAGCATACTAACAAAAATAGACTGCTATGTTTAAGACCCTGTAGTGATAATGTCTCAGAATTATACTAGTGATGACAGAATCTAAAACAAGCAAGTCAGCATATATCATTTTTTCTGCAAAAGACAAAGTAGTAAAAGTGATATTTAACTGACTATTTTCTTCTCTCAGCAGTTTCCAGGATATTAAAATGGACCTTATGAATTCCATCATTTGGTTCTTATCCTATGTATTTGTAGGACCTTTAAGAGATCCAGATTGGAACCTTTATTTGTTATAAAAATAGGAAGTGTTGTTGGGACGTAACCTCTCCATTGGCTGTATTATGCATATATAATATGACTTTCACAAAGAATAGAATAAGAGTCTTGTCTAAGAACAGAAATGGGTCGTTATAAAACTTTTTCAATATGGGATGACTATAGATATATCTAATGTAAGGGACCTGAGTAGAGTTCATTTCATCTACCAACATGTTCCTCAAACTAGGGGTGGAGAGGTTAAAAATTGGTTACTAAATTTCTAACCTGAAGGTTCTAATTCAGTAAGTCTAGGGTGGGGCTCAGTATCTGTCAATTTTGCGAGAGAGCTTGTTTTTTACATTTCATGTCTGAATCTAATGTGTGCCTAGTTAAGAATCATTGCTTTGGTAGACCAACATCATTTTATAAAAATAGAAGAGATTACAAAGAAATTGAAACTCCCCTCTCCTCTGAAGAGATAATATATGGTAGAAGAGAAATTTGCATTAATTTGAGGGCTTGTGTTTTTAAGAAAAATCAGTTTCTAATATTATTATCTGATTGAAAAGATTTACTTGGTTGCAGGATAATGAGAATGTCACTTGTGCTTGGTTGAGTCGCACGTATCTTTTATGACCTGGTGTATTCAGCACAGATGATTAATTACAAGGGATTGTACCTGGAAATCGTCTTAGGATGAATTGAGGAGCCTTAATAGTCTCATAACTAGTGATCAATACATTCTCCACTTATCAAATGTTAGCAGAAAAAAAAAATTAGCAGAGAGAATATAAATAGACTCTGTGTAAAGAAATTAAAAGGATTCTTTTAGGTTTAACATTTAAAGATATTAAATTTATCATTAGTGTTACTTCATGTAATTTTGTCACTGATTACTTACCATTTTAAAAGGGATAACATTTTTTTAGTGTTTGAAAAATATATACTTTTATTCATTGTTTCGGTAATTTATTTGGGTAGAAAACCGAAGAAAAAATGAATCATCATTAAAGTAAGTAAACCAGAATATATTACCACCAACCTTTTTGATAAATTATTCATTTCTTCATATCAAAACTTACAAAGGAGGTAAGTGATCTCAGACTATGCAGCTTCTACAGATAAATTATATAGTTTTTGTATTACATTAATATTATTCAATTTATTTTATTAGACAAACTTTTAGAATAAGGCATTTTTTCCTTGCTTTCATTTATTGTCTCTGGGCAGCTGCCTGTGTATCAAAAAGACACTTCTTTGCATTAAAAACTTTATTTTTATTTAACCTCAGCTGCAGAGATTTTTTTTTTCCTCTGTCTAAAGAAAATTATTAACAAGACAAACTTCAAGCCTTCTGAAAAGTTTTATTGATTGCAAGGAAAACTTGTGCTTAATAAAAAAATTTCTCTATTCTATTAATGAATGGCAATGCTAGAATACTTGTTACTGGAAATTCCCTAGGCAGAAAAACTGGGCATAGCCTCTGCTCATGTTAAATTCGTCAAGTTTCACCTTAATTGTAGAACCCAAAATCCCTTATTCTGGAAAGCAAAAATGAATAGAGCCTAATAAATGTAAAAGCTGTGCATGTAGATTATTTCTTCTTTTTTCATCAAGGCATTTGTTTTACCTTAAGATATACTTTACTTTAACAGCTGGTCAGTTTATATTATTCATGATTCCAATTTTTCAGACCTCAGCAATCACCCAGCGGATAAGTCCGTGTTCCACCCTGACTAGCAGCACTGCTTCTCCACCAGCCAGTAGCCCCTGCTCTACCCTCCCACCAGTCAGTACAAATGCAACTGCCAAGGATTGCAGCTATGGGCCTGTTACTAGTCCAACATCCACACTTGAAAGCAGAGATAGTGGCATCATTGGTGAGTTGGTTTTTATATTAATCATTTTGTGAACTTTTTTTTCCTTTTTAAGATAATTACACAGTTTAAGGTTTTGAAAATTCTGCTTTTGAGTTGTTAAGATGTATCTATAAAAGTTATTCTGGTCTTTTTAATGATGCTGGCAAGAGAAACTTAAATGTAAAAATGAAAGGTATCCCTCCCTGCCTAACCACTCCTTCTCAGGCCATTACTTGATAAGGAGTAGATAAAAAAAATTGTCTACTTCTTCCTGAAAATTCATGTACGCCATCTATCTGACAACAAAAATGGTTCAGAAGAGTTCATTCCTCATTGGTATCGTAGAGAGTTTTATGAAAACAGAGGAGATTAAGATTAAATGGCTAAATACTTACAGTTAAGTTGTTCTGGGATCTATATGGAAAAACAAACACCAGTTCTTTAATTAGTTTGGGGAGCCCTTTCAGACTTTGTTTTTCTTCTTGTCAATAAGACATCCTTGTGTTTTTACCTTCCACAAAGTAGAAAAATGGTATTTCTTTGCTTATGATTCAGGAATCTTAGACCAATATGTTCTTATGGCAAACTTGGGCAAAAGGGAATTTAAAACTTGGAAGTATCCAAGCAAAGAAATTTGCTATCTCATTTCTCTTGTGAATTTTCTAATACCTTTCTTTACAGAAGTTCCTAGTCAACTAGGATTCAGCACCCTTTTTTGATAAGAACTCTCAATAAAATAGGCATACACGGGACATACCACAAAATTATTAAAGCCATATATGACAGACCCATAGCCAACATCATACTGAGCAAGGAAAAATTGAAAGCATTCCTGCTCAGAACTGGAATAGACAAGGTTGCCAACTATCACTTCTGTCCAACATAGTTTTAGAAGTTCTAGCTAGAGTAGTCAGACAAGAGAAGGAAATCAAGGGTATCCAAATGGGAAAAGAGGCTAAACTATCATTCTTTGCTGATGATATGATCTTATATCTAGAAAACCCCAAAGATTCAACCAAGAGACTCCTGGAATTGATAAATAAAATCATCAAAGTCTCAGGCTACAAAATCAGCGTATACAAATCAGGAGCTTTCATATATATATGCCAGTAACAGTCAAGTTGAGAATCAAATCAAAGACACAATACCTTTCACTCTAGCAACAAAGAAAATAAAATATCTAGGAATATATTTTGAGCCTGGGGCCTTGTGAAGCATATGTAACTCTCACGTCTCTTCCTCTTGGGAGCTGCAGGAACTATTTAATATTTGTCAAGTTGCATAAAACTCATGCACAGAAAACAATAAAAAATAACAAATTTTTCATTAGAAGGGAAAGTTTTGTTTTCAAAGTTTTTATTCTATTTTCCTAATAAAAAACCGTGGTCCAAGAAATAAAAAATTTTTTTCTAGTGTGGTAGTCAATGTGTTAGAAACACCTTGCTCTAATTTATTCTACTCACTGAAACCAAAGTAATCTTTTTAAAATGCAAGTTTAATCATGTCCCTCAAAACCCTCTAATCATTTCCTCAATTGCCCTTGGGATAAGCAAGATAAAATCCAATCCCTTTAATATGGTTTATAGGTTCCAGTCTAATTTGAACTGTGTCTCCTCCCCATTGCTTCACCTGGTAGTGTGCTGTGGCTAGCTAGCACCAGTGATATCCAATTGTTAAGGCTTCAGTAATTTTGTGAGCCAGTTGTTAAATCATAGGTAGCTTGAAATCAGCCACCAAGCAAGCATTTATGCCATGGAGATCAGCAAACACTACGAATCAGAATTTTGTTTTGTTTCTTGTTTTATTTTTTCGGAGAGCCAGTTGTTAAACTTTTATCAACAAACCATTGTCCCCAACTCACTCCCAAGTTCTAGCCTATTGAACTTTTATTTAATTCTCTTAAAGAACTTTGCTCTCTCTTGCCTCTACACCCTTACAGGTTTTTTTCCCTTTGGATTAAACATTCTTTTCCCATTTTCACCTGACGGACTCAACTTAGACAACAAGAGTGTTCCCTAACCTCAAGTTTGGATTATATTTTTCTCTCCTTTCTCATAAAGCAGGCCTCTCTCTTTTTCTAATGGGTAAAATAAAGATAAAAGTACAAATTTAGGTGACTATGAAATTATTTTCTGGAATGACTGGAAGTTGGGTAAGTATTGCAAGGATTTTTATTGAAGTCCTTGATCATTATTGAAAATGCAGCCTTGGTGCTGCAGAGGAATGGCTGTTGGTCTGTGGTGGTTCAAGGCCTCCTCTGGTCTGGTGCTCTGGTGTCGTGCCTTTCCCCGCTGAGTTGCTGTCTGGTTAAGAGGAAGCCATGGCGCTCTGAGTCACCAGGAACATGAAAACTAATGCTGAAAATAAGGTGAAGATCGGTATGGCAGGCGTAAAGCGTGTGCCCGGGGCCACTGCCGCAGCCTCCAAGCCCGGGCTGAGGCCAAGGACAGCTCTTGGAGACATTGGTAACAAAGTCAGTGAACAGCTGCAGGCCAAAATGCATCTGAAAAAGGAAGCACAAATTTTAGCTACTGGAAAAGTTATTGCTAAAAAACTACCAAAACCTCTGGAAAAGGTGCCTGAGCCTCAGCCACAGCCAGAGCCAGAGCCAGAACCTGAGCCTCTTAAAGAAGAAAAACTTTCGCCTGAACCTATTTTGGTTGATACTCCCTCTCCAAGTCCAATGGAAACATCTGGATGTGCCCCTGTGAAGAATATCTGTGTCAGGTTCTCTCTGATGTAATTCTTGCAGTGAGTGATGTGGATGCAGAAAATGGAGCTGATCCAAACCTATTTAGTGAACATGTGAAGGATATTTATGCTTATCTGAGACAACTTGAGGAAGAGCAAGCAGTTAGACCAAAATACCTACTAGGTCAGGAAGTCACTGGAAACATGAGAGCCATCCTGATGGACTGGCTAGTACAGGTTCAAATGAAATTCAGGTTGCTGCAGGAGACCATGTACATGACTGTTTCCATTATTGATCGGTTCGTGCAGAATAATTGTGTGCCCAAGAAGATGCTGTAGCTGGTTGGTGTCACTGCCATGTTTATTGCAAGCAAATATGAAGAAATGTACCCTCCAGAAATTGGTGACTTTGCTTTTGTGACTGACAGCACTTACACTAAGCACCAAATCAGACAGATGGAAATGAAGATTCTAAGAGCTTTAAACTTCGGTCTGTGTTGGCTTCTACCCCTGCACTTCCTTCGGAGAGCATCTAAGATTGGAGAGGTTGATGTTGAACAACATACTTTGGCCAAATACCTGATGGAACTATGTTGGACTATGATATGGTGCACTTTCCTCCTTCTCAAATTGCAGCAGGAGCTTTTTGCTTAGCATTGAAACTTCTGGATAATGGTGAATGGACACCAACTCTACAGCATTACCTATCATACACTGAAGATTCCCTTCTTCCTGTTATGCAGCACCTGGCTAAGAATATAGTCATGGTAAATCAAGGGCTTACAAAGCACATGACTATCAAGAATAAGTATGCCACATCTAAGCATGCTACCATCAGCACTCTAGGACAGCTGAATTCTCCATTAGTACAAGACTTAGCCAAGGCTGTGGCAAAGGTGTAACTTGTAAACGTGGAGTACTTTATCTGCAAATAAAATTGGCACCATGTGCCATCTGTACATAATAATGTTGCATTTACTTTTAATAAAGCTTGTGGCCCTTTTTACGTTTTATAGCTTAACTCATTTGAATGTGGTTACTTCCTACTCCAGGGTAACCTAAAATTGTCTTAAAAGGTATAGCAGGGAATATTTTTAAAAACTGCTTTCAGTTTACCTGAGGACCCAATTTATGTATATAATTGTTTCTTATGTTTATACCCTTGGTTCTTGTTTTATGTACCTGGCTTTTACTTTATTAATATGAGGTACTAAGGTGTGGTGAAGGTATTTAAAACCTTTTACTTTCATAGGGCTTGCTGCATGTAAGCCAACTAACTCATCTTGGAGAATATGCTGCCTAGTTCTATTTTAAAGTAAAAGTCTACCACCTCACCCCAAGTCCCTGTTTTGTTTCTTCTGGTGGTTGCTGCCATAATTCTAAGTGATTTACTTTTACCACTATTTCTTGAGTTAACAGCTTTATCCTAGTATCTTTTCAAATTTTTCACTTTGGAAAATGAAAACTTTAATTTATATTCTACACCCAGTTTCATTTTATATTTTTAGAGATTGGTTAAGAAAATTGGTTAAGAAAATAAAACAGGATGCTCAAAACAAAAAAAAAAAAAAAAAATGCAGCCTTCTCAAGAGCTGATAGTTCAGTGTCTATTTAATTGTTTGGCAGTATCCTAAAATAGAAAGCCTGATTGGTCTCTTCCACCTCTTTCCCTAGCACAAACACAAACCACATCCTAAAATACTGAGAGTATAGTTCTGTATTCCTAGCAGACATACAAACTCTTTACCAGTACTGGATTCATTCTTCAGAGCTTAGCTTAAGTATCTCTAAAATACTGTGTCCTCTCATTATACATTTCTCCCAAAAGTAGGCAGTTTCTTTGCTTAAGTAATTTCTCAGGTAATGTATACACTCATATCCTTGATAGAAATATTTTTAGTATAAGTGCTAGAAAAAAATGCACTGAAGAATGAGGCCATTTATTTTGCTGCTCTTGTATTTCATTGTTAATGTTTGCAGTGTCCTCTCAAATTGCCAGATCACCTAAGTGTTCACTACTCACTATTTTTCTGTGATTTTTATAGGTGACAGTAGGGCTTTATTTAGCCTGTGTGCTCTCCCTTGTTATCCCTTTTTTTATCATGTGGGTATTATAGAGCTGGGTGCTAAAAGTTTTAAAAAATTGTAAATATGAAAAAAATTTAAGGTACAATTTCTACTCTCCAGAAATGTACAATCTAGTGAAGGGACCAAGGTAACATCTACAAAAAAAGTTACGTAACAATATAAGGTAGTAAATGATTAAGACCCCAAATAATTAGTTGCCTGGGAGACTACTTGCTAGCTATGTAACAGTGGGCAAGATGCCTAATGTCTCCAAGCATTGGTTTCCTAATCTATGTAATGAAGACAGTAATACCAGTCTTGCTTAGAGTGTTATATTGATGATCAAATGAGATAATGTATATTTATGCAATTTAAAAATTATAGTGATAAATAAATTTGAATTTACTATGATTGCTTGTATTAAAGTTTATGATGCAATAGAGAAGGAGGAACATCATGCTTAATACATATCTGAGCTTTTTCTTGGGTGTTGTTTCTTTATTAGTTATCAAAAAAATCACTTTGCCCTTCAGGTTGTTAGGCCCTGGAGTGACTTTTCAGTTCCTAATTTGTTCTCTGTGTTCTTCCTTTTTAAAGATTTTCTGAGTTTCAGAAACTGGTTTCCTTTCTTTTTCAGGTTTGCTACCACCTACTATAGTTTCTTGTCTCCAAAGACTGGACCAAAATGTGGAAATATAATTTTCTCTGCTTTCTTTTTGTTAGCTGTCTCCCCAGAATGAGGATAGATTGTCTGTTCCTTAAGGGTTTTACAAATAATCGCTAAGAGGGAAACAGAGCAGTGGTCCCCAACGTTTCTGGCACCAGGGACTGGATTCATAGAAGACAATTTTCCCACACGAGGGTTGGGGGCCTGAGGTGGTGATTGGGGCCAGCAGTCGAGAGCAGCTCTAAATACAGATGAAGCTTCCAAGCTTTGCTCACTCGCCAGCACTCACTTCATGCTGTGCAGCCAGTTCCTAAGTCTCACGGAGGACAATTTTTCCACAGGCAGGGAGGGGAGATCAGGCAGCAGTGCGGCCCAATTCCTAACCGGTCAGTGGCCTGGGGGTTGGGGACCACAGAAATAGAAGATGTTAATATGGAAACTTAGCTTTCAGAATCATTTAAGGGTTCCAGAGGTATTCTGTGATAGTTCTGATTTCCTTTCGGAGGAGGGCCCCAAAGCACATGCCCTCTTTTCTCTTTTAATTCTGAGGATTGAATTTAGAAAATTTTGCCTTTTCCTAGTTCTCTACCTTTTTATAGTTCACTTAGGTGTCTTTTTCATAGCCTTTTATTTTTTGTGACAACAGAGTCAGATTTTCTGTCTTAAAGAAAAATTTATAATTCGTCTTCATAATTCATCTTTTCCTCTTGTTACAAAAAATCTAGAATTCCATTTAAATTTGCACAGAAAGAACCTCACTGAAAAGGACTGTGGAAATAACCTCATGAGGTTAGGTCTTTTCTTTTGGCAAAAGGCACATTTGAAGCATAAGAAGAGAAAATGAGCTAACATATAAAAACTCTCCTGAACTGAAACTTCTTGTATTATCCTGGATGGAGTTGGAGCCCATTCTTCGAAGTGAAGTATCACAAGAATGGAAAAACAAGCACCACGTGTACTCACCGTTAAATTGGCACTAATTGATCAACACTTACATGCACATATAGGAAGTAACATGCATTGGGTGTCAGGCAGGTGGGAGGGGGGAGGAGGAGATGGATATATTCACACCTAATGGGTGCAGTGCACACTGGGGTGGGCATGTTTATAGCTCTGACTTGGGCAGTGCAAAGGCAATATGTGTAATCAAAGTGTTTGTACCCCCATGATATTCTGAAATTTAAAAAAAAATTTTAAAAAAACCATTCAGATATGCAAAAATTTGTAAAATCACAAAACTTCCCTTCAATTGAAGGGAAAACCCATTTTCATTAAATGTAAAAAGGGGGTTGATATCTATATTTAAGTGTGTAAGAAAGTAACCCCAATAGTTTAGTGGCTGGATGATATAAACAGTGACTGCATACAAAAGAGATAAAAATTGTAAGTAAACACAAAACAACCAAAAAATCAAAATATTTGTTTAAACCTACAAATAATAGTACAAATACTAACAAGGATGTGCCATCAAATAGTCACACAATAGTTGTGATATTATAACTTGGAGCAACCAGTTTGGAAAGTTATATTGAAATATCATTTTTTAAAGTTTATGTTTTATCTTTAACAATTCTTTTTCCTAAGCAAAAAATCAATAGAGTGAATACAAATGTAAAAAAAATAAAAACTCTCCTCCTGGGATGACATCTTATATTCTTATTTTATGACTTTTTTTATCTTTTGAGACAAGAGTCTTGCTCTGTCTCCCAGGCTGGGGTACAGTGATGTGATCATAGCTCACTGCAGCCTCCGACTCTCGGGCTTAAGTGATCTACTGCCTCAACCTCCAGCAACCACGACCACACCCAGCTAATGTATTTTTATTTTTCATGGAGATGGAGTCTCACTATGTTACCCAGGCTGGTCTCAAATTCCTGACCTCAAGCGATCCTCCCACCTCAGCCCCCCAAAGTGCTGGGATTACAGGCATGAGACACCACACCCAGCCTTATTCTTGTTTTATAATTATTGCTAAAAAATTTTTATAATCTAGACTTTAATATTTTTAATCCTTTCATTTCTGGAGTTGATGAAAATTTTTCTTTTCATGTATAATTAGTTGTAAGACTAGATAAAATTCCAGAAGACTTTTTTGGTTTTTATTTTATTAAGGGACTTCACTGATCTATACAAGAAGGGCCTGTATTGCCTCCTTATTTGGGAACGTTCTTTCTCCTATATTTGTTTCTACTTAGGGACTGTTTATTTTATTCTAATTCTTTATTACATATACAGGGCCAGGAAATAAATTTAAGTGGGAGAATAGGATAAAAAAAAATATACAGACAACTTTTGAGGAATTTTGAGGCTCCCCAGCCATCCATGAAAATTATATAAATTCCTTTTTGATGAAATGCTGAAAATTTTAATATTGATAGGCCTAGCTATAGGTCCTTTAGTATTGATATATGAATTTGTTTAATTTATTGAAATAGAGTTGTTAAATATATGTGAGAAGTGGTTATATTTTGGTTTCAGTTATTTACATTTCATTATAGAGGTGAAATGCTTATCAGTAATTTTTTTAAATAATGTTACTAATATTCTCATTATCTAGTCATGGATTTAGATAGTCATAAAGAGATTAATCTCTCCTTTATATTTTCTTTTAAATTCGTTTTACTCTTTTTTTTTTTTTTCCAGCTACATTGACAAGCTATTCTGAAAACATGGAACGCACAAAATATGCTGGGGAAAGCAGTAAAGAATTAGGATCTGGAGGAAACCTAAAACCTTGGCAGTCTCAAAAATCCAGCATGGACTCCTGTTTGTATCGAGTAGATGAAAACATGACTGCTTCTACCTATAGTCTGAATAAGATCCCAGAGAGGAATTTGGAAACTGTTCTGTCTCAGTCAGTACAGTCTATTCCTTTATATCTCATGCCACGGCCAAATTCAGTAGCAGGTAAGGTTTTTTTAAAAAATAATCATTTTATTGGGATATATATTGAAATGAAAACAAATCCTCCTCTAACAGTATTTAAATTTTCCATTCATCTTGTTTGACTAAGCTGTTCTTTTGTGTTTGGGTAATATACATGTGTGTATTTTTTGAACCTGAGGCAAAGTTCATCTTCCTCAAGTGATTGCTTAGTTCTCCTAAAATACACAAAAACACATATAAAATCAGAAATAGCCTATAAAATATATCATCAACTATTAAAAATCTTTTCCCTTACATCATAAGTCTTTGAAAGAATTCTAGTTTGAGGGTTTAGTTTTTGAAAAATAGAGTTTTAAAAATCATTATTAAATTGAAGTATATTTCAGTATAATTTATATTATCAGAAATCATTATCCATAGTTTGTGGGAGTGACAGGCAGGCAAGAATTCAGCTTCCTCTTCCATGAGTTCAGTATTTTCACAATACCCTTGCTCTCATTTCTTAGAAGAATCACCAGGTACCTACATTTCTAAAGAATTTCTCAAACACCACTGGCAAAGTCAGTTATACAGAAATGATACAGAAGGTTAAGTCTCTGAAACATGAAGTCATTATTCTTTAGGAGCTACTCAGAATTGATGTCAAGGGATATTTTTAATACAGCTAAGTTGCCGTTTAATAAATCAAAGTAGGAGCTTTTGCAGAATAGTTGAACATTCTGACATTTTCAAAATGTATCATCATCTGGACTTTGTCCAGACTACCAAATCAAAGTTATGTTTGTCTTTCCTTCTTTCCTGATGAATGCCTGGATAGATTTATCTCACTGATGATAGTGTAATGTTGCTTGCCATTCCCATTTCCCTTTCCTACCTGTTCTAAACCATTATTCTTTGTTCTTACCTCTGGAAGACATCTGTCTCAGTATCTGTCATCAGGTACGATTATGAGGGGAATGGCTTATCTGAAAGATCAGTAACTGCAGAAGATTTTAATACTAATTTTTTAAGATTATTCACTTTTATATAGTGACAGCAAATTTTTTCTCCTAGGTCCTTCTAAATAGGTTGATCCCCAACTACCATGTCATGTTAGAATCCTAGAATGCTATAACTTATGAAAAGTTCCAGGCAAATTGAGTCTTTCCAGAAAAGAAGCATATAAATCCGTGCTTATATATAAATAGGGAAACGTAGCTACTAACCTTAATAGTACCACCCAATTTACTTCCTAACTAAGCTATAATCATTTCTAAGAAAATTCTGGCTCTGTTATTTGGAAAGGCACTGAGCATTCAGGAGACAGAGAAGTTTTTTTTAGTGAGTTGAACTATATAGTCAATTGCAATGAACAATGTTAATTCAGGGCTGTGAGTCTCAGGTACTACTTAACATCTGTACTACCTCCTTCTTCCTTATTGCACCCCATTACATTTTATGAATTTCCTTAGATCTTTTTTTTTTCATTGTATTAATCAAAGATCTCATTTTGTTAAACCCTGTTCAGCCCTTCCTCAGGCTTCTCTTAGCCCCCAAACATACCCCAAAACTATTCTGCCTCTGTATTAGCCAAACACTCCCTCCCTGCTCGTATCCTGTACCTTCAGACCAATGCCAGAACTGAATGGACTACGGGAAGAAAGAATGAAACAACCAAGCCTTGGTTAATTTAATATTTTGCTATTAGTCTCCAAAAGTCATCAGGACTGCATGTAACTAACCAACGGTCAGTAAAAAATCCTGTGGCAACTACCAAACCATCTCCATCTAATTCCTAGGCACTTTTCCAGGCTGAGCTCAAATACTTCCTCCTTCATGAAATTTTCCCCAATCATCATCCCCTTACTCTCCCAGCCACAAGTAATTGCTTCTTTCTCTAAACTCTCCTCGTGCTTTATATGTATTCTCTGTTTGTGTTTGCAGCAGTCTATTTTGTATTATGTACAGCTATTATGTATATATGTTGGTCTAACTACTAGAATATAAACTTTGAGATTAAGAGCTGAGAAGACTCTAGTGGATGCTCCATAGTTGTTGGTTGAGTGAACTCATAATGAATGTATGCATGAACCAACAAATCTGTGAAATCAGCTTTAAACAAAAACAAACAATTTAGTAAATCTAATAATAATTTTTTTCATTCTGTTATAGGGTATATAGACTGTGTAAACAACCTTTATCATCATTTGCTAACAACTGGCAATATATATTTTTCAGTGATAGACCAGAAACCTTTTATTCAACTAGAAATGTAATTGTGTTGAAAAGGGGGAAAAAAAAAGACATCCAGAATCGTTTGGCCCAAGCCACCCCTCAGCTATACATATCATAGATAGTGTTAGCTGTGCGTAGGAAGAGAAACTGTTTTAGACTTTGTGGAAAAATTTCATGATGTATTTCATATGACTTCATAAATTGCATGGAGAGTCAAAAATTTGTAAAAATTCCATGAGAGGAACATTGCTAATTAGCTGTACTGATCTTAGATAACAAGGAGTCTAGAAGGATTTGAAAGAGACAAAAAAACTGAAATTTGCTCTTTCATTTTTGTTTTGTTTATTCTTAAGTTTTTATAATATGTATTTAGCCAGACTGTCATCATCAGTGTGGTACATAGACAGTGCCTAGTAATAAATTGGTTATCTGGCATAACCATGAGATCCCTCATTTCCAGAACTTAATTTTTGTTATGGTGGTGAAGTTTCTTAATGTGTTTATTCTAATCTTCTCTTGTCCTCCTTTTAGTTTACTGAAAAGATTATAAAATACTTTGCCCTTCTTGGGCAGAAATAGCTGGAGAGATTCATTATTTCACCCTATAAAAATGCTAACCATGTGGCTTACAAAATGATGTCTAAGACTCCTATACTAATTAGCCAGATACACTTTTCCTCTCCCTGATTCTAAAGCTTTCTAACACTATTGCTTTCAAAAAAATTAGCATAAGACAACAGGCAGAAGTATCAACAAATTACCAATTATTTCTCTAACTTTACTAGATATTGAAGAAATTCTGCAACTTTATTGCAGAGAATGGAACTCAGGTTTCTATGCCAGATATTTTAATCACCGGGTAAAATATCATTTGAAATATGGGTTTTTTTCCCCAAAAGGCTTTACAAAGCAAGCAACATTTTATCAGATAAAGAACACGTTCTTCCATTAACATTGGTTATAAGACTGTTGTTTAGAATTTCATCCTGTAAAAGCTGATATTCTAGTTAGTAAAATCTTTTAAATTGCAGTCAACTTTTAGGGAACTGCCATCCAGTTTGTGAATTTTTCAGGCATCTAAACTTCTACCTCTCATGATGTAATTTTTTACTAACTGCCATTTAGCAACTTGACTACTTATAGGCGTCAACATAATTATAGCCACTGTTGTACTTTACATATCCATTAGAACAGTGATTAAAACAGATAATAGCAAATGTTAAGATAATGACTTGTAGAGAAAACTGCAGGAGGAAATTCTAATTGATATGCATTGTTGTTATTTGTAACATGCTCAGCTACAATGTGATAAATGCAGTAATTTATAAAGCACTGTAAGAACACAGAGGAGGAAGCATCTAAGTGCAAAGGGAGACAGTGGAGTAGAGAGGAATAGAAGACATCATAGAAAAGAACAAGTAAGAATTCACCAAGACTAATGGGAAAGAGGAAGGGAGCACCAAGAAGTTCATGAACTTGGCACATTACTAGTATATTTCTGCGTGACTAGAACCTGAGTTACATGGAAGAAATGGTAGAAGATGACATATTGAAAAGTAATACCAAGAACCAAGAGTAGCCTGAGAGATTTTCCTCTTTTCTACTTAAAAAAAATTATTAGTTTTAAATACAGAGAGATACAAAAAAGAAAGCAAAACAAAAAATAAGCCTTCATTTCCTTGCACAGTGGTCCCTGCTGACATATCCTAGAAATTAAAGATTCACATATATTACATAATATATATAAATCAGATAAAAGTTCAAATTCAAACAAAAAATACAAAAGGAAGAGTAAAAGCCACTCTCTTCTCTTCACATAGTACCTCTCTCCAAAGGTTAATACATTTTATGAGTCTCTAAAATATATAAATATGTAATATCTGTATGATATGTATCATACATGATATATAATCATATATGCCTATACAGTTGCCTTCTGTGTCCACGGATGAGGAACCGCAGATACAGAGGGGCCTACTAAAAGGGACTTGAGCATCTTCAGATTTTGGTATCTGAGCAGGGATTCTAGAACCAATCCCCCACATATACCAAGGGATGACTAAATTTAATTATAATGTATGTAAGAAACATGTGAGTCAAAAAATCAATAGGATTTATACAAGAGAAATGAAAGCATATGTTCTTACAGATAAATCTGCTTTGATCATTTGTGTACATCTTTGTAACAGCCAAAAACTGTGAATATCCCAAGTGTTCATCAGCAGGTGAATAGATAAATTATAGTATATTCATACAATGGAATACTACTCAGCAATAAAAAGATATGAATTATTGATATCACAACAACACATACGAATCTGTGTGAAAGAAGCCAGACAAAAAATACATACTATATGATTACATTTATATAAAATCCTAGAAAATGCAAACTAATCTATAGGCACAGACTGCCTCTCTTGTAATACATCCATCAGTATGTACAGGTATCACTTCTTTGTGTTTCTGTATGGGAATTGGGGCTTAGGGAACTGGCACTAATATTGATCCTCTGGCTACTGCCATTGCTCGGAGTAATAACTGTTTTTCATCTCTGATCCAGAAGTTTCACGACAATGAGATACCACCATACCCTTGCCAACAAAATTAGAAGGACTGACAATGCCAAGTGCTGGCAAGGAGGTGAAGCAATTGAAATGTCATACATTGATGGTGGGAGTATGTTAATAAATTAGTACTACCACTTTAGAAAGCTGTTTGGCAAGGTCTATTAAAGGTATATAAAGCTATATATGCATGTTATGTAACACCTAGCAATTTCACTCCTAGGTGGTTTGCCCATGAAAAATAAGTGCTTATGTTCATCAGAAGACAAGTATAAAAATGTTTATATGTTTTTTCATAATACCTAAAATTTGGAAGCCACTCAAATGTCCAACAGTAGAGCTGATAAATAAGTTGTATGTAGCAGTTCAAAAGAATGTACTGTTATAGGCAACATTGTGGATACATTTCACAGTTATGATTGAATATGTTAGACCCAAAAGAGTACATACTATTAATATGAAGTATGTACATTTATATAAAGTTCAGAAAAGCAAACAAAGCTATCACACTTCTATGATGATAGAAGTAAAGTAGTGGTTACGTTTGGTGGGACTATTGAATATTGACTATTGGCCTTTCTATATCTTGATCTGCGTGGTGGATACATGGGTGTATACAAGGGACTTCCGAAAGTCTATGGAAAATAGAATGAAAAGGTAGCAATAAAATATATAAACTTAGACTGTGCACAGTGGCTCACGCCTATAATCCCAGCATTTTGGGGGCCTGAGGTGGGAGGAGGGCTTGAGCCCAGGAGTTCAAGACCAGCCTAAGCAACATAATGATACCCTGTCTCTATAAAAAATTTATAATGTTGCTTAAAAATAGCTTAATAACTGCAACAAATGTATAATTTATTTAAAGTGCTCCATTTTATTGAGAGCATAAGCCTAAATTTACCAAGTTGTTTAACCTTCACCATAAATCAGTTTTGGAACATTTTCATCACTTCATTAAGATTCCTATCTCTATTTAATGTTAATCCCATTCCCTCTCCCAGTCCCAGGCAACTAATCTACTTTCTGACTCCATAGATTTATATTTTCTGGACATTTCATATAAATGGAGTCATACAACATGTCATCTCTTGTGTCTGGCTTCTTTTACTTACCATAATATTTTTGAGGTTTATATATGACATAGCATGTATCAGTAGTTTTTTCCTTTTTATTGCAAGTAGCGTTCCATTGTATGCCTATGCCACATTTTATCTGTTCATTCACCCGTTGATGGACATTTAGGTTGTTTCCAGTTTGGGGCTATTGTGAATAGTGCTCCTGTGAACATTTATGTGCAAGTGTTTGGAGAGACATATGTTTTCATTTCTCTTGGATAGATACATAGGAGTAGAATTGCTGGATCATTTGGTAAATTTATCTCGAACTTTTTAAGAAACTACCAAACTGTTTTCCAAAGTGGCTGTACCATTTTATAATCCCACTAGCAATGTATGAGAGTTCCTGTTTCTCTACATCCCCTCCACCATGTTATTGTCTTTTTTTTTTATTATTATAGTCATTCTAGCAGTTGTGAAATGCTATCTTATTGTAGTTTTAATTTGCATCTTCCTAATGACTAATAATTTTAAGTTTATTTTGTGCACTTATTAGTTATTCATATATGTTTTTAGTGAAATATCTCTTCAGACTTTTGCACATTTTTTTATTGGGTTGTTTTCTTCTTGAGTTTCATGAATTTGTTCTATATTCTGGATATAAGTTGTATCAGACATGTGTTTGCAAATATTTTCTTCCAGTCTGTTGTTTGTCTTTTCATTTTCTTATTGGTGTATTGTGAAGCACAACAATTTTGTATTTTGATTATGTCAGTTTATCAAATTTTTTGGTGTCATTTTTTCTTTATCTTTTTAATATAAAATATACCGTTTATATCAAGTATTATAAACAGTAATTTCCCCATGTTTTTGGAGTATATTTAACTCAGATATCAGAAAATACTTCCTGTACACACTTAAATGTTTTCTCCCTCTTTTCCCTCTCCTTCCCCTCCCTCACATTAAAAAAAGAAATTATTACCCTAAATTGTTACTATAGACCTTAGTTGTTGATAGTTTTTTACCTACCATGGTTGTCATCCCATAATGTCAGCAGAACTCTTTAGATTCTTAAGCAGCAATGATCATGCTTCTTTAAAGAAAGGGTAAAAGGTAAATGTACCATCAGAGGTCAATTAGCTCTGTCCTGGAGAGGAGGATTTTATACTGTTGGAGTAGTACATATTAACTGTATTGAACAAAATACGTCGTCAGAAAATTATTTCTTGTCAGTGTTGAACATGATACAAACAGACCTACCGTTGCCTACAGGGCAAGTTCTAGGTCATAGAATAGTTTACATTAGGTTGTTCTCTGTATCTGGAAACCAGTTTCATTGTGCTTACAAAGAAGCAGGAAAGTAAGCTATAAACCAATGACTCAGTAATTCTCAAAATTTAGTAGGTTGTAAGTTGAAAATGTTTTCAGAATTCAGAGAAATAAAATTGCTTTCACAGGGAATTACACTGGTGAATGTATAATGTATGTAAATATTTGATAAAACCACAACCTCTGGTAGCTTAAATGATGAGATATGTAAATAATTTTTAAATTAAATTTTCTTAGTTGAGAATGGTCTCTTCTTTTTAACTCTAGATATATATGTTTTCCTTTACTTTCTAATACATACAGAGAAGTGGTTCCCCAAGCTGAGGAAAATCAAATATTGAAATCTCTTTGGTGAACAGGAATAATTGAGGTTTTCAAATATGAAATGAATTTGAAATAGGAAAAAAATCCAGTATATTTGTACTTATCAAGTTGTTCTAAGCATCTGAACATCGGGGGCGGAGTAGGGGTGGGGATGATGAATGCCAGTAATAAAAGGCTTTGTTCAAATCCAACTTTTAAATTTCCCTTCGTTTTTAAACTTAGTCTCCATCTGAGTAATATAATTATTTGTTTATAGACCAGATAATGTTGTGAAAAATACCATTTGCATCACTTTTAAAAACCTGGGGGAATAGTTGCTTAAAGGTTCCTTGACATGTTACGCTTCTCCCCACTTTGGGAAAAGAATCACCTTCTTTTGCCTGAACTCCTTGGCGTCTTTACAGGATCACATCTTCTGACATGACAGGAGATTGTCAAGGGATTATTTAAAATTCTTGAGACTGCCACTGGACTGAACTCTAAGGAATAAAACTGTTGATATTATTCCATAAGACCAAGACCCTTGATTTTAAAAAGAATGGAAAGGACTTGCGGATTTTATGACACTTTTATTGCAGGAAGAATGGAGTCAGTACATATGCAAATATTTACCATGAATTATTTTTAAAAATATATTTTCTGAGTTTTTAACTCACTTCTGACAAATAGAAGAAATGCATATAATGAAAAATTTTAAATAATCGTGTATTAATATATTTTATTAATTATTAAAATAGGGTTCTGGTTAATACAAGTATAAATATATTGGTCAAATAGACTCAGCTGTATACTTTTTAAAATATAAAGACTCAAACAAGTGAAGTCTATAGTTAGATGTACCAATTAAAAGCTCCATGTTCTACATATGAAGATACTACATTTGGTAAAAACAAAAACTTTTAACTCAAATGACAAAGTGATTAAGGTTGAGTTTTGGCAGTCTGCAGCATTAAGGCTTGGGTTTTTCTGAAGTAGCTCAGCTTTCTGAGTATAAACTTAGATGTTTATGTACCTTTAAATTAAAATTCTAAAATATGATAAAAATTATGTATTTTCTTGTTTTCAAAATGTAAATTGCTATTGCATATTTGTTTTTAAGCCTTTGTGTTGGAAGGAAGCAGAAGATCCTTGTGGACTTGTGGTTTCATGGCAGAAATTATCAGAGAATAGGCTGTTTATGGTCATTCTTGATGCCTTAAAGTGAGATTGGCAAGGAACTGGAGGGATGTGGGAAGCAGGAAATGTTTGCTTGCAACAGCTGTCGTCAGTGCTTTGTGTGAGAATGAAGGGTCTATCAGGGAAATATACAAACAACAGAGGTCAGTTAAAATGTAAACTTCTCACCATCTACTTACTAATGCTTGGAGCTGCACATTTTCCTAAGAAAAGGATCTTAAGATTCAGGTAAATGCAGAATGGGAATCTAGGGGAATTTAAATGAATCCAATCAGAAACTGTAACGCAGATTTTACCAAAAAATCAAAAATGGGCTTTTTAGCAGTCAGAATGTTGGCTTTATATATCAAGGGTATAAGGACAACAGAGTGGCTTCTTGCCCAGGCAGTAGCAAAGATAAAATGTCATTCCAGGTTCCCTGCTCAGGTCAGCCAGAATGACAATTATGCTACTATAATCTGTTTGCATTACTGGTAATTGATACAAGAAGAAACAATTCAAACTGGCTTCTAAACTCAGTATAGAGTTGTCTCTGAAATGCTTTATGCCAAATGTTGTCTGTTGGATTTTTTCCTTCCCATTTGTAGTGTATCTAAATTATTTTAACTTTAAAAAAGCATGTCAGTTAAATGCTCTATATGTCAGTGATCCTCAGCTGTTATAATCTGATAAAAATCTCCAAAAATAATACGCTCCTTTTTCCTCTTCTCTCTTCCTTCTCTAAAACCAAATCTTTTTAACAACAAATTTTGTGGATTTACTTTTTAAAGCTTTTTCTTTTTACATAAAAATTTTTACTGTAGATTTGTTTTTCTTTTTTCTCAATTCACTTGAACTCACCTAATTATTATGTGGAAAGTATTCGCTAAATATTATAGTATTAATTTAATGTGACAGAATTATCTCAAAAACTTTTGTCGGTACAATTTCACAGTAACAATAGTATTAATACTATAAGGTAGGAATATGTGTGTCCCTATAGAGCTGTCGTTGTTTGCAGGGGATGATGACGTACAAGGCCTTGTTGCTATAGCTACCTACTTCAAAATAACCCAGTAAGACAAAAGTTAATTTGTTATTTGTTCATTGTTTAAATGTATCTAAAACATGAACTGTACATACAGTACAGTCATTCATTCATTAGACAAGTATTTATTGAGCATATACCATATGCCAGGCACTGTTCAAAGTGCTTAAGCGTCGTCAATAAACAAAGATTCCCACCCTCATGAAGCTTACATTCTAGTTGAGAAAAGTAAAATAAACATAATCAATAAATAATTTATATAGTATGCTAGAAGATGGCATGTGCTATGGAAAAAAGTAAAAGAGGGATCAGCAGTATCTGAAGGAAGATAATGTGAACATCGTTGAAGCCAAGCAATTATTGTAGTTATGTCTATTAAGTGTTAAGCAAGCAAGGCGATGAGGATGATGAGGATAGGGCCAGATAGATTAAATCTAAGTAGAACTAGTCTGGAATTCAGTTCTACGCTGAGCATTACATGCAGGGCATTCTGATTTACGTGGAAGGGATAAGAGTGATCAAATATGAATCAGGTATTCCCTCTTGCCCTCAAAAACCTACCACAATCAATGAGGGAAGACATATAAACAACTAGTTGAAAAAACAAGTTCTAAATAGCAGTATATGAAAGGGAGAAGCAATTAATTCTGACTAGGAAATTGATCAGAGAAGCAAAGAGAGTGTAGCCTAAGCAGAGTTTTGACAAAGGGAAAGATAAGTTTGACACAGTATGACAAAGACTTTTTCTCTGAAAATTACTTGCAAATGGATTCAAGTGACTATGAGGAAGAATGCAACTAGGTACAACTAGTAGAACAAAGGGCAGTGGCCAACAGAATTTTGGGTCTCCTGGCTGATTTTTCCAATATTTGTCTCATATACCTTTAAATATTAATGTATTAGAAGGGACAAAAATTTAGAAAATGATAAATCAGAGAGAAACTGAAAATAGAATTAACGAGAATAGTTCTTTAAAATAAGAAAAAAAAGTGGTAGAAAAATGATTTTGTATTTTTTGATAAAGAAAATAGTGGTAGGGTGGAACTGCAAATTAGTACAACCTCTATGGAGAACATGTGGAGATTCCTCAAAGAAATAAATGTAGACCTACCATCAAATCCAGCAATCCCACTGCTGGGTATCTACCCAAAGGATAAGAAGTCATTTTATAAAAAAGACTCCTATACTCAAATGTTTCTCGCAGCACAATTCATAGTTGCAAAGATGTGGAACCAACCTAAGTGCCCATCAATTCATGGAGGGGATAAAGAAAATTTTTTTACCACTTTACTTCATAAAACCAAGAAATATAGTAAATATATTTTAAAATTTCAGCCTGATGACATTAGAAGAAAAAGAAAATATTGCCATTACTAAGATGCATGAATAGTTCATTCTTTCACAAATCCAAATATTCACAGGTAAACTGAACTAAGGAAAAGCAGTGATATTCAATATAAAGCACAAACATTCTGGAGCCCTGATTCAGTAAATGGGGAACTATGGCTTTAATCAGGGACTGCAATAAAACTATGGTTGGTGTTATCTGAATCTATTAAAACATTCATTCTTTTTTTGTTTTAGCAATTAATATCTTCTTTTTTTGGTCTCTGAATCTATCACTATTTTCTTTTTTTATTTTTTATTTCAAAATATTAAGGGGGTAACAAATGTTTTTGTTATATGGAAGTCAGGACTTTTGGTGTGTCCATTGCTAGAATAGTGTTCCTGTACCCAATAGGTAAGTTTTCCTTCCCACACACACACCATGGAGTACTACTCAGCCATAAAAAGGAATGAAATAATGTCATTTGCAGCAACCTGGATGGGACTAGAGATCATTTTCCTAAATGAAGTATCTCAAGAATGGAAAACCAAACACCGTATATTCTCACTAATAAGTGGGAACTAAATGATGGGTACACAGGGGCAAAAAGAGATATAAAGGACATTGGAAACCTGGGAGGGGAAGTGTGGGAAGGAAAACTTACCTATCGGGTACAGGAACACTATTCTAGCAATGGACACACCAAAAGTCCTGACTTCCATATAACAAAAACATTTGTTACCCCCTTAATATTTTGAAATAAAAAATAAAAAAAGAAAATAGTGATAGATTCAGAGACCAAAAAAAGAAGATATTAATTGCTAAAACAAAAAAAGAATGAATGTTTTAATAGATTCAGATAACACCAACCATAGTTTTATTGCAGTCCCTGATTAAAGCCATAGTTCCCCATTTACTGAATCAGGGCTCCAGAATGTTTGTGCTTTATATTGAATATCACTGCTTTTCCTTAGTTCAGTTTACCTGTGAATATTTGGATTTGTGAAAGAATGAACTATTCATGCATCTTAGTAATGGCAATATTTTCTTTTTCTTCTAATGTCATCAGGCTGAAATTTTAAAATATATTTACTATATTTCTTGGTTTTATGAAGTAAAGTGGTAAAAAAAAAAAAGCTGCTGTAGAATACATATAGATTAGAACCTGTATTTTTAAGAAAACTGGGATATACTAATACAGAGGATTCATATAATGACTAATGTTTTGTAACTATTTGGTAAAATTTAGGGAATATTTGTGTTCAGAGTATCAAGGAAGGGAAGGCAGATGATACAAAGTTAAGGAAACATTTGTGCTCAGAATATCCTAATATTGCACTAATATGGGAGAGGCTGAAAATTACCCATAGGGATTTTTACCAAGGAAATAGGGATCTTCCAAGCATCTTTCCAGGCAAGAAGCCTATGAATTTCTCTTTATTTGTAGAATGTCTTCATTGTTATACTTTCTGATTTTTTTGTTTCCCCCAGCAAAAAATCAGGTCCCTTTGGCAGGGGTCGTCGCAAGGGATAAGAAAATATAGGAAATAGAAAATAATAGAATACAGAAATAAAAGAATACACAGAGACAAAAGTACAGTTTTATAAAGTATAGATTTTATAAAGTTGGGGGAATTGGGAGATCTCCAGCATTCCCGTGAGCTGTGAGGCCAAAGTAAAGTTCCACATCAGTATTTATCAGTACAGTGATCAGTTGCTAGGGGTAACGGATTTACATAATAACAGGTAGTTAGTTTTAGGTTAAAAGTCTCCCAGAAAGCTGCTACAGATCCCTTAATTAACTCTGTCTTCATGAGTAAATGGTTACAAAATCTTTCGAAGACAAACTTCTAAGTTCTAAGATAAAACTATCACTTAGCAGAAAGGCTAAACAGAGATACAGTTGCTCTATATTTCTTTATCTAGTTTTTTGTTGATTGAGACAGGTATTCAGGAGTGAAGCAGGAACTGTCCCTTAGGCTCATTGCTTTTAGCTGCAGGTGTCTGTCTGTCAGGTGGGCACTCTTTGATCAGTTCTCATCCCGTGGCCTCATACCAATCTTTGTCATACAGAAGCAGGCGCAAGCCGACAGGTTTGCGACACAGTGTTGCCTTGGAAAACTCCTACTGACCGGTGAGATGCCCTCCAGAGGGGAAGCAGCTTTTGATATGTGAACTAACACGTTGACATATTCCTTCAGGGAAAAGCCCTGCAAAACTCCTGAAATCATTTCTGTCTCTATAGGGCAACAATTCTATAGAGCAGCATCTCTATAGAGCAATATTTCTATAGGGCAGCAGTTTCCCTTTAAAATAAAAAACATTATTCAAGAAAAGCATGTTGCACATTACCTGGCACAATATGAGTGTTTAATAAATAAATGTTCATTTCTTTTAGTTCCTTTCTTTCTACTGTATTAGTACATTTTTTAAAGGGTTATTTTTGGCCAGGTATAGTGGCTTATGCCTGTTATCCCAGCACTGTGGGAGGCCAAGGTGGGAGGATCACTTGAGGACAGGAGTTCGAGACCAGCCTGGGCAACATAGAGAGACACCCCCCCGCCCAACCTCTACAAAATTTTTTTTTTAAATTAGCCAGGCGTCATGGCACATGCTTGTAGTCCCAGCTACAGAGCAAGACTCCATCTCTTTAAAAAAAAAAAAAAAAAAAAAGTGGGGGTGGGGCTTTTTAAAATTCTTTTTTTTTTTTTTTTTTTTGAGACAGAGTCTTGCTCTGTTGCCCGGGCTAGAGTGAGTGCCGTGGCGTCAGCCTAGCTCACAGCAACCTCAAACTCCTGGGCTTAAGCGATCCTACTGCCTCAGCCTCCCAAGTAGCTGGGACTACAGGCATGCGCCACCATGCCCGGCTAATTTTTTCTATATATATTTTTGGTTGTCCATATAATTTCTTTCTATTTTTAGTAGAGACGGGGTCTCGCTCTTGCTTAGGCTGGTCTCGAACTCCTGACCTCCAGCGATCCACCCGCCTCGGCCTCCCAGAGTGCTAGGATTACAGGCGTGAGCCACCGCGCCTGGCCTAAAATTCTTTTTGGTATAAACAGAAGATGCATCTGTACCATTAAAAGAAAGAATGGGTAGCAGGTAGGGAAGTAGAGGAAACCGTATTACTTTTTTTTTTTTTGGAGACAGAGACTTGCTCTTTTGCCCTGGCTAGAGTGCCGTGGCGTCAGCCTACCTCACAGCAACCTCAAATTCCTGGGCTTAAGCAATCATTCTGCCTCAGCCTACCGAGTAGCTGGGACTACAGGCATGTGCCACCATGCCTGGCTCATTTTTTCTATATATTTTTAGTTGTCCAGATAATTTCTTTCTATTTTTAGTAGAGACGGGGTCTCGGTCTTGCTCAAGCTGGTCTTGAACTCCTGAACTCAAAAACAATCCACCCACCTTGGCTTCCCAAGTGCTAGGATTACAGGCGTGAGCCACCTCGCCTGGCCAAAACTGTATTACTAACAACAGAATTGAGCGAAGATGAAATATGATGTCTCAGGAGCTACTGTGTTCCCACCATTAGGCATGTTCAAGCATAAGCTATGTAATTACCTCTAAAGAGAGAAAAGAGTTGAGCATTAGGCAGGTATCAGATGGAATAACTTTTAGGGCCTAATTTCATTCCTGTAATTTTAATAAAACATTCTCTTGAATGCCGTCTGCTACATTCTTTAGTAAAATGTTTGCTCACTCATCTTTTCTGTAGACTGATTAGAAACCATGATAAAATTATTGTTACGATACAGTGCTGACATTTTTATTAACAATTGTGTTATATTTGTTGAATGAATAAATGAACAACTTAACAAATGAATATCACTACTCAAGGTCAATCACCATAATCAACTTATATATAAGGTTGGAAACAAGTTTTCTTACTGTCAGCATGCTTGCTTCTTTATGCTGAGAGAATTCTAGCCTGTCTGCTCTTCCTGTTTTGTTTCTTAGTTTCTATTAAAAAAACTCACTTATAATCAACTATTAGGCAAAGTAGCACATATCCATGATGGTCAAATTGGATTATAAAGTCTTTGAGGCAGATGACTATGTAATCTCAACACATGATATAATTTCTCACATACAGAAATACACCCCAGGTACTTGGTAGCAAATTATTTGAGGTCCAGCAGCCACAAGAAGATAATCTTAGGGGCTGGGCATGGTGGCTTACACCTATAATCCCAGCAATTTGGGAGGATGAGGCAGGAGAATCACTTGAGGCCAGGGATTAGAGACTAGCTTGAGTAACATAGCAAGATCCCATCTCTAAAAAAAAAAGAATTTTTTTAATTAGCCAGGCGTGGTGGCACTTGCCTGTAGCTACTCAGGAGACTGAGATGGTAAAATGGCTTGAGCTCAGGAGTTTGAGGCTGCAGTGAGCTATGATCACACCACTGCACTCTGACCTGAGCAACAGAGCAAGACCTTGTCTCTCAAAAAAAAAAAAAAGAAAGAAAGAAAAAAAGAAACTTCTCTTTTGTTATTGTTGCTGTCATTGCAGCTTTCATGATTCAGGCATTCAGAAGCAAAATGGCATTTTAAGCTGTTGGACTGGCAGTTTATTTGTTTTTCATTTTAAATCTCAAATAATCTTTAACATTATCTATCACTTTTATGAAGTGAGGTTTTACGTTAAGTTTCCTTGTTTTTGTGTTTGAATAGGAAATATTGTATTTCTCTGTTTAAGGTTATAGAACCTCTTAGCAAATACGAATTTATAATGTGCTGTCTTAAAGTAGCAGGTGAACTGAAGGCTTAATATTTTTTAAAAAGCCATTTATTTGGTTTTTTAAAGACATAAAATATATTACATACATTATATATTATACATTGCATTTTGTGCTGGAGTAAGTTTCCAAAGTTTGAGAGATACAGACTCCCTGAAATTTTCTAAACTAAGATATTCTAACTAAACTTTTCTTTTTTGTCAGCTACCAGCTCTGCCCACTTGGAGGACCTTGCTTACCTGGATGAGCAGAGACATACACCTTTGAGAACTTCTCTTCGAATGCCAAGACAGAGTATGGGCGGTGCTCGCACACAGCAGGATTTAAGAGGTTAGAATCACAGGAGAGCTTTAGGGATGCCCAGGAACAGATGGAAATGGGAAAAAGCCAGAAAATTCCTTTGTTTCCTATTTCCAAACTTACTTAAGCCTCCCTTAAGAAGTGAGATGATCCATTTTAGCAAGGAACACATTCGTTTCTGCTATGTCTAGAGGAGAAAAATAAACACCAATACATCGTACTCCTCATTGAAAGGCATTATAATTACCAACAGTTGAGGAAGCATTGATTCCCTGAAATTCTGAAAGAAATGTAAAGGGCTGGTGGTGACGGGGGAAATAACCTTTTTAAGATCCTGGGTTTCAGAAGTGACTGTTGACCAACTTCAGCCCTAGCCATATTGTAGGCAAACTGTCCTGATGGTAAAGTACAGGTTGAGCATCCCTAATAGGGAAATCTGAAATCTAAAATGCTCCAAAATCCAAAAGTTTTTGAGCACCAACATGACACCACAAGTGAGGGGTCACACCTGACAGTCAAAACACAATCAAAACTTTGTTTCATGCACGAAAGTATTAAAAGTATTATATAAAATTACATTCAGGCTATGAAACATAAATGAATTTCATGTTTAGACTTGGGTTCCATCCCCAAGATATCTCATTACTTATATGAAATATTCACAAATCTAAAACAATCTGAAATTCAAAACACTTCTGGTCCGAAGCATTATGATAAAGGATACTCAAACTGTATTTTGCTAGGTAATTTCTCTCATTTCCATTCTAGTGACTCTTTCTAGTAACATGCAGTACTTTTATTTTCTTGGAGTTTCAGAAAATGCCTATGGTCCTGTCCTGGCAAAATCCATACAACTTATCCTTTTCCCACTCAGGCACTTGTTTCTTTGTGCCATGATACATGTTTCTGTGAGCTGGCACCTGATCTTTTCAAAGATTTTCATTTTGTTTTAAAGATACTCTAGTTGAAGGGCCTGTTACTGGTATGTCTGTGCCTCTTGTTTGCTCAAAATGAACCAAACTATCTCTAATAGCTTTAACAGGTAGTCTGCTTTCTCTAATATCTAGCAATCCATATTTCTACTCATCAAGTACTTTTTTTATTTTATAGGTTCTATCCTTCTTTCCTTTTCTGTCCTCCTCCCCCTTGTCCTTTGCTCTACCCTAAGCAGTATAGTACCACTTGCATAATTCCCACAGGAAGGAATTTATACATGTCTACTGTCCATTCTAGACATGATTATGCTCACAGTTTTTCAATGATAGCTAAACAAATAGGAGCATAAAAAGATTGATTGTATTGTAGCAATTACCATACCTCCCATCAACAATAGTTGATAACCTCAGTCATACTTTTAGTTCTCATTCCTTTTGTCCATCCTGCTTGCGATTTCTTCAGTTTGCCATATATCATTTGCTTGGTATATGCAACTGTGTATTTACAGTCCAGAAAATGGAATTATGTTGAGCACTAGTTTAGATTGATTATATTCAAAGACTGGATAAATTTAATCAAAAGACAAAATAATTGATTTTTGCCAAGACCAGAATGCACAGCCAAAATAAAGAAGATTGATGCTGATCACAGTGGCTCACCTATATTCTCAGCACCTTGGGAGGCCAAGGCAGGAAGATCAGTTGAGGCCAGGAGTTTAGGACCAGCCTGGGCAACATAGTGACCCTGTCTCAAAAAAAAAAAAAAAAAGAAGCTAGGCATGGTGATGTGTGCCTATGGTCCCAGCTACTCAGGAGACTGAGGTGGAAGGATCACTTGAGCCCAGGAGTTTGAGGCTGCAATGAGCTATGGTTGTGTCACTGCACTCCAGCCTGGGTGACAGTGCAAGACCCTGTCTCAAAAAAAAAAAAAAAAAAAAAAGAAGATTGGCTAGAACTACAGATCTATATGGACCTTCAGATTTAATTGAAAATCTGCCACATTGGCATCATCTTTCATCTCATTACTGAAAAACATACTGACATTATTGATTTTACTTTTGCTTTGTTCATCACTGAACTATAGATATTATACTATATAGAAAACAAAATTAATTGACAGATTTCAGCTGTGTAATTTTGGGGGCTACTTCATGTTTAGTTCTAGTGCTGTGTGATAGCCCTTACCTGCTTCTAGTATCTAAAGATTTAGTGAGGTATTTGACAGATACATCCTGGCGAGCTTGGTGATTACACACAGACACCAGTTCTGTCTAGAATACAATAAAGATCTTTTCCATTGTCTTACACTTCAGCCTGAACATTCAGTAAGACAACAAAGGTACATCTAAAGATTTTTCCAAAGAATACCTAAGTCTTTAGGAAGCCCTCTGCCTGAATAATGCATTTCTAGCAATACTAAATTATTATCCCTTGTAAATAGTGTCTCAACTGTTTACATTAATACTTAAAGCTGGAGTTTGTCCAGTGATGAAGGTGCTATAATATTGGTGTTTTAGTTCCTTGAAGTTATCATTTTTCATAACTTTGCTTTTAGCAGTCTAAATGGTTAGAAAATGCCATCCAAGTGGCTGCATTGATTCATAGAAACAGAGTGTTTACTTAGCAGTATTTTGTACTTCTAATATTAGCATACTTTAATTTAGAACTTAGAGGCCCTGGATAATAATCTTCCCTCAAAATGTAACATATTATCTTGATCCCTGTTTATAGATGAATTGTATGGCTTGTGATATGACGTAAAACACATTGTCAAGAAAAGAAAGCAAACTTGTACAGATAGACTTTCCTTATGTTTCTATAGACCTGCTTGGCAAGCCTTTATAATTTGTGATTATTATATCCAAAACATTGTACATTATTTTAGAAAAAGAATCAGATGTGTTTTCCTGGCATAATTTTAAAAAAACATGTCACATCTTGCTTTCTAATTTCATTGAAAGGAATATACAAATTGTGGTCATCTTTCATTTTTACATATTTTTCTTCTGAAATTATGATTGAAGTAAAACTACTTTACCCCCCAAAAAGTGATAAAGTGATTGAAAACCTTTTTTAGTGTGGATTAAGGCATATTTTTTCACTTTAGAGTAGAGATATATCTTTCTACATTTTAAAGTATTACTCCAACACATTCTATGAAATAGCTCTTTAATCACAATGCTAGTTTTAAATGAGCCTGGGTCTTTTATGGTAGTTAATGGTCATGTACGCAATAGTGTATCGGTACTAAGTTTATTGACTATGTCCAAGTATAGGGACTGTCTTAATATATGGATGTACGTCTAAAGAACATTTGAGGTGTTCTTTAGCATTTATTGGGAGTTCCATATAGGCAGAGTCTTGTACTATTCTGTTAAGAGCAGGGTTTCTCAAATTTTTTGGTCCCAGGACCCCTTTATACTCTTAAAAAATTATTGAGGACTCTAAAAGGCTTTTATTTGTGTAAGTTGAATTGATACTTATATTAGAAATTAAAATTAGTATGTTAAATTTATGTTAAAAGGCAAATAATCATTTAGTATTATAAAAATAGTTTTGACTTTGCAAATCCCCGGAACATATCTTGAAAAACCCCCAGGAATCCCCAAATCACACTTTAAAAACCACTGGTTTAGAGGATACCATTGTAATTTAAGTTTTATGCCTCAAGGACCATACAGTCTGTTTATAGAAATGCAAAACAAGTATAGTCCAAGAGCTGGTTAGAACCATGAACATGGTTTAAGAGTACAAGCATAATTCATTTAACAGTTGCCTTAATAGTAACTGGAATTGTTAGATCATAATAGTAGTCTTTTAACTGCTGAAGCAGAAGTTTGGGGGGTAACATGTGAGCTAGAGTTTAGATCTTCAAGTGAGGTATTAACATTAACATTTGCTTCATTAGCAAAAAGTCCTTTTTTTTTTGACTTTTCATGACAGCTGTTTTGAACAACTGCTCTACCAAAATTGATGTTTCCAGAAATCCAGCCCAACAATGGAGAGAAGGTCACATAAGTGCATTGTCCAAGATCCCATTGCAGCAAGTTAGTAGATTCCTAGCTGTTAGCCATCCAAGAGCTTGAGCTTTAATGTTAGAACAGTTACAAAAGGGTTGTGTGCTAGTGCAGAACATATAGCTGGCTGTATACTCTTACCCACAAATACCTTTTCTGGTCCCAAAGCCTAATGTCTTTGATGGATATTAATTTGAATTAATTTAACCTTATTAAAATTCTTAAGGTTTTAAAATTATTTCAGAGTTCATATTTTTTAAATTTAGTCACTAGTATGTTAATGTGGAGTTAGGCTAGAAATTATCCACCTGAAACCTTTCATTATTTCTAGCCATCTTAATGAAATCTCTCATTCCACAGAGAAAGACAGAAACTAGTTTGCTGCCTCTTAAAAGGAAGAGTTAGTTGTTTTTTATGGATAAATGTAATAAATCTTATGGCAGAATAAAGGGTACCAGTGGGAGTTAAAATACACAAAGCAAATTCTAGTATGGTAACTTTGAATACTAGCTACTTGGGGTAAATTAACAACAAATTATTAATGATAAGACCCTAACCTGTTTGATGTTAAATTATAATTACACTGTTCTGCTTGAAGAGATTACATGTTACTAATTAAAACTTCATTTCTTAATATATGTTGGTTTTCTTAGAACTTTTACTAAATCCCATTACATAAAAGGCCATTCAGAGACTTCATGTTAGTTATTAGCTCCTTTAATAGACACTAGGTTGGAGGGCATATGTGCAAATGATAGTCTGATTCGTTGGAAGAATTTATGTGAAATTGGCCCTGCTACAGTTAACTTGGCTTTGTCAAAACAATGAATTTAATTTTTATCAAATAAAATCAATGCCTCACACCATTTATGAGTCCCTTACTTTTCTGAAACAAAGAATCCTTTATGAAGATGACTAAGAGGCATGTCATGAAGCTAAATGCTCTTGCATTAGGCTACTGAGTCACACATCCTTGAGGCTGCTTAGTCATCTTGATCATTGCCTGGCTGGCTCTCACATTTACAAGGGAATATTTCCATCAGTCTTTTCCATGTCATTGTTCATTATTTTATTTTTACAAGTTAAGATTAAATTTCTTTCTTCTAAAGTAAATTGAAAATCCAGAGATAAGGTTGTATGCACATAACTGCCTATACATAAATATTAGATGGGTAGGTTGGAAGCTTTAGTTGTATGAGGTTGTTCCTTTCACCCCCAACTAGCTCTTCCGCAAAGTACCTGAAAATTTGAAAATGCTATACTCAAACTGGAAGTCTTTGAATGTCTGCTAGAAGCTACTCTATGCTTTTTGGAGTAGTCTGCCTATAGTTTTTTAAAGCAAATTACTACTTGTTACAGTAGCTCCCGATAGGTACACAGATCTGATTTTTACACAAACCAGTCTTATCTATAAATTATATCTTAAAAGTTTGAAAACCCAAACAGTAGCTAATACACAAGTTCTTCCACAAGACCTGCAAGAAAGAAATAACCTTTGAGAAAGAGAAGAGTCTGTAAACCATGTAATCTTCTCACAGGCACATATTGACGTTGTGCACCAGATAATACATCATTTAAAGAAAGACTGTGGAGTAACATGAAAGAAATTCTAATCATGACATCTAACTCTGCAAGATATATCACTGAAAATATTTTTAAATGCCTAACTGCTGTTAAGGAAAACAACATACCATAAAGGCATTTTTATGTTTTGATCTAAATTAGACTTAAAGAATCAGCTTCCCAATTAATCTTTTTTGTTATTATTTTCCCCAAAGGTCATTAAATCTATTAAAGTAACCATAATGCTAACAAATTTACTTAGATAATACTTTGGAAAACTTTTTTTTAATTCAGTAAAATGATGTAAGTTTTCCAGTCTTGTAGTATATGAAAGATTTTGTTTGTGGAATATCTTCCCAAGATACTCATAAAATTTCAGAACTGGAGAATTTCATTTGTAGGACCATAGCTATTTTAAGTGAGTGAGAGTTCACTTAAAAATGTTTTATCTTAGGCCGGGTACAGTGGCTCACACCCGTAATCCTAGCACTGTGGGAGGCTGAGGCAGGAGGATAGCTGAGCTTTAGGAGTTAGAGACCAGCCTGAGCAAGAGTGAGACCCCATCTCTACTAAAAATAGAAAAATTAGCCAGATGTGGTGGCACATGCCCATAGTCCCAGCTACTCAGGAGGCTAACGCAAGAGGATGGCTTGAGCCCAGTAGTTTGAGTTTGCAGTGAGCTATGATGACACCATGGCACTCTACGCAGAGGAACAGAGCAAGACTGTGTCTCAAAAAAAAAAAATTATCTTAGATTTCAAGTAATTAAAATAGCCAGTTTTGATATTCCCAAAAAGATATGTTGTAGCTCACCTTCAAGACCAATAATCTAGAACTGTGGTCCCCGACCCCAGGGTCACAGACCAGTACCAGTCCGTGGCCTGTTAGGAACCGGGGTGCACAGCAGGAGGTGAGTGGTGGGCTAGCGAGGGAAGCTTCTTCATCTGTATTTACAGCCACTCCCCCTTGCTCACATCACTGCCCGAGTTCCACCTCCTGTCAAATCAGCAGCGGCATCAGATTCTCATAGGAGTGTGAACCCTACTGTAAACTGCGCACATGAGGGGTCTAGGTTATGTGTTCCTTATGAGAATCTAATGCCTGATGATCTGTGGTGGAGCTGAGGCGGTTATGCTAGCACTGGGGAGTGGCTGCAGATACACATTATCATTAGCAGAGGTTTGACTGCACAATAAATGTAATACGCATGAATCATCCCAAAACATTGCCCCATCTCCCCTAGTCCGTAGAAAAATTGTCTTCCACGAAACCAGCCCCTGGTGCCAAAAAGGTTGAGGACCGCTGATCTAGAACACAAAATTCAAAAAACTATGTTGACATAGTTATAAATGTTTTGTCAAATGTTTCATATTTTAAAAGCGTTATTGTTGAACGTGGTTTTTTTGTGACAGTGTCTCGCTCTGTCACCTTAGCTAGAGTGCAGTGACTTCCATAGCTCACTGTTACCTCAAACTCCAGGGCTCGAGCAATCCTCCTCCCTCAGCCTCCTGAGTAGCTGGGACTGCCCACATGCACCACCATGCCCAGCTAATTTTTTTTTTTTTTTTTTTTAGAGACAGTCTTACTATGTTGTCCAGGCTGGTCTTGAACTCCTGGCCTCAAACAGTCCTCCCACCTCAGCTTCCCAAAGTGCTAGGATTACAGGCATGAGCCTCCATGCCTGGCAAACATACTGTTTTTAAAAGGAAACCCCCTCTTTTTTAACCTGTCTTTTTTTCCTATGTCTTATGAGTAATATAAAGGTTTTAGGTTGAGTTCCAGAAAGGTTTTAGACTGAGAATCTTCAATTTTAGAGATTTCTTTTCAGAGACCCTGTTTTTGCAAAAGATTATGAGGAAGTGGGGGGAAATAAATTGGCAAGGGGGTTCTGTGAGGAAGCGAGGGAAATAACATTTGAGTCATCTTTAGTTCATATTCAGTATAGCTCAATTCCCATTTGTTCAAAATCTGATTCACAGAAAACTTTTTTTTAAGTACTAAGAAAGAATCTTAAAGATCTCATCCAATTCCTTTGTTTTACCTTTCTTGAAACTGCCTCCAAAAGCAGTTAATTCACTTGCCCGGAGTAGCACAAAAATAAACCCTGAACTAGAATCCCTATCTTTTCTTTCTTTTACCTATCTCCACGATTCTCTGTTAGACTCTCAGATTCCACAGATTTGCCAAATCTCAGGATGAAATGTACTTTTCAGTCTAGATAGCTAAAATAAAAACTGAACCCCAGATATATATTTTTTCAATTGTTGGGTAAAAAAGTAAAACCTAGTCGTGTTTTAGAATTCTATTTAAGTATAGATCTAATCTCTATATACACTGTTAAGTAAATATATTATCTTCTTAATTATTGAAAAAAATCAGCTAATAGTGAAGGTTGATCCTTTGCCTTCTCTTTTTTAAAGAATTCCTTCTTTTAAGAGTCCTTCCCATTATCTAAGATATGATGAATATCTTTCCATGCTTATTCACTTTTATTTATGTTTTCTTCCTTTTTTCTTTTCACTAAAAGTGACTTGTTTAAATACCTTTGTCACTTCTTTGTCTGTTTCTGTTTATTAGCAGAAAATCTGATAGGGTTAAAAGAATTGCTGGATAGAGTGTATTTAATACAGATGTACAAGGACATGTGGCTGTGCCGAATGCAGATTCTGGGACTTCACTAGGTGTTTTTACCTTAACTAACATGTATAGGTATTTGTACTGGTTGTACTATAAGAAATCTTTGCTGAGAATTAAAAAAATAAATTTAGCTGAAAATCTTCCTATCAGAGTTAATGAGGTAAAATCATCATCTGGCACCTTTGGCCTGACAAATAAATGAGCACTTTACAAAAGCATTTTAAAGCCATAATAAAAACAACATGCCTGAATCCCAACTTTGTTAATGGTGGAGTTACTTGGTTGGACTAAGTCTTCCATAGGTAACAATTATAAATATGAACAAAATACAAAAAATAACTATTGAAGACACTAGAGAGAGGCAAAAAGCAGATGAAGTGGGAAACGAGTTTACATTTGAAATATAGGGACCAAAACCAGTGTATTTTCAAATTGGTGGCTTTTTGCTTGAGAGTTCTTTCCAGTCTGTGGATGGCTTCAGGTGATAGAGTGCCACAGCTTTGCTTGCTTGGAATATCAAAGGACAGAATCCCAAGGCTGGCAAAACACTGGAAAGTTAGCAAGGAGATTCTAGAAAAAACGGAGCTACAGAGGAGGTGGATCCCAAAATGTACGTGTGAACTCTGCCCAAGATCCTTGGGCGACTACTGAACCATATATGTGTGTAAGAAATTTCTATAAACTTGGCAAAAAAAAAAAAGAAGCATCCAGAGCTAAGAGATTTCAGCCGCTGCTTATCACAGAGGAGAATTTGAGTTAACTTGAACAAAAATCAGCATACTTGAGAGTAACATAACAGAATTCAGAGCATCTATAATGTATCTAATAAACCCAGTGTAGTGGGTTGAATAATGTCCCCCCAAAATTCATGTCTACCCAGAACCCAAGAACGTGATCTTATTTGGAAACAAGCCCTTTGGAGACATAATTAAATTAAAATGAGGTCATAATGGATTAGCGTGGGCCCTAAATCCAATGACTGATATCCTTTTAAAAGGACAAAAAGCCACACAGAAATATACAAGGAAGAAGCCCATGAGAAGATGGAGGCTGATATGTTCTGACTATCAAAAGAGGAAAAAAAAAAAAAAAAAGAAAGATGGCAGCAGAGATTGGAGTGATGCAGCCACAAGCCAACGAACACCATAGATTTCTGGGAGCCACCAGAAGAGGCAAGACTCCCTGAGCCTCAGAGGGAGAGTGGCCCTGGAAACATTTTGATTTTGGGTTTCTAGCCTCCAGAACTGAGAGAATAAATTTTGATTGTTTTAAGCCATGAAGCTTGTGGTAATTTGTTATGGCAACCATAAGAAACTAATACACCTAGGAATGTTAGTGAAAGGAAGAAAATAATAAAGGTAAGAGTAGAAATCAGTGGAGTGGGAGATAGACAAACATTAGCAATAATTAACAAAGCCAAAAATTAGTTATTTGAAAAGACAAAATTTGTAAACCCTAAGACTGCTTAAGAAAAATGGGAGAAAACACAAATTACTGATATCAGGAATGAAAGAGGGAATATCACTACACGTTCTACAGACATTAAAAGCATAATAAAAAATATGTAAAGAAATAGCCCAATAACCCCAACAACTGATTTTCTGTAGGTAAAAAATGATATGTCTAAGTATAGTTTTGAGGGCATTAATCCTGCTTGGTGTTCTCCAACCTTCTGGTGGTTTGGTGTCTGACATTAATTTGGGGAAAATTCTCAGTCATTATTGTTCCAAATATTTCTTTTGTCCTTTCCCTCCTCCTCCTCCTTCTGGTATTCCCCATTATGCTTATTTACACCTTTTGTAATGGTTCCACAGTCTCCAGATATTTCATTCTATTTTTTTCAGTCTTTGTTCTCTTCACTTTTCAGTTTTGGAGGTTTATATTAAGGTATCCTCAAAATCAGGGATTCTTTACTCAGTCATGTCCAGTTATTAATAGTCACATCAAAGGCATTCTTCATTTCTGTTACAGTGCTTTTGAGCTTTAGCATTTCTTTTTGGTTCTTTCTTAGAATTTCCAATTCTCTGCTTACATTGCCTTTCTGTTCTTGCATACTGCCTACTTTATCCAGAGCCCTTAACATGTTAATCATAGTTGTTTTAAATTCCCAGTTTGTTAATTACAACATCTCTGCCATGTCTGATTCTGATGCTTGCTCTGTCTCTTCACATGGTGTTCTTTGCCTTTTGGTATGCCTTGTAATTTTTTCTTGATAGCTGGACATGATATACTGGGTAAAAGGAAGTGCTGTAAATAGGCCTTTAGTAATGTGACAGTGAGCTGGGGGTGGAGGAAGCATTCTATAGTTCTATGAATAGTTCTCAGTTTTTTAGTGAGCTTGTGCCTCTGTACTGTAGAGTTCATAAGAGTTTCTCAGGATGCCCCCCCACCCCTTAGGTAGAAGAGGAGGGCTAGAGTGGGTTAGAGCTGGGTATTCCCCTTTCCCACGTGGAATGCTAGGTCTGACTGGAATTGGATATTTCCCTTCCTCTCTGTTAGTTAGGCACTGATAGTACTCCAGCAGGTTAGGCTCTGGTTAACTAGTTTCTCCTGAGGGCAGGCCTTGTTAAGAACAGTGTGCTTTGGCATATTTCAAGATGCTTACTTTTCCCATTCCCCTGCCAGAAGCCTGAGGAGATTTTTCTTTGATGTTTATTGTGAGGACCTGGTTGAGCTCCTGGAGGTAAATCACACAAAACTGTAGGGGCCCCCATCCCTGGGTCCCCCTGGAGTTTTTAACTCTTAGACTTGTGCATGTGGAGCCTCCAGCAATTCATCAATTGCAATTCAGGTTTTCCTGCCCTAGCACTGGTTCCTGCTGTATCTTTCACTCATAGTAAGTCTCTGCTCCAATTAACCATGACTCCCTGTATTCACCTCTCTGTCTCTTCAATCTTGGGACAGTGGTTTGCCTTGTGTCCTTACCCCTTACAGATCCTGGAAGAGTTGACTTTTCAGTCTGTTCAGCTTTTTACTTGTTAGTATGAAGGGATGACTTCCAAGCTCCTTATATGTAGAACTAGAAACTGGAAGTCTCCCTCCTTACATTGTGGCCTGGAAATTCTCTCAAAGCAGTAAGCAGGCAGTCATAGGGTTTGCCTAATTTGTTTTCCATCTCTCAGGAATTGCTATTTTTCTTGGCCTTATGTCTAGTGTCTTAAAACCCAGTGTTTTATATATTTTGTCTGGGGGGTTTATTTGTTTATTATTTTAGGTGGAAGGGTTAATCTAGTAGTGGTTACTCCATCTTGGCAAGAGTGGAAATTCTTGTCAAATTTTTAGAAAGAGTGTTATAGATGAAGTGGAGCAGAGTGTAAACCCATGTCTCATTAGAAAGTAACTGCCTTGGTTATTAAAGTTGGGTTCTCCACAAGCTAAAATGCAGATTGTACCTATAATAGTGAAGAATTAAATAGACTCATTATTTGCTTAACAATAAACCACCCATGTAACATTAGCAAGACATTAGTTACTAAATGGATGAATGTAGATCCAGCCTTCTCAATTACTTTTTTAGATGAAAGACAAATAGTCAAAAAAATTCATACCATCCTCTCTGAATACTAACTCTGAGGCACATTTTCCCCTTCCCTCAGTTTCCTGTAGGAAATGCTATTCGCCAATTATCAGCGTCTTGGCTAGCATCGAAGCCTTGCCTTGTGATATTCAGAGAGCTTAGAAAATTACAGTTTTTCTTCCCTATTTTGTTATTTAATGGCCGCCTTGTTTATGCCACTGGCATTTAAACAAGAACGTATTCCTGAAAGGTGGCAAACAAATGATTTGTTTCCTTTCATTATTATAGTACAGAGCAGTGATTTGTAAAGTCCTGGGTTTATATCCTGTAACTGTCTTCCTCTAGCCTTCCTGTTCTACCAAAACCAAAAATTCATATTAACTTTTTTATGCATAGATTCATTTATTAAACATTATAGAATATACATACCTTATGACAAGAACTGTAATGACAGATTACTAGGTTGGGTGAGTGTGGTAGGGTGAGTTGATGAGATATGAGAGCAGAAGTGTAGGAGTTGACATCATCATACATATATTTGGCAGCTGTATACAGAAGGGACATGAGAGATGAAATGTTATTCATTAAAAGTCTGTTTAAATACATGGTAAAAGCAACAAATGTTGAGAACCCAAATTATATGATTATCATTCATTGAGAATTTACTAGGTTCTGAGCTAAGGTATAACAACATACTCATTTAACCTTATCAGGTAGATACTCTTATTACCCTCACTTTGCAGATGACAAAAATGAAGTTTAGAGTGATCCAGCAACTCCTCCAGGGTTACAGCACTATAAGCACAATGGAGAAGGAAGAGAGAAAAGGGATTGTATCTGGGAGATAGTCCTCAAAAATAATTGATGGGACCTATGATAAATTAGTGGTAATGACTAAGGAAGAATAAATTCTAGGTAATTCCCAAGTTTCTATCTCGGAAGACCAGAAAGTTGGTGATATTTCATTAACTATGATAACAAATGGAAGAAAACGAATAGATTAAGGTGAGATAACTTTAGTTTTAAACATTTTGTGTTTGATAGTTCTATTGGCTATCCAAGTAGCTAACTTTTGTAAGTTGTTGGAAATGCTGTGCAGGAGTTTAGGAATGAGATCAGGAATAGGCCCTGATAGTACTCCATCACTGGCACCATCACCACGTACGTAGTTGTGAAAGCCATTAGGCTGTTACTAGATTGAGATTAAGAAGAAAAAACAGTAGAATGTAGAATTTAGGATTGGCATTATTTTAGGGATGGGCGGAAAAGAGGAATCATTAAAGGTATCTCAGGAAGAGAGAACAAGAAAAGTGCTAGAAGAAAGTGTTGTCATGTTAAGCCCAGTAAGGGAAACTATTTCAAAAAGTGGGGATTGGTTAATAGTGTGAAATACAAAAGAGTGATTAGGAAGCATAAAGACCGAAAATAAATAGTTTGATTTAACAGTTACAAAGTCTTTGGTGACTTTAACCAAAACAATTTTAGCAGAGTAATATGGGTAGAAGCCATGCTGTGAATTACTGCTGGGAAAGTAAAGATTGTAAGCATGGCTGTTTCAAAAAGCTGGGCAGTAAAAGGAAGAATGGAGATAAGGCATAAGCCTCAAAGGGAAGAGGGTTCAAAAAGAGTTAATATGTTTTCAATAACCTTTTTGTTTAGTTCTGTTTTAAATAAGTGTGTGTGAGAGGGGAGTGATTATGGTTACCCTGGATGTCTCTTTTGGCTTAATGATATAGATACTGATAGCAGTTAACTGCCAGACACTATCCTAAGCTTTAAAGATAAGGAAACTGAGATATCAGTATCATAAGTAACTAGCCCAAAGTCACACAGCTAGTAAATGACAGAGACAGGATACAAACTGAGGCAGCCTGGCTCTGAGTCCACAGTTTTGCCCACTCTGCTAATATGTTGTCCTGCTCACCCCAGAAGTGATTCTGCCTTATTTATTTTTCTTTTTTTTTTTTTTAAACAGAATTTATCTAGACTGAACATTTTTCAGACTATTATCTTTAGACTGTTTTTTAAGACTTGATGCAAATTGTTTTACGTTCTTCAAAAACTCATTTCCAAGGATAGGGATAGCTGCCTACTCTAGTCCTATTCCTAAGCACCAGGAATAAACAACAGACTTGACTCTTGTAAATGGAAGAATAAGCCCTTCTAGAAACTCAGTAAACAAAGGAGCCCCCTACCTTGGTTTAAGTCATTCTTAAGAAAAAATAAGTGTGTTTTTTGCCTTATGTTTGGTGCTACTGTGATACCAGGTTTTGTCTTAAGCACATGTGTTTTTCCTATGTTTTGTGTAGAGAATAGCATGTATGACATAAACCCTAAAAATGAGCCTGAAATTATCTTTTGCTCTGAGGAACAGAGGTACTTCCAGGCTAGACTGTATAGTCATTATGGAAGAATGTAAGGAAATAGGGCTCTGCTTTTGTTTGCACCAGGCCTTGGCTGTGTTACACTCACCCCTTCTGCCAGTACTGTGACTAACTTCTTTTTAAATGATTCATGGTTGTTTTCCACAAATAAATATGCTTTTGTCAAAATCCAGTTAGAGTCCCCACTTTTGTCCCCACTTCCCCTTCTCCTCTTCCCCCATGCTATAGCATTTAGGCAGACAGATCTGTTAGCCTTAATGCATTTTTATTTGAAGGCTTACTCTTTGCCTTATTTAAAGAAAGGTAAATTTTCTCTATAAGCTTAGATATATAATTATAATTATTGATGGCATCACAGAGACTATTTCCTAGAAAGAATTCATTTGTCTACCACAAGCCTAATGTACACTGAAGAGAGACACACACTGATTGAAGTCTGGAGTGGTTCTTAAATCCCTTAAAGAAACTGCTTTCCAAAGTTTGTCTTATTTGTGTGCCCTATTGGAATGCTTTTCCTTTTTGTGTTTTCCCCCCAACATTTTATTAGAAAAATTTTCAGATATACAAAAAAGTTGAAAGAATTTTACGGCAAACCCTCATAGACCCACCACCTTGATTTTGTCGTTATTTTACCATCTCATTTTATCACCTATCTATTTATCTATCTATCTCTTTATCTACCCATCATTTTTTAGTCCTTTCAAAGTAAATTGTACATATCAATATACTTGACTGGAATGTTTTGAGAAGGGTGGGATGGTCGTCCTGCCTTGTTGCTGCCTGAGACTACCACCAGGTAGAAAGTCACATTCTGTTACTAAATGGTATGGACTAGGTCATCTTTTTCCATTAGCTCAGCTATAGTTGCAGTGGTGACTTCTCACTGGATGATTTTAGTGGTTTCTGCCTTAGAAAATCTTCTGGAAACCAGCTTATATTAAAAATAAAGAAACATTTAGGAATGTGAACCCCACAGAGAATAATCATTACCTCCATTTCCCACAATGCAGGCCAATAGTGCTTTCTTGTTCACATACCCTAAATTTACAGTTGGTTCCGTAGAAAGTATGGCTTGCTTTTATCATACTGATCTGACAAAAGCCCTAGGTTCTGAGGTACAGAAACTATTTCTGGGCTGTTCTTGGTGTCTGCATTTGTTTTACCATATGGTACTGGGCTAATTTTGTCTGTGTTCTTCTCTTGAGGCTTTTGTGAGTTAATTACATTTTTAGAAAAATTTTAAAATAACTTTTTAAAATGTCAAACCTTTCTCAGTAGAATAAAATATGATGAGGCATTATGTCAGCCTAAGAACAAGTTATCTTAATAGAATTTTTCTCAAAAACTGAAGCCTGTAAGTTAAGTCTGTACTTGTTCCACATTATAAATTGCTATTAGTCATATTCATGAAAGCCTCCTTTGAAACAAAATGTAAAATAATCTTGGACCTGAAGAGATAGGTCTGTTTAGAAAGCACCTAAGTAGCAGTAGCTCTTTGCTCTGGAAAGGTCATCTCTGGCCAAGCATGCAGTTCCTACAGGGAAGTACAAGGAGAGGTGAGGGGGCAAAAAAGCTGGTTTAGCCCATCGTATAAGCCTAATTAATTCTGGTTATCAGTGGGATAACCCAAGTCACATTCAGATTTAATAGTCATATTCTATAGAGCAGATGCAACATAATATTAATATAATAGAAAAAGCCTGGCTTTTAGAGTTAGAACTTGGTTTTGATTCTAGCTCTGAAATTATTTATGTGATTTTAGGTTTCTCTAGGCCTAATTAGACTCATCTATAAAAATACTATAAGAATTTTGTGAGGGATCATGGTTCCTCCTCTGGTCAGGAGAGCGCACATCTAAGGCAGAGTTTACTTTTCCTTCTTTTTTACCTCCCCAAAGCATGGGGATCTGGCTCATGCCAGCTGACATTTCTATTTCCTCCTTCCTCTCTGAGAGTCCTGAGACTGCTCAGCCAGAGCTCAGCACATCTGAGTGTCTGCTCCTCTATCAAGGGCTCTCAAGTGCCCAAGAACCCGCTGAGTGGTTAGCCACCACCTACTATCAAGTGATATCACAGAAAAACAGAGTAAGGAACTCCAAGAATTGATCCCTCCACTAAAAAAAACCATTAAGCTAGCAAAAACTAACAGAATCAACTTTTTCAGAATTCTGGAATCTAATGAATACTTAAAGCAACCAGAGGAATGCTTAATGAAGAAAGAGGCTACTAAATTTCAGCTTTCAATGAAATCTCTGTAGATCACTGGCCGGCCACCAAAAGAATAGAGACTTCAGTGACCACACACGACAAGGAATAGAGTCATTGCAAAAATAGTTTGGAAAAGTCACTAACTAAAGGAGCAACCACAGGGACAATATAAGCAACAGCAAACTCTGGGGAAGAGACAGAATCTGATATCCAGAGTTACCACATGGTAATATTCAAAATGCTCAGTATTCAACAAAAAATTACAAGGCATACAAAGAAACAGGAAGGAATGGCCTATTCACCGGAAAAAAATAAATTGACAAATGATCCTAGAAGAAGATGAAACATTGGACTTAACCAGACAACAACTTTAAATCACCTGTGTTAAATATGCTCAAAGAGCTAAAGGAAACCATGGACAAGAGAATACTAGGAAAACAATGTAGGAACAAATAGAGCATATCAGCAAAGACATAGAAATTATAAAAAGGAAACAAATAGAAATTCAGGAGCTGAAAAGTTCAGTAGCTAAAATGAAAAATTCACCAGAGGAGTTTAACAACAGATTTGAGTAGGAAAAAGAAATAGTGAACTTGAAGATAGACAATTGAAACATCAAATCTGGGGAAAGAAAAAAGGATATAGGAAAATGAACAGAACCTAAAAGATCTGTGCAACATTGTCAAGTTTACACAACATGCATATGGGAGTCCCAGAAGGAGAAAATGAAAGAGTCAGAAAGGATCTACACACACACAAAAAAAACCTGCTAGAGCTAATAAAATGAATTCAGCAAAGTTGCAGGGTATAATACCAGTCTACAAAAAGTAGTTGTGTTTCTGTACACTATCTGTATTAAGGCTTAATGTTATTAAGATGTCAGTATACCCAAAGCAATCTATAAATTCAATGCAATGCCTGTCAAAATCCAAACCAGCCTTTTTGGCAGAAATGGAAAAACCAAGTTTCAAATTCATATAGAATCACAAAGGACCCTGAATAACCAAAACAACCTTGAAAAAGAAGAACAAAGTTGGAAGACTTACTTCCATATTTCAAAACATCATAAAGCTACAGTAATGAAAACACTGTGATACTGGAATAGGAGTGCATGTATAGACCAATATAATATACAGTTCAAAGTCCAGAAATAAATCCACACATCTGTAGCCAGTTGCTTTTCAACAAGGGTGCCAAGTCCATTCGAGAGGGAAAGAATAATCGCTTCAACAAATGGTGCTAAGACAACTGGATATCTATTTGCAAAAGAATGAAATTGGACCCTGCCTCACATGTTATACAAAAATTAACTCAAAAAGAATCAACAACCTAACCTACATATAAGAACTACATCCATAAGTCTCTCAGGAAAAAAGCATAGTGGTTAAATCCTCATAACTTTAGATTGGGCAATAGATTCTTAGCTGTACACCAAAAGCATGACCAAAAACAGTAAAAACAAACAAAAAAAAAGATAAAGTGAACTTCATCAAAATTTAAAAATTTTGGCTTGGCGCAGTTGCTCACACTTGTAATCTAAGCACTTTGAGAGGCCAAAGTAGAAGGATCACTAGCCTGGGCAACATAGCAAGACCCCTTCTCTACCAAAAATTTAAAAAATTAGCTGAGCATGATGATGCACACCTGTAGGCCCAGCAGCTTGGCAGACTGAAGCAGGGAGATCACTTGAGCCCAGCAGTTAGAGGTTACAGTGAGCTATGCTCACACCACTGCAGTTGTGACAGAACAAGACTCTGTCTTGGCCTGGCGCAGTGACTTGCACCTGTAATCCCAGCACTTTAGGAAGCCAAGGATTGAGAATCGCTTGAGGCCAGGAGTTTGAGACCAGCCTGAGCAAGAGTGAGACCCCGTCTCTACAAAAAATAGAAAAATTAGCTGGGCATGGTGTAGTGCATCCAGCCCCAGCTTCTCAGGAGGCTGAGGCAGAAGGATCTCTTGAGCCCAGAAGTTTGAGGTTGCAGTGAGATATGATGAGGCCACTGCACTCTGTCCAGGACTCAGTCTCAAAAAAACAAAACCACACAAAACAAAAAAACAAATTTTTTTGTGCATCAAAGGACACTATCAAGAAAGTGAAGAGACAACCTACAAAATGGGAGAAAATATTTGCAAATCACATCTGATAAAGGTCTAGTATCCAGAATATACAATGAACTCCTACAAATCAACAGCAAAAAGACAACCCAATTAAAAAATGAGTAAAAAGACTTGCATAGGCATTTCTCCAAAGAAGATATACAAATGGACAAGTAGCTCATAGAAAGATATCCGGTATCATCAGTTATTATGCACAATGAAATACCATTTTATAGCCACTATTATGGCTACAATAAAAACAAACAAAAAAACTAACAAGTGTTGGCAAGAATGTAGAGATAGGAACCCTTGTACATTGCTGGTAGGAATATAAAATAGTGCAGTCACTCCTCAAAAAGTTAAACGTGGAATGCTGTATGACCCACTAATTTTACTGCTAAGTATCTACCCAAAAGAATTGAAAACATGCGGGGCATGGTGGCTCACGCCTATAATCCCGATGCTTTGGGAGGCCAAGGAGGGAGGATCACTTGAGGCAAGGAGTATTAGACTAGCCTGGGCAACATAGTGAGACCGGCAAAAGCCCTAAATAGGCAATTCACAAAAGATTGCAAATAGCCAACAAACATGTAAAGAAAAATTATCTTCCATAATCACAAAAATATATATTAAAAACAAGATGCCGTTCTCACTAGAGTAACAAAAATTAAGAATAATAATACTGCCCAGTGATGGTGAGATTGCAAGGGGTGCATATGCATTCTCGCATAACCAGTATAACCTTTCTGGAGAGCAATTTTGCAAAATGTGTCAAAAGCACAACCCATCAACTCAGAAATTTTACTTCTAGCATTTTGTTTAAAGAAAATAATAAGGCAGGTGTGCCAAGGTGAATATACAGTGGAGTTTATTGTACCGCTGCTTATAATGCTGCTTCTCATGAGAGGAACTAGAGCCTAATGAATAAGATTCAGACTGAGGAAAGACCTTAGGCAAATAATGTAATCTCTTTGTGCCTTCGTTTTTTCATCTATAAAATGGAAATAGCAATATTATCCACTTCATAGGACTGTTGTGCAGGTTAACATGCTTATAAACAGTTCCTAGCACATAGGAAAGACTATTGCATTGTTAGCTGTTTCCACTGTGATCACAGTGGAAAACCAAAATAATCTAAATATCCAATAATAAAATATTAGCTACATACATTATGATTTAGCCATATAATGATATATTCTACACATTAAAAATGATAATGTATGTTTATGTTTTGTGATGTAGAAAAATGTTCTCATATTGCTAAGTGAAAATAGCAGATTATGAAGCAGTATGTATCGTATGATCCTATCTTTTGTTTTGTTTTTAAAATAAGTATATATGGTACAGACAAAACTCAAAATATGTGTTAATAATGTTTCTCTCTGGCTAATGGGAGTGCAGTTATTATTTTGTTTATCTAGTATTCCTAAGTTTTCTACAGTGAATATATATTACTTGTATGAAAAAATAGTAAAAGTAAAATAGAGGAAATAGTTTGGCAGTTTCTCAAAAAGTTAAACATAAGAGTGTCCATATGAACCAGAAATTCCACTCCTAGATACATAGTCAAGAGAATTGAAAACGTATGTTCACAGAAAAACTTGTACATGAATGTTCCAGTTCAATGTATATGAATGTTCAATTCATAATGGCCAAAAAGTAGAAACAACCCAGATGTTTATCAGCTGATAAATAGATAACCAAACGTGATATATATCCATACAGTGGAATATTATTCAGTAATAAAAAGAATGAAGTCCTAGTACATGCTGCAACATGGATGAACCTGAAAAACATTATACAAAGTGAAAGAGACCAAACACAAAAGGCCACATACCGTATAATTCCATTTACATGAAATGTCTAAAATAGGCAAGTCTCTAGAGACAGAAAGTAGATTTCTGGTTGTCAGGGACTGAGAGGAGGAAGGAATAAGGAGTGACAGCTCACAGGTATGGGGTTGCTTTGAGGGATAATGAAAATGTTCAGGGATTAGATAAGGGTGATGGTTGCACAATTTTGTCAATATGCTAAAACCACTGAATTGTGTACTTTAAAATAGTGAACTTTATGGTATGTGAATTGTATCTTGATAAAATAATGTTTAAGAAAAGGAGAATAGAATCTATTAGCTATAAGACACTAGAATTAAGAATATTCATAAGAAAATTAAAGTCTGACTTTTTACTGAATTCTTTAATTATATTTATGGATTTTAAGAGTAGATTTTGCTAAAGGGGTGTGAATCAGGAAATTGTAGGTGACCATGTAGCTATATTTCCACAGCCTCCCCCCTCCTTTTTTAATGAAAAATGTGGACATTTTAAAACTGATATAGGAAACTTTGCTTCTGTTGTCAAGTTTTGGTTTTATATTTTTAATTATTTGTACTACTTTTAGAATTTTTATCCTTTTTAAAATTCTCAGTTATAATTCTAATGGCTTTCTGGCAGTTTTAAATGAGAATGTAGACATGTATGCATGCATGTGTGGGTATGTGTGTTTTCTCAAGGAAGCGTCCATCGCTAGATCCCATTTTGCAATGTGTAAGTGCTTTAAGTATGTTCTAGAGTAATGTAAGCAGTATAAATGATCTCATTTTCCCCTTTATGATTTCCCTTTGCCTTGTCCCATGCTCTTCCCACTCCTGGCCTTTTTTGTGCTCCAAAATATAAAATGGGGTTAGAGCATAATACCTTTTTTTGATTAATTCTTTTTGTAAACATTTATTGCACCTACCATATGTCAAGGCACTGTGCTAAGATTAAAGATACAGAAATTAAATACCTGGTTCCAGACAGATAAAATAATACATCTTAGAGCTATTCTGGGAACAGTTAAGAGGGCACTTAACCTAGATAAGGATGGTCAGGTAGGACTTCCTTTTACCGTCAATATAATTAGAAGGTTGATCTTCTTTGAAACCAAGTCACATCAATTCTGCATTTTTAAAGAACTGTTGAAAGTATAGCTCAGGCTTAGCCCTTAGCACATCCCATAATTATATAAGCACAGGAAAAAAATCTTGAGAAAAGCAATAGGGATCTATTCCCAAGGCATATATATAAGCCAAAACTCATTTTTTTAATTGGCATGAATACAAGCAGTACAGGTGCAAAGACGTTGAATGAAAGCTTGGTTTCTGCTTCCTTGACTGCTTAACATATTTAAAATCAAACCATCAGAGCTTTTAGGGGCTTTGCTTCCAGTAATAATATACCTGCTAGATTTTTTAAAATACTATTATGAATGTAAAGGAATCCCATACCCATTGGTGTTTTTAAAGAAACAAGCCTCCTTACTTTGTGTTGCTTTCTTCAGGACTGTACTGGTATAGCTGTATTGATTATTAAATATTGAAATATATCCTTACTGCTTTGTAAAGGGCTGCTGTTGAAAGCTATACCCCTCCACAGCCTGGCCTCTCCCCCAGGAACTCCACCCCTGCAGCTGCCCACAGCCCAACCATTAAAAGCTTATCCCCAGGCATAGCAGAAGACCTTTAGGTTATTCATTTGTTATTCACTACTCTTGTGTCCATACTGATGGCTGGTGCTTGGGCTATCATTATTGTTAAATAAGTTTGAATATTACCCAGACTTTCTGACTGTTAGAGTAAATAAATCATTACCGGTTATCAGTGTTTATGTTCTGCCATCTAGAGTGTCAGCTCTAGCTCACCTGTGTTGCTTATCTGTACAGGATCAACATTCAGAGTTTTATCATTTTCTGAATAATCCCAGAGTACTATCTCCTAAACCACACTGCATTTTTTCTCTATTTTTTTCCATGTTTGACAGTTTGACCTAACTTACGTTCTCTTATTGTTCTTTTCAGTTCGCTTTGCACCTTATAGGCCTCCAGATATCTCCCTGAAGCCTCTGCTCTTTGAAGTGCCCAGCATCACAACAGAGTCAGTGTTTGTTGGCCGGGATTGGGTTTTCCATGAAATAGATGCTCAACTTCAAAGTTCTAATGCCAGCGTGAACCAAGGAGTAGTGATTGTGGGAAACATTGGGTTCGGCAAAACTGCCATCATCTCCAGACTGGTGGCCCTTAGCTGTCATGGTACAAGGATGAGACAGATCGCCTCAGACAGCCCACATGCCTCCCCCAAACGTACGTATTCCCTTTTAAAGAACTCTCTGCTTTATTGGCTCTGAAATTTTTTCTGACATATTCATATTAGGTTACATATCCTTTTATTTTCTGATCTGCAAAACCCGACCTGCACGTGAAGACTATTAATTCAGAGTTGAGAAAAAGAATGTATATTCTGTTTACATCTAACCCACATATCCAGCAGGGACCTAAGCATGACTGAAGAAACCTTTCTTGTCCAATAAAATCAAATAAATTTTTGACTCTTCCCTATTGCTGTGTGGCTGCTGGTCTATCCTTTGGATAATGAGTACAGCAGTTGCCCATAGAGCCATTTGCATCCTTCACTGTTGAATTTTGCTCAGCCTGTGCCCAGTTCTTCTTGTTACTTGCCAACACAGTCTGTTTGTGGCCTTCATTTCTTTGTTGTTGACGTCAGTGTTGCCCTGCTTGGACTTGAACTCCATTGTGTCCTTGAAAGATTTCTCCTGATTCTTTATGAAAAGATGCTGAGCTCTCATATGTATTCAGGCTTCTTTCATCACAAGCAGGGATCACCACCAGGATCTTATTATTTTTAAAACTCATATGGTACTGTGTGCCACACGCTCTCTATGTGCTTTACAAATATTAATCATCCAGTCCTCTTATCAGCTCAGTGAAATTATCTTCATTTCACAGGTAAGTAATCTGAGGCTCAGAGAGGTTAAATAGGTTCTCCCAGGTTTGACCGCCAGTAAATGTTAAAACTAAGCAGTCTGGCTTCAGAGGCCATTCTCTTATCCATTTTGCTGTGCTGCCTCTCCTTATTGGTGAAACTCACTCAAGTAAAGAAAATGATACATGTTCTTCCTCTACATATTATATGTATAGAACCAGTCTAGCTGGTTTCTGTTAGTTATAAGAGAAACTATTGCTCTGCTAGTCCAAATCAACTATCCCACCACAAACTTTCAAACAGTAACCACCAGAAATGGTTTATTTGAGATCACGGTCTAGCACAGTGCTATAAACTTAACAGGAACTCACTGAGTAGCCTCCAAACATCTTGGCTTCTTATTGAAACTAGTTAGCAGCCTTATATCATTGAGGAGGCAGATTGCCTCTGGTAACCTTATGGATATTTAACATGTGGAGAAGAACTAGTGCTAGGAAGAAAATTGGTTGAATCAAAATACTCTCTTTACCAGGATATGGTAAGAATTGGTAGAGGTATAGGAAAATTATTTACTTAAGAAGAATACTACTATGCTTAGTTCTTAAATGAAGCTCTTAGGAGGTTGATGGGCATAGTATTGTGGAAGTCAAGAGCCCAGGGATTGTGCCCCAACACTCAAATTGACTATACTTTGTGAACTTGAGAATTCTATTTAATTCTTTACGCCTCATTTTTCTCATCTGTAAAATGAAGTAATATGATATTTAACTAGTTGATCTTTAAGAATTGTTTGTTTACTAAAATTTTGATTGTAAGAACACATCTTCATGGTTGAAAGTAACTTTCCACACCTATTCCAGTATTTTCCTTTGAGTACCTATCACACCAAACTACTTCTTATTTGAGTAGTCCAAAAGGCTAGCTATTTGAGTGTGTCAGCAAGAAAACCAGATAGCTAATAGTCCCTTCTGACTCCTCTGTGTATCACTGTTGCAGATAACAGAGTGGTAGAATCATGCATGACAGAAGATAAATCCCAAGGGCAAGAAGAGCTGCTTTCTCAGAAAGCAAAGGTACCTGGGCATCCCCCCATAAGCCTGGGAGAGCAAGAATTAATAGAAAACAGCCCATGTGCTCCCCAAAACAGAGATTCTTTAAAGGTAGTTCATTAAGTTATTCTTTAACATCCATTGCCTTCTGTCTCCCAGGAGTCTCTAAAAACACTGGGACACTTCCCATTCATGAGATAAACGTCCATTGTTAAGACTGTAGATTTGGCCTGATAGTTAATTTTCAAAACTTGAAAAGGTATTGGGGGTCGAGAGCTTGAGTATGTGGTTATATATCTATCAGAATTACTCAGAATCATTGTTGCCTTCTACAAAATAATTTTCACTGTAATCTGTTGATGTCCAAACTACATTCTACCTCTACCATCTTAACAGAACCAATAGTCCTTAAAAAGGGTCGAGAATAAGTGACTGATATAATGCAAGCTATTTTTTGGCATAAATCTGTTATTATATGAGCTGACACTGAATATGTTACTGGCAGCAACAGAATTTTTTTTCATTATTAAATAAGAATGATATCTGTTTATAAAGGGTTGGCTTAATTTTTTTATAGAGTTTAACTTACATTAAGCTTGGATAAATTTATTTGGAATCTCACTGGTGTTCTTAATCCTTAGTCAATGATACCAATAACATAGTTGTAGTAATAATGAAAATAAATGGAAAATTATTAGAGTTCCCAACTTCTATCTCTACATCATCTGCTGTTCTTTCTTCTACCCCTGCCTCCTCCATGCTGAGCAGTACTGCTGTGGAAGATGTGAGCAGTTTAGCCTCAGTATCGCATTGCTTGGCTCTCCTTCTCCCACAGACACTTAACACTCCCCCCTCAGCCCGCCCCCTCCTTGTCATTTCCCTGGGAAGGTACAGAAAAGCTGTCAAGGCAGGCACTAGCCTGTCATCCTGCTTTCCGCCTACTTTCCCAAACCTGACTCCCCCATCAGTCTCCACCATCACCCACCCCCCACAACACACACATCCTAAGAACAAAAATATTTTGTGAAAATAGACCTGTTGTGTAATCCACGTATTGTTACATTAACTACAGTATACTCAGTACAATAGTTAGGAAAGCCCTGTCTAATACAAAACTTTATATTCCTATCACTAAAAGTCTCAATGTAGTTATTATTTGGATTTGTCATCTCCCAAACAGCCTGAGCCCCCAAACAGCTGTTAAGTAACCCCTGCCCTCCCTACTCTGCTCATTTCAGAAGTCCATTTTGCCAGTTTGCTGTGCACATTGATTACTGCTTACCTATCAACTTATTTCTACTATTGTCTTTTCAAACAGAAAGTAAGACATTCGGACAAAAAGGAGGGCATCTCCAGAAGGGAAAAGCTTATTTGCAGTAATTATCCACAAAATCAAATACCAGATAAAGGGAAATGGAGTGGGGAGAGGGAGTGAACAGCAGAAATAATACAGTGACAATCACTGAACTTTACCTCAACTCAAAATGTCATACATTTCTGTAGGCTTTTTTCGCTGCTGTCTCCCATGCTCACCCTCCTGCAATTATTCAGAACTCAAGGAATTTATTCCACCAGTTGGATGGAAGAAGTCTAAATTCACTCCTAAATTCTGGTAGAGAATTAAATGAGGTCTGCCTTCCCCTATTCTGCTTTCTTTTCAATAGCTATTGGCCATCAAATAGCAACTTCAAATATTTTGGTACCCATTTTTAAAGTATGATCTTATTCATAAATATAGTCTATAATTTCTAGTCCTAGGTAAGAAATAGAATGTTATTTATTCTAAATAACAGGAACAAATGGATTTTTTAAACAAATTTTAAATAGCTTTATTGAGCCATAATTCACATACTATACAATTCACCCATTTAAAGCGTTCAGTATCTTTAGTATAATTCACAGGTTTGTACAACAATCACCATAATCTAATTTTAGATCCTTTTTGACCCCGTAAAAGAAACCCATGCCTATTAGCAGTTAATCCCCATTCTCTCCCTTACCCCTCTCTTCAGCCTTAGGTAACCATTAATTACTTCCCGTTTCTATGGATTTCCCTATTATGGGAATTTTATATAAATAGAATCATATACTATGTGATCTTTTTTTTGACTGACTTCTTTGACTTAGCTACAACAATTACATGTTGTAGCTTGTATCAGTATCTGATTTCCTTTTATTGTTGAGTATAAACAATGGATCCTTTATATGGATCCATACCACATTTATCCATTCATCAGCTGATGGACTTCAGGTTGTTTCCACTTTTTGGCTGTGATGAATCATGCTTCTATGAACACTTATGTACAAGTTTTTGCGTGGACATGTGTTTTTATTTCTTTTGGATATATATGTAAGACTGGAATTGCTGGGTATAAAACAAATGGAATTTAATCTTTCTTTAATTCAGAGTTTTATGATTATCTGATGCAAACTCTCATCTTTTTAATCCAGATGTGGATGCCAACAGAGAGCTGCCACTCACACAGCCACCATCAGCCCACTCATCCATCACCAGTGGAAGCTGTCCAGGAACACCAGAAATGCGCAGGCGGCAGGAGGAGGCCATGCGAAGACTAGCTTCACAGGTACAATAGGATTCCCAAGTTGTGAACATGCTAGTTCCGTTTTTTAACGTTAAGAAGGCAAAGGTAGGGAGACCCTTGGCTAAGTGAACAGAAATATGTAAAGATATACCGTGAGCACACATAGAAAAGTTTCTCTTTCTTTGCTATTCCTAGAAGAATATTATGATTGGATCAGAGCCTTAGAGCTAGAGAGACCCTTAGAAGTAAAATCTTGTAGTGAATAGACAAGGAAGTTGAAACTCAAAGAAGTGATATGATTTACCCAATGTCACAGTATAAGTAATCAATAGTTTTACGTTTTCATTGCTAAATCAAAACTCTTCCTGCTGTACTATACTGTCCATAATATTCTTTATACATTTGAGTTTGAAATTTCTGTTTTTCTCAAAGTCATGTATGCACATAGAAAAATCAAATAATGCTTAAATCCAGCAATTCGAGACTTTAAAAAAATGGCAGACTAGAAGCAGCCTGCAAGCATGCCACCTCCAAGGAAAGAAGTGAAAAATGCAGGCACCTGCCTACATACAGATCACTCTTCTCTGAACCAACATTGTGAAATCACAGAGAAGCAACATGTGACACAGTGTGGGGGGGAAAAAAGGTGTCGGCAATATATATATAACAAGATCAGAGAACACGTGGGGAAGAATAGGAGGATAAAGCGCTGGGGCACCACGCTCATCCTGCTGGCACTGTGTGAGTTGTGAGATGGCTCCCTCCACTACCACAGACCTCTATCTGGTCGGACTGGAGACCTCCCTGGAGTCTGTGCAGAGTCGTTGCACCAGACAATAGGCATGGTGGGGATCAGGCAGCAGCTAAAGCCATCCTGAGCTCAGTCAGGAAGAAATAGAACTCCTGAACAGACCAATAATAAGTGGTAAGATTGAAGCAGTAATAAAAAGTCTTCCAAAAAAAAAAATACCCTGGGAGTTCCTGTGTTAGGTGCAGACAGATTCACAGCCAAATTCTACCAGACCTACAAAGAAAAACTGGTACCCGTACTGCAGAAATTATTCCATAACACCGAGGAGGGAATCCTCCCCAACTCATTCTATGAAGCCAGTATCTCTTTAATACCAAAGTCAGGTAAGGACACAACAAAAAATGAAATGATCCTCTCAATATATTCAGAGAAAACATTTGACAAAATCCAGCACCCTCTAATGATAAAAAACCCTCAACAAACTAGGCATAGAAGGAACATATCTCAGAATTATAAGAGCCACATATGACAGACTCACAGCCAATATCATACTGAATGTGGAAAAGTTGAAAGCATTCCCCTTAAGAACTGGAACAAGACAAGGATGCCCATTGTCACCACTCCTGTTCAACATAGTGCTGGAAGTCCTAGCCAGGGCAATCAGGCAAGAGAAGAATATTAAAGTATCCAAACTGGGAAAGAGGAGGTCAAACTATCACTCTTTGCTGATGATATGATCTTGTATCTAGAAAACCCCAAAGATTCCACCAAGAGTCTCCTGGAATTGATAACTATTAATAAATTCAGCAAAGTCTCAGGATACAAAAATCAACAAAATCAATGTACATAAATCAGCATTTCTATATACTAATATTAATAATCAAGCTGAGAGTTAAGTCTAAGTCTCAATATCATTCACAGTGGCTATAAAAAACTAAAATATCTAGGAATATACTTAGCCAAGGAGGTCATAGATCTCTACAAGGAGAACTACAAAACTCTGAGGAAAGAAATCATAGAGGATACAAACAAATGGAAAAACATACCATGCTCATGGATAGGTAGAATCAGCATTGTTAAAATGTCCATACTACCCAAAGTGATTTACAGGTTCAACACCATCCCTGTCAAGTTACCAAAGTCATACTTCACAAATCTAGAAAAAATAATTCTACGCTTTGTTTGTGACCAGAAGAGAGCTCAAATAGCCAAAGCAATCTTAAGCAAAAAAAAAAAAAAAAAAAAAAATCTGGAGGCATCACATTACCAAACTTCAAACTATACTACAAGGCTATAGTAACCAAAACAGCATGCTATTGGTACAAAAATAGAGACATAGACCAAGGGAACAGAACAGAGAACCCAGATATAAAACCATCTCCCTACACCAAACTGATCTTTGACAAAGCAGACAACAGTGTACACTGGGGAAAAGAAGCCCTATTCAATAAATGGTTCTGGGAAATCAGGTAGCCATATGCAGAAGAATGAAATAGGACCTCTGCTTCTCAGCACTCACAAAAATTAATTCAAGATGGACAAAAGACTTAGATCTAAGGCATGAAATCATAAGAATTCTGCAGGAAGATGTAGGGAAAACTCTTGGCATAGGCAAAGAATTTATGAAAAATACCCCACTGGCAATCATGGCAACAACAAAAACTAATAAATGGGATTTGATTAAACTAAAAAGCTTAGTGAAAACCAAACTTGAGAGTTGGAAGGGTTGTGCTGATTAGGAAATCAATCAGGTGATGTGAGGAATAAGACGTTCTCAGAAGTGTTAAAAAGGAGGTGAGGAATAAGAGTATAAGGGCAGACCTGAGGGAAGGGCAGTTGTAACATTGTAGTTTGTTTAAATGATGTAAATACCAATCAGTATGTGAATTAGATTTTTATGTCCAAAGGAATTTCAGATATTCAAAACTGCCTTTTATTTATGTGAGACTGGCTTAATGCTGTCACAGATTATTCATTTGAAGTAGATAATGGACTGTGGAAAGTGAAGGCCCATGACTTTTAACAGAAGCTTGACAAATTTGCTGCCACTTAATCCCTTTGATGAGATTTATGATGAGTTTTGTCATTCCTTGGATGCAACATTAAATCAAAAGATTTTATATATAAGGCTAGACTGACCTACAGTCTTTTCTTTGTCTATATAGCCTACAGGCCTGCCCTTTTCCTTCTTCCCTCATAAGGCTAACCTAAAATTTACTTGCCATCTTCTTCTGAAGAATTAATGCAATTCTGGTCATACCAGATATACTCTGGATAAAATTGTTTTAACAAAAAGTTAAGAGATTTAACATAAGGAAGACCTGAGATGAAAAAATTAATAATGTAAGAAAGATATTACTAAAAATAAATTTAGGACAAGTCATTTTGAGAGACAAGAATTCACCAAAGAAAAAGGTTTTACTTGCTGATTTATTGGGAGTAGACTAATCCTGAACCATTTCCAAGAAGTTGTAATAATAGTGACTATGGATGTACGTGATGACTTCTTCAACGATGAGGGGAATGATGCAGTATTTGTCACTGAGCGTTAGTACAATAAGAGAGTGAAGAAAAAAACCTACATTTCCAGACTTCTTGTTGTAGGTAATATTAATAGAAAATTTGGGGCCGGGCGCGGTGGCTCACGCCTGTAATCCTAGCACTCTGGGAGGCCGAGGTGGGCGGATCGTTTGAGCTCAGGAGTTCGAGACCAGCCTGAGCAAGAGCGAGACCCCATCTCTACTAAAAATAGAAAGAAATTATATGGACAGCTAAAAATATATATAGAAAAAATTAGCCGGGCATGGTGGTGCATGCCTGTAGTCCCAGCTACTCGGGAGGCTGAGACAGGAGGATCCCTTGAGCTCAGGAGTTTGAGGTTGCTGTGAGCTAGGCTGACGCCACGGCACTCACTCTAGCCTGGGCAACAGAGTGAGACTCTGTCTCAAAAAAAAAAAAAGAAAAGAAAATTTGGGGGAAGTACCAAAAGTTGTTGACAGATTGTATGTATATATACATACTACATATCTACTTTGAAATGTCTAGTAAATAACCTATTTTGAGCCACAGTACAAATCTAGCAAAGTTGTTGAATGGTTTTTCTACCTGAATTCTGAAAAGGAATCAAGACTTTATATTTGGAATGCCAAAGAAGAATTTTAAATGAAAAGTAAGAAAGGCAGCCACAGAAGGTACAACTTGAGCATTGACCTTTGTTAGAAGAAACTTTATTCAGCCAAGAGCACAGATGATTTTTAATGAAATGAGTAAAAGAACCCTTTTTCTAAATTTAAGAATTTTTGTCGTTAAAATGTTACCCTGTTACTTTAAGTAAAAGGTAAGTTATAGTTGATTTGTTCAGCTCTTCTTGGCCTCAACATGTGGAATCAATTGAAGGGAAATATGATGAAAGTTCATACTGATTCAGAGGTTTATTGTTTGCTTTTTATCAAGTGGAGATTTATACCCATGTAGACATAACCATTGACTTTCACTGTTCATGGAGAGGACAGATCAGTTATTGACTAGTTTTCTCTTTGGATTCCTTACATTATGTTTAAGGTAGATAATAAAGCAATGACTGATTTATCTAAAGAAAAGAGTGGAGATTTTAAAAATTCAACCTCTGATTTTCAGTTTCCATATTATACTCAGACTTCATTGCTTCACTCACAACCAGTTCCTATCTTCAACTTTATGTAGTGATATTTCCTGTGTAGTTTGATTTTTCTTTTTATGTTTAATGAGAATGGTTTTAGGTGTTTTTTAAAAAAAGTTGACATTTTCAGCATGTGTTACAAGAGCTAGGATGACCATACCCATAGATTAAGCGGAACTCTTTAGCGGATGACTGTTCTCTAGAAATGACTGAAGAGCTCAAATCCCAGTTGTATATCCATCAATGCCCCTAGGACAAATTTGAGATGCCCATAGGCACAAAGCTAGTAGCTAAGAAAAGATAGAGTAACGGATCCGTGAGGACTGTAATGATGATGGTGAGGATATGGAAGATAAAGATGATGATGATGGTAGTGGCACTGTCAGCTGATGTTACTGGGTACTTATTATGTGCTGAAGACCATGCCAGGTGCTTTCCATACATTCAAGCTGAATGTCCCCTGACATTTTCATACTTTCTATAATTCCATCACTTTTCTGGGTAGTAATGAGCCAGAAAAGTGTTCTAGATTAAAATTACCCTCTGTACTTGCCCTTGAGGCAAAGAAAACAATGAGAAGATATATGAAGTGAGCACTATGCAGAAACAAAAAAAAACAGCCTAAAACTTCAAGTTCTAGCCAGACAGCCCAGTCCCTAGATGGTATTTAAGACTCATAAATTTTCTAAGTTCTTTGAATTTAAGACCTATATCTAACAAAATCTCACCCCTTTTCTTCTTCCTTTTGTGTAATTCTGATTCTGATATTCTGTCTCTGGGTACTCAGAAAACATTTAATGCTGATTTTTAAATCTGAATTATTTTATGTTTATAAGGCTTAGTTTATAACACAACTGTAATCAAGAACATGATGAAAGCATATGTATTTGTTGAGACTAACTTGATTTTTCTCTGAATATTTTATTCCTAATGTTTTGTTACAAGTTTAGACTCTTTTCCTGTACTGCTCCAGGCTAAATAAATCTTAGCAGTGTTAATGTAAATCTTCATTCTCAGGCTTGCTTCATATTTTTTATAATCCAGAAGGAAAACTCAATTTTTACTTACAAATTTTAATTCTGGGTTGTGATATCATATATATACAATAGAAATAGTATTTCAAATTTCTGATCTTACATAAATCAGGCAGTTTCTGAGTTAGCAACTTTTATATTTACTTGAAAAGTTGAGGAATGGAAAGATAAAAGACAGTATTGGTGAGGCACAGTAGCTCACGCCTGTAATCCTAGCACTTTGGAAGGCTGAGGCAGGAGTATTGCTTGAGGCCAGGAGTTCGAGATCAGCCTGCGCAAGAGTAAGACCCCATCTCTACAAAAATTAGCTGGGTGTGGTGGTGAATGCCTGTGGTCCCCACTACTTGGGAGGCTAAGGCAGGAGGATCGCTTGAGCCCAGGAATTTGAGGTTGCAGTGAGCTATGATGATGTCACTGCACTCTAGCCCAGGTAACAGAGCAAGACCCTGTCTCAAAAAAGAGAAAAAAGACAGTATTACAGAATGATCATATAATAACCATAGCTATTGTTCTTGCTACTGATAAGCCTGTTTGTATTCTCACCTTTCTTTTGTAGGTGGTTGCCTATCACTATTGCCAAGCAGATAATGCCTACACCTGCCTGGTACCAGAATTTGTCCACAATGTTGCTGCCCTGCTCTGCCGCTCACCTCAGCTGACAGCCTATCGGGAGCAACTTCTTCGAGAGCCTCATCTGCAGAGCATGCTGAGCCTGCGGTCCTGTGTTCAAGACCCCATGGCCTCCTTCAGGAGGGGAGTCCTGGAGCCCCTGGAGAATCTCCACAAAGGTACAGATAAGGTTCAAAGGAGGTGAAACATGGAGGCTTTGGAGCTCAAGGTCACCTCAGTCATGCTATAGAAATGACTGTTTTTATCACATTGCCAAAACTAAATGTTCCATACCTGATGTCCTATAGGATACAGTTAACAGATAAAAGATTTTACTTAGGGGGGAAAAAAAAACAAATTCCTGCATTAACTGCCGCTTCTTCCTTTCTTTATATAAATTTTCATTCTCGTTTCTAAATATAATACCCTTTTTTTGGACTAAAGGTAACAGAGCTTTCAGTCCTTTCTGTGGAGTTCAAATAAGTCAGTAAAGTTATGGCTCCAACTTAGTGTTGTGGAGTTTCTATGCTTAGAAATCTCCCCAGTCTTTACGTAATATGTATTACCACATCAGTTCAGGTAAAGTGGAATAGCATCCAGGATTGCACAAGCCTGTGTATGTACTAGAAATCACTTAATTCTACACTCTAAAAGATATTTCCAAGGTATAAGGATATTTTATAGTACATAAATTATATCTTAGGAAAGCTGTTATTTTTAAAAAGTGGAAAAAAATTAAATGGACTCCATCTCCCACTCTCATTCATGCCTTTCCTCCCTTTTCCCTCTGCAGTTGCAGTGTCAGCTGTGGCCTAAGTGCAACCATTCATGGTGCATACCTTCATAAGTCTTTCTGCCCCATACCCTTAACAATGTTTCTCAGTGCTGGAATCCAAAAAGGTTTTGAGCACGCATGAGATTCCTGAGCAAGCATGCTTATTCCTGAGAGACTTATATACCTTTCTCAAGGGTTTTAGAAGTACTTATAAGATAAAGGTGATTATAATTTCTCTGGGCCATCATCTGCAGTTATTTCAGCTTCCATGCTGGTTATTTGGATATCAAAATTTCTCTTTTTTCTCTGATGACCTCTGTCTCTATCTCTGCTACCTATTACCTTGACTATACCCTAAACCTGTTTAAACCTTGGAGTTTCTCCACAAGTATTGCTAAGCACATTTCCCGTACAGTCAGTCAAGCTCTAAAACCTGTTAATTCTTCCTTCACGATGTTTCTCACATCCATCTCATTTATTTCTACCATTATTATCCCGAGAGCTATTCAGCTGCCCATGATGTCATATCTATATTATGACCCCTTCCCGGTCTTATGTGGTTCTCTGGTTTAATGTTTCTTTCACATCATAACACACTTAGAAAATTATAAAAATTTGTACAGCATACTAGGATAAAAATGTATGACTCTTCATGGCTGAACATGACTAGCCCTGAGGCTACAGCTGTATGAGGCCTCAGATTCCCTGAGGGCTGAATTTTAAGCACACCTCTAACCCATTCATGGCATGCCTGGTCGGGGAGCTCTCTCCAGTCTTCCAGGTAAAGTTTCATAGAGCATTTCTCTGATCACATAATTTCCCAGTTCAGAATCCAATGATTCCTTATTGCCTACTGAATTAACTTCTAGCTCCTTAATCTAATAGTCAAGATACTTGATGGCCAGCATGTAAGCTACTTTTCAACCTTATTATTCATTTTTATCCTTATGTACCCTGTGTTTAAAACATGGCTGCAAATTCTTTGGCATTACTTCCATTGAGAGTTAAGGTCTGTGTCTCCTCCCCTTATATCTGGGCAGGCTTGTGCCTGCTTTAGACTACAAAGTGATGCTATGGGACATCTGAGACTAGATCATAAATAGCTATGCAGTTTCCATCTTGTCCACTGAAACACTTGCATTTGGAGGCATGTGTTGCCATGTGAGAAGTCTGACTGTCCTAAGTTCACCATGCTGTGGAGAAGTACAAACTATACGGAGAGTCCAAGCAACTGCTCCAGTCTTCTTCAAGTCGTTCCAGATGTACCAAACGTATCACTGAGGAAGCCCCCAAGTGATTCCAACTTCTAGCCCCCACCTCAACCATTCAAGTAACCCCTGGCTGTTTTCAGTAGCATCAAAAAAACATATTACTTAAGAATGAATTTTTAAAAGATGTGTAAGAGCTCCATAGTGAAAGCACAGTGAAAACATTGCAAAGTGAAATTAAAGAATTTAGTAAATGGGCTTAGGTAAATCTTAGCTAGTTCCAAGCGGTTCCTCTCTCTTCCTTAACTCTTCCTTAATACTTTTGTTCATTTGTTTGTTGGTTGGCTGGTTTTGGTTTTTTTTTTTTTTTTTTTTTTTTTTGAGACAAGATCTCACTATGTTGCTTATGCTGGTCTTGAACTCCTGGGCTCAAAGGATTGCCCGACCTCAGCTTCCCCAGTATGTGGGGCTGCAGGTGCATACCACCACACCTGGCTATTCTTAATACTTCGGACTCCCTAGAGCAATATTGTATTTTCTTAGTGCTGTGTCATCTAGAATGCCATTTCATTAATAATCATTGTTAAAAGTTTTAGCTGGAATCCATAGTTCATTTCTCTGCCTAAAAAGTTGCCAAATCAAAGTAATAGTTAAAACTCTTCATAATTCGAGAACTGACGTGTAGTATTCAGGATATTGAAATTAAATTCCTTTATATAAACCTTATGTTTAGGGGGAAAATATAAAGGCTTATTAATCATTGCAAAAGATCTGTATATTTTCAATTGTGAAACCAAAATAATATGTACAGTTTCGATTGATCTTGTCTTTTAAAGGCACAGCCAATCTTGTACAGAAATCAACAGACTTTTTCTTGTGTCCCCAGCTCTATCTTCTTTTTCCTCCTCAGATAAAACCTATTTCTCACTTCAAGTATCCAGTGATTTTTATGCTCTTCCCTCTGCTTTCTTCCCTTTAGAACTGCAGTCCCCACCTCTAGGCATGGGGGTCCATGGTCTGTTAGGAACCTGGGCCACACAGCAGGAGGTGAGCAGCGGGAGCGAAGCTTCATCTGTATTTATGCTGCTCCCCAGCACTAGCATCACCGCCTCAGCTCCACCTCAGATCATCAGGCCTTAGATTCTCATAAGGAGCATGCAACCTAGATCCCTCACATGCACAGTTTACAGTAGAGAATCTATGAGAATTTAATGCTGCTGCTGATCTGACAGGAGGTGGAGCTTTTGCGGTGATACGAGCAATGGGGAGCAGCTGTAAATACAGATGAAGCTTCCCTTGCTAGCCCACCACTCACCTCTTGCTTGGCGGCCCAGTTCCTAATAGGCCACAGACTGGTATCGTTCTACGGCCTGAGGGTTGGGGACCTCAGGTCTAAGAAGCTGCTAGGATCTTGGGATCTAACCTGCCTCATTCAGGTCTATCTGTTTGGCTGGGATTCCTTTTCTCTGTTCCTCCATCCCTTCCTTCCCACTACACATTCACATGTAGTCCTAAATACTACTTTAGACTTTAAATTAGACCTTTTTTGGGAAATTCTCATAAGAATATATGATACTATTCTCTTTAATGCTATGAGATTAAAAAAAAAAAAAAAAAACCCAGAACACATTTCTTTTCACTTTTCCATGTGTAACAGAAAAATTAATTTCCATGTAGCAAATTTTCATAACTCCAGTGTTCAGGCTGTCTCACAACTGTTAACATGGGGATTTCTGAAAATGATGATATATATACTCATATGTGACAAAAGCTTTCACATCTGATGAAAAGCAAAATAAATATACTAAATGAATTATTCCATGGCTTTATAATATTAATTATGTACCTTGAGCATTCGATAAACACATGAGAGGCCTTTTCTAATTTTTTTTTTCCAAACAGATATGTGATCAGAGACCCAATAAGAACTCATCCACTTGGTAGTTATTAAGTAATTTGTTTCTTTCTATCTCAGAGAGAAAAATCCCAGATGAAGATTTCATCATTTTAATTGATGGATTAAATGAAGCAGAATTTCACAAACCGGATTATGGGGATACAATTGTATCATTTCTGAGTAAAATGATTGGAAAATTTCCTTCTTGGCTCAAACTAATTGTAACAGTTAGGACCAGTTTACAGGTATGTGTTTGTTTGCTGTTAAACCATAAATTATTTCCCTTGGAAAGGACATAAACTGAAAAAGTTCTAGGTCACAATTCCCTTAGTGACAATGCTTTCTAAACCTCTACCATATCTTAGAGCATTAGCAATAATAATTCTCAAAGAATTGTTGTATTTTGAGAGTAAGAGATATAATCTAGAAAGAACATTCTCTGTAACTCCCAGATCCCCATTCCCATTGCCTTGGATGAGGTTTGATAAAATGTCCCTCAAAATAACATGAAAAGAAATTCCATTTTTCTAGACTCTACTGAGGACAACAGTGCAAAGAAAGTCTCTAACACTTTGACTTTTGTTTCACTTTTATCATTTAATGCTATGCAAAATGCAGTTCAGTCTACAGTCTAGAGTCACATTTTGTCATTCCTCCATCTGCTTCTACTTGAACAACTTTCTGTAGCATGAAGGTGGACTTTTCTTCTGTATATACCCTCCTCTAACAAATGTGGGCAATACTAGGGCCTTAGATTAAATTTACTACAACTGGGAGATAAGTGGGTTTTTTTTCCTAATTACCTTCCCTGCTCACTCACAGGACACTTAATGGCCTAGAAGGAGGACCAGGAATGTGGGATGAGCCTGTAAAAATATATGGGCTAAAAATAAATAACTCCACCTTCTCCACGATTCTCTTTGTAGCTGAATTGATATCTCCCATTCTTTTACATATTCACACTTGGTTTGGAACAGTGTTTTTCACCCTTTTTTCTGTTTTACATCATATACCCATCCCACTATTTTCATGCAACCCCCTTATAATAAGTACTACTGCACAGAAAATAGTCTGTGCATTTAAGTCCCTTCTTTTCCCTTCTCCTGAGCATTTAGTGTTATTCCTATATATTGACCAATTAGCTTTACTGCTTTCCATGATCAGAAACTACATTTCTAATCCTGTCCACCACCTCACATATGTTTATTACCAATCTGAAAGTAATTTGAGTTAAAGAATGTGGATGAATCACCATCAATGTATCTTTACAACTAAAAAATTATACAACCTATCATTATTGGTGAGTAGCTTGGTTGTTAAAGATGAAGGATGAATAAAAGAAACCTCCAGGAACACAATCTCTGACTACTTTTACCAAATGTATGCTTAGGAGATGTTATCCTCATACCTGTTTTCACATAATATCATGTGCAATCTCAAAAGAAATTTTAAGTATATCTGGGTAGAGCAGATGACTTTAAATTTTCAGCTATGCCAAAAAAACAGAAAAATTTCCATACACATTAGTCTACAAAGTCCAAATTTCAGTGTCTTCATGGATAGAGACCTATAGTAACTTCCCACATACTCCCTTCACTTCAACTAAGAATTTTTAAAAATTATTTTCTCTCAGTTCTGACAGTGAAATAATTCATAAGTTTTAAAAAAGGAGCCCTCACATTTGATCATTCATTATTTCCACATTTTTTAAGTACTTAAGAGTATTTCAGGCACTGTTCTAGGGCCTGGGAACTCAACAATGAACGAGACAGACAATATCCCTGCCCTCAAAAAGGCTATATTCTAGTAAGGAACACAAGCAATAAATAAGTAAAAAGTTAAACATATACTAAAATTATAGGTAGTGTTAAGTGCTATGAAGGAAAATAAAATAGGTAAAGGGATAAATGGAGATAGTAGTTGTTTTAGATAGAGTAGGTAGGAAAGGTCCCTCCAGGGAGCCTTATTAAGTGATGAGATCTGATATACCTTTTAAAAAATCTCTACTGGTTGTCTAGATAATTATAGGGTATCAAGAATGGAAGCAGAATACAAGTGAAAGATGATGGTGGCTTAGACTAGAGTGGTAATGGCAGAGACCATGTGAAGTGGTCATATTTGAACTGTATTTTGAAGGCAAGTAAAAGGACATGGTGATGGGCTGAATGTGAGTGTGAGCAAGAGAGAAGATTCAGGAATGAATCCCTGGTTTTTGGTGAGCAAATGGGTGAATGATGATTTGAGGAAAAGAGAAAGATCACAGATAGTTCCTAGGATTTGGTCATAGAGTCAATGGAAGTGCCATTTATTGACACAGGGAAAGTTTTGTGGTTGGGGACAGAATTTAGTAGTTCTAATTTGGTCACATTAGGTTTGTCTATAAAACATCCTAGTGTAAATGTTCAGTAGACAGAGATGTAAGATGGGAACTCAGGGGAGGTAACTAAGCTGGAAACAAAGTTAGGCATCATCCACACATAGGTGATATCCACATATAGATGGGACTAAATAAACTGTTTTAGGGAAGAAGAATGGCTGGAGAAGAGAAAAGATTGGAGACTTGAGCCCTGGATAGGTTGGGAAATGAAAGAGGAGCCAGCATAAAAGGCTAGATAAGAGTGGCAAATGTGCTCAGATGGAAATGAGGGGGACATGCTATGGAAGCAAACTACAGAAAGTGACTCCCTCAAAAAAAAAAAGTACAGAAAGGTATGATCAGCTGTGTCAAACACTGCTGAGAGGTTCAGGAAGATTAGAACTAAAACTTGATTATTGGATTTGGCAAGATGAAGATTACTGATAACCTTCACAAGAAACCATTTCAGTGAAGTGTTGTGGGTGAAGCCTGATTGGAACAAATGGAGGCGAGAATGGGAAGAGAGGAGTTAGAAATAGCAAGTAGAGAAAATTCATCTGTGAAGTTTTGCTAAAAATAGGAACAGAGATATAGAGTAGTAGCTGGAGGGAGGAATATGGGGTTCATGTCTGTGTGATCTGAGAAGAAATTGATGCCAGAAAGAGAATGGATACTTGCAGGAGGAAAGTCCATAAGTAAATAGGAAGGATGGAATCTAGTATATGAGTCATCACAAAGCCCTATCACCTTCCCCCAATATAATTTCCAAGCAGATCATCAAGGTGCCAAACTTCCTACTATTAGAAGCCTCCCTTTCAGCTAAGACATCTCCAGAAGAACTACATTTAAAATGTAGTCATTTTATTCGGAGAGGTAGTAAGCCATGTTTTTCTATGGCATTCTTTAAATCCTTATGCATTTTTCTTACAGAATTGTACTTTGGCGTCATGCCTTTGTTTACACTGAGAAAAATTACAACAAAAGAGTTATATAGCACTCCATTTTCTTTTTATTTTAGAAAAGAATATTGACCATGAAATCACTCCTAAAGTACCCATTACAAAGCCCCATAAAAAATTACCTTAGTCTCAATATTAGGAAAAGTTGTGTCCCTCCCATGCAACTGATTTGTTTTAATTTATGGATACTAATACTTGATCATGTTTTCCTCTTTTCTTTGGCCATTCAGAAGTTCAGAATAAATTGGTGGACGTCATAGTTTATCACGAGAGTTAGGGAAAACTGAAGGTCTATCTGTCTGTCTCTCTCTCTCCATCTGTTTTAGGAAATTACCAAGCTGCTGCCTTTCCATAGGATTTTTTTGGATCGACTAGAAGAGAATGAAGCCATAGACCAGGACCTGCAGGCTTACATCCTGCACCGGATACACAGCAGCTCAGAGATCCAGAATAACATTTCACTAAATGGCAAAATGGATAATACTACATTTGGCAAACTCAGTTCTCATCTCAAGACCCTCAGTCAAGGGTCCTATCTATACCTGAAACTCACATTTGACCTCATAGAAAAAGGCTATCTAGTGTTAAAGAGCTCTAGCTACAAAGTAGTTCCTGTTTCGCTCTCAGAGGTTTATTTACTCCAGTGCAATATGAAGTTCCCAACCCAGTCTTCCTTTGACCGGGTAATGCCTCTCCTGAATGTGGCAGTGGCCTCTCTCCACCCACTGACTGATGAGCATATCTTCCAGGCCATCAATGCTGGTAGCATTGAAGGCACACTAGAATGGGAGGATTTTCAGCAGAGAATGGAGAACCTATCCATGTTCCTAATCAAACGCAGAGACATGACTCGTATGTTTGTACATCCTTCTTTCCGAGAATGGCTTATCTGGAGAGAAGAAGGAGAGAAAACCAAATTTCTGTGTGATCCCAGGTAAGACTAAGATCTATGATAAGCAATTCTGAACCTATTTTGTATTTATTGCATGGAGCATGGGTATTGAAATTAGTGAGAAGTGTTCTTCATTGAACATTTCACATAGAGGAGACATCTCTGTTTTTTCCCAAGGCAAGGCTATAATAAGGTTAACTAATTCATTTTCTCACAATGTTATTTCTTTAAGACTCAGTTATCTGCATAGATATTTAGAATGCTACCCTCCATTCCTATGCTTTCCTAAACAATTTTCACTGACCCCAGTAGGGATCAAAGGCTACAGTTAATTTAGCCATTTAACAGACTGCCTCAGTATTCTTCAGACATGAAAAAAGAATTGATATATTGTTCATCTCTTTGACTTAGAACAGAATCATTTAAAAGCCTTATCATCATTAAAGTCACCAATGGCTAACCCCAGTAAAGTCCAGCCACTGCTAAGATTGATAGTGGAAAATGGTATCTTAAACCTCATAGCTGAAAAAGGTTTCAAGAAATCAGCTGGTCTGTCCACTCTGCCTTTAGATAAATAAGGTGGCATTATCACCATTTTTCTATAAAGGTGTTAAGATACTGAATCAACTTGCACAAAGTCATGAAGTTAATAGTGGGAGAAGAAAGGAGGGACTAGAATAGGGATGGCAAATACACGGTATAAACCACCAGTTCTCCATCCCATACACATGGAAGATGTCACTGATTTACCCCCAGCCCTCTTTCCCAGTGAACTTGACCCTGACTCGAAAGTCTTTCTTAACTCGACAAACCAGACTAGATTCGAAACCATTTCCCATTCTATTGGATAGAACCTAGTTCTCTGGCATCCTAGTGGGGTGTGCTTTCTACTCTGCCACACTAACATTTTAAAAGAATTATGCCTTTAATAAAGTAGATGTTTTCAAATGCCAGGTATATTACTGATTTCCTGGAAACAAAGAACACACCAACGACAATAGTTGGCAGATGCAGACCTTATTTTGGCTCAAAAAGAAGATAAGCCAGATTTGACTATGCCTCACACTATGACTCATCAGAGAGACTAAAACTCTCTGATCCTGTTGGGGTTTTATTACCCTTGTGACCATGTCCTGCACCAAGCCTTATTAGAGACCACTGTGCTTGTGGGCATGCTGCTCAGCCTACTTCATGCTGATTCATCAGAAACTTTAGTTCCAGATTCTGATGAAGATAATAAACCAAGCAGTAGATTTTGTGGTATTTTCTCTGAGAGGGAAACTTTTTAAACAAACATGCTGTTTGTTTAAACAGCAAAGTGGAAGGGACATAAACTTTTGAGTCGTATTACCTGCATATAAATCCTTCCTCTTCTAGGAACTGTGACCTTCGAAAAAATAATATAATGTTTCTAAAACTTAGTTTTCTTATCTACATATGACCAATAATAATGCCTTCTTCCTAGAGTTGGTGAGAATTAAGTGAAGTCATATAGTACATAGTACAAAGAATGTGTTCAGGGCATGTTCTTTTTCCTCCCCTCCCTTTGCAGTAATAGACTCTTTAGGTATACCTTGACTAAATCCTGTGGCTAATTGGAGAGCAGCTGTCCAGTAATCTGCTATTAGCATTTTTAGCACCAGATTTAAAAGAGAAACAAAAAAAACATAGTCTGAGTCTTTTCTATGAATTGTATGGCATCCCCAAAAGGATTTTACTATAAATCCTACTAGTATTGCTGCTGATGCTTATATATAGAGTTGGCAACTATATATTTAAGAAAAAGAGACTAATCTAGAATTGCCTAATAAACACTTTAAGATCAGTAACCAGAGACACTTTGCTAGCTGGTCTGGGACCTCAGATCCTGGGACATCTCAGAGGCTTGAAAACTAAGGTCCAGGGTAGCCGACTACCACTGAATTAACAGTATCCCTACAATAGATGAAATTCTCAGTGGCCCTCAAAGAAGAAAATACAGTTTTTATGCAGCTATACCATGCCTATACAGGCTTACCTTCTTGACATTGTTTATTAACTAGGAGTCTTGCAACAACAGCCTGACTCACTGTGACAAGAAGAGCAAACACTTCTAACTTCAAATGCTGTAGAGTCTGTTCCCTGGTGGTTGAATATCACAGCTGCTAAGAAATCATCATATTTCACTTAATGACAGAACAAAATTATGAACAGCATGAGGGGTTATCAAAAAAGCTTCCTTAGATTTCATTTCAGTTGGAATTCAGCCTTCTCCTCAGAACTGCCTGGCACCAGCCTTGTTACTAAAGTATTGAAGTATTGATCCCAGAGCTTGAGTCCCCCTGGGTCAATGAGATGGAAATTCACTAGGAATTTAATGCTATTGGCAAAGTCCAAGCTGGCCTTTCAAAGAAACTGGCTGCAACTGCTTTCCATTTCAGGCAAGTCTGATCAGCAAGACTCTAACCAGGCAGGGTTTGTCCTTGTGGCCTTCAGCCTGTACTTCTTGCACACTGTTTCCCCTTCTGTTTTCCACTTTCTCTCCAACTTCTCTCTAGAGCTCTGATGTATTTCAGTAGACCAGGGGAGACCAACTCAACGCCTCTGAAATCACACCAGGTAAACCAGTGCCTGACATGTAAATCTCTGTGGTATAAGGAGAGCTCCCAGATGCAACACAACATTCTTATCTCTTCTAGTCCATTTTCCTGGGCTTTCAACACTCAGTTGTTCACCCTGAACTTGTTGACCTTATTAGGGAATTAGACACAGATGATAATATTCTACTGATGCCAAAAAGTAGATCTTCTTCAAAAATAGGCCACCCAAGGAGGTAGCTTCTGCCCGAGTTGAAAAAATAATCTGAGGATGGTGCTAGAAAAGGGAAATAGCAGAGCCAGAGGTCAGTGCTACAGCTGAGATTGAGTTTTATTTTAAATATCAGACTGCCTGTTGTCCTAGAATTTGGGCAGAGAATTGCCATATCAGAGACAATGACCTAATATTGCATAGGTATATATTTATCATAGGAAGAAATGAGTTATAATGTCTTTTCTTGGGTTGGTAACAGGGTGGGGTGTGTGTGTGTGTGTGCGCGTGCGCGCGCGCACACATGTTCATCAAACTCTAAGCAAAGTATCACTGAAGAATCTTTTATGATACCAAAACATCTAAGATTTTGGATTTGCATTCTAGATAAAAGTATGCCCCTTGAAGCACTCACAAACCGTAGACCACACCAGCCTATTCTACTTTCTGTTTTCCACTGTTCACCACTGTCATCCTTCATACCCTGAACTTAATCTGTCCTATGTTTTAATCCTTTGGGCACGGAGATATCAGGTTAACTCACTAATCCAATAAACTAATCCCTGCTATCATGCTAATAGTAGGGAGATGGAAAACCCATTTGTACATTTTCAATAAAGCATTTGAGAGAAGTAGTCACCAGCCCTTGTTATTATCCAACCTGTTAATGACTTCAATGGTTGAAATTTAAGGCTGGTAGACTAGACAATTGGGGCCCACCATCCCTGTGGTACTGTCCAATTACTGCTTAGTATTTCTACATAGGTTTAAGCTAGCTCTGAATAAATCTCCACTCTTTTTTCTGCTTCCTTTCCTCATTATCTCAATTTGTGTGATATCTAGCTTACCCTTCCATAGGAACAGCTCTCAGATTAACATTTTGATTTTAAAGTATGTATGTGTAAGATTTTGACATGGAGGTTAGAAGATTTAGCTGCCTTATTTTTAAATATTTGAATAAAACACAGAAAGCTTGTTGTGAACTTTATATAATAAGTCTTGAGCTGACACAACCGAATAATGTGGCTTCCTAATATGGAAGCCTAATTTTGTTTGACATGATTTTCTCAAACTAAGAGTAGCAAATCATATGGTGAGTGGAAAGGGGAAAAGGCTATACAAATCCTACCATACCTTATAGGGATAGTTGAGTACTTGAGTCTTTATGATCAGAGTTGATTGCTTGTAATAAATGGTTGGTTGAGATTTTTTTCCTGATTTATTTGACCATGTTAGTGAACTATACATTGGAAACCTGATGCTCCAAAATTCATGCCACAAAGCAAGGTGTCAGGAAAGAAGCAGCGTGTCTAAAGAAAAAATAGAGAGCATCCTCCCCAGAATGAAAATTAGCTATTCCAGGGGCCTGTACAACCTGATTTCTTGTAGAATACATGGGTTTGAAATGACCACAAAATGGTGAGTTACAGTTTGTGGTCATTTTGGTTTTTTAATCCAAACATGAGCCTCCAGGAAGGACGACATTTAAGCTTACCCTCACTGAAGCACAAACTCAAAGTCAGTGCTCCTGATAGCCATGGCAGTCTCCCACTACAAACCCTTAAGTTGGAGGATGGGTTCTGCTTTCTAAAAGCATTAGGAGAGAATTCAGCAAAGTGATGATGCATGGGAAGAAAAAAGAGGCTCTTAGAACTAAATCAGCCCTTAGGAGGTTTGGAAGAGAGGAGGTTTGGAAGAGCAAAGAGAAGGGAGGTGTACCAAACATTTTTACTAACACTTGACTATTAGTGGATGACCTTACCTCCCTGGAAATATTATCTCTTTAATCTCTTTTCGGGGTCTAGATCTGCTTCATTTGTAATTCTTGTCTATCTACCACTAAGGGGTCATCAGTCTTCTGATGTCATGATTTAGATGTGTGATTTCCAGGGAGAGATTTCATTGACTGTAATATTATTGGGGATTTATCTAATTTGCCAATGAACATTTTTTTCTGTATTATCTAAACCAGTTTCTAACCCTTTATTGGTTGGCATCAAGAATAAATTTGAGGCTCAAATCTGAAGTATTACTCTGATGATCCATGGTCATGTTTTTGTGATATGATGCAAAAGACAAATGAAATTTCCTGCAATGAAATCTAATGCATATTTTGGAATATGTCCAATTTACCAATGCATGAATGTCCTTCAACTTTCCAAATTTGTTTTCTCTCAACATAAATCATGGGATCTATACCTACTAGTCAAATAGGCAAACTGGTCCCATCTTTAAAACTGTCAGACTATCAGAAGATGGGCTGCAATAAATAATACTGTTTTTCTTTTCCAAATCCAAAGTGAAGTTTAGAAAAAGCTGATAATCAGAATTCTTCCCCAAACCCAGTTAAAACTAAGAACTACTTGTTTTTACTGTCATAAAAACTCACAAGAAGGCTGGGCACAGTGACTCACGCCTGTAATCCTAGCACTTGGGGAGGCCAAAGCAGGGGAGGATTCCTTGAGGCCAAGAGTTTGAGACCAGGCTGAGCAACATGCAAAACCCCATCTCTGCAAAAAATACAAACAAACTTAGCCAAGCATGGTAGTGTACACCTGTAGTCCCAGCTACTTGGGAGGCTGAGGCAGGAGGATCACTTGAGCCCATGAGTTTGAGGTTGCAGTGAGCTGTGATGATGCCACAGCACTCTAGCCTGGACAACAGAGTCAAACCCTGTCTCAAAAAAAAAAAAAACTACAACAACAAAAAACTTGTGAGAAGTTTGTTAAGTCATATACATACAGAGAAATAGTTCTGTCAATGATAAGATGGAGAGAGAGCATCATTTTATAACTTGTCAAGCATAAATGCATTTATTCATTCATAAAATATTTACGGAAGAGGCAACTAAGGAAAACACAGACTTGTATTCTTCCATATTGTTTGTGCTACAAGAAGGTAATACTGCTTTTTTATGTTTAAATATACATATGTAGCATTTTTAAAGATTAATATGTTCCATATAGCAAATACTGGTTAAAATAACTTCATCTAAAAATCTAAAATGAGGAGAAAGTGGGGCAAGTGACTAAGGGAAGTTTTTGATACTAAAAGTAGCATAGGAAATAGAGGCTAATTTGTCCTCTTAATGAGTCTCTGAAGCAACACTGGCTGAATCAAAAAATAAGAATCCCACAGGTTTTCCTAGGTTCTCAAACCAAGATTAACAGCATAACAATCAGGAGTTATTGCTGGCTTAGTGGGACATGACAGCACATTTTCTTTTTTGTAAGTAGAGCAGTTCACTCTAGAGATATCTCTAGAGACTTTCAAAAGCAGATCTCTACATTTAGTAATATCAACACTAATAGGCTTCTATCCTCTCAACCATAAGAACCCACAGCTATGAGACATGTATTTACTGTGGCCATCAGCATATCCAGTTGGTTCTACCACCCAAATTTTACTTGTAAGTATCCATTTATTTCCATCTCTACTGACCACATCCTGGGCTCTCATGTGGGTTACTTTAGCCTCCAAATTGGTCTCCCTTTTGCCCTCCTCCAATCCGTTCTCCATCAGCAGCCAGTGATTTTTTAAAATCACAAATCAGACCATGTTACCTCCTCCTGAAAATCCTTCATTGGCTTGTTACGGTTAGAATAAAATCAAAGCCAGATTGTTCAAAGCCCTATATTTATGGAGATAGCTTCTGCCTGCCTATCTGAATTAAGCTTATTCACTCTCCTTGTTAGTCACAATTTCCTGCCAGCTCCTAGAACTTGCACTTTCCCACCTCTGGGCCTTTGCACCTAATCCCCTCCATCTGGAGCTCACTTGCCCTGGCTCATCACACAGCAAGATCTCTCACTCCTCCTCCAGATCTCAGCTTAAAGGCCACCTTCTCAGAGAGACTTGTGCTTGTCACCTTATCTAAGTAAGTCCCACCTGGCTTTTATCTTAATCATAACAACCTCTTTATTTTCTTGCTAACACTTATTGCAATTTATTATTAATTTATTTTGTGTAAATGCTTATTGTCCACTTTCCCCTCTAGAATACGAGAGAGCTCAGTGAGGACAAGTACTTTCCTATCTTGCTCACCTTTGTTTTCCTAATGCTTAGTAGAGTGTCCGGCACATAGCACACAGTAAATATTTTCTTTAATAACAATGAGTGAACAAAGGAATTACAAATGGTACTGATTTTAAACTTGCAACTTAAAATAGTTGAGAAACTCTTCTCACAACTCAACAGATAATATCTTTTGTTCACTTTGTTACCTCTTACCATGCCGCAGGAGTAAGTGAAGACATGTATTTCAGCAGGCATTCAATGAACATTTATTAAGCAATATATTTAAGACTCTTTGTTAAGCACTGCTTGTGATACAAATGTAAGTAAGTTAGATCTGTCTGCCAGGACTTACAGGTTAGTGGTTTTAACAAACGCATTTATAACTAGCTATAATTCAAGGCAGGGTACTGAGCTGGGAGTATAAACAAAGAGTTGAGGGGCATGGAGGAGGGAGAGAGAAGTAATTAATCTTTGTGTGCTTCCTGTTGGTATTTCAAACAACTGCAACAATTCAGTGAAGTCATAGCTCTTCTGCCTCATGAAGCCCTGCCAACTGCCTAACAACTTCATTGTCAGGGCAGAGAGGAGATGTCCCTTTTCCTAGGACTGACGATATATTAACAAAAGAGAAAGGCAGTAAGAAGTGAGGCAGAGTGAAAGAAAGCAGTAAATTCCTATCTTCATTCTATGTTTACAAAGAAATAATGCTATTCCACCCATTTCTACAAAGGGCATACTTATAGTTTACTTTTATCGGGCTCTTACATTTCCATACTGAATATGAAGCAGTAGCACAAGGTAACTATAAATATATTTTGGACTCAGAATCCATGAGAAAGCCACGAAAAGAATATGCCAAAGCAGTTACTAACTGATAAGCTAAAGATGGAAGAAAGAATATTTGCAAAGACATATGGATACCATTTGCTGAGAGTAGATAGCAGCAAGCAGACTGTAAGGTACCAACCACCAAAGTTTAACTATAGGCAGAATTTGTAAGATGAGAGGTAAAAAAGATTAGGACTGTCAGACTGTTCTCGATATTTCAGTCATATTCACACTCATTTCACAGGCCAACAGTGACAACAGAAATACCTGCGAATTCAAGGTCGAATTGAATAGTGAATTGGAAAGTACATGTGGAAGTCTTTGCATTACTCTTTCTCATACCCATCTGCTTGGCTTTATTCATTCCTAAAACATTTATTGAGCTTCTCTTCTACACCAATGACTGTGTTAACCACTAGAGAAACTTAGGTGAATAAGACACCCCCTAACATGAAAGCCTTTACACATTGTAAAGGGAAGTCAGACATACAGCAACCAACAATAGTGCTAAAGTACAAAATACCATAGGAATGTAGACAAAAAGGAAATACTTTGCGGAAGAGGTGACATTCAAATTCAGCCTTGAAGGATGGGTTAAATTCCATGAAACAGCATAGGAATGGGAGAGCACTGTAGGCAGCAAAGGAAAGGTAATGACAGGAGCAAAAATGAGGAGGAATGTGAAAGTAGGAACCGCCTTTGGGGAATGTGAACAGCTAGGGTAGAATAAGATGCATGATCAGAACGAGAGAATGACGGGGGACGTCACTGGGAAAAAAGCCTTACGTGCCGTGTTTAAGGCTTTACGATTTAGGCTGTAGATAACAAGGAGACTCTATGACTTGTTGAGGCAGGGAACATAATGATCAGATAACTCTGATGTGAAAGATAACTGTGACAAGTAGTATATGGGAGATGAGCTGATGAAGAGGAGTGACTGTAGGTTGGGATACTAGTTATGAGATTTATAGCAATAGTCCAGGTAAGAAGTGCTAAGACCTATAATGTGAGAATAGAGAGCAAGGTATATGTGGGAGAGACATTTTGGAGATACTCAAAATCACTTGGTCTTTTTTTCTGTATGGAAGGTAAGGACAGAGGGATCAAAAATGACTTCAGAATTCATCTTGAATTATGGATGATAGTGATGCTATAACCCACATAGAACTTTCTGAATGGAGGAGAGGTTCTAGCATGAGCAAAGGCAGGTGGAGGAACAGGCTTATGGGGAGAAGGTGAGTCCGATTTTGGACATGTTCATAATGAATTGCTTCCAAGGAAGGATGCACATATGTAGAAATGTACATCAGTCTAGACAGTAGACAATGTGCGTCTAATTCAATGACATTAGAAAACAAAGAGAAGGCTCAAGGCAAGAGGTTATGGATTTGTGAGTTTGCAGCAAATACCTTACAGTGGAAGCCATAGGATCAAACAAGATCACCCAAGTTAAGAATATAAAACAGAAAATTTAGAAGCATGAAAACAGAATAGTTAAATGCTAGAAAAAGGTGATGAGCCAAATATAATTTAAAAGGGTAGAGTTAGAAGGAGAAACAAGAGAAAGCAAAGTCATGGAAGTCAAAGGAGAAGGCATGTTTCAAGGAGGAGATGCTTGCCAGTATCTTGTACTGCAAAAATGTAAAGGTTCAGAGGCCATTTGTGGCTTTTGCTAGAATACTGTGAGTAGAATGATTGATAACAGAAGTCAAATGTCCATAAGTTAAAAACTAAATGGGAAATGAAAAAGTGACAACCACTGACACAGACTGTGTTTATTTTTTCAAAATTTTAGCACTGAAGGAAGGGGAAGACTTGACCATGTTTGTAGATGTTTGGGAATGGGCAAATAAAGAGATAGAGGCAAAGGATGAAGAGGTGTAGAAACCTGGCTATCACAAGGGCAACTTAAAGTCCCTTCCTGCCCAGAGATGTAAAATGGTATAGCTAACCAGAACAAACCTTTCTGAACTTTTAGGAACCCACATCTTTTCAGTTCCCATACTAGTATTTCTACTAGGGGTTAGGAGCTACAGAAAATACTAAGAGCCTGGCTAGGAGATGCCTTTGTCCTTTTACAACTGGCAGAAAGTGAGGTAAAACGAGGGGGTGTTTGGCAAAAGCACTAACTTCTCCATGTCCTAAACAATGATTACCTGATGATATTATCTGAGTTTCTCAGAGGAGCTAATCTTATTTAAAATATGACTTTATCAGATCATCGTGTGAGTGCAAATGTAAAGACCCCTAGTAGCATAAGAGAAACATCCATTCAAAGCAGCTTCCTTCTTTCACCTTTAGTTCATGGTGGGCTCTGGTAGGGAATCTATCGATGATACCACAGTTTGAATCCTTTCAATTAACTGTCTTGTGAATTTTAAAAAATGATTTCATATTGGCTGGGGAAAAGTGGCAATTGTTAAGAACAGGGAGCCTTTTATACTGGCTGGCTAGTGGGGATAGAAAATGACTTATTACTGTCACAATGCCCAGGTACTCCTCTTCCTCTTCTTAGGGAGCCTACTCAGCTATCTTGTGGTAAGGTATAATAATTTCAGCTTGTTTCCAAATATCTAATTTATGAGAGTAATGTTTTAGTTTTTGCTTTTTTTCACTGACATTAGATAATTACTTCCTTAGTCTTCCTTCCTACTCTTTCTTCATCCTCCTATCCATCCCTCTGTTATCAGCCCCTCAAAAACTGATTTTTTTTTGTTTTACTTATGATAATGCTAACTACTAAAACAAACCCTAAAACTTCAGTGGTTTATCACAGTAAAAATTTATTTTTCATTCACATGAAGTCCAAAGGCACCATGTGGTTTGGAAGAGGTCTGCTCTGTACAGTCTTTTAGGGACCCAGGCTAAGGTGGAGGCTGTGCCGTCTTTAACACACTGCTTCCAAGGGTGTCTGCTGTCATCAGCTGGCAGATGGGGGAAGACACGTATAATATAAAGACACATTCCACAGCAGCACATATTATTTCTGCCCAAATTATAAGATAGAAAAGATAGGCTTTCGATTATAAGCAATTCCTTGCCTGCCAGCTTGCTATAACTATACCACTTTGTCACATCTGAGTATCACACAGAATATCAAAGCACCTAAGTGTTGTTCCTCTTAAACACTGAAGTGTTGTATATCTGAGTTCGTCTTCACAAGTGTTAATGAAACCTATGTGACTACACATTAGTGACTATGACTAGAACGATGAGAAAACATCCATGCTAGAAATATTCAAGTTTAGTTGTTAGCATGTTTCAGTGCTACAAATAGAAACTTTAAGACTGGTTATCTCCCTGGGGTGCCAAGTGAAAATCTATTAAAAAAAAACAAACATAATGTCATTGTATATTTTGTGTAAAACTGTTATCCAGCTTACCAAGTGTTAAATGGCGAGTGGGAGGAGTGATTCTTGCTTTAGAAAAGGATTTCTCTAAAAGGTTCCGTAGCTCTGACCTCTTGAGGTACAGGAAACAGGACCATCAAGTGACTGTAGCTCCTCACTGCCTTGTCACCCATAGTTGTGCAAGGGCGAGTATCATTTGTTTCCAGTAATTCATACCAAAGGGCCACTGGTTGATCGCTGCAAATGAGAATGGAAGTAGGATCTGCTCTCTACTATTCAGGTTACCACTTTCTCTGACTTTTGTCAAAGTATATATTAATACATCCAGGAGAGGGAAGGATCCTCAACTCTGACCTGTCATTTGTTCCCTCCTAAAATATCTAAAATCAAATATACCTTGAATGTAAGACTTTTATCCTCGCTCTGAAGACCTGTGGTCTACATAAGAAATTTATATTCTTCCTGTTAGCTTATCTAATTTCTTAGGGACAGATAACTCTGTCCTTATCCTTCCCCAGCCCCCTCACCTGAAGTCATACTTCCAAGTTTTCCTGCATTAACTAACACTGAATGGCATCCATACCTAGTAATTTTCCCCTGATCTGGGGATTTCTCTTTTGGCTGCAAAGGGGTAGGATATGGAGAGGTAAGGATCAAGGTTCAGGATAGGGTATCACAATGCACCCTGCTACAGACATTAAAGATTAAAGTTCTGTTTGAGCACACAGTCGTCTCCCTCTATATTTAAAGTCATTTAGAGTTACTGTCACTCCTTTAGTATGACATTGTGCTCGTTACTGTGGAGAGTACAAAAGAAATATAAAATATACTTCACTAAATATGTCTCACTTAAGTCTTACCAAAGTTCTGAGAGATAGGTACTACTATCCTTATCTTACAAAGAGGTTAAATAGCTTATCCTGGATTATAAAGCTTGTAAGTGGCAGAACTATGATTTGAACTTAGGTCCATTTGACTTTCAGAGATGAAGAGGCAGCACTGTGAATGCAGACAGGGAAATTTACAGGGTAACTGAATCATAAGGTGATCTCATTATATAAGCTATGTCGAAATAGTTGTGCTGTCCTTACCACTCCCCCTACCGTGGTCTTTATAACCACATTTGAACCCATATTAAAGTCGATTTTTATTAGCATTATGTTTAATTATAGGAGAAAGCATAGTGTGTTCAGTCATGTCTAAAATCATGTCATACTTATACCTGGGCTAGCTCTACCTTATTTCTTACTTACTGTCTCCCAAAGTGTCATCAAAATATATCAGAATTACTGGTTGCTGATTTTAATTATCTTAAGAATTCAGAGTTTATACTATACTATTGAATATATTATTCTCTGTAGTGGTAGATTTTTTCCACATAGATGTGCCCAGAAACAAAAACCGAGTAGCTGATCTTATCAATACGGGTAAATGGAACTAGGTTTCAAAAGAACTTGGCTTCTGATCTGAACTCTTACTTCCAAGCCGTGTGAGCTGGGATCTGTTCCTCAGTCTTGCTGAGTCTCAGTCAATTGTCTACCCTAATATTAGGAGTAATATTTACCTGGTATGCCTACAGTGTAGTATTTTTGTGAGAATCTAAAAATTGGTAAAGTATTTTGAAAATCATAAAATAACATGCAGTTTTAAGATATTATTACTTAGGCCGGGCGCGGTGGCTCACACCTGTAATCCTAGCACTCTGGGAGGCCGAGGTGGGCGGATCGTTTGAGCTCAGGAGTTCGAGACCAGCCTGAGCAAGAGCAAGACCCCATCTCTACTAAAAATAGAAAGAAATTATATGGACAACTAAAAATATATATAGAAAAAATTAGCCGGGCATGGTGGTGCATGCCTGTAGTCCCAACTACTCGGGAGGCTGAGACAGCAGGATCCCTTGAGCTCAGGAGTTTGAGGTTGCTGTGAGCGAGGCTGACGCCACGGCACTCACTCTAGCCTGAGCAACAGAGTGAGACTCTGTCTCAAAAAAAAAAAAGATATTATTACTTATTCATTCATTCTGCAGATATGCACTCCTATTACCTAGGCATACATACGTGAAAAGGCCTGGCTTTTGTCCTCAGTAGAGTCTAGAGGCAAAACTGACACGAAAACTGAGTGTCCTGCAGTGGGTGCCATAATGGAGATGTGTGCCAGGTACCACAGTAACCTAGGAAGAGAACCCCTGAGTCTATGAGGGGGCACCAGGAAAGGCCTCACAGCAGAGATGGTATGAACTAAGCCTTGAAGCATGAGAAATAGTTTTCCTGATGAACTAAACAGGAAAGAGAATTCTAGAAAGAAGGAAAACATGTTTGAACCTCTACAAATAATTTTCTCCATCTGGAATGGAGAGTACAAGGTGAGGAGGTAAAGACAAATAGACAAGGGAAAAAGTCAAGAATGCCTTTGAATACCATGCTAAGGAGTTTAAATTATGTATAAGAAGAAATATAAAGCCTGAAGAATTTTGATCAGGTTTCTGCAATGTGGATTATTCAGGTGGGATAGGGAATAGGCAGTGGAGAACAGAATGGAAAGAATTGAGATTCTTGCAATTATTCAGGTGAGAAAGTATAGAGAGGAAAAAAAACCTAGGTTTTATGCCTGAGGGACTGGCAGTATTTTAAAAATAAAGAAGTCTTAAGGAGGTTTAGTTTTTAAGGAAAGCACCAACTTCAAAAAGTGAGTTTCACTGATAGTGGTGGAAATAGAGAGATCCAGCAGGCAGAGAAGCAAAACTAAATCTCAGTGCTCAAGATATCACCGTGAGAGTCAGTATGTAATGTAAATTGCTGCTTCTCTTTGTGTCCTACACACCACAAGCTTTGAGTCCAATGGATTGATCAGAACCGTTCTTTTATGAATATTGTAGCGTGATTGCATTAAAAAAGAAATGAACTACACTTGTCACCTTCATCTTATCCTTGACCTTTATTGCTTACCATTTCTGCTCAGTGCCTGATCAACAACAAAAGCAAGCACTATCATCTCTACCTAGCTGAAATGAAGACTAGAAAAATGTAAATATCTTACTGGGATTTCTTAATTATGATAGTAAAAAGAAAAACTAGGGCAAAGTCAATTCCATATGTAACTGAAAATTCATTTCCTTGTCAGGTACAAGCTTTTTACCTTAATCCTAATAGGCATGGATTCTCATTAGTGGCCTACAGCACAAGTAGGCCTGGATCAGAGTGCTATATTTAAGAGTTCTAGTCACTATTGTACAGCCATGGATGAGTCATTTAAAGTAGTAATTCTTACAGCACAGAGGCTACAATAATTTCACTGTTAATAGCTGGATAGAATTTTGAGACCTTGAGAATAAGGCACTTAATAAATACTTCTCATTATTGTCTAACTTCCGTATGCTCTATTATAATAGCCTCTCAACCAAACTGAGCTTTCATGGGATAAATAAAAGTTCAGTGGCAATTTCCAGATTTCCACAGTTGTACGAAACAGCCCTGGGCTCAGAAAATGATACTGATGATTCCATGCAGACTACACTTGTCTGAGACATCCTCCCAATTAAATAACTTCTTTTCTATTACGGGTAAGTTTATCCTGTCAAACAAGGTGACTTGGTATCCACTACAATTTAGAAATTCCGTGAAGCCAAAGGTTAGAATTTCTTTTTAAAATCTTATTGGAATGAAATCTCTGTGAGATGATTCCTATGTAACATAGGAGCTATCCCATCCCCTATTCTCCAGGTTCTTTACTGAAGCTTTAAAAAAAAAAAAAAAATCAAAGAAGAAATAAAGAATGTGTTTGTTTTTCAGACTTCACTGTGAGATATCTTCAGATTAAACTTGGCTGAGTAGTATTTCAATATGAGAGAAAATCATCCAGTAGACATTTGGACCTCCTTTGAGGAAAGCATCACCATCAAAAATTCACTTGCTGCTTTTCCTTCCATTTGATTAATGCATTAGACTTGATCTTGGTTGTGAGATCATGTAACTGAGATATTGGTTACATTTCCCTTTTATATGGCACCCCAAGTGAAAAGAGTAGAAGAGTTGTGTTACCAGTGGCATTAAGAAGTCTGCTGACTACTAACCTGGTAAGCAGTAGACAGACAGTTCTAAGTATCCTCAATTCTTATAGGCTATTGTATCCTTTCTTTGATGTCAAATTTTCTCATCTAAAAAATTTTTACTGAGCATTTTTATATGCAAGTGGCTGTGTTAGACACTATGGAGGATATAAGTAATTCTGGTTTCTTTTCATAAATAGAAATACAACCCTGTATATCTATATATCATACATACATAGACATACATACATATACACTTAAAGAAGTATATCATTAGAATGCTTTGAGCTGAAAGAAACAAAATTCCAACTCAAATGGATTAAATAATAAAGAAATGTATTACTTTATATAACAAGAAGTGCAAAATTAGGGCAGCTAATAGGGTTCAAGCTCTATTTTTCTGCAATTCTTTTAGCCTAGCCCTCCTGTTGGCTTTGTCCTCAGGCCAGCTAACCACATGGTTTATGAAAGGGCCAAGACAGTTCTGGGCGTCATGGCTGGATAGGACAATATCCAGAGGCTGAAAAAAGAGCTTTCTCTTTCATGAACAGGTTGGGGATCTGTTAGCACAGAGATAAAGGGGAATGGATGCCATCAGGAAACTCAGCGTCTTGGAGGAGAGAGCATGTGACAGTATAAATACAGTACTAGAGGTATTCACAGTCTATACTGGTGGCACCAAAAAGAAAGTGCTCCACTCTCCTCAGCTGGTGGGAAAGGGTAGAGGCTTGGTACAGGCTTGGGGAAGAGATTGTTAATCCAGTTTGAGACATGTTGAGTTTGAGGTACTATGAGACCTTCAAATAGGGAAATCCAATAGAAATTTGGATATATACTCATCTAAAGCTGCGAAGAGAAGTCTAGATAGAGAAAAAGATATAGGATACAGGTGGCAGTAAAGGCTTTGAGGATAGATAAGCTAATCCAGAGAGAGGACAGACTGGGGCCAAAAATGAGATCCTGAGGAACATTGACATTTAAGTATGGGTGAAATAAGAGTTGCTGGCAGAGACAGAAAATGAAAATCTTTTAATGTCATCTGTGTGTGGGATGGGTATAAGCCAACTTGAAATGACATTTTGTGATATTCATGCATGTGATTTGGGTAAAGAGCTGCCTAAGAACCTTTTTTTTTTTTTTTTTAAGAGGTGGGGTCTCACTCTGTCATGCAGGCGGGAGTACAGTGACGTGATCATAGCTCTCTGCAGCTTCTAATTCCTGGGTTTGAGCGATCATCCTACCTAAGCCTCCCAAGTAGCTGGGACTACAGGCATGCACCACTATACCTGGCTAATTTTTTTTATAGTTTTGTAGAAATGGGGTCTCAATGTGTTGCTCAGACTGGTCTCAAACTCCTGGCCTCAAGCAATCCTCCTGCCTTGGCCTCCCAAAGTGCTGGGATTACAGGCATGCACCATGGCTCCTGGCTCTAGGAAACATTTAATACCCGTTATTTGTCCAGTAGCAGGTCCCCTTCCCCAGAAACTGGTTGAATGAGAATTTTGTTTGAAGTTGGCTGGATCTGAACACTCCCCCACCCAAAGCAGAATTAGGGCATTAAAATTTCTAAAATGAGTCTCTCTTTCTTTGCAGGAGTGGTCACACATTACTTGCCTTCTGGTTTTCCCGCCAAGAGGGAAAACTAAACCGACAGCAGACTATTGAACTGGGACATCACATCCTCAAAGCACACATTTTTAAGGTAATTAGGGAAGATGGAGCCTTTTTTTTTTTTTTTTTCCATCTCTAGCAGACTTTCCTTAACACCATGTGTATGAAACTACTCTTATTTCAGTGTAGTCCCTGCTTTCTGAAATTATTTTGCTAGAAAGTTGGTCCATCTCCTAAAATGTATGGCCTGTTCTTTCCTAGACCTTTAGAAAGAGAACTTCATTAGCCATCTCCCAATTTAATGGAGATAGGCTTTCCAGGAAATGTATGCATATAATCATTTAGGTAAGGAGCATAATACACACATATATGTGTGTGCTCCGTATATGACCTATCATCTCCTGAGGACAGTCATGTTGTAGCAATTAGTTGCATGTTTTCACAGTGTCTTAAAATCACTGAGAGCAGTTACTCTTTCAATTTATTCTGTAATTATTTTCGGGAAGGCTTTAATATTCCTATTGCTATGATTTTCAAACTATTTATCTAGAACCAACAATAACCTTCATTGGAGCTACTTCCCCTAATCTCTCCTCAAATTGTAATCCCAGTTTTTCTCGCAGTAATTTAAAAACTTTTAAGAACTTTATAGCATCAGCTTCCCTCTCTCAGCAATCATAAGGCTGAAGTAGGGGACCCAAAGGAGGGCATGTAATTAATCTGTGCACATATGCATTCGTTCATTTATTTCAGCAGGTACTGAGGCATTGGTATTGTACTAGATACTGAAGATACAAAAAGAAAAAAGATATAATTCCTAATCTCAAGGAATTTATAGTCCAGATAGCAGTTTGGGGTTAACATACAAAATTAGAGGAGGAAATTTGTTGTTCTGATTTTTCTAGCCCATAGTTTGCTATTGTTTCTCATAGTTCCAATCCCTACAATCTCTTCAGAGTCCTTTTCCTGCTTCAGAATTGAGAGATACAGGTATCTTAAACAGTTTTCTCTGGGTCAGACTTCCATCAAGGGATACTGTTAAACATAAAACAATTCTCTTCAGAGAGAAAGAAGGCATTAAGGGGTAACTCCAAGAACCTAGCCCTAGGAAATTCTTCCCCATATATAAGCACACAGCCAGCAAAGCCTGTTCATCAGATGTATAGAAGTGAAACTCATAGTGACAAGTCCTTTATTTGAGTCATATTTGTGTTGTCTAACAAAACACTATACCAAAAATGACCTTAGTGGGAGTGGAGTGGAGCTAAAATAACAGGCAAGGTATGTCATTCTGGTTTCAAGCAGATTGAAAAGTATCTACTACTTCCATAAATTCTTTAAGATCATTATCCTTCAATTAGTAGGTAACTGAAGGATAGTTAGCAACTTAAGTACTAATCTTTTAACATCATCATCTGCCTAGGATCAGATGCAAAGACGAAGCCTTCAATGCCTGCCTTTGCTGCACCATAAAATAAATACCACATTCACAGAGAAAGGACATGAAGTTTCATTTGACCAAGTGAGACTTTATCCCGTACATGAAGGCCTACATTTAAACCATGCACTCCTGTCTTAGCACACTTTATCTTATGCAGATAACTTAGTTGCCTGAGATAAGACTGGCTCCATATGGGATTCAGTCCATAAATACTCTGTTGTATAGATTATGGCGATGACCTGACTGCAGGCTGAAGAATGAAGACTTGGTTTCTGGTTTTCTTGGTGCAGCAGTTTATAGGGTCCTTTAAATGCAGAGTGCTTGCTCTGATAGGCTTTGGCTCCTTGCAGACTGCTAGAATTCTCAGTCCCCATCAGCTGAGAGTCATAAAAAGGCAAAGACAGCCTATATGGTTAAAACCAGTTCCATTTAGAACTTCTGATCAGCAGTAACATACACTCCAATTTATACTTCTTTCCAATTAATTTTAAATTTCCCTTGTTTTATCTTTGTTCATGAAAAATTGCATATGGTATCATTAATGACTTTTAAAATACTAATAAGATTGAGGGTTTGTAACTCTGGATATTTGGCGGGCTATGGAGCCCTTTTTGTTTTTAACAGTTTTATGGAGATAGAATATATACCATAAAATTCACCCATTTTAGGTGTACATGTCAATGATTTTTACCATATTTATAGAATTGTACAACTATCACCACTACCATTATGTTTCTATCACTCTAACAAATAAACTTCATGTCCATTTAAAGTCACTCCTCACTCTTCTTTCTGTCTCAATAGATTTGATTTTTTAGACATGTCATATAAACGGAATCATATAGTATGTGGTCATCTGTGTCTGGCTTATTTCATTTAACATAATGTTTTTAGAGTTTATTAGTGTTTTAGTACATAGCAGTACTTCGTTTCTTTTTATTACTGATTTTCCATTTTTGGATATATCACATTTTGTTTATTCACAGGGACATTTGGGTTGTTTCCACTTTTTGGCTATTATTAATAATACTGCTATAAACAGTAGCTTACAAATTTTTCCTTTTTAAATTTTTTAATAAAATTAGCCACTTTAAAGTAAAAAACTGATTGATATTTGGTACATTCACAGTGTTAGTGTGTAGATTTGTAGGTGGATGTATGCCTTCAGTTCTCTTGAGTGTACATACCTAAGAGTAGAATTACTAGGTCATATAATAACTTTATGTGTAACATTTTGAAGAATTGCCAATCTATTTTCCAAAGTGACAGTATCATTTTACAATCCCACCAGCAATTATGAGGGTTCCAGTTTCTCCAATTTCTTCATACCTTCACCAACACTTATTAGACATTCATTGTCTGTCTTTTTTTATTTTAGCCATTTTAATGGATGAGAAGTGATATCTCATTGTAATTTTGATTTGCATTTTCCTAATGTCCCATGTTGTGGAATACTTACAATTCTTTTATAATCTTCTAATTACCATTTAGATTTTTTGTTTTTTAAATATAGGAAAAGCAAACAGGATGTTTGTGAATTGTGGCCTGAGATATTTCGATCTAGTTTGGAATGCAGTGTGTTTTCACTGGGTTCAGTCTAGTTCCTGGAAGGATTTTGGAGTGCTCTTGTAATTAGCTTCCTAAATACTACCTTCTAAAATGTTTCTGTAACATTTCTTACCAGAACAGAACTATTGGCCATAGGAAAACTGCTGTAAGTAGAAGAAAAATCTTATGACATCAATCAAAAGGCATGGGTTTAAACGCAAGCTCTGCCACTTAGGCAGTCTCAGTTCTCTGTTTTCTCATCTGTAAAATTTAATAGTAACTCAAGATTGTTGTGAGGAGCATAGACGCAAGATATGCAAAAAAGGTACATTATAAAATACAAAGTATTAATACTAAATCTATAATATAAGGTTTTATGATTAAAATTATTACTAATACTCTTTCCTAAAAATAAGACTTAATAACAAGCGTAAATTCCAGATGGTAATATCACCCTATCACTTCAGAGGTTACCTAGCAGTGATCCCCAACCTTTTCAGCACCAGGGACTGATTTCATGGAAGACAATCTTTCCACAGACTGCGGAGGTGGGTGGTGCAGCCGGAGGAGCTCAGACGGTGATGCCAGCAATGGGGAGCAGGTGACAGATGAAGCTTTGCTTACTTGCCCACTTTCACCTCCTGCTGTGTGGCCCAGTACACAGTCTCCAGTCCAGGAGTTGGGGACCGCAGCTCTACAGCAATGGTTGGCAAACTTTTAACTTAAAGGGCCACTTAACTCTGCCATTGTACCTGGAAAGCAGCCAGAGACAATACAGAAATGAATCAGTATGGCTGTATTCCAATAAAACTTCATTTACAAAAACAAGTAGAAGGCTGGATTTGGCTGCAGGCCATAGTTTGCCAACCCCTTCTCAGTAAAAGGTACCATTCCCTTTGTTTACCAATATCCTTTTACTATAACCAAATATGGCCATATGGAATGCTCAGATGAGAACAGTGATAATCCATTTGAGAAAATTGGATATCTGCAAGTAGATAGCTGGTGATAGGTTTATAAATAACCTGCTTTAAAGAAGCTCGTTGGATAAACCCCCAAGGTTAGTTTTTGCCATGATCTTAAGATACCTGAGCCATAGCTAAAAATCTCTAAGATGAGATTGCTCTGGTTTCTTCATGCTTTCCCTATTTTCTTGAAGTATTCAAAAATACTGAGCAAGCTTATTAAACAGGCTGGGAAACAGTATTGTAAATTTAGATTCTAAAGAAGGGACTCTGTTACCATTTATCACTGACAGAAAGAGATCCCTTATTACCTGAGCAATGGTTACATACACTGAAGAGGCAGTTACTCAAGCTATTTGAACATAAAGTTCTCTTTAAGAAACCATCAGCTTAGAATTAATTATGGATTATTTTTGGCTACATCCTGGCTGGTGATGGGATCACATTTATCTGCCTGTCATCTTTGTTGAGTTCTAAACTGAAACTCTTTCCTCTCATACTTCACAATAACAAAGGGTCAACCCCACCAACCGGAAGAAACCAAAAGTCCATAGTACAGATAAAGCTAATATTGCAAATCCTAGCCTCTGGCTCTGTATCTCAGGCTTATTTCTTGTGTATTTACTCCATCGTCAGTGGAGCTCTCAGTGCTGCTTTGTAGTCCATTTACTGGACCATTTAATTGAAGTTTGTTTACCAAGGTCTATTCTTACTCAGCTCCTTTTCCTATTTCTTTTTCCTCTAGATCTTAACCAAGTCAACTAATTCAACAAACAGCCTAACTTACGAGTCTCTAAAAAAGATCAAAGCTATCAAATGTGACTTCCTTTAACTACTTTCCTCCCCTTATCAATAAATCAGTCTATGTCATTATTAATTCTTACCTCCTTTTTTCTTTTTCCGTGGAAATGATGTTCCTATTCCTCTTTTAAAATTTTATTACAAAATATTTCAAACATATGGGAAAGCACAGATAATTAAATATAATCAAATATTATCTATCAGATTTAACAAATATTAAGACTTTTTTGTGTTTGCTTCAAATATTTTTCTTTATTTTTAAGAAATGAACCATAACAAATACAATAGGAACCCCTCTTGTGTTCCTCTTTTACCCCATTTCTCTTCCTCCCAGAGAGATAACTCCTATCCTAAATGTGTTACAATTTAGCACATGCTAACACTCCTAACATGTGTTCTTCTGATCCATATTTTGTACTTTTCAAACATAGTTATGTATTCATAAGCAGTATATAGAATTATTTTATGTTTTTTCACACTGTTCATATAATTTTGTAACTTTTTTTTTTCACTCCACATTACGCCTTTGCGATTTCTCTATAGATCTAGGTCAGTGATTTTCAACTCTGGCTATACATTAAATTCTCCTGGAAAGTTTTTTTAAAAATACACACTTTGATGAGCCTTACTCCCAGAAATTATGAGTCATTGTTCTGGAGCAGAACCTAGGCTTTTTTTAAAATAGACTTTATTTCTTAGAGCCATTTTAGATTTATATAAAAATTGAACAGAAAGTACAGAGTTCCCACATCAGTCACCCCCAATCATAGCTTCCTCTATTATTAACATCTTGCGCTGATGTTTACATTTGTTATAATTGATGAACCAATATTGATACAATATTATTTACTGAAGTCCATAGTTGACATTAGGATTTACTCTTTGTGTTGTACGGTTCTTTGGATTTTGCCAAATGCATGATATCATGTATCTACCATTATAGTATCATACAGAGTAGTTTCATTGCCCTAAAATTCCTTTGTCCTCTACCTATTCACTCCTCTCCTCTTACCCTCCCCAACCAACCCCTGGCAACCACTGATCTTTTTATTGTTTCTATAGTTTTGCCTTTCCCATAATGTCATATAGTTGGAATCATATGGTGAGTAGCCTGTTCACAATGACTTCTTTCACTTAACAATATGCAATAACATTCATATGCAGGTTTTTATGTGGACATAAGTTTTCAACTTATTTGAGTAAACACCTAGGAGTGCGATTACCAGATTGTATGGTAAGACTATGTTTAGCTTTGTAAGACACTGCCAAACTATCTTCCAAAGTGGCTGTGTTATTTTGCATTCCTTCCAGCAACGACTGAGCACTAGTATTTTTTAAAAGTTCCCCAGGTAATTCTGTTAATAATATGCAGCCTAGCAAGTTGAAAATTCACTATTCTACATCATTCAGAGATGGCGGAATATGAAGCATGGTAGTTCAGAGATCAGGCTCCAAAAGCAAACTATTAAGGTTGGTGCAAAAGTAATTGCGGTTTTAGCATTGTTGAAATTTGCTGTTTGATATTGGAATACATTCTTAAATAAATGCGGTTGTTATCCGTCATGTTAATGTGCGTTTCTTTATGTTTGTTTGTTTTTTTTTTTTTTTTTTGCTAATGACTTGTTACTTGCTCTTTATTTTATGTTTATTTTAGACTACGGAAATAATGTTAGACAAAAAGCAAATTCAAGCAATTTTCTTATATATTGAGGTCAAAATGGGTCGTAAAGCAGAGGAAACAACTCACAACATCAACAACAACTATGCATTTAACCCAGGAACTGCTAACAGACATACAGTGCAGTGGTGGTTCAAGAAGTTTTGCAAAGGAGACAAGAGCCTTGAAGATGAGGAGCACAGTGGCTGGCCATCGCAAGTTGACAACGACCAGTTGAGAGCAGTCATTGAAGCTGATCGTCTTACAACTGCAAGAGAAGTTGCCAAAGAACTCAGCGTAGACCATTCTATGGTCGTTTGGCATCTGAAGCAAACTGGAAAGGTGAAAAAGCTTGATAAGTGGGTGCCTCCTGAGCTGACTGAAAATCAAAAAAAATCATCGTTTTGAAGTGTCCTCTTCTCTTACTGTACACAGCAACAACAAACTATTTCTCAATTGGATTGTGATGTGCAATGAAAAGTGGATTTTATACAACCACCAGCAACAACCGGTTCAGTGGTTGGACCCAGAAGAAGCTCCAAAGTACTTCCCAAAGCCAAACTTGCACCAAAAAAAGGTCATGGTCACCGTTTGGTGGTCTGCTGCCTGTCTGATCCACTACAACTTTCTGAATCCCGGTGAAACCATTACCTCTGAGTTGTATGCTCAGCAAATTGATGAGATGCACCGAAAACTGCAACACCACAGCTGGCATTGGTCAACAGAAAAGGCCCAGTTCTTCTCCATGACAACACCTGACTGCACATCACACAACCAGTCCTTCAAAAGTTGAACGAATTGGGCTACAAAGTTTTGCTTCGTCTACCATATTCACCTGACCTCTCGCCAGCCGACCAGTACCTCTTCAAGCATTTCGACAACTTTTTGCAGGGAAAATGCTTTCCAAGAGTTTGTCAAATCCAGAAGCACAGATTTTTACACTACAGGAATAAACAAACTTATTTCTCATTGACAAAAATGTGTTGATTGTAATGATTCTTATTTTGATTAATAAAGATGTGTTTAGCCTAGTAATAATGATTTAAAATTCACGGTCCAAAACCACGATTACTTTTGCACCAACCTAATGTAAAGGTTCAAATCCTGCCTCTCCTACTTCCTGACTATATGACTGACCAAGTTGTTTAAACTCACTGATGTTTAAAGTGGGAATAATATAAGCACTTAGCTCATGTGATGGTTGTGAGGATTTAATTCATTATATAATGCTCAGAAGAAGGGCTGGGCTCTCTAAGGGCTACAAATATATTATTTACATATAAATGCTAACTTCAGGGTAGGGTTTATCTCTGGGGAGAGAGGAGAATGGAATAAAGGAGAGAGAGAAAGGGGGCTTCTGCTATAATTTTTAGATTTTATTTCTTAAAAAATGTGAAGTAATTTTAATTAAAATAAATAAAAATAACCTAAATATTCAATAGGAAGATAGGATTAAATTAAGTATGATGCAGCCACACAGTGAGATACTATCCTGTTAAACCTGTGCATTGAGGTCTCAGTTTTGGTTATTGTATTTTTAAGTTCTATAATTTCCTTTGCTATTTTTTCATAGTTTTTCAGTTTTCTGTCAAAATTCTCAGTTTTGTCTTTTATCTTGTTGAACATAGTAAACATAGCATATTTCAAAGTATGTGTCTGATAACTCCAATTTTGGGGGCCTTGTAGGTTGATTTCTGCTATTATTTGTGTTGGTTTCCGTTGATGATATCTTGTTTCCTTGTGTGCCTGTTTACATTTTATTGTGTGCTGGTCGTTGCATTTGCAAATAATTCGAGGCTAGGGTGATATCTTCCTGCAGATGTAATTTATGTTTGCCTAGCAGTTCAGAATCACCTCATTAAATTTTCAGGGATTAAGATAATTCAGGCTGGGCACGGTGGCTCACGCCTGTAATCCTCGCACTCTGGGAGGCCGAGGTGGGCAGATGGTTTGAGCTCAGGAGTTCGAGACCAGCCTGAGCAAGACCAAGACCCTGTCTCTACTAAAAAAAAATAGAAAGACATTATCTGGACAACTAAAAATATATAGAAAAAAATTAGCTGGGCATGGTGGCACATGCCTGTAGTCCCAGGTACTCGGGAGGCTGAGACAGGAGGATTGCCTGAGCCCAGGAGTTTGAGGTTGCTGTGAGCTAGGCTCACGCCACGGCACTCTAGCCTGGGCAACAGAGCAAGACTCTGTCTCAAAAAAAAAAGATAATTCAAAACTGTGTTGTAGTCCCTGTGAGAGCCTACCTATTTCTGGTTCACTTTTACTCCCGGAATTAAGTCGTTTGTGGGAGGCAGGGTCCCATTCCAAAGCAAGGAAGTTCACTAGGACACTCCCCACTCCCTTGGTGGGCTGGGTCCTATACTCTAACTCCTGTCTCCGTAGCTATCAGTACTCCTAGCTAACTCTACAGAATTGACAAACTCACCCAGGGGAAAGACAGCTTTAAACTGCTTTCCTGGGCTCCATCCTATCCTAGATCATGGTCCAGTAATTCTTTTCTAACTTGTTAGTCCTTCCATATCTTCAAGGAGGGGTGTTTTTAAATTTTTGTATGTCTTTTCTTAGCAGAAATGTTTGTTCAAATTCCTTAGATCTGGAACTAGGTACAGTGGCACGTGCCTATTGTCCTAGCTGCTCAGGAGGCCATGGTGGGAGGATCACTTGAGCCTAGGAGTTCAAGGCCAGCCTGAGCAACATAGCAAAACCCCATCTCTTGTAAAACAAACAAACAAAAAAAATTACATAGATCTACCATTAGCAGAAGTGGAAGTCCACCCAAGTCCTCTTGAGCAAAATTATGACTCAGCATTCCGGGAACATCTGACTTTTCTCTAAACATCTTAGGCATTCTTATTTGAAATTCTTTTGTTACACCTAAATGACTGAAAGTGTCCTGGGCATTACACAGAAAACAGAGGCAATTTACATTCAGGAAAACTAAATTCAAATTTGTAGGCCCTGAGCACACGGGATGAGTTGCTGCAACTTTCAGAGAAACTAAATACAACATTTTCTGAGCTCTCTCTGATGCCAGAGACCTTGAGCAAAAGGAGAATTGCCATGTGGCTTTTATAAACACTAGTCTAGCATTATTCTTTTATAAGATAATATTCCTGGCCGGGCGTGGTGGCTCAGGCCTGTGATCCTAGCACTCTGGGAGGCCAAGGCAGGACGATCATTTGAGCTCAGGAATTCGAGACCAGCCTGAGCAAAAAAAAGCAAGACCCCATCTCTACAAAAACAATAGAAAAAAATCAGCCAGACTTGGGTGGTGCTCACCTGTAGTCCCAGCTACCCGGGAGGCTGAGGCAGGAGAATTGCATGAGCACAAGAGTTAGAGATTGGAGTGAGCTATGATGACACCACTGCACTCAAGCTGGGGCGACAGAGACACTGTCTCAAAAAAAAAAAAAAAAAAAAGATAATATTCCTAATAATTCTATTGATTAAGTGAAAATACTGATGAATCCCACTTAAGTCAATGTTCAGTAAAAAGTTGACCATTACAGATCATAGATATAATTTTACTTTAAATTTCATAGTTGAAAAAGAAACATATAATGCTTAGTTAAAATCGTAAGAGTAAAGCCTTGGGAGTAGGTCAGGTTTTCTGAGATAAAGAAAGACAATCTTGAAAAAGAGGACCAGGGATGGAGAATGGTTTGGAAGTAAAGGTAAAAGGAGAAGCCAGCAATCAGCTGTTTTGTTTATTCTAGTTGCTACTCATTCAGCTAAGAATTCTGAATTCCTAGTTCAGGATTCAGAAGTGAAGTCTTGCATCAGGTACAAATTACTTTTTTTAACTTGGTATAATGGAAGAAACATGTACTAAAACTGGAATTAGTAAAAACAGACTTGGCTTCTGATTCCAGGTCTAGTTGTTGTATGATTTGGGGCAAATTATATAATCTTCTCTAGGTTGTTTCCTCCTGTATAAAAATAGCGATAAATTTCACTTTATAGGGCTGTTGTGGAGATTAGATTAAATTAAAGGAGCTAACATGAAAAGGCCCTGACACGTAGTAGATATCAGTAAATATTAGATTCCCTTCCTTTTTTTCCTTCAACTATCATAGGTAAGACATGTCTTCCATTGCTAAAAATTTCCTCGATTGGACTGTGGACGTTTCTTTCTACTGATTTTTCTATCTAATTGGTTAATATAGTTTATTTTTCCTCAAAAAGTCTTGGTGAGGCCCACACATATTGTAAATTAGGAGACTGAGGCCCATACAGGCACTCAGAACTAAGTTTCCTGGTCTTCTAGGATCTACAGTAGAGGTAAGCTCAAGAACCTAACTTGTCTGGACTCCAGCCCTGACTGAGTAGCGTTTGGAATTCTTCCAAAAAGAACTGGAAATATTCAATCTCGTATGTGGTAATAAACAATCATAACTACTTAGTGATGTATTTATTTCAGTTTTTTATATTTGTTTGCCTATAAACTGATTAGCCAAATGAGAGAGTATATGATCAATGTCCCTCTTACTAGCACAAATTAAAAGAGGTTCTGAAGTGACAATGAGCAATCAGAAGCTGCTGTTGTCCGCCCTTCCTCTTTTCAGTTCACCCAGCTCTTGGGTGGGTACTCTAGTAGAGAGATTCAGAACAGAGCTCAACCTTCTCAAGGCCAGAGAGAATGTGAATAATGTAGAAATTAAGTAGCCATTTTTAAAGCTTTGAGGAGGATGAAAGGGGAAATAATCTCCTTGTGGTGTGAGAGGTTAAAACTAGATTCTGTTTCAGCTTCCCAGCATGGGCTCGTGTTTCTGGGAACCTGGAGGTCTGCTCTGTCAGGAATTGGCCCAGCCTTTTTGGCTCACCCTCTCGTCTGTCATTTATAATTAGGATAGAATGAAATGAGAAGATGAGTGGAAATAAGTAGCACCATCCTTCTTCGTTTTGTCAAGCTGTGGATTTTATGTTGGGAATGTGTAGATGCAGGCAGCCACTTTGATAAAGCCACGTCAAAATGACACCAAATATAAATACGTCAACTTCTTGAGGCATATCCTGCAAATATATTTGTACAAGCTTATAAAGACATATGCACAAGGATGATTATTGAAACAAAGTTGTAATAGGGAGAAAAAAAGCCCAGAACTACCTAAATATCCATCTCTAGGGAGCTGACTTAAATAAATTATGACACATCCATATAATGGACTACTATTTCTCCCTTGAAATAGAATGAAGAAAAAATAGGTATAGGTGTGGAATATTTCCACAATATTTTGTTTAAAAAATGTATCTAATTGTTTCTTTAAAATTTTAAAGTGTTTTTAAGCCAGTTATAGTATATGGATCTTATGTGGATCCCAATTCAAACCAAAAAAAATTTTTAGTTCCTTTTTTGAGATAATTAAGGAAATTTGAACACTGTTGGGATATTTAATACCATAGAATCCTTAATTTTAGGCATGATAATGATGTTGGACTATGTTTTAAAAGAGTCCTTACCTGTTTGGAGACACTTACTGAAATAGTTAAATATTAACTGATAAGATGTTGGGATTTGCTTGAAAATAATCCAGTCATGGGGGAAGGGGAACGTGGACAGGAGTATAGATAACACAAGGTTGGCCGTGAGTTGAAAATTATTATAGTAAGGCGATGGGTACATGGGAGTACATTATTATAGTACATTATATAGTACATTACAATAATAGTACATTATTATACTAATCCTTTATTTGTTTTATTTATTTATTTTTTTGAGACAGAGTCTCGCTCTGTTGCCCGGGCTAGAGTGCCGTGGCGTGAGTCTAGCTCACAGAAACCTCAAACTCCTGGGCTTAAGCAATCCTTCTGCCTCAGCCTCCCAAGTAGCTGGGACTACAGGCATGTCCACCATGCCTGGCTAATTTTTCTATATATATTTTTTTAGCTGTCCATATAATTTCTATTTTTAGTAGAGATGGAGTCTGGCTCTTGCTCAGGCTGATCTCAAACTCCTGACCTCGAACAATCCTCCCGCCTCAGCCTCCCAGAGTGCTAGGATTACAGGCGTGAGCCGTACTATTCCTGTCTACTTTTGAAAATAGGCTTGAAATTTTCCATAATAAAACATGTTTAATAAAATTAATTTTACATTGTTTATATATACTTGTGCCTGTATATTTGTCTATGCATAGAAAATATCTTAAATGATAAACATAAATGTGTTAATAGGAGCCACCTCTTAGGTTTGAGATGGGAACTACTTTTATTTGTAATACCATACTATTTTATTTTTTATAACAAATTTGTATTGTTTTCATAATTGCAAGAAGTCTTTTTTTAAAATACTAAGTTAGAAATAGATATATAACATTAGGTATCTTTGACACACCGTGCCCTAATACCTGCGCCAATCTTCAGGTGTAGACATCAGATGTAGGGCAAGGGTCTGCCTTGAACATTTCTTGGAAGTAAAATTTTTAATATGAAAGTTTAATGATTTAATTTTTAGCTGCATAAAAATATCCCCCCAAGAGAAAAAAAAATACCTGTGTCAGAAAAGCCTTTTCAAAATGTTCCTATATCCAGCCTTTCCATAGCGTTATTCATCTTTCAGCCATTCTTCTGGTGTGAGAAATCCCTAAGAGCTAGAGAAGTTTTTTCTTAATTTTCTTTAGAGAGCCTGGGCCTTCTATAGGAAGACCTTGACCACCATGACTTGAGGTATTGTTAGAGGAATTTATAACTCATAAATAACTTAAGTATTTCTACTTTGAAGATGCCCTTTCCCTAGTATGCCAAATAAACACACCTTGCTGATTTTGGATGTGCATAGATATTCTAGGCAAGAACAACCTGCATTTCAAGGAGAAAGCAAGCAGAAGTAGCATAAGTTTTTGAAAGAAATACCTTCCCAGATCCATTTACTAGGTCCCAAATGTTATTGTTAATATCTCCCTGCCCTCAGGATTTCTTGGTTTAACTCACTTGACCCAGGTATTGGCAGAAGAGTAAGATGATTATCAGAGAGTGTCTACTCATCAGGAAACTTAGAGAACAAATTATTCCAACTTTCTTCAGGAGAAGCCCTTATGTAAGGGGTAAACATTAGTATGTATTGTGGGACCTATGGCAACTATGCTAGGAGAAAATCTGTTGCTGATGGCAATCAAGGCTGTATTGGTCCCCCCCCCCCCGCCCCCAACCAAGGAAAAACAGATGTGATCATTTTGGGGTATATTAGTCAGGGTGAAGAATGCTAGCTGCTGTAACAAACCTTCAGAATCTCAGTGACTTAACAACAAAGATTTATTTCTCCTTCCATCACAGTGCAGTGCAGATCTTTGGGCAGGTTCCTTCTATACAGTAGTTACAAAATCATCTTGGACCTCATAATCCTCCATTGGTTCCTCTGCATCTGGCCTTCCATCAAAAAGAACAGTAGAAAATGTGGAGAAACATGCAGAAGGTTTGGGGGCCAAGGTTGGACATATTATTTCTGCCTCAATTTTATTAACCAGAATTTAGTCACATGGCCCAGCTAATGGAGGCTAGGAAACAGTTTTCGCAAGTGCTTAAGAAGAAAAGGCAGTGGTAATCAATGATCATATTGCATTATTTTGCCACCGTGTGTGCTTTAGTAACTTGAAGTCTAGGACTTATTCAAGAAGGTTAATAGAAAAGATATGGGAAAACAAATCACATCCAGATATAGCAGGAAAGAAAGATACTAAGTAGATTTGTTGCTAAAGACTGCTGAGCTAGAGACAATATAAGTTAGCTTATTACTCCTACAGAACTAGTCTTTGTCCCCATGAGTGGCTAGACTCTGATGGGCATAGACATTGTTAGGGTGAAACTCCACGGTCATTCATTAGTACCAAAAACCTAGATGCCACTAACTTAACCACTCATGGTACTTTTTTAGCTGGGCTAATAATTTAATCCTCTCTATATTTCTTTTTCAGGGTTTGAGTAAAAAAGTTGGTGTATCATCTTCCATCCTCCAAGGTCTCTGGATTTCCTATAGCACAGAAGGTCTTTCCATGGCATTGGCATCTTTACGAAATCTTTATACTCCAAATATAAAGGTAAATGCAAAGAAATTATAAACAGAATAAAGAATGAACTGAAAAAAATAAAGTTAGAAGGACATTAAGTAGCTATTTAGTTGATCTTTGATTTGCCTTTGGCTGTCTCGTCTTTATTAGCCTTTTATTGATAATCCATTATGTTTTAAGTTGTTACGTTTTATTCTGTGAATTGAAGACTGACTGTTGGCCTCCTACCTCCTATAAGCTGACTTTGACATATGGGATCAGGTCCTGCTTATTCTAGACAGTAAATTGATCTCAGGTAGCCTTTGTTTTGGTAGGAGCTTTTCTGACCAAGGGTTCATTTAGTAGAGACTGTGTTCAGCTCAACAGTGTGAGTGGCATTTGCTCTAGCTAATGAGCAGTTTATGTAAAGGAAACATTTTACATTCATTTCTAAAGGCAAAGTATTGAAAAAGGAACAAATATGCCCATCAACTGATGAGTGTATAAAGAAAATGGGTGTGTATAGACACACACACACAAACACACACCTTGCAGTACTACTCAGCCATAAAAAGGAATGAAATACTGTCTTTTACAGCAACTTGGATGGAACTAAAGACCATTATCCTAAGTGAAGTATCTCAGGAATGGAAAAACAAATACTAAATGTTCTCACTTATAAGTGGGACCTAAACAATGGGTATATATGGTCTTAAAGTGGACAGTGGAAACTAAGAAGGGGAAAGAGAAAGAGGGATAAACAATAACCTATCAGGTACAATGTACACTATTCTGGTGACTGGTACACCAAAAGCCCTGACTTCAGCATTATATAAATCATCTATGTAACAAAAAACCCCAAATAAAAAAAACCACTTGTATACCCCCTAAATCTGTTGAAACACATAAATACATACATAAATGGAGGGAAAAGGAAGCAATGAAGATTATAAAATAAAGCAATTACTAAATGGTACTAGACACTGTGGTAGGGTCTCAGATGATTTAATAAAAGATAACTAAAAGGAGGTGACTGATGTTTGATTATTATTTCTATATGTTTACTTATTTCTAGGTCAGCCGACTGCTGATTTTGGGAGGTGCCAATATTAATTACCGGACTGAGGTTTTGAATAATGCTCCAATTCTATGCGTCCAGTCTCATCTTGGTTACACAGAAATGGTGGCCCTGCTGCTGGAGTTTGGGGCCAACGTGGACGCCTCTTCTGAAAGTGGCTTGACTCCTCTGGGCTATGCCGCCGCGGCAGGGTACCTGAGCATTGTGGTGCTGCTGTGCAAGAAACGGGCCAAGGTAACGGCTGCCCAACTCTGTTGCTTTTCCTTTCTTCCCTTTTTCTTTCTCGTCAATGCAGTCTTTCTTATCTCCCATGTTACCTCATGAGTCTAGACAGAGTACATCATACCCTAATGGGGAGCAGATCAAAGGGAGTGCTGGCTCTGCGTACATGGCAGTGTGTGCCCACGGCAGTGTGTGCCCACTTGCCACTGCCAGTCCCTGCTGCATAAGGACACAGTTCTGAAACCTTTGAGAGGTACTTAGGAAATTGCATTTATCAGGAACCACAAAAAGTCCTTACCAAACAGCCCAGAATTTTTCTACTGAGCTCAGAAGAAGCCACTTTCTAACAAAGAGAGGAAGGAGAAGTGGGGAGGGGGAGCAAGGAGACTGCGGTGGTAGGTCTGAACTGAATGTCCCCGCAGACCACGCCTTTCATGTATAAGGAAGAAAGGTTTGCCTGGAGCTGAGAACAAGACCACAGCCTTTCATCCTATCCTCGAAGACCACCGCCCTAGAGATACGGGGAGAAGATGATTCTCCCTATTTATACTCAAATTGACCAAAGGCACCTTGAAGTGTTTCTGTTAGTACATTTCAGTTCTCCAAAATATGTTTGCTTTATGCTGCCTCAAGAGCCACTGGTATAAAAGAACTTTATTTCAAAATATTGGTGAAAAGAAAAATGTTAATGTCACAAATGTAAGCCTCTAGAGAAAATCGTGGCCTCATGGTATTTTGTTTCAGTCCTGAAAACAAACTGAGGATTTTGGTGGTTTCACAGTGAAACATAAGTAATACATATGATCTCATTCTGAGGTGTCCCGTACTCTTACCAGGGGAGACAGGGAGACTCCTGCTACTCCTTTGGAAACTGAGACCTGGAACTCTCAGTGAAGTCCTAGAGCCTTAGATGTCTATGTGACACAGTGAGTGTCCACCTGTAACATTTCATTCGTTGGAATGGGCACCTCTAGAGACAGAAAGATAACAGCCTCCTTACTATTGCTGTCAAATCATAGTCTGATCTCAGCTGGGTCTTTCCTGCTGCTCAGTCCTTACACTGCCAAGGCATCATTTTACGCATCTGTTATTGTTTTCCCTGGAGCAGATATGTAAATCATTTGTACTCTTCTAAAGTCCTATCACACCTGTGTTACTATGATTGAGTTCATCTCAGTGTGCCTCTGTCTCAAAACTCTAAGTTCTTACCTGTACTCACCTGACATCCACCTCAGAGAAGGAAGTATTTACTTTCCTTTTCAAAGCAGCTGCCTCCACTCCACCTGTAGTCTTGACCCCAGTATGTTCCCCATTCTCTCACATATTATTTCATTCTTTTTCTAAATTCACACTATGTTTTTTTCTCAGTTTCTACAAACCCAAATGTTTCTCCTAACCTAAAAAAGACATTTCCCTCTCTCTTGCTAACCAGAAGCTATGTCCCATCTCTTCCCTTTCATGTCCACCAAACGTGACCTAAGAGTCATCTCTATTTGCTACCTCTGCTTCCTTACTACTCCTTAACCACTTGCAGTCTGGCTTCCATGAGTGAGAAAGGAGGCAAGTTATTAAAATCATAAGCTTTGGCATCAAAAAAGACAACTGTATCCACACTTACTTGATATGAGGGCTTGGATAAGTCATTTAACCTGTCTCAATCTCACTTTTTTCACCTGTAAAGAGGATTTAGAGAGTCAGTGTGAGGATTAAAACAGGTGAAGCCTTTTTGAAAGGAGATAAAGTCTATTTTAATCTCATACAGTACCTAATAAATAACCTTAAAAAAAGAAAATACCCCAACCTCCCAGCATTCTAGTGAGCTACTCACTCAAAAGGCACTAACAACTGCCAATCACTCAATAAAGCAGCTTTTTCTCATTCCTCACCCCTCTAAACCTCTCCATAGTATTGGCAATAGTGAACTTTTAATATTGTCCTAGTCCCTTCCCCCTTCGCTGGTGGCTCTTCTCTCTTCCCTCTCCTAATATAACTAACTATTCACTAAAATTTTGTCCTCTGGTTTTCTCCTCCTTCCCCATACTCTCTCCCATGCTTCAGCTTTACAAACCGTATGCTTTGGAATCAAACCCGGCTAGGTTCTAGTTCTCTTACCTACATTTGGGTGACTCTTAAGTCCAAACTGCTTATTCCTGAAAGTGTTTTTGAGCCCTAGTTTCAAATTCCTAACCACCTCCTTGACAGCTATGCCCAGATACCTCACTAACACCTCACATTTAATACACTAATGTACATTCCATTTTTCTCAGAACTAGGGAATCTTTAACTCCTTTCTCTCCTTTGCCCTGCTCATTTAGGAGCCAGCTCTTTACAATTTTATCCTCAAGATAGCTTGAGCAGCCATTCCTTCATCTCTATCCCAACTGCCACCATCCTTCTCTTATTCTCGGTATCTTGTTGTGTAACAAACTCCCTTTTCAGATTCTAATCTTATCTATTACACACCATCCCCTTAGCTTTCTTAAACCTTTTGTTTTGAAATAATTTTAGACTTTCAGAAATAGTACAGAGACCCAACACAAAGTAATGAGGTGATGGACATGCTAATTACCCTGATTTGATCATTACACATTGTATTCATGTGTCAAAATATCACACTGAACACCATAAATATGTACAATTATTGTGCCAATTAAAAATAATAAAATCAAATAAATTTAAATGGACCTGTTGTAGGCAAAAAAAAAAAAAAATATATGCAGAGGGTTCCATATGTCCTCTAACCAGCCTCCCCTTATGTTAACAGTTAAAGTAACCATAGTCTAATTATCAAAACCAGGGGATTAATATTGATAACATCGTATTAACTAATCTACAGACCTTGATGAAATTTTTCCAGTTGTCCCACTAATATCTTTTTTCCATTACAGGAGCCAATTCAGGATCCCGAATTACATTTAATGTGTCTCCTTAGTCTTCTCCAATCTGTGAGAGTTCCTCAGTCTTTCTTTGGCTTTTATGATCTTGACAATTTTGAAGAATCCTGGCAGTTGTTTTGTAGAATGTTTTTCAATTTAATTTGTCTTATGTTTTCTCATGATTAAATTGAGTTTATATATTTTTGGCAAGAATACCACATAAGCAATACTGTGCCCTTAATTAAAATGCAGCATTTGAGGTACATGATGTCAATATGTCTTATTACAAGTGATGTTAACTTCAATAATTCGGTCAAGGTAGTGTCTTCCATGTTTCTCAACTCTGAAGTTACTGTTTCCCCTTTGCGATTAAGAAAGATCTCTTAGGGAGATGATTTGAGACTAGGCAGATAGATATCCTGCTTCTCATCATACTTTTAGCCACTAATTTTAGGATCTATGAATGATTCTTGCTGCAATAATTATTGCTTTGGTGTTTGCCTAACAGTGATTTTCTGTTTTCATTATTCCTTCAACATTTATTAATTGGAATTTTACTATAAAGAAAAGCTGCCCCTTCATCTCCATGTATTTATTTATATCACTATGGAGTCATGGATATTAATTTATTCTATAAATAACTTTACCATTATTATTAATTTTGTTGCTCAAATTGCCCCAGATCTGGCCATTGGGAACTCCTCCAAGTTGGTTCCTGTGTCCTTTCAATTTCCTCCTACTATTTTTTGAGCACTTCCTTACTTTCTGGCACTACAAGATGTTCTATCTAGACTCACATTTTGCTATTATTGCCCCAGCCCTAGAATCAACCATTTCTTCACGGAGCCATGGTTGCCTTTATGCATCCCCTTGGTTTTTGAAAATAAAGTTCTGATCATGAACACTCTCAAACACTCTACTAGCTATTGATTAAAATTCAAAACATATAGCCTGGCATTCAAAAATATCCATGCTCTTGTCCCAAAAGACCCTCTCAACCTCAGAATTTAAACTTCCTTTTCATGTACTCCTACCCTTACAAAAAGTAAAATAAATCAGTCATATCCTATCTCAGCCGGTTGAGATAGACCTTTCCCTCTGAATCTGTTCCTGATTCTCCCTGGGAATTAATTAATTTTTCCTTCCCTTGAAATTTTGTTGCATGTTTACTTTCTTTATGACATTGATTATATACACATTGTTTTTGTCCCATTGGTCACATCTCCCCATCTTATTCTAAAGTACTTCAGAGCAGAATCTGTGTTTTACTACTTTATTCACCTTTTTATCCTAAATGGTAATGCACATACTGGGCATTCCATAAGCATTCGTTATGTGGATGGCTGGGTGGAACTGAAGTCAATGGGAAAGCCAGAAACAGAACTTCTGTTTCAGTGTTCTAGCTACCACAAGACAGGTAACCACCTACATGCCAAAAACAGCTGCTCATCTGTTGGAACTTATGGCTAAGGTCCTTCTGGTAGATTGATCTTAATAAGGCTCTTCTTTCAGCCTAAACTTGTAACCAACACTGAAATTATAAAAACTGCTGTTGGTGCTTAGTCTAGCATTAAGCTCCAAGTGCCTCTAGCCATTTTGGCCAGAGCTTTGAGATTCTGTCCTCCCATTGGAAGAAAGAAGTAGCCTTTGCCAAAGCTTGGTGGTCAAATGAGTAATTCATGGTATGAGATATTTGGCTTCTTTGGAAGACCAAAAAACTATAGCTTCAAAATGTTTTTCTTCCGTTTCATGATTTCAAAGACCTTTTTTTGCCAACAGAGCTGCAAGTCTCTCAAATCTTGGTCTGAAAAGAACTATTTGAGGACAAAGGAGAATGTACCTCAGGAAAACAAAGTTCAAGCTGAGAGTTTTGTTTTTTATTTTTCTTTTAATGTGAAAACAAAAGCCTGACCTTTTCTGGGGAAAAGAAGTTGTCTCCAAAGGGACATCTTAGCAGAGCCATAGCTCAGTAATGATCCAGTCTGAGTAGAGTTCCTTTTATTTTTATTATTTATTTATTTTTATTTATTTTTTTTTTTTTGAGACAGAGTCCCACTCTATCACCCTGGCTAGAGTGCCGTGGCATCAGCCTAGCTCACAGCAACCTCAAACTCCTGGACTCAAGCAATCCTCCTGCCTCAGCCTCCCGAGTAGCTGGGACTACAGGCATGTGCCACCATGCCCAGCTAATTTTTTCTGTATATATTTTTAGTTGTCCATATAATTTCTTTCTATTTTTTAGTAAAGATGGGGTCTCGCTCTTGCTCAGGCTGGTCTCGAACTCCTGAGCTCAAACGATCCACCCGCCTCGGCCTCCCAGAGTGCTAGGATTATAGGCATGAGCCACTGCGCCTGGCCTAGAGTACCTTTTAAATTTGCTCAGAGATTGGTTCAAGGAGTGAAAAGGATGAACTTTAGTAGTCTAGACATGTGCGATGGGCTGATGTGACTAGATTGAGAGTATTAGCCACATCTTTGTTCACAAAGATTTTTCTGTCTTCTCCCCTAGGTGGATCACTTGGATAAAAATGGGCAGTGTGCTTTGGTTCATGCTGCACTCCGAGGTCATCTGGAGGTTGTCAAGTTTTTGATTCAGTGTGACTGGACAATGGCTGGCCAGCAGCAGGGAGTATTTAAGAAGAGCCACGCTATTCAACAGGCCCTCATTGCCGCAGCCAGCATGGGTTATACTGAGGTAAGAAGTAGGTGATAGGATTATTTTTCCAAGGCATATATTGAAGAATCTGGGGACCTAAGACAAAAGGATTGTATTAAGACAAAATTGCCAGCCAAATTAATATGAATTTTTGATTCTTGCTCTGAAGAATAAGGAGGTTAAACTCCTTGAAGCTCTTGACTCCTCAAATGCTGATGTCCCTAGAATTATGGGCATAGGAACATAAGAGTTGGAAAGGACTGTGGAAATTATCTAATCTCATTCTTCCCCATGTTTCCACCCCTGTTTAACAGACAATGACATGAAGGCTCATAGGGATTAATTACTGACCTGCAGTCACATGGTTAGACAAGGTGGCATGGGAAGAGCATAGCATTCAGAATTTCAGAAGGACCAGGTTTGAATCCCAGGTTTGCTACTCATTAGCTCTAGACCTTGGGCAATTTCCCTAATCTCTTAGAATCTTAGTTTCCCATGAGTAAAATGAAGCTAATAAATTCTTTTATATAAAGCTATTATGAAGGGTGCTTTGTAAACTGTTAAACACTCTACAATTTATTTATATGTTGCTAATTTATTTATTAATAATGATGATAATAATTGTGGCAAATATATGGAATTGATGGTGTGTTAACCTACCCTGAGGAGGGGAATAGGGAGGATAGGCATTTGTGTAATTTGTGTGTGTGTGTGTGTGTGTGTGTGTGTATACATAAGGTTTTTATAAATCGTAGTGATATAAGGAATGTAATGCATACAATTTACAAATAATAATGAAATGCACAATACTCTTAATTGAATGCTGTTATTGATTTCTGCCACATTTGTATCTGTAGCTAATCTGTGATTGCAACATAGAACCATGATTTAACAAATGGAGTTGCATCCCAATTTGTTCTTTTCCCAGTAATTTTATTGCCATTAAATCTGATATGTGATCTACTGTTAAACTACTTCTTATGCTTATACAAATTATATTCATTAAACTGAAACCTCATTCAGTGTTAGCAATATATCAAACCCCAATTTCTAATGTTTGCCAATTTCCACAGTGTACATACTCCCACCATGGCAAATTTCAAGCTACCAGTGTGACATCACTGAACACAAAGGTGGGAAGAAGTACAAGGCAGCACACCATTATGTAATATTTACACCATACAAGACACAATAAATACAAATAACCTCAACAGCATACATGATTGTAAGAAGTAGTTAAATAATTAGGAAGTTATGAGATTTGAATATTCTTTAACCTTTGTTTTTAATATAATTTATTTAGTAGTTACTCTACTTTTAATGAACAACTAGCTTGCAAAATTCCTGAAGATTTAATAATCAGCTCTCATGGGCCAGTACAAGCCTGCTCCACACATGGGATGCTCAGTGAAACAGCTACCCTACCAACTGACCTGATATGTCACCAAGGGAATATGAAGTAAAATCAAAATTTTTATTATCTATGGAGGGGTTTTTAGTTCTGTATACAAATTCCTGGAAGCAGAGCTATCACTTTTCTTTATTGTTAGGGGTCATTCTCCCTTTGCTAATCCTTACAGTTCTGAGAGGAAACAGGAAGATAATTGCTCTACTCTGAAGAAATTCAGGCCCTCAATTTTCTCATATTTATTTTCTGTGGTCTTTTTATTGGAAGGATGAAGGATTGCTTCTTTAACTTAAATAGGATGAATATGTAATTTTTTAAATCACATGCTATATAAATGAACTGTGTTCTAGAGAAACATGTACCTGATAGGACAAATGCTTATCATGGCAGCTCTGAGTTTCTTTGTTAGGAGAGTCAGTTCTGATTCCTTTTATGTGCACGAGATTTTAGTAATACTTGGATCATCCAAGCATCTTCCAAACCTCACAGACTGGTGTCCATAGCATAGTTTTCCACCTGAAGTTTGAGCTGACACAACTTCTTGTTTCAGATTGTCTCCTACCTACTTGATCTTCCAGAAAAAGATGAAGAGGAAGTGGAGCGAGCACAGATCAACAGCTTTGACAGTCTCTGGGGAGAGACAGGTACTGCTCATGGACATTGCTCTCTTCTTTCATGAAGGTGTTGTATTTGTGTGGACGCTGTGTGTCTCACATCTCACACCCTTATTTCTTCCCTGTCGTACCTTTGGCCATCGTCTGTCTTATGACTTTTGTATTGAGACCAATTCAGCCAAAGTAAAAAGTCAAGCAATTTCCCTTTTTCAATCATTTTCCCCTTTGGATTCTCCATACTATTAGTACCAGAGTCTTCTTTCAAGCAAAACTTTTCCCCTCTGTTGTTTCTAAATATTCTTAAAAGACTGAAAATTAACTTACAATTTGCCAAACCAGAGCAGAAAATAATTGTGCCCTTTCTCTTTTTTTTTATGTGATCCTTGTAGTAATTAGGAATAAATATTTCTCCCATCAAAATAACTCTTTCCACCTGCATTTTTAAACCAGAATGTTAAGTTTTTATTGACACCTCTGGCTTAACCAACTGTTACCGTTGTAGAGTGGTATCTGACACAATTAAGCTGATACATTATGAGTAAAGTTGCTATCTGGATCCACAATGAAAGTATTAATACTACCCTATAAGGCCCAACCTTATGCAATTCCTCTTAGTCTGTAGCAAAGCAATTTCTGTATCATTTGGTACTTCTATACCAACAGAAGCCTCTTCCTTGTATTGTGGCCTTTGCAAGAACTTATTATTGTCTTCCCTCCAAGTCTAAACTAGAGCATCTGGAGAAACATTAGTAACCTTTGATGTGTTTTTATGAAACCAGGGCAGTAAAAACTGTAGAGTAACCACAGATATGTGTCATATTTTCCAGGAGAAATAGACCAGTATTGAGATGGCCAGTTTAGGGAGAATATTTTACTAAACAAGAAGAGTATGCATTTTTGGTTAGGGTAACATGTTACTAAAAATAAGTGAAGACTCTTGAATTCATTTAAAATTTATAATGATAAATTGTGATATTTCTTCTCATGACAAAATCTTACATAGGTTTCATAACTTCTTTAACATCACATGGAATGATCCAAAACTCAGGAATTTACTTCTCAAACTATTCCTCCCTCTGTAAGAGCCAAAGGGAGCAGATGCCAGGCAGCTGCAGCTTAAGAGTCCATGACAGATTAAAGGAAAGTATCCAGCTGGAAACAGCTGCTGTCTCTGGAACCCCACCCTGAGGGAAGCCAGGGGACAGGCTGAGAGGAAGAGACTGGCTAGGACATCAGAAATTCTGGGAGTATGCATATGTGACCTAGAGCAGCAGAAGGGACATGTTGGTTTAGTTCTATCAGCACAACCTTCCCCCACACAGTGTTGCTTTATCTCCCAACAGACCCCTTGTTGCCAAGGGCATGAGCATGTAACCACGGAGGTCAGCAAAAAGAGTCATGGCCCAGTGGTGATAATGGATAGAAATTATAAGACTAATAGTCTTACATCAAACACATTCTAGTGCTATACTTGAAAGAAATCCTAAATATATTCAAGTAGGATGTGAACTAAATTGAGGACTTGTTTTATTGATATGAATTTCTTACTGGAATAAAACTTTATGGCCTCAAGATCTTAAAAATATTTCATGCTTTAAAGTGTACAATAAATTTTTACAGTAATTTTTATACATATGTACCATACCTCAAAATTTTAAAAAGCAAAACTTCATGTCAATTTGCTTGTAATCAGAATTGTGTTGCATTTAATTTATATAAGTAATATATATGCAATAATTATAGTATTATAAACATAAAATGCTATTTAAATATGAGTTAAATGAAATGTATCTGTAATACAATTTCTAGACCTATGAAAAAATATTTAATTTCAGAAAAATTTCTGGAAAATAATGTTGTCTCTGCTATGTCAACGTGACCCTACAATTCAGCACTAATATCGAATGGACTTTGATTTGCTTTTCTTTCTACAATGATGTTTATTAAATATACATGATACTTTCTAACTTATAGCACATGATCATTTAAAATTTATAATGACCCACTGAATTGTGATGTTTCCTCCCATGGCAAAATCATACGTATTTTTGCATATAAAACTGGTCTGTGACCTGCATCTAGTTGACAGGGGTCTCACATCTGCAACCCAGACCACCCTGACCTGAATAACACAATTTTTGCCTAAGAAAAATACAGTGGTCACAATGTTTCCAATAATCTGTATCACTTACTCCATCAAATCTAAGTCACTATTAACTTTAAAAAACCGGCCGGGCGCGGTGGCTCACGCCTGTAATCCTAGCACTCTGGGAGGCCGAGGCAGGTGGATCGCTCAAGGTCAGGAGTTTGAGACCAGCCTGAGCGAGACCCCGTCTCTACTAAAAATAGAAAGACATTATATGGACAACTAAAAATCTATATAGAAAAAATTAGCCGGGCATGGTGGCGCATGCCTGTAGTCCCAGCTACTCGGGAGGCTGAGGCAGTAGGATCGCTTAAGCCGAGGAGTCTGAGGTTGCTGTGAGCTAAGCTGACGCCACGGCACTCACTCTAGCCTGGGCAACAAAGTGAGACTCTGTCTCAACAACAACAAAAAAAATGTATGTCCATTATTTTATGTACAAAAACAAAAACACATCTGCCGGTTAAACTGACACAATTCTTTATTATCACATCAACTGTAAGATGCATCCCAATTTAAGAGATGTTAAAATTGGGGGGAGTGAATCTTAGAATCAATGAAATACATCTTAGCATATAATGAAATATTAACTGAGATATAATTTTTACATACCGGATTTTCTAAAAGCAGATCATTAGAATATCCTGGTTGCTTTTGTCCTCCTTTTGCAACCTCTGTATCCTTCCAGATATCATCTTCTACATCCAGCTTTCACCATTTGGATGACCTCCTCCCATCTCCCAGGGTTTTCGCAGACTTCTTATGGAACAACACAAAAGAAAAGCCAATAAGGTGGCAAGATTGTTCACCATTCCCTCTTCTCCCTTGTGTTGGAGCCGTAGACTAGGACTAGCTTTAAGATCTTGTAGCCACTCTGGAGGCCAGCCCTGGAGATACATGGGCCAGAAGAAGCCATAGTTCACAAAATAAGCCAGATCCCCTTAATTCCTGCCCTCATCATCAGTTGCCTAGATTGTTGCAACTGCCTTCTAACTGATCTTCTGCCTCTACCATTTTGTGACTCATCTCCCAGACTTCAGCCAAAGTGATTGTTTCAAGCCATAGTCTGTTCATGTTCCTTTCCTGCTTACTGACCTTCATTTACTACTTGTAGAATTAAGTCCTTTAATGTAGCATGAAAAGACCAGCCATGATCTCCAGCCTCATACATTGCCTCTCTTCTTCAACCATCCCAATAACAATAAACATGTTGTTTCCCACCTCAATGCCTTTATTCATGCTCTCCCTTTGCCTATCATGCCCCCTGCCCCATCCTTACATGCCTATAAGTCTCCTATCTTTCAGCATCCAGCTCGCATTATCACCTCTTCCTGGAGGCCTTCTCAGACACTTCTTCTGTGCTACCTCTGTGCCAAGGACATATCTCTGTTGTGCTTATCACACTGTATATTAATGTATTTGTATGTCTGTTTTCCTTACTCAACCATGAGTTCCTTGAGAGCAGAGATAATTTCTGACAAATAGCTCAATAAATGTTTAATTAATGTTGTTTTGGATAGCAGTGATCAGCTTATGTCTCCCCAACCACCTCCCTCCCCTTTCTCCCCTTCATTGATCTTACATGACCTGTCTGTACTGTACTCTTTCAAGGTTGAAAATAGATAAAAGAGTCATTTGCTTCTCTGCATTCTCTTTAGTGTCAGCATACCATCCAAGCAGACTTTGGCTGTTTCCCCAACTCTGAGCTGCATCCTGTCTGCCTCTTCAAACTCCTTAGATGTTTTCCTTTGAAAAAAGACCATTTATGTCACATAATCTCATCAAATGCTGACAAGCTAGGGAACAAATTCTGTTACTGGTCTCTGAGGAAGAGATTTGGCTCCTAAATGCTATCTTTGCTCTAAGAATTAGTTTGGTGTTTTATAGAACTGGCTTTACCTTAATCTCCTTTCTTTCAAAAAGTTTTAACAGTTTTTGATAAGATTCATATAAAATCTAGCCAAAGCAGCTCCTTCCTCTTGGATTTTGAAAAGTCCAGATTCCATTTTACATAGTTGTGTTCTTCTGAGATGAAATTGGCCAGCTGTGTTAATAACCATGTCCAGCTATCAGCTGAAGGTTGCTGCCAAATGACATCATAACCTAAGCAACAGAGATGATACAACAAAGAAAAAGGCCAAATGGAACATTCCCTCTTATATAAATGTGGTATCCAGTGGGAAAAAATGGGCCATCCAGGGCAATAGAATTGTTAGAGTAGACTTTGTAGCTTTCCAGATGGGCACTGATTGAGAATATTCAAGTATGTTCTGTGAACTGGCATCATTAGTGAAAGGCTTAATTCTGAAATACTGTCTATATTTTCTCCAGGATGCTGTAAGTTCTTTTTGTGGAAAAGAATGTATTTGGCTCCCACACATGGGGAGGTTTGCTGTAACCCTATCACCTAGCAGCTACTTTAAATTGGATCAGAATATGGGAGTTAGAAATTTTCCAGATGTTGTTTATGCACCAACAAGATGGTTCTTATGGTTCCTAACAAATGTCTATTCCAGTCAAATTCTTAAACTACTCTTGTGTTGTGACCCATCTACAGAACTAACAATTTTTTTTCTGAACTATTAGAAATATGAACTTGGGAAAGAGGAAAGATCACTTGTGTTTAAAGAACAGGAGGCAAAACTTCTTTTTCAAGTAAATAATTATAGCCATCAACACCTGAGCTCATCCATTCTGGGTTTGGAAATGACCCTTACTTCAGATAGGACCAAGCCTCTGCCCTCCTGTGAGGAACTGAACGTACATGTCAATGTCAAGAGTTCCAAAATAAAACTGAAAATACACATAAGACAAGCCATAGATCAGTCTGGGTTAAGAGTGCATGTATCTTCTAAAATTGTCACATTTTCCTTTATAAGCCCTTCCTGTCCTTTTGGAAGGAAACGATTACGTGAAGGTTTATCTTTGTGGAAATTACAGGTAGATTTTGCATGTGACTCAGGTATGGATAAATTTGGCCAAGCCTGAAGACAAAATGAATGCCATAATTTGCAAGTGACCATTTGATTTGAATTTCAGTTGCTTCTCTGTTTAGATTCCAACATTTTCAAACTGCAGTATCTGCACCTGCCAAATATTATCATTTTCTGATTTCTTGTTGGAGCAGGTGGCCATAACAAAGGAAGGACCTGCTGACTGCCGCATCAATTTTCCAAGTCAGTTTGGGGAAAAACATTCTCTACTTTCTTTAAAATAAAATGTAACTCCTACCATGTTCTAACATTGTTTTCCATCCTCCCTACCCTTCATCCATTCTTTAAAACAATAAATCTATGCATTTAAGATCTCTTGGTTAAATGAAACAAGTACATATTTGTTAAAAAATGGACTTAGTAGCTCCAAAGTCTTCCTTCTATTGAATTGGTACTCTGAGAAAAAAAATAGGCATTCATAGAATCTCCAGTGTATCAAAGACTTGTAAACAATGGACAATAGCACAAGAAGATGTTTAAGTTTCTTCCTGCTGTGTCCTTTATACTCATTACAGCTATTTTTTTTTTTACCTGTGAAACCACTATCTTAGATTCAGAAGAAAATAGCCTTTGTCATACCTCTTTTCTCATCTTCATGACTATTGCCTTGAACCATTCTGATTCTCATATAAAAAATGGTTGCAAATGTACTAGAAACTTCTATCTCAACTAATGAAGAAAAAGAATGAAAACTGGCCCAAGGCCCTTAGACTGTAGTTCCTAACTTTGGTTCTCGAAGAGGGTTTGAGAGCCCAGGAGTAGGGGTTGGCCAAAGGTAGTTCCCACCTAATTCTAAAAAAAGACCTTATCTTTGTAAAGGCCCTTCTCTCTAGATTCCATCCATGCATAGACTAGTAGAAGGTTTGTAGTTAGAAAGAGGTACCAAAACAGAAGCAGGCCAAAGCAGAGAAAATAGTCTGGTTAGGGAAAATGAAACCAAGTGAGTTTGATCAAAAGTGATTTTTCAATAGATTTGTTATTATAATTGTCCCCAAATATTGTGTGCCCATTTAAATGTGTTTTTATTTATTATTTTTCTTTAAAATTTTCCTTCATGGAAAAGTCAGCTAAAGTCATTCTTGGAGTTAAAGTAGCAATTACATTAATCAAATACAAATATACTGCCATTCTTTATTGAGGACTGGAGGACAAGAACCACCTATCCTCAGTCTTTGTTCTCTGCCCTTAGCCCTCACAGCTGCAGCAGGAAGGGGCAAACTGGAGGTGTGTCGTCTGCTCTTGGAACAAGGGGCAGCAGTGGCCCAGCCGAACCGCCGAGGCGCAGTGCCCCTATTCAGCACTGTTCGTCAGGGCCACTGGCAGGTAAGCAGGGAAGCAACTGCCAGTCCCTCAGGCGGGAGTGAGTTCTAGGTGGGAACTTCTGATGCAGAGAACAAAATAGGTCACAAGCAAAGTTTGGGTTACCCAGCGGTGATCAGGTTTGAGGAATATTCTGGTTAATTGGTAATATGACAAAAAGTTAACATTCAAAACCATTGTTTTTATACATACTACTTTTGTTCTGGTCATGGAGTGACCTCCTTACATTTCACAGTATCCAGAGGTTCCTTGAAAGTTTCATTTATCAACAACTCCCCACTAACCACTTGCTTGGAGATGTCTGAGAGTTGCCAAAAGAAAATGCAGTGTATGCAAATTGTAGTTATACAGTCTTTCCACATGTTTGGATTTTGGATAAATGTTAATTTATATACTTGGGAGGGAAAAGAAAGCATATTGATAATAATCTTTGGAAGTATTTAAGTAGAAAAAAGGCTGTAGAAGCCAAACAGTGCCAAGGAGTTATCAGAGGCACTTTGTTGTATTCAGTTCTGTCATAAATACTAACTGCAGGCAAATTTGCAACTGCTAGTGGGTAATAAAATGGCACTGATATAGGTAGTGACTTATGTTGGAACTTCCAGTATGGAATTGTTTAGTCTACATCTTGGCCGTTGTTACCTTAAATTCTGTTTTACTTAGTAGCTGAGTCAGATATTCAGAGTTGAATCCCTCTCATTTGGCTGTCGCTGAGAGAGCTAGAGAATAAAGCACATGGTACTAGGACTGTACAGGTACTTATAGCAGGTTCTTACAGTGGAAAGCTACAATAGAGGTGAGTCATCTACACAGCAGGAGTTCACACAGTATAAGGGATGATATGCGTGTGTCTTCTTCACAGCTCTTCTTGGGTTAATTAGTCCCTGTTTCACTGTCCTTGCAGATTGTTGATCTTTTACTCACCCATGGAGCTGATGTCAACATGGCAGACAAGCAGGGCCGTACTCCCCTGATGATGGCTGCTTCTGAAGGCCACCTAGGAACTGTGGACTTTCTGCTTGCACAGGGTGAGTCCTGGCTGCTGGAGCTGGCTGGCCAGTGCCCGTAATAGCCCAGTGAACCCATGATTTCCAGCAGTGGAGTCCAGGAGATGTTAAGAACAGATATTATTACTCTAGATGGTTAGAAAATGACAGGCCATCTACTCTCCTTATATACAGTGGAACCCTCTAACTCTGGCATTCTCTATTTCCTTATGACTTGAGGGATTTTGGTCAAATTAACATATTCTAAATATTCAAATCAGTAATCTGCAAACCTTGATTTTTTTTTAATGTACACTCAATAACTGTTCATCTTCCAAGGATTGTGTTTTTACTTTCCCAATTCTTTTGTAAGCCTGCACAACTAATATTTTTCTTGAATCCAAAGGAGGCCAATGGCAGTTAAGACACCTGCTGAGAGTGGGACCCTGTGTGGAAAATTGGAATATTATTATCCTGTTGTTGTAATAAATTTCTTTTGACACTTACCAACATCCACAAATTCCTGGCAAATGGGAAATAAGTTTAAAGGAGGTTGTGACACTCCACCATCATAAAGCATCTCAGACTCCTGTCAATTGCTATGACCTCAGTCACCTATAGTTGATGATGATGGATCTCTGTAATAGAAAAAGCTCAAGTCGCTGGTGACTCCGCAGTGCCATCTGGTGGAGCTTGAGCATTTGCATGAAGCAGGAGGCTTGTGACTGAAGTTTGTGACTAAAGCCATGACTCCATTCCAGTTAGCCTCCAGTATGAGTCACCTCAACCTAAACATCTACAATTATATCCATAAGCATATGCATTTTTCTTCAAAGAAACCAGCCTCCTGAAGAGTTATGCCCAGGCCTGAGCAGCTGAGGGTAGTTGAATTAGGAAGAAGATTAGGTTTCTTCTAAGATTTCATACTACAGTTCGGTCAGAGACTTGTTGGATCTTTAGCTGTATTGTATCCTTCAAGTTTAATTTGTTTCCACAATCTCAGACTCAAGGTTGAGTCAGAACTAGAAGAGAGATTTGCACGAAGTGGCTCTTGCTTCCCCAATACAAGCTACAAACAAATCTGGCCTCATGATATCTACCCTCAGTTTTGCTGGGTCAGGGGAGGGGGAAGTTTGTGCCTAGATAAGATGTGGCAGAAATATTCCAAAACAAGCTGAGTCCACTGGAAAAGGACCTCTTCAGCCACTGATAACCTTTAGATAGCTGCACAGTATCTGTCTGATATACCAGTAGAAGCTCATTAGACATAGATTCTAGATACTTGTTCTCCATTACCAATGAAGACATTCTGATCTTTGGACTGTTTGACTTTCTTCACACCTAAATGAGAGACTTTCACTAAATCAAACAAATTGTACAAACATTTATTTAGTCTACATTATTTGCAGAACAGTATACTAGGAACATGAGGGATTTTGATTTTTTAAATTAATAAACTATATACCAGCAAAGGGTCCATAATCTGGCAAGAAAGAGATGAAACAAAGCAGAGAATCCTGAGTGCTCTGATAAAGATGTCCTTTGGGTTGGAATAGGACAGGCTTTGAAACTTGAATAGGAAAATTGTTCTACATTTAGAGAGAGGAAGTAATACAGATGAAAGGTCAGGGAGGAGTAACAGTACGGAACAGGTTTGGGGAAATATGCAAGTTGTCCAGTGAAGTACAGGAGGACTACTGGGAAATACAACTGGAAAGGTATGTGGAAAGAAATGTTAAAAGACCAGGTTAAAAGAATTTGGACTTAATTCTGAAGGAAGTGAAGAGCCTTTAAAGGTTTTTAGAAAGGGAATTGATGCCAGAGTTGTGCTTTTAAAAAAAATTACTCTGGCAGTAGTATGAATAGAAGATTTGATGAAGGAATTATAGTGAGCCAGGAGATCAGTTAGGAAGCCCTTGTCGTGACATCCTAATCTGGTGGCAGTATCTTTCCGAATAGGACAAAAGGGATAAGTGCAAGAGATATGCTGGATGTAAAGACGGATTAGATATAGGCAATAAGACAGATAGGGAAGTTGAAGATAACTCCAAAGTTGTAAGATGGATGTTTGGGAGAATTGTGATTTCTTTAACTGCATGGGAAAGAAAAGAAAGAAGGAGCTTATAATTGAATTTTGGAAGTATTGAACATATTATGTATTTGTCTCATATATATCTCCTTTTAATCTCTTAAATTCCATCTTTGGAAAATCATTTGATCTGTAATATACATCCAAAACCTTATCCTTCTGTTTTTTTTTTTCTACCACTGGAGACTTTTTCCAGGGAGTTTATAGATGTTGCATCTGAGAAAACTGCTTGGATTCTCTCCAATATTCAAATTTATTCCATGTTAGAGTTGATGTTTTAATTATAAATTATACCATTATGAAAAGATAACCCGGTACCTAAATGGCTCTCATCAGGGTTAGAGGTGTGGTCTCTTCCAGTTTTGCATCCTGCCATGGGAAGCCACAAAGTCTCCTAACCTCTAGGGATACAAAGGTGATGGGTCAGATAACTGCTGAGTAAACTCTGAGCCTGGCTGTGGCAGGTCCTAAGCTTGAACTGACGTCTGAATCCTGTCCAGCTGAGGCAGCCAGCCAGATGTCTCATGTACAGTAAGTTAATCTCTAATTTAGTTAGTATGACATGCCAACTATGTGAGAAGAGTTTTCTTAGGTACTCTTCAAAACTAGCAAGGTAACGATGGGCTCCTCACCATTGAATAGCAGTCTAGGCCTTAAGAACCAAACATACATTGAATTTTAGACTGATTACAAAACAGCCTGTCAAGTATGCTTGATCCTTACAGATGAAAATAGAAATGTTGAAGGGAAACAAATGCAGAATATAAAAGGGTGGGCTTGGGGTTATTGAAGAAGACTGAATAGTTTAAGTAAACTCTGAATTTCTGTTTTTAAAAATTATTACTTTTTAATTGACAAGTATTGTTTATACAGTCATACATTGCTTAGGATACGTTCTAAGAAATGCATTGCTAGGCTATTTCATTGTTGTGCAAACATCATAGAATGTACTTAAACCTGGATGGTATAGCCTACTACACACCTAGGCTATATGGTGTAGCCTGTTGCTCCTAGGCTACAAACCTGGAGAGCATGTACAGTACTGAATACTATAGGCAATTATAACACAATGGTAGGATTTGTGTATCTAAACATAGAAAAGCTACACTAAAACTACAGTATTATAATCTTCTAGGACCACCATCATACATGTAGCCCATCATTGACCAAAACATCCTTATATGCAGCACAGGACTGTATTTATGGTCTACACCATGATATTTCAATATAGGTTGAGTATCCCTTATCCAAAATGCTTGGGACCAGAAGTATTTCAGATTTCAGATATTTTGATTTTTTGATATTTGCATTATACTTACCAGTTGGACATTTCTAAAACAAAAATTTAAAATCTGAAACGCTCCAATGAGCATTTCTTTTGAGTGTCATGTCAGCACTCAAAAAATTTTGGATCATTTCAGATTTTCAGGTTAGGGATGCTTTGACCACACACACTCATTGTGGAATGGCTAAATCAAGCTATTTAACATATACATTACCTCATATACTTATCTTTTCTTGTAGTAGAAATACACAAATCTACTCTCTTAGAAATTTTCAAGTATACAATATATTGTTATTAACTATAGATAGTCATGGTGATGTACAACAGATCTCTTATTTCTCCTAAGTGAATTTTGTGTTTTTGACCAACATCTCCCGCATCTCCCCATCCCCCAGCCTCTGGTAAACCACCATTTTATTCTGTATTTCTGTGAGTTCAGCTTTATTAGATCAAACTCTGAATTTCTTTTGTGGCCTAGGCTCAGTGTCCTCCCGTATGTCCATTTCTAGGGAGGGAGAAAGTGGCCTGATACTATCATCAGTGATAAACATGTCCTGAGCTCTCTCAAGGAGTTAACACTATTATAATGGAAGATTTCTATTCAGTTCAGAAAACATTCACTGATAATTCACTGTTTATAAATAACAGAATAAAGTGACATGTGTTAAGCAGATTTAAGATGAGGTAACAGTGACTTGGGAGAAGCTTCTTGGAGGCAGAAGGATTGAGATAGTTGCTACAGAATGGGTAGAAGGGAGGCAAGTTATGTGGAAAGAAAAGCTATTCCACACATGGAGCAACATAAGCAAAAGTGAGGACGCAGGAATATTTATAGGCAATTCTAGGGGCAGTAAGCATATCCATTTGGCCAAAGGAGAGAATTCTCACAGGAGAGTAATGAAATTTCAGGATAGAGAGTAATTGGTAATAAATTGTGGAAGACCTTGAATACCCAGTACAACCCCCAGACTCTGTTTCATTGCCAGCTTATAGGATCAGTTTTTTCACAGTTTTATTGAGATATAACTGACATACCAGGATCAATCTTAAAATAGAAATAGTCCAGAAACAAAAGGTGTTCTTTGGCAAAGTGTATACCTTCCGTACTGGCTTTCACTCCTGCTATGAATTTTCATGTTTCCTAAGTCCTGTGTTATCACTTGCTTTTGTAGGTGCCTCCATTGCTCTTATGGACAAAGAAGGGTTAACAGCCCTCAGCTGGGCTTGTCTGAAGGGCCATCTCTCAGTAGTACGTTCTCTGGTGGATAATGGAGCTGCCACAGACCATGCTGACAAGAATGGCCGCACCCCACTGGACCTGGCAGCTTTCTACGGTGATGCCGAGGTGGTAAGTGCCTTTAAACAAGCCGCAGGAGAGTAGGGATGGAGACTGTTCTCCATCCATAATATTATCTGGGGTCGAAGGTAGAGTAATGTTTTGATGATTCCTGATATAAAGTTCTCAGACCTATACTTGCTAGAGGGCAGTAATATTCAAAATGCGATTAAAAACCAAGAATATAGCTAAAGCCTGAAATACCATGGCTACATAGCCTGGTTCAGACCAGCAGTTGAAAAGGGGCAGGCAGAAGCTAGAGCCCTCAGTGCAGCAGTGTGAGCCATTACACCTGTGGTAACTGCTCTGCTTGATCCTTGTCCTAGGTCCAGTTCCTGGTAGATCATGGGGCCATGATCGAGCATGTTGACTACAGCGGAATGCGCCCTTTGGATAGGGCAGTGGGGTGCCGGAACACTTCTGTTGTTGTCACTCTTCTGAAGAAAGGAGCCAAGATAGGTAGGAGAAAGGAAGAAGGTGTTGGCCATCTGTGCCCAGGGGCCAGACTGGTCCAGTGGTCTGGCTGCCCTGGGTATTTGGTATGAGTGTATATAGCTCCCCCTCTGCCCTGGCCCAATTATTGTCCAAGTGAACGGAGAGGCTCTTGGCCCAGAGAAAGCACCAGCTGAGCCATGGTCTACAGTACCCTGTATCCAGAATCATGTGGTTTTCCGCCATGCCCCTCGTAGTCTTAGCCAGGAGGCTGCTCTGGCCTTCGGCACATCTCAGTGCCGCCTCTACACCAGCCCCACCCTGTAAGCATCCTGGATCTCTGCACTGCTGTGAGCCTTTGCTTTCCCTTGCTCTGTATGTGCTTCAGACTCTCGAGTCCCTGCTACATTGCCCCAGCTGCTCCCCCATCCCACAGACCTGTAGACAAGGGTTGGCTGATATGCTGGCTTTTTTGTTGCCTGCCTCTCACTGCTGCTTTTTCCTTCTTTTTTTTTTTTTCACCTTCATCCATTTTTTTTTCCTTTCCTACAACTTTTTGTTTTCTCCTTTCTTTGAAGGTTGTCAGACGTTACCGAGTCGCCCACGAGGTATATTTCACCGCTGTCAGCATCAGGCGTGGTCTGATGGCTTGGTCAGCTTTGCCTTCTCCTCTTTGGTTTAGCCTGCATGAGTTCCCTACACCTCTAATCTTTTAATTTACTTCACCTTAAAAGAAGATTTTTTTTAATGACTGTTGTAGAGAATAACTTGAACTTTTGATAACTAACCCTGAAAAGCCTAGTTGGTAAATAATTCAGGCATCTGTAAACTAATCAATTTAACCTTTCCTTTCTTTTTGTGGGTGAAGTCATCCTCAATAATGTTGGTTTGTTTCATGTCTGTTTGACATTCAAACTACGCTCCTGATTCAAAGCGAATCCCAGGGAGTCCTGTTTGGTATTTATAATTTAAGGGAGCCTTTAGAGTTGTTAATGGTTTCCCTTCTGCAAAGTACATATTTTAATATTAAGAGACTAAACATCTGAGGGTTTTGAGTCCCAGATCCAAAATAAATTACCCTTTTTGGATTTTTCAAATCCTGTGGTTGATGTTTAATGTTTAAACCCTTTCTTCCAATTTCCTTATTTAAAATAATTTCAGACTAAGCCATTGCCTGCCCCCATGCAACACATAGGCTTTGCTGCCCTCCAGTAGTGCAGGCTCAGATAGTTCAGATATTCTTATTTTAAGGTGAATACAAATCCAACGCAGCTCCTTGGCAGTGGGAGTCACTAAAATACTCCCAAGTCTAAAAGATGAGGTAATTATTGTGGAGCAAGTTGTTCTCTCAGCAGAAATTCCCCCAGGGTGTTTTTTTCACCTAGCTTCCTACCACCCTTACATTGTATGAGTTTTTTACCCATCATGCATCCTGTACACTACAGGTCCAGCCACATGGGCGATGGCCACCTCCAAACCAGACATCATGATCATCCTGTTGAGCAAGCTGATGGAAGAGGGGGACATGTTTTATAAGGTGAGGGGAGGGAGAAACAAAGTTTCCTCAGAACAGCCACTGACTGTTTTCTACATGTACAGTCTTCCAAAGTCTTCACAAGTCCCATCATTTGTTCTAAAGTCAAAGGGAGAATGCCATTCCTCAGCGATGGTTGATAAGTTGAGGATCCTGGGTATTTGCCTTACCAAAAAGAGAGCAGTGGTAGCCAACACATTCCTGATGTGTTGATCGGCTGATCGGCGGAAAGCCCTAGTTTGACCTGGCCATGAACAAGTGGTTACATAGATTTTACATGGAATCTGCTAAGTAGGATCTGGAAACTCATAGGACAAGTGAAAATAAAATTATGTAGTATATCTATTTCCAGTCTATTGATCTTAGCTTTCATATTTAATATAAACATAAATTTAAAAGTCTATAGTAATAATATTAGCACCCTTGAATAAGATAAAGAAACCAAGACAAGTAGCAATTGGAAGATTTGTTTGAAGTTATTCACTGAATGACAACAAAAAAAAAAGTGTAGAGTCTTTTTGTACCCACAATTCAAGCTAAAAGCTCCATACCCTAACACAAACTCCTACAGTTTCTTAAGAATATTCCATGTCAAAGTCATGTCTTTGTGTTAAGATTAGCTGGATTATCTTCTCCTGAAGGTGAATACAAATCCAACCCAGTTTTTGGCAGCATGCAACACTGACATATCCTTAGGCATAAAGGATAAGGAAATGACTGTGAAGCATATTGTTCCCCCTTGCGTCAGGAGTATACCAGTTCCTGGAAGCAGAGTTCTATCTTCTAAGTACCTTTTGAGTGAGAGTCGTGGTAATCTAGGACTCTCGGGCTTTCAGGAAGCTTGAACCCTGGCCCAATCTTGATTTCATGTGTGTTCAAAGGAGGTCCTCATGACTTTAGATATCATATTGATGGACTTCAGAATGGTATTGCTCTCACAAATCTAAGTCCGGGATATAGAATAACTTGTGGTATCCTAAGGCAAGGAGTCCTATCTCCTAAGGAAAATAGGCAGAGCTATTATTGTTCCCCCTAGAAGTCTACCTTGGAAGACTCCAAATCTCTCCTTAGTGAAAGGTGCTAATGGAAAAATAAAAGCTTGGGATCTCTGTGGAGTTGCAACAGAAAGAATAGGGTAGATAAATATAAGGTAAGGGGCTGAGAGATGCCCCTTGGATCTTTCTGGGCTCAGCTTATAGATTTTCACATACAAAATGTAAGAAAAGTTCAAGGCCACTGTGATCAGATCCCTAAGTTGATCATAGATTTACTTCATCCTGGAAAATCCCTCCTACAAAGTCAGATGGAATGACAAAATTCTAAGCTTTATTTCTCTACTGCCACCCTACTTCATGCCTTTTCCAAAAACAGGGAAAACTGATTGGTTTATTTTATGCCCTGAGATTAGAAAAGCAACAGCTGGACTTTTAGCTCCCACACCCTTTGCAAGGAAGAGGATGACTTCTTCTAGAGGGTTGGCAAGGTGGAGCTTCAGACAAGAAAAGAGTTCTCCAGATAAGCCAGAAATTAAGAAGTAATAACTGTTGAGTGCTTGGGACTAGGAAATTATACATGTCCCAGCGAGATCAGTTCAAGAATAATGAACTTGCAAGGTCAGCCCCTTTGGGAACCAGTTGAAAAGCTGGGGTCCAAGGCCTTCCACTTGCCAAGGCTTTGTTTCTCTGGCTTCTATCTTGGGTATTCCCTTCAGTCTTACCTTTCCTACAAGGTGAATTTCTTATAGAAAAGACTAGACTCTTCTGTTCTGACCATCAGGGCCAGACATACTCCCCAGGCTGGTGTGTGGGAGGGTTAACCCTTAGTAACAACTGCTGAGAGGAGGAAGGGAGTAGGGACCAAACTTCCTCATCTGCTCAGCAGACCAACGGTGTGTTTTGCCATCTTGTACTCCCATTAGAAAGGTAAAGTAAAGGAAGCTGCCCAGCGCTACCAGTACGCTCTGAAGAAGTTCCCTAGAGAAGGGTTTGGTGAGGACTTGAAAACCTTCCGGGAACTAAAAGTGTCTCTCCTCCTCAACCTCTCTCGATGTCGCAGGAAAATGAACGTAAGTCCCTCTCATCCCGACTTCTTTCTGCAGTCCTGGAAGTTGATCGTCCATGTCACTAGTTTTTACCAGGCCCCTGAAGTCCTTCTCTGCCCCATTTGGAACTTGGTTGTCCTTCACAGAGCACTGACATTTGCAATTTGAAAGAAATCAAATCTAAGTATAATCTATATCTCACTGTAAAAAAATTAATGCTGTGAGTACTTTGTAGCTTTCTGAATTTTCATAATTCCCACTGAAGGTGATTATAATACTATCATCTCCACCCCTGTACCCCCAAGTTAATTTTCTGGTCTTTGGGAAAATGTGAGAGCAGAGGTCACTAGAATTCTAGCAGCAATTAGATATGAATTTTGGTCATTTCCTTCCTTCCTAGTATATTCCCTTGTCTTTTAAGGAAAGGCTGGAAAGAGGGGTCAGGACCATGGACTTCAAGGTTTAATTTCTAAGGCTATCCTTGAACTTCTCACTTCTTTCTTCATCTTTTTATTCCAGCATGCCGTGTCCCTCCTTGTCCTAGAGGGAATCTTAGAACTTTCTGGCCCTTTATTTTCTCCCTAGTAGTCCTTGGTCCTTCTCGGCTGCCTTGCAGATACAGTCTTGGACGTCCTCAGCCAATGCTCCCTTGACATGCAGACACTCCCAAGCCAAGAAACCTCTCTCAGATCCTGGGAATAGCAAGATCGTGTCAGGAATCTCTGACATCCACCAGCCTGAGGTCTCACAGTTCCTGAGGAGTTAGAAATAATCCAAGCCAAACAGGAATGTTGATCAGTAAAGAGCTCAGCTGTACACAGCAAGATTTAACCCTCAGTGGCAAGGCACCTGCTGTCAATTCCAGAGAGATGATTTGTATATATGACCTTTACAGCATCTATTTCAGGCTCCAAAACCTAACAATGAAGAGAGCCTCAAGGCCAGGCATGGTGACTCACACCTGTAATCTCAGCACTTTGGGAGGCCAAGGTGGGAGGATTACTTGAGGCCAGGAGTTTGAGACCAGCCTGAACAACATAGGAGACCCCATCCCTACAGGAAAAAAAAAAAAAAAAAAAAGCTGGGTGTGGTGGCATGCACCTGTAGTCCCAGCTACTCAGGATGCTGAGGTGGGACAATTGCTTGAGCCCAGGAGTTTGAAGTTACAGTGAGCTATATGATGTCCCTGTACTCTAGCCCAGGCATTAGAGCAAGACTGTTTCCAAAAAAAAAGAGCCCTGGGATAAACTTGGCTGTCTCAGAGGACACAGTCATGGCCCTAACAGGCAGAGTTGCCCCAGGCTCTGGGGAGAATAGGGACATGGAAGAGATTCCATTGGGGAGGGAAGAGGGGACAGTCTCGAGGAAAGGCAGTGAGGTTCTTATGCCTGTAGTTTCTCCTGCAAAACAGAAGAAACAGAACCAAGGGTCTCCCATGGCACCAGCCAGCGAGAATGAGGCAAAGCTCAGAAGTAACCACCAACCTGCTGACCTCTTTTTTCCTTAACAAATAATCTACTTCTTAAAAATAATTACTGTCCCAAAAGAAAAAAGTAAAGGGTAAGGTTGAAAACAGAGTAACTCCACATTTGTTCAGAAACAGTTAATAATCACCTCCCATAGACCAACACTGTGCTAAGCACCAGAAATCTGTCTTCTTTGCTAGAAAATTTCCCATTAATTTTTTTTCTAAATTTTTACCTATGCCCCAGGGCCTTTTTCTGCCTAAGGCCTTGTTTTCTGCCTTAGGAATCATGAGTGTAACTAGAGGCCACCCTGCCGTACTATGGCTTTGACATTAGAAGAAGGGAAAAACTTTTCCTTTTAGCTTAACATTTGAGGGGATCTTAAAAACCATGGACTCTGCCTTGTCAGCATCATCCCGTTCCCAGGGGTTCTCGGAATGCGGACAACAGCTCTGAGACCACGTTCCTCCAGGGAGTCCCCAGTGATAGCATGAACTCAAGTCACAGCCGGGGTCTTCTCCTGCTTTGATTTTTTTTTTTTTTTTTATTATTTTAAATATTTCCTAAGTAAAGAATCAGTTAAGAGAAGAAACAGGCCAGAGAAACCACTGTGAAATAAGAAACTACAATTTATTGAGCACCTCCTGTGTGCTAGGAACTGTGTGGTACTTTTAAAGGCCTTATGCTTAGTTCTCCCTCTGAAGTAGGCATGGATGAGAAACTACACGACACATTCCGCGGGGGGATGAAGCAGACCAGAGACTTGAACCCAGGTCTGTCCGACATCGCTGTTCCGTCTAGTCTCCAGACAGTGCAGTTCTCCTTTACTCAGATGCCGTCCTCCTGGATGTCACAGGACACTTACTTGTCCCTTAGAAAGCCAAGGTCTAGTGGGTGCAGTAGGAGGTTGCGGGGGCAGGACAGGGGTCCACGTGAGGTGTCTGTGTGTGCATTTGCCTCACACATGCGTAACGAGTTCAGGTTTCCAACTTCAGGAGCTTCATGGTAAAGGGTCAGCATTTGGCTTCTGGGCTGAAAAGAACTTTATTAGAAAGGCAGAAAGAGGGCGAATTAAAAGTATTTTAATACTCTGGGCAGATAAAGTCCAGTGAGCAGTTACAGGGCCACACAGGACAGAGGCAGAAGGAACTTTCAGTCTGTGAGCCACATGGCCAGGGCCATGTCAGGCATGTCCAGGGTCCCAGGTGTTCCATCCATAAGTGTCAAAGAAATGTACAAATAATTTGTTTTATTCCCAAGTTGTCTATTCTTCATATCTCTTCAATGACTCATTTGCACACCTATTATAATGACAGGATTTTGGAATGGCGGAGGAATTTGCTACTAAGGCCCTGGAGCTGAAACCGAAATCTTATGAAGCTTACTATGCAAGAGCAAGGGCAAAACGCAGCAGCAGGTGAGGAGAGAGAGAGAGGGTGAAAGGCAAGCGGTCTCTTTGACAATTTGGCCAAGGCAATGTAGGCCACCCTGGGGCATATGTACCGGAATATGTCTCTGTCCTGGAGGACTCCTAAGGCCAGGCTTTGGGGATGGCTCCAATAGCACAGTGCTCAGCCAAAGATCAGCAAATCCTCTGGGCTATGGAGACCAAGAACATTTTACTTTGGGAGAAAAATACTTTTTCATTAGAGAATGTCATCTTCTTCTAAGGATCCTCTGCCCTATCTCAATCACTTTTCAACCCCCAAAGGAGATAGCATAAAGAGACAACAGTGACTTAAAGAAGAGGTCACTTAAACAAAACATCCTGCCAACCCTTTTAGAGGGAAAAGTAGGATGTGTCACTGACTTCACAGGCCTCTTTCTTTTCTTACAAGTATTTGGGGAATCCCTGGATTTTTTAGGCCTCCTTCTGGGGCTCTCCTCAAGTCTGGTAGCATCAAACCTCCTTCTCACCTAAACCATCACCACACCACGTGCACACACACACACGGAGTCAGGAGGTCCTTGCTGCCAGGTTTGAGAGGGCCCACGAGAAACACCATTCCCCCACTCCTCATGCCCGTCTGCTGCAGTTTGGCCACTGGGCAGGAAAGCCTCCAGAAGGACCTAGAATCTGCCATCAGTGATCTTTGGATAACTTCTCAGTGTCCTTGATGCCTCCTGCCCAGCATCCTACCTTCTCCCAGACTGCATGGAAAAGAACTGCTTTGGGTTTATTGCTGTGACCAAGGGAGGTATGTCCTAAAAATCAAACCCAGGTGGAAACTAGTGACGATGGTGGCCGTGATATTACTCTTAACTAGCTGGGGTATCAAAGGTTTTACAGAAGCTCGACTATCAAATTTTCTTTCCTTCTGGTTTGGTCCTTTCCCCCAAAGCCAATTTCCCCTTTTCAGGCAATATTAATAGAGAAGATGGGAATATCTCTGACAGTTCATTTCTTCATTTGTGAATCCGAATCTCCCTGGGGTCAGCTCAGCTCCAGACCTGTGCTGCCTAGTAACCCGCCCCACTTTGCCAGAGTGGGTGGAGACACAGCAGCGCTGTGGGGTGAAGGGTAGAAAGGGCAGAGGACAGGTTCTTGCCTAGGATAGAACAGGCCTGAAATTCGGAGCCAAAATATTGAGAATATAAAGAAAATTTTCTGCTGCATCAGCAAGATTCTTAAATATTGTAGTCACTATTTTGTTCCTAAGCTACTTGACAGTGACCCTGTAAATGACAACCCCACCCAACCCTCATACTGCCTGGTGTGCGTTTGGGCACTGAGAGAATCTTCCTGATGGGCCTGGCTGGACTGACACAATGGGGACATTTTTCCACTCATCCCAGACAGGCCAGAAGGAAGATGGAGGCTGAATGGGCTAGGGAATCATCGTGGACTCTTCTAGAATGACAGCTTACTTGTTTCCTTCCTTACAAATCAAACTAAACCAAAACACCCCAGACTCCCACAGATGCCACCACAGTTCTCTGAAATAGTGACCATGTTCTCAATTCTTGGTGATTCCCGTTGATTCAGAATAACTACACTTCCTGTGTTTACATTTTGTTAAGCAGACAGTTTGCAGCAGCCTTAGAGGACCTGAACGAGGCCATCAAGCTATGTCCAAACAACCGTGAGATCCAGAGGCTTCTGATGAGAGTGGAGGAAGAGTGTAGACAGATGCAGCAGCAGCAGCAGCAGCCACCACAGCTGCCACAACAGCCGCAGCAGCAGCCTCAGCCGGAGCTCCCAGAAGAAACGGAACCTGAACCGCAGCATGAAGATATATACTCTGTACAGGATATATTGGAGGAGGAGTACCTGGAACAGGATGTTGAAAATGTTTCCATCGGCCTCCAGACAGAGGCTCGGCCCAGTCAAGGGCTCCCAATAATCCAGAGCCCACCCTCCTCTCCAGCCCATCGGGACTCGGCCTACATCTCTGGCTCACCTCTTGGCTCTCATCAGGTTTTTGACTTCCGCTCCAGTAGTTCTGTAGGTTCACCCACTAGGCAGAGCTACCAGTCCACCTCACCTGCTCTTTCTCCAACTCATCAGAACTCTCATTACAGGCCTAGTCCACCACATACTTCCCCAGCTCATCAGAGTGGATCTTACCGTTTTAGCCCCCCTCCCGTGGGAGGGCAGGGCAAAGAATACCCAAGCCCTCCTCCGTCCCCTCTCCGTAGAGGCCCTCAGTATCGGGCCAGCCCTCCAGCTGAAAGCATGAGTGTCTATAGATCCCAGTCTGGTTCACCTGTACGCTATCAGCAAGAAACAAATGTCAGTCAGCTTCCTGGCAGACCGAAATCTCCGTTATCCAAAATGGCCCAGCGGCCCTACCAGATGCCTCAGCTCCCTGTGGCAGTTCCCCAGCAGGGGCTCAGGCTACAGCCTGCCAAGGCCCAGATCGTGAGAAGTAACCAGCCCAGCTCAGCAGTTCATTCAAGCACTGTAATCCCCACAGGAGCCTACGGCCAGGTTGCCCATTCAATGGCTGGTAAATACCAGTCTTCACAAGGAGACATAGGAGTAAGTCAGAGCCGTTTGGTTTATCAAGGGTCAATTGGGGGAATTGTAGGGGATGGGAGACCAGTGCAGCATGTCCAAGCCAGCCTGAGTGCAGGGGCCATCTGTCAGCATGGAGGGTTGACCAAAGAAGATCTTCCACAGCGACCTTCCTCAGCATATCGAGGTGGAATGAGATACAGCCAGACGCCACAGATTGGGCGCAGCCAGTCAGCGTCCTATTACCCAGTCTGTCATTCAAAACTAGATCTGGAGCGGTCCTCCAGCCAACTAGGTTCCCCTGATGTCTCACATTTAATCAGGAGACCTATCAGTGTCAACCCTAGTGAAATCAAACCCCACCCACCAACTCCCAGGCCACTGCTGCACTCCCAGAGTGTAGGCCTTCGCTTCTCTCCGTCTAGCAATAGTATCTCATCCACTTCCAACCTTGCTCCTTCCTTCCGGCCATCTTCCTCGATTCAACAAATGGAGATCCCACTGAAACCGGCATACGATAGGTCATGTGATGAGCTGTCACCAGTATCTCCCACTCAAGGAGGTTACCCCAGTGAGCCCACCCGATCCAGGACCACACCATTCATGGGGATCATAGATAAAACAGCCCGGACTCAGCAGTACCCCCACCTTCACCAGCAGAATCGGACCTGGGCAGTGTCATCAGTGGATACCGTTCTCAGTCCCACATCTCCAGGCAACCTGCCTCAGCCTGAGTCCTTCAGTCCACCGTCATCCATCAGCAACATTGCCTTTTATAACAAAACCAACAATGCCCAGAATGGCCATTTGCTGGAGGACGATTATTACAGCCCCCATGGGATGCTGGCTAACGGGTCTCGTGGAGACCTCTTGGAGAGAGTCAGCCAGGCCTCCTCCTATCCCGATGTAAAGGTGGCTCGGACCCTACCTGTGGCTCAGGCGTACCAGGACAACCTGTACCGGCAGTTGTCCCGAGACTCTCGACAAGGGCAGACATCCCCTATCAAACCAAAGAGACCATTTGTGGAGTCCAATGTTTAAAAGACGTTTGTTGGAGTGAGACCCATATGTTTTCACTGCACATTTTCAGGCTTGGTTTCCATATTGGAGGTAGTTCTCTGGCTTAATTTCTCATGTAGTTTCTGTGGTGTTCAGAGGTGGCAGCCCACATGCTGAAATTCTTGCATGCAGCCGACTGGGAAGCTGGCCTCCAGGGAGCCAGGACTTCAGTTTCTCTCGTCTGTGCCCCAGCCACATGCTCTCTCCCTCTCTTCAGATGCCAACGAGGAGATTTTTGCCATGTGCTTTAACCCAGGGAGATCAGACACACTGGTCAGCTTTTTCCAGGAGACAATCGCTTTCACTGATGTTCTTGTTGTGTAAATGTCTTTTTCCTTTTTTTAAAAAAAAAATAGGATGTTCTTGTTCGTTTTCTTCTAGGAACTTTAGAAAGAGTGTGATGCCCCTTTGCCTTCTTAGCCAGTGTCATCTGCATAGGCAGCCCTGGTGCATTCTTGTACCATGAGCCCAACCCCATACTGCCAGCTCCCTGCAGTCAGGTCCAGAATGTTCATTAGGATTCCTGCTGGTCTTCCCATGGGGTAAAAGGACCAAGGAGGAAGAGAAAAGAAATAAGTATGCTAAATTGGAAAACAAACAATATAATTAAAATCACTACATTGATTTTCCAAAAAGCATTTTAGGAACATTTAAAAAACAACTAGCCCTTTAAATATTTCAGTCAGCCAAGGAAATTAGATGAGAATTATAGATATTTTAAAAGAATTCACTGAGAGTTATTCTCTAGGTTTTTAGCTAACAACTACTAAAAGCTACTGATTTTCCACAAGTGGGGGAGGGAATAAATATACAGAAAGAGAGAGAGAAAAAGAAAGATTATTTTGGATTCTCAATGAAAAGTTGTAGAAAAGCTGTCTTGGAGAAGTATGCTTTTTAGATCCTGATACATCACTGAGCATAATATTCCATAAAAAGCAAACTCTTCCTGAAGAGTTGATCTGTACAATAATCCTGTTAGTTGGATCTTCACCTAGAGCCAGATTTTGTTCTGGCCTTTCTTTTTTTAAACCCAGATGGCATAGTAAAGAAATTGGTTCTTTCAGAAGCAAATTAGATTCTCTTGGGACTATAAGACTGATCCCTAGAGTTTGCACCCAGGGCCATTGCATTCCATGCCAGTTGTCTAATTCCATTTCGAGATCTATAATTTCATTATCTATTATTACAGGAATTGTTTCTTTTCTTTTTCTAGGAATAGTTGGGGTATGGAATATTTTAAAATTAGACACAGCAAAAAGTGTTTCAGGGTGAAGAAAGACCCCTTTCCACCCTGTTTTCTAGCCATGGGAGGGGCACAAGATAGACCACAGGTTTCTGATCTGGGCACTGTCTACACATCTAGGTCTCATGGTCATTTGCTAACCTGACTTTTGAGGGACTGAGGCCACTATTAAATGGACAAGAACATTGAAACCACACCCTTAGCACAGGCCTGGGACTGGCTGTTCATCAGCTGTTAAAATTAAACAACCCCACCAACTAAACAAAAGAGCATTAGTTCTCTGTTATTAGGAATCATTCCCCTCTTGTTAGTAAAGGGCTACAGGAAGGGCAATTTCCTGAATAAAATCCAGCTGTGACCAGACCCATTCGTAATAGTAAATGTCCTCTGAAGAGAACATGAAGCTGAGATCAGAAACATTTCTTTACTAATTTAGATTTTGCCAAATAGATGGACCCCGGCCCCCCACCCCAGCCCCACCCTCAAGCCTAGAACAGGCTAAGACTTTTCTCTCTGTGCTGGAAGCAAACAGCTGGGCTAACTCAAGACCCAATCTCTTTCCACTCTGTCTGATGCTTAAGGACTGCCTCATCCTGACCAGGGCAGGCACATGCACACGCTCCCAAGAAGATGAAATCTATAGCTGTAGCATCAGCCTACAGTGGGGAGCCCAGCAGCCTCTCAGCTCCCTTTTTGGCCAGGTCTCAGCCCTGTTGGTCTCTTTGCATCTTAGTCCTTTTTAACCACCTGTCACTGAGGAGCTGCTACATTTCAAAGAATTCCTCAGTGTCTATTAGAAAAGTGCCCCTGCTTATTTGGAATGCCACACATGCCACCTGCACTCAACGTGACCAGGCGGGTGAGCAGGTCCTGCAGCTATACAAATCCGCCACTGATGCCACTTCTCCCCAGGGTCTCTGGGTTCTCCAGGACAAACAGGAGATTTAGGGTCCATAACATATTGGGCAAACACCTAAAATGTCAACAGTCAAAATGGATTTTTTTTTTTTTTTTTTTTGCCATTGTAAAAGGGAGTGAATATCACTACTGGGTGCCAGTTGTTTTTGACTAGAAGATGCCAACCGAAGCTTATTGGAGCAGGAGACAAAGTTTTTCCTTATGAGCAGACTGCCTGTGCCCTGTTTGCTACTTCACTGCCATGGGCTGATCTTAGTACTGTATTTTGAGATGCCCCTTCCCCAGCAGCAAACACTTGCTGAGTCGATGTCTGGCTTACGGTGAGGGGAAGTTTCTCATATGAAGTAGGTTCCGCTCACCCAGTTCACATCACCCTGAAATGGAGGACAGAGGTGACAAACTTCAGCTTATAAGTTTCTCACCGAATTGTATGTTCCGTTTGCCCAAAATTCTTGCACTAATGAGTTTCTATCACATCATGTCTATAAATGGGTGCACTTTACTGTTTGAATTTGTAACTGATAAATACTGGATATTTAAGTGTGAGTAATGTCTTCATTAGAAAATAGAACCGCTCTTGTCTTTTAGTGTATTTTTCAAGATAAAACAAGGAAAAGAAAGACATCAAGCAGTGGATCACAACATTTATAGCACAAGAAATAACTGTTGTATATAAGCATCAAAAAGATTAAGAATTTTTTAATACAAAAAAATATTTGCAGTGATTTTAAAGTGCTTTTCCAGCAATTTTCTTAGGGACTCCTGAGACATGGTTACTTTATTTACTGGATCAGTAAGGCACACAATTAACAATTAAAAATTAATGTTTATTTACAAAGTAAAGGGAAAACCTGTGTAACATGAGAATTTGGCATGGACAAAATGGAGACCATTTTGTATCTGCTGTTGTATCTTGTCCGGGTTGCAGATGTGCACTATTAAAGTCCCAAGTTAATAGAGCACAGACCATTCTTGTTCCTCTCCCATGTGCCCCTCTTTTTAGATGTGTTTAACTTAAACTTGATGGCTCAGGAAAATTCCATTAATTAAATCATGTACAGTACCCCAGGTCGTTGTCCAGATAAACAATTTTACTAATTTAGTTAAGCCTGGATTATTAAACACTTTTCCTAAATTATTGTAAACAGAACAGCTTAGAGAAAGGTATTCTCAGTCCTTATATTGTATAGTAGTTTATGATCCCCTCTCTAAATATTGGTATTTTTATATTCCAGAGATGTACCCAATAGAAAAATTTAAAATCAGTATCTAATTTAATATCCGTAAGTATTTTTCCTTAGATTTTAGTTATACACGGTGGGATATGTGGACGTCACCTGTGCTTCACCGTACTTGACCACTAGGTGTCACTGTGGCTCTGCACCACGCTTGTCTTGTAGCAAAGAATGGCAGCCGCTCCTAGGGCAGCACGCAGGCTCAGAGGTTCAGGAAGAAGGGAACAAAGGCCTGGAAGGGGTCTTCATGCATCCGTTCCACATGGCAAGACAAACTCTTTGAACACTACATGCCTTGGACCTGAGGCCAGGCAGAGGCTGGGAGAAGGTTGACTAGAACTCCCTTGCTCTGGTGGATGGATGGGTATGTAGAGAGCCCCTTCCTTCCCACAAGCCTCCTTCCTCTCAGTTCCTCTCAGCCTCCAACTTCTATTACTCTAGAGGTGTCTCAGTTGGGTGGTTCGATTCAAAGATAGTTATTTTTCTACTGCAGAAATGCCTTGGACAAAACCAGTTGCTTACTGAATTTTTGCCACAAAATGGAACAGGCTCCCCCAGGGGGCAGAATGTGCCCATCCCTGTGCCCAGTCTCCTATCGATGCTCCCAGTGCCCAGCAGCCTCATCCACCCTGCCTGTCTGTCCCTGGGCTGCCTGCTTCTCAAGAAGCCAACCTGCAAAGGCAGCCTGCTGATGCTTCCACACCGAGGGCTGAGCTGTCCTGTTGCATGCTCATTGGGAGGTGTGGCTTTTTCTCCTTTTCCTCTAGGAATTCCAGACCGACCATCTACCATGACTAACAATGAACAAAGGGCTTAGGGGTAAGAGCTACCTACAAAGACGTGTCATGGAAACCTTCACCATGCAATGCCTTGAACTCAGCTCTGGCTGCTCCCAAGAAAAGGTGGCTGGCTGGGGGCCTGGACACAAGCACAATGGGGCTGGTGGAGCCACTGTGCAGAGCTACTTGAATAATCACTGGGTCTTCATCAACTCCTTTTATAAATTACAGACCACTCAAGGGCTGAAGTGTTGGTAACCTTCATTTCGGTGTCCAATGCCTCACAGCAGCTGAGCCACCCTGAGATGCTAGTGGCCGAATGATGGCCAGTCAGAGCTTTGGAAGTCAGTACCAAATGAACGCGTAATTGGACACCAAAAATCAAGTGTTACTTTCATGTTTCCTCACCCACATCATCTCATTTCTTCCTGCTGACTCCGTGATACCCACACTAAGCTGACCTGCCAGGCTGTAGCTGGATGCATGTAGATGCAGGCCAGTGTCGCTCTCATCTTTTCAGATAGACCTACTCTGTGGAAAGGAAGTGCCCTAGCTGCTTTGTTTTTGTAGCACTTGCTGGCTGAATTTTTTTTTTTCTAATCACTAGCCAGAAAATCTGGTTAGGGGGCCTCAGCTTATTCCCTTTGGTTCCCAGGACCAGACAAGAGTTAATTTGGGAAAATTCAGTACTTGAATGTACCTGCCTTATTGTGTACCAATTTACTGGAAAAAAAAAAAAAAGAAGAAGAAGAGTTAGAGATGCTGGCTCTAGATCTCCACTTCACTCACAGGTTATTTTGGAAATCCTGTAAGTTACACTTCCTACCCTGTTTTGTTTTGTTTTCCCTTTGGCTGATTCCTGCTGAGTGGGGCCAGTTCCTTGTCGGGCTCAGGGCAGGTGCCATTCTCAGGCATGGCCTCCTTTCCATCTAGCACAGCGTCTCTGTCTCTGTTCTGTCTCCTCCAAATCCAAGATGATTTTAATTAGTACAGATATGTACAGTCTACAATTAAAGAGTGATTTGTACTAATATGATTTTGATTCTTCCTCCTCTTTGCTGTCCTTTCAAGACACTTGCTGGAAAAAGCTTTAATGCACTTAGTTTTCCTTTAGGTTTTCTATAATTCAGATGTAAAGGACTTTCTCTGTACAGTATATTATCCAATGCATGTTTGTTCTCTATCCTGATATATTGAACACCACACAGTTGTGAACTCGTGCAGTGGGGATGTCCCACACCCAACAGAGGCATCTCGCCCCCTGTGTATAAGGAAAGACATTTTCCTTTGCTGTACTTGCTTGAGCAGTTTTATTGTCTGTACATGTGAGCTGTGTGAGATAGATGTGAAAAGTTCAAACGAATGCATTTTCCTGCCCCATGTATACAGATCGTCATCTGTACAATGAACTGTATGTATGAAAGCAAATGTACTTATTTATAAATGGCTAACACTTGGAAAAACATGGCGTTGTGGTGCTTTTCTCCTTCTATTACAATCTTTCTCCAGGGAGCTGGCCCTTAAGCTCACCCATACAATGTGAGGATGCCTCCCCCCACCCCAGGAAGAATTTGACAGGTTTTTGGCTAAGGCCAAATTCCCGGTGATTTGGTTGGTCCACTGTGGAACATTCGGAGTCACCCCTTCGTGCACTTACTCAGTCAAGTTATTGAGCACTTCCTTGGCGTCCGACACTGCAGCAGGCCCTTGAGATAGCTATAGACAAGAAACGATGCAGTTCTAAGGACCTATCAGCAAAGGCTTGCTGCATTTGTTGAGAAAAAGAGGCTTTTTCTTCAGTGGAAGAGGTTTTTCTCCAGCTATACCAAGGGAGCACAGAGCTCTTCTCATTTCATTTTGATAGCTGAAGCTACACCCCCAATCCAGCCACCTTACAAAAGTCCAAGGCTGAAGTGGGCTGCCAGTTTGAGTGGTTTAGAGACCACATGTCCCAGGTTGTGGGGAGGACAGCCCTCACTGTAGCTCCAAAGGCTTAGTCAAAGCCGGAGGCCCACTGCTTCCAGTGGCTTTATTTTTTCTTCTTCAGAAATCCTGACTTCCAGTCCTCACCATATAGAGAGCTGGGCAGTTGCATTGTGAAGGGGGAGATTGCAGATTTCCTGAAAAGAGCTGGAGACTCAATACCTTTGGGGAAAAAAAAAAAGAAAGAAAAGAACTGAGCCCTGGAACCTTTCTGCCTAACTGCTACCTCTGTCTACTTCAGGGACAAGCAAGGAAGTAGACTGCTTCCTCTAGACATCAGATTTGTACTAAATAAACATTCCTGCTGTGTTTGTTTAGCACATCCATTTCCCAAAACAACCAAAGCCTGGGGTAGCAGGAAAACTCCAGACCATGCATAGTCATCCCAGCCTGGATGTCACAATTGCCTTCAAAGAGAAGAGAGGACTCTGGAAGGACACCACCTGCCAGATCTGGAAACCATTCCTAGGCTGCTCCAGTTATTTCATTAAAAATGAAAAATGGATAAATGGTTGGCAAACCCCAGCTTTTTAAGGATGTTTGGGGCATTGGAAGAAAGGAGAAAGGTAGTGATTCATAGAAAACTAATTCTTAGAATTTTCCCTGAACCTGAATTAAAAGCCACTCAGAGTAGAAAGCAAACAGCGAACTCAGCAAAAGTCCTTGTAGATTCTCAGAAGTACTGAATCAGACTTTCTTCCCCTTGTTATTTTCATTCCCAAATAGGCGCCTTTTGGTAACTTAGGTAGATGCGGTGCCCGTATGCATATGGCAGACCAGACTCCCTCGCAGGGGGCTGGGCATGGATAGGCAGAACCCGACTGTGGGACTGGAGTGTCATCCTCGTTCATCTTTCAGAACAGAAGTCGGGGGAGCTTGGAGGAGCTTGGCAACTGAGTCATTCCATTCCCAGGAATGAGAGGGAATTGATGATAATGGTATCATATCGGAAGTCCTATGATAAAAGGGGACGTCCCTCATAGAGGAGAAATGCTCAGAGTCCATCCCCATGGGTCATTCTCTTGAGATGCCCATGTCCCAGACACCATGGTAGAGACTTTGCACATGTCCCCTAATGTACTCCCCACACAAACCTCTGACAGACGGCGTTGCTGTCTCCAAAACAGATATGGAAGCAGATCCTGAGAGGTTAAGTTGCTCCAGGACACAGAGGCAAAGGTGAGACTCTGAATCTGCCCTGAAAGCTTTGCACTGTCTTCCATGCTGCCTCCTTTCTCTGAAGAGGGAATCTAAGAAAAGGAAACGTTGGAATGACCCCAAAAGGCGCTGGGTCAAGGAGAACTTGGGAGATGCTGCTTTGTGCTCCTTGGGAGAAATAATGGTACGCCACAGTCAAGAGGAATAGCTTTGGGCCCTCTCAGGGTTCCAGTCCCAGTAAGAAGGTGAAGTTCCTGCTGTCATCTAAGTTGAGATTCAAAGAGGAGGAGGGGAAGAAGTAGCCCTCTGGAGAGGGCCGCATCATCCTCCAGTGTCTGGGACCATTGGAATATTCATAAACACGGAGACCCGTGCATCAGAGGCTAGCCCCAAATCCCAGCAGCGAGATGGCGCGTTAGCAGCAAGATCTCTCTGGCCCTCACACTTACAGCGAGCCCTGCTCTTGACTGGGGAGTCAGCTTGTGACATGTACCAAGCCAAGCGCTTTGCCTGTTTTTAAGCAAATGAAGGTCCACTCACCAGCCTTGGAAGACTCTACAGATGCACTAAGGAAAGACCGCTCAACTCTGGCTCCTGCACATTAGAAACCAGCCACAACACAGACAGTTTAAACAAATGCAAGTATTCTTGCTGCCTTATGAGAGGATTTGCTGTAGGATTCCTTTAAGTAGTGAGCTCTGGTGAGTTTTTAAGTAGCTTTAAGTGACAAGGCACACGGTGCTTACAGTGCACAGTGAGATCCCACCCAAACACTCCTGCCTGAGCCATAGCAACGGATCTGAAGTGGAATCTCAGCTTATTCCAAAGGCTTTGCTCTTCTTAAGGACCAAAAGGACATTTAAAAAGGAAAAACGGTCAACTGAATACTGGAGGAAACTTCTTGCCGAGGCCCTTATCAATCTCCTGCAGCTCCACCCTTCGGACCATTTTCTCTGGCCTGAGCAAAGGGTTTATCCGACCACACTGGAAGAGCTGCCTCCACTAGCTCCAGAGACTGGACAGCCACTGGCCCATTTCAGCCCCTGTGCCATGATAAATACCATTAATCACTTTACCTTCTGTGCCCAGCCGGGGGAGATTTAATTTCTTTCAACCCTAGTAGAACTAACTTCAGTCTCTGACTAATAGCTCTGGCTCCCTTTATTGCCATGGTAAATAAAGACAGCAGGCGCGAGGTCTGCTGTAGACATTTATTGAATCATCTGTTGCACCAACAGTACATTGCACTTCACAGAAGATTAGCCACAAGCAAAATAAAATAAACCACCACAGATCTGCTTTTGGGGGCCTTCTTTGGCTTCTTAGCAATACACTTTGGCAAACAGACCAGTTTACAAACTTTCATTGCGAAACTAATGTTCCATTTCTCTATGCACTCTGGCAAGAGAGATACACAATGGTACTTTGGTAGTTTGTCTAAGGTGGAGTTTTCCCACATGTAAACATTTGACTATACAAGTATGCGCCAGGTGATTAAAGAGTTGATAGCGCCCCTACCCTCAAAGAGTGTACAATCTAAATGGGAGGTGAACACCATCATCCAGGCAAGCTGGGAGGAAGTGGGAAGGGCTGGGGGGAGGTGCCTGGGCAGCCCCTGCTGGGGAAGGGACAAGACCACAGCCACCTGCTCCCAGAAGTGACATTGCCATCATCGCCAAGATAGGACCCATGGCAAAAGCCAATTATTAGAAATCTGAGCATTAAAGGAGACTAGCCCGTTTCCCTAAGGCAGCATTTAGGTAAGACAAAGGCAACCATTAAAAGAACAGTACTCAGGTTTGGAAATTTATTAATTTCTTCACTTAAGTAAACTGTGTCTGTCTCAAACTGTGTCATGCTCTTCAAAGCCTGGAAAACAAGGAGAAAGCATTTGCCAAATCTAAGAAGCACAAGATCAATCAATGCTCTAATCACATTATTTCTAAACTGAAGTCACAGTGACTCAGCTAACAACACACTTCATGGAGTTGGCATACACCATCAGTCCTGACTTCCTGCACGGAGGGGCCCCAGGTGAGAGAGGAGACTTGTGCTCGGGAACAGAAGCAGACAGCGCCAGCAGGAGGGGCTCCCTGTGGCTCTATCAAAAGGAGGCAGCAGTGGCAGCTTCTCATTTAAAAAATAATAAAAAGGTTTGTGCCCTCCACCTCCCAGCCTGAGCAGTGCCCGAGGCAGCTTGGAGAGGACACCAGGCTGAGAAGTGGGGCAGCAGGGCCCCTGCAGGAGGGAGATGCAAGACCCCCCACCGTCCAGAGCACCCTCCTGTTCAGGCTGCCGTCATCTGCCAAGGGGAAGTGCGTCTGAGTCACCGGCCGCTCTCCCCTCCCCGAGCAGGGCTGTCCTGGGGCTGGGGGCGGGGAGGGGCGGTTAAAGGCTGCAGCCGGCCAAAGCCACATCTCCAGTGCTTCCCAGGGGCCGGTCCCTCCCCTCTCCTGGGGAACCTTGCTCTGAACCAACATACTTTACACATAGTATCACTTGCTCTGCTGCCAAGGACGGGGCCCATCTGTACCACGTGTCACTCAGCTAGGACGCCCAGCCTGAATCCAGCGGTGCACAGAGCGGCAGCCTCCGCTCTGCCAGCCTGGCCCTGAGGCCCCGCAGCTTTCCTGGCCTGGCCTCAGGCCTCTGCTGCCTGAGGGTGGGGCCACTCACCAACTCCCTTTATTATTGTTCTTCTTTTTTTTTTTTTTTTTATTCAGTCCCCATAGGGACCGTCAAAAACTGCCAGTGCCAACTGTACTGCCCGTCGCCGTTGCGGGGCACCGGAGTTTTCAATTAGCAATGATCGCGCCTCGGATAAACCTCATTGGCTACGATGCCGCCGCTGCGCAGGGCCGTCTCCAACGCCTTCACCGGGGTCTGTGCTGCTGTGACCAGGACTGACACCCAAAGCCTTCTGCATCGGAGGGACAACAGGGACGCAGGACCTACACACGACCCGCGGGACTGTCCACAGCAGCAGCGACAAAGGGAAAGCAGAGGACAAGCCCTAGCCGGAAATCACTAAAACAGACGCAGTTGCACCGCACTCCCCACCCACCCTGCCTGCGCCCCTCCCCGGTGGCCACCAATCCTGAGGACAAGGACGGCCAGCCTCAGCAGGGGGTGGGCAAACAGACACCTTCAGAGCCCCCACAGAACCGAGGGGGCCCCCACCGCCAGGCCCCTCCTCGGGACTGGAGCAGGCCGTCACTGGGAGCTGGGGCTGTCCCCCTCCGTCAGCGTCTTGAAGTCCATGGAGAGAGCCTGTTCCTCAGCCTGGGAAGGCCGCTTCCACTCGGCGGGAGTCAGGATGTAGAGCACGACCCCGCCGAAGCAGACCAGCAGCAAGCCCAGCATGTTGGCCAAGACACCCTCAGGCTCGAACTTGCTGTAGTCGGCCCTGCAGGGGCAGGATGGAAGGGAGAAGCCACCCACGGGGTGAGCTGGGCCAAATGCCCTTTGGATCCTGGGCCTTACAGATGCTGCGGGAATCCCAACACCGGCCCTCTGTCCCCCTCCCAGCCAGAACAACCATGGCTTGTCTGAGTCCACAGAAAGCCAGCTCAGCAAGCAAACGACCAGGGAAGCGGAGGGCAGGGCCAATCCGCGCGGGCCGGGGCCCGCCATCTGACGTCGCACGACACTCACCCGAGTTTGAACAGCAGCGCCTCCTTCAGGCCCAGCAGGGCGGTGCCCACGGAAAGGAGGAAGATGGCGGCGCCAAAGAAGACATGCTGCGGGCGGTAGCGACTCCGCAGAGAAAAGGAGGCTCCAGGGAACAGGAAGAAGCTGAAGCCCACAATCCACTGGAAGAAAAGCAGAGGCAGTTCCGGCAACTGAGCCAGCCATCAGCCCGCCCGGCGAGAGGACGTTCAGGGCAGGCTGCTCCCACGCGAGCTCTGCAGACCCCTTCGCCCGTTTGCTTCCTCCCCCTACGGAGCAGCGGTGGGAGAAGCACAAGCACCCACGAGGGACGCTTGAGGCCGCGGCTCAGAGCGTCTTACGCGTATCCTTGGAGGGCTAAGTCAGCCAGAAGGGCCCCTGGGACCAGGACACCCTCACCAGTGAAACCGTAACTTTGCAGCCACAGCAGCATCCAACTGTACCAACCCAACTCTCATCTCCAGGCACACACCCTGGGAAATGGGCCCCTCTATCACTGTTTTAGCCCCACTCTCCTTCCCGCCCCGTCCCTCCCTTGCCAGTGGCCCTGGGACCTGTGGTGCTGGCAGGACTCACCTGCACAAAGTAAAGGACAAAGACGAGGATCCCACACCAGCTGTGCAGGCTGTAGAGGTCAGGGTAGCCCTTCTTCTTGTGGTAGTCGAACACTGCCACCAAGCCTGCACCGGAGACGGTCCGTGAGGGCGGAGTTGGACATGGAAGAGGGAGGGGTGAGATGACCAGAGGGAACCTGCTAGGGGGGACTTTTGTGCCTTAGGCCCAGCTCAAAGGCTGCCAGCACCCAGTGTCCCTGTCTGGGATGTTGGTGGGGTGTGGTGGGTGGGAATGGAACCAGAGCAGCTCTGGAGAAGGGGACAGAGCATGCCAAGCAGCCACTTCCCAAGCCCGAAGCAGCAGGTGGGGGAGAGGGAAGGCAGGAACTCACCAACCAGCGCGATGATGAAGGCAAAGACGTGCAGCACCCCGTGCAGCACCTTGGTTGTGCGTTTGGCCTCGTTCCTGAAGACGCGGTAAACCAGCAGGGCTTGGGGGGGTAAAAAGGGACTGTCAGTGCGTTGGCCTGTGCTTGAGGCCTTCCTGCTGAACAGCGGGCAGGCACGCTTGGCCGGAGGGGCGTCTGGGCCTGGCGTGTCCAGGCATCCCCCCTCCGGCGCTGGAGGAGAAAGCAGGGCCCCCCGGCCTTTGCAGAGGGCACATCGGGCTGTGTGTGCCGGACATGCTCCCCGGCCCTGTCCAACCCCTCCACTAGGCACACCCAGAGAGGCCAGGTCGGGGGCTGTGCAACCACCCCTGCCCCAGGACAGGCAGCAAAGGCAGGGCCTCTGCCCTCAGTCCCCACCTAAAGGAACTGCCCGGCCCTGCAGATACCACCCCACCCCACCTTCCTGGCAGGCACCCTGTGAGTTCCAGGCTGTCTGGGGTTCATCGTGCAGTCACCCCGAGGACACAACCAGCTTCTGAGTTCACCTTGCAGCTCTGTTGCTCCTCAGACCACCCAGTGTTGGAGCCTGATCACATCGTCTCTATGTCACTAGGTTCAGCAAGTAGGACCTTGCGATCCCAACCTAATCCCGTGTCCTGCTGTGGCAGGACCAGGCTGCGTGGGGAAGGCCTCTCGGGTTCTGCTGCTGAGGGGGTGGCTGTCACCAGGACCAGCCTAGGAAGAGTGGGTCAACCAGGTTCAGGTGCAGCTTCCTGGATTCCTGGCCTGGAGGCCCCTGGAGGCCAAGTGCCCCTCGCTCCTGCCGCAGAGGGAGGCGTGCTAGCTCTGCCAAGTCCAAGGGCAACAACACGCACGTGCTCACATACGTGCTGATTTCCCCCACTTTCACCCCGGCCCTGGCACTCTCCTTGTCGGAACAGGAGAGGAAAGTGCGGGGACGGGCTGGAGAGGGGTTGCCACCACCTGCCTCAGGGCCCAGATTTGGATCCTGTTTCCCCAGGCCCTAAGCCAGCTTCCTTCTGTCTTTTCTAGAATCTTAGATTTGTCTAACTTCTCGAGACCATATGGGTGACAGGAACCCTGCAAACTGCCTTTCTCAGGAACACCCGCAGGCCGGGCACAGAGGGGCAGCCCTCGGACTCACCGTCTCCCTGTAGGAAGACCAGGCCTATGACCATGCACAGCGGGTGCACGTTGAACTGCAGGGCGCTCTCCCAGGCGATGCCGCCCCGGTACAGGCCGAGCCAAGCGCCAGTCATGGCCACCACGGTCAGGCCCAGCAGCTGGGAGAAGGCCACGTAGTAAGGCAGCGCTCCAGGTGTGGACGCCGCACCGCCGCCGCTCTCCATGCTGAGGCAGCCGCTGCAGGAAAGAGCAGAGCTCAGGTGAGTGGCCGCAACCTCCGGAGGACGCACCCTGGGCTCCCAGTGCCACCCTGCCACTCTCCCTGTGCTGTGCCACAGCAGTGCTCGCCCCAGCCTCCCCACAGGGACAGATGTGACCTGGGGACATGACACCAGGCGCTCCCATGCAATGCGGGTGTGAGAACGATACTCCAGTTTCCGTGAGCACCAGAAGGCCCAGGGCCTGTGCGTTATTTTCTGGTTCATGAGGCCCTGGGTTTTCTCAGGTGGGGTTGACGGGTAAGTTACAGAGAAGGGAACAAATTCCTTGAAGGTACAGGGTTGGCCAGGTCTTTTCTCCAGATGCATCATAAGTTACACCCGGGGTGAGAAGCGGGGCGCCTCCCTGCCTTATGCCGGGTTCTAGGCTCCACCCTGGAGAGGAGGAGGAGGAGGAGGCCCCGCCCAGCATGGCCCCCAGGCCCTGCTGCACCTGCCAACACACAGGGACAGCAGAGTCTCCTTCCCTTCCTGCCCTTGTGCCCTCCAAACCCAGGCCAGGCCGGCCCCACATGGCTCCCCAAGGTGAGGTTTCCAAAAGTGCAGGCGCTGGGAAATGAGGCCTACGCTGCCGCTCAGAATAGCGCTGCGTGTCCCCACGCTCTCCAGCCCGCACAGTCCCACGGGAGGAAGGTAAAGCAGGGGCATCATGACGGAAGGAGCTCTGACAGCCCTGTGCCGGGGCCTCCACCCGCCCAGCCTGGGCAGCCGGCAGGGAGGAGAGGAGCGGGAGGGGGAACAAGCACGGCCTCCTCCTGTCCCTCCGCCTCCGGTGCTGGCAGCAGCCTGTGCACCACGGAAAGGCACTGCCACGGCCAGCAGATGTCAGAGCACTGCTGCTGCGCGTCTTCGGGTGGCTGCCTGCTCGCCTCTCCCCACTGTCTGGCTCTCCCAGCGGCAATGGGTGTCATGGCTCGAGGGACAGCAGTGAGCACAGGCACTGACCAGCAGACCCGTGGTGACCCTCACACCTGGCACACGCTTCTGCCCTGCAATGCTCGGGAGATAATTTTTAGTCCCTCCTGGTGACCACGACCAATTCCCTCTGCCACATCTGACAACTGCTGGCAATTCCACCATTAAAAAGGGGAGTGCGGTGGCTCACGCCTGTAATCCTAACACTCTGGGAGGCCGAGGTGGTAGGATGGCTTGAGGTCAGGAGTTCGAGACCAGCCTGAGCAAGAGTGAGACCCCCGTCTCTACCAAAAAGAAAGGAAAAAAATAGCCGAGCGTGGTGGTGCGTGCCTGTAGTCCCAGCTACTCAGGAGGCTGAGGCAAGAGGATCGCTTGAGCCCAAGAGTTGGAGGTCGCTGTGAGCTACAATGATGCCACTGCACGCTAGCTAGGGTGACACAGTGAGACTTTGTCTCAACAAAAAAAAAAAAGCAAGGCAACTGAACACCCCTCTTCACAACTCCCCACCCCTTCATTAAAAATAAATAAATAAAAATTAAAATAATAATAAAAAAATTAAAAGGGGGGTTGGAGAGTATTAATACACATGCCTTGTAGTAGAACACAGATAAACAAAAGGGAAAAAATGACAAGTCACCAGCATTTGATTTACATCCTTACATACTTTTTTCCTAGAAATATATATGTAACACACATTCTTTCATAGAAACAAGATCATACCATTTTCTAACTGCTTTTTTTAACTTAATGGTGTATCTTTTCATGGCAATGAACGTCACCTACCTCATCATTTTAATAGCTTCTCACGATTGCCCTGGACGGCTGTTGCATCTCTCAGCCATCCCTGAGTCCCTCCCGCCGCCGCTCAGCCAGCTCTCGGCTTTTCACTAAATACACACCCTGCGGTCCTCACTGTACTGCCCGACTGATCCTGAGGCCGGGGCGGGGTTCTCCTTTAGGTTTTTGATACATTCTTGAAACACAGCCCCAATCCCTGTTCCCAAACACCAGTTTCCAGAAGCTCTGGCTACAGTGAATCCCATTTCTGGAATTCTTGCCTCTGTCCTTATCTGTCACCCACCCAGATGACTCTGAACTCCAGTGCCGGCTCTGTCCTCCCCCCAGATTCCAACCCCATTTCTTACTACATGTCCCTACCCAGACATCCCATGGACACTTCCAACTCAGCCCATCCAAAGTTAAACTCTCCATCGAAACAAAGTCCTCTCATGACCTCCCCACCAGCTAGCGGGGCTGCCCACGCAGGCCCAGGCCACCCAGGGGCCTCGTCCTAGGGCTCTTGTCATCGCCTCCCTCCCAGCCATCCTCACTGCCACACCAGAGGCAGGGCCTGCAGCTTCTCCCTCTTCAATCTGACCCAGCTCCCTAAGTCATGTTGTCCCCTGCACAAATGGCCCACTGCCTGCCAGTGAGATGCCAACTCTGCGACACCATCCTGCCTCAGTTTCCCTCTGCAACCCCCACTGTGCTTACCAGGTCCACTCAGAGGAGCCTCTCCAGCTCCCTGAATATCACACCCAGCCCCACACCTGGCTCCCTGCCACCACCACTCCCCTACCCGCCAGTGCCTCCAGGCCCTATGGCCTGTTGCTCACCACCTTGTCCCCAGCAGAGGACTGGCCCTTCCTCTTTGTCCCCAGGCCTGCCTGGAGCTTCTTACCCCTTTTGGTTCTGTCCTGTGTTAATCTCTTGGTGCTTCTCTGCCAAAGTGCCCTGCGCACTCCTGGAAGGCAGGGAAGGCGCCTCGCTCTTCCCCGGGCTCCTCGGGGATCTGACACCTTGCCCCGGCTCTAACGGGAAAAAGGTACTGAAAGGAGAAATGCTGTCCTCCTCCGGCCACTTGTCATCTGTCCTCCTCTCCAGGTCACTGCCTCCTTTATTAGATTCATGCCCAGAGAGCCCAGAGCACAGTCAGAATCTGATTAGCTCCCAATTAGGAAGACCAGAAGGAACATCACTCTGCCACCGGTGAACCTGTGACAATTTCTCCATGCCTGGTGGGACACAGAACACATCCAGGAGCTCAGGGGAGCGAAGGAATCGTCACGCCCACCACAGCCTGCCTCTTCCCTCCCAGCCCATCTCCTCGTGAGACAGGCAGAAACCAGAGCCAGGTTCTCTCCACGGCGCGACAACTAAATGTGTGGCTTTAACGTCCTACACTGAAATTCCTGTCCTGGATTCCCGGGAAGTCTGAACCCTAATGTTGTTTGCACCCTGCCAAGGTGGGTGAGACACAGGCCTGTGTGTGCCGGGAGACTGAGGCCCCGCAGCTAGCGAGCCCTGCCCTGCACTGGGCACTTCACTGGCTCTCTCGTGTAAGCCTCAAGTGACACTAGGCGGGTCATATGAGTATTACCCCAGCTTGACAGATGAGGACATTGGGGCTCAAAGAGGATACACTTCATGCCCCAAATTACCATCCAAAAATAGCTGTTCAGCTCAGTCGCTTATTGAGCACCTACTCTGTGCCCACACGTGGCGTGGGGCCGGAGCTATACCCTCAGCTGTCCCCTGCCCTCAAGGGGCTTGCGGGCAAGCTGCAGTGCAGACACAGACGCAGATGCAGATTTTGATGTCAAGGGCGGTAAGAATTCAAGCCAGGAGCTAAACCCGCCTCCGGTGCCCTTCCCAGGACTCGCACTAAAGATCGTAGCCTGACTTCAGTACCTGTACGTGGCACGCTGCCCTGGCTCCCCTGCCGAGGGGTCGGTCGTTGTGGCTTTGCCCTCTCCAACGCCCAGGAACTAGCGTAGTGCTGTCCCACTTTGCAAAGACTGAGGCCAGTCAAGGATCTTCATGGGCGCTTGTTGAAGAGGTTGCTTTGCCACTGGGTTCCCAGGCTGTGTCCCCTTCCCGTGCCCGTCCTCCACTTCCCCCTCACCCTCAGCGCCGCCACACACGCCACCACACACTGACGTGTGCCCGTGAGCTCTCCTAGGAGAAAAGGCAGCAGGACGTGAATGATGGGCAAGAGAGAAGGGTTGACACGAGTGCAAGATCTTCATTTCGAGTCACTCCAAAGGCAGATCCGGTCCGCACAGCCCGGGGGGCCATGGCACCTGGGCATCCGGGAGTAAGCCAGAGACAAAGAATGTCCTTTGGAATGACAGAGGTCCCTTTCTGATTTGAAGGTAACACCAGAGAGTCCAAGTGTGAGGGATGACAGGGGAATTAGCCACTGACACCTAGCAGGACCGTCCTACCTCAGCAGCCTGTGGTTTGCCTGCAGATGGCTTCACAGTCAGTAAGTTCTAAATGAAAAGCCCAGATTCACAAAAAAGATGAAGTAGTGAGTGGTTCTGTGCTTTACAGAAGATGAACTGAAAGCTTCCTTTAGTGACAGGACTCCCACTGCTGTTCAGTTCAACATAATTGACTCCCCGTCTGTGTGCATGGAGAGGCTGTGTCCCATGCCGGGATACAGCGACAGACATTCTGGTGGCTTTGGACAGACTCAGACCCACCCACAAACATGTCTGCACTTGCAAACCTTGAAATGGGTTGAGATTCACTCTCTAGCAAGCAAGTGCTTTTGAATCATGGTTCCTCATTTCCCAATCTTGATGGCAAGAACACTTTCTCACGCTTCCTTCCTTACTGGGTGGCCCCCAGCACAGCGGCTGCTCTTGGGCCACCTCTGTTCCCAGAGCAGAACCGTGGACAGCAGTTTCAAGGGCCTGGAAGCAGCTATTCACCACCCTTAAGGTTTTCTCTGCCCCGAAGACCAGAGAGGGCTCATATGGCCCCTTACACAGCCACTCTCCTTCCTCTATGACAGCATAGGACAGGGTGACAGATCTCTGGCGGCTTCTGGAGCCTTGGGCTGTGACAGTCCCCGCCAACCTCCATGCACCACCACTCCACTTAATGCAATCAAACAGGGGCAGCAGCTACCCGCAGGGCTTAACTGAGCTCAGCATCGCTCTCCTCCCCGAGCCCACCGAGTTTTATTAAAAGGAGACCAGGCCTAATCTCATTACCGGGACCAGACAGGGCACATGCTGTACAGCCCGGAGGGCAGGGGGCGGAGCCGGGGAACGGGAAGCCGGGGCGAGTTAGAAAAGACTGTGATGGAGGAGGAGACTAGATCTTGTCTTGATGGATGAAGGGGAAAATGGCTCCATGTCCCAGAATATCCTAGAATGTGACGAAAGAGAAGGCAAAGCACAGGCTGAGCTGTTCGACAAGGCACTTTCCTGCCACCCCACGCCCACGCGGCCCCCAGGAAGAAGGCGGAGCTGGAAGTCAGACACCGAGCCCGTTTCCCCCTCAAGCACAGGGGACTCCCAAAACTTAGAACAAAAATGTTTTCATTTCTGTTAAAATCAGAAGAAAAAAATGAACTTTTTAGGGTCAGGGAAAATGTTTTAATGTCTAATCCAGTGCATTATATTTGTCTTTATACCAATGTAGTCGGCAAATATAATTTTTATTTTTTTTTATGGAGGAAGGGCCATGAAAGATGTGGTGAGGTCCAGCTCCACTGTTTGTGACTGTGACTCCCAGACAGGCCAAGTGCCCGCTCTGGGCCTAATCTATAAGGGGGAGGATATTGGGAACGACCTCCTGGGCTGCGGAACAAGTAAGTGGGACAAATACGTACAGGTGGCGAGCCCAGCGCCTGCCACAGGGTAGGCATTCGATCAAATAGCAATCTGACAAAAACTAAATAGCGCCTTAGGAGCCTTAGGAAGAGTCACACGTCAGCAGCTGTTGCCACATGAGGTTTGGGGCCACAGAGAGCCAGGTGGCAGCCGACCCTAATAAATCCACACTCCTCTGTCCACCATCAGACCCCCCACACCAAGCAGAAACTCCTGGAGCTGGAAGAATACAGGGTGGTCTGCTTTTAGTCTGTGATATTTCATATTCCCAAAATTCATTTACGAGTTGCGTAGGCAGTAGAGTGCTTTTCCCCAGTGAAGCTGCGCTTTTGGAGGTGGTTAATTTCTCATGCTCGTCCACCAACGCTGCCTAATACCGCAGAACAACCCGGTACTTGCAGAAGCCCACACTCTGCCAGCCAGGGAAGGTGTCGGGGCAGGGAAGCTGGCACAGCAGGCGGTTCCACCCCCAGCTCCAGGAGGCCCCACCTGCACAGGGGTGGGGCGGCAGCAGTCTTATATTTTCCTGCCTCAATCCAGTTTCACCAGAGAAATCAAGGCATTTAGAGGAGGTGGCAAAGCTTTGTTTCTAGATTGGCTGCGAATACAAAGAGACAGAGTCCAGGTGCCCTAGATGGAACTCCATCTAACAAGTCTTAGAAAATCGCCAAAGAGGAATGAATGCAAGGACCGGGCAACCACAAGGGAGAAACCCGGGGCGAGGAGCCAGAACGACGTGCTTGGAACCCCAAATCCCACGGGTGTATCCTGCGTTCTGTGAAGCAGTGGGGGAAGGGCAGGGGGAGGCGACGTGGCCCTGCCATCACGCAGGTGTCAAGGCAGCCGCAGACCCCACCCTCAGCGCAGTTGGCACCGCAGTACCCCCCAGTCAGGGCCCACCACGGCCAATGCAAGGAGTGAGTCTTGCCCACTCTGCAAACTCCTGCCCTCCCGCGAAGCAGCCGACTTTTCAGCCCAAGACCCTGCTTCAGGGGAAAAAGGCGGAGACTCCGGTTTCCGGTTTCAAGAGAACAGTCGTGGCAAACGTTGGTTGATCCACTTCCACCCCGCTCCCCTTGCTCTACCTTGTTCCAGAATGTGGCCGTGGACCCAGGCACTTAAACTCGGGTCTCCGGCAGTCTCCATTACAACTTCAGCAGGGACTGGGCAGGGCCGGGCCAGGGTCCCCCCCGAGCGGGAAAGCGGCCGACAGCTCCAGAGGGAGCAAGACAAGCTCTGCAACCTCGCGGCCTCGGAGCCTGGGGACGGGGGACCGCACCTGAGTCGGAGGGGGAAGGAGAGAGGCGGCTCCTGCTCAGCCAGCCAGGCCTGGCGGCGCGCGGCCTCCCCCGGCGGCGAGCGCACCTGGGCCCCTCCCCGCCCGCACACCTGGGCGCCCCCTCGCGCACCTGGGCGCCACCCCCGCCCCCGGCCACCTGTCCTGCTCCCCGCGGGGCTCCGCTCCCCCCCAGCGGCCCGGCCGCCCACCTCGTCCCGCCGCGCGGCGCCGCCGACCGTCCCGCGAGCTCCCTGTGAGCGTCGCCAGCTCTGCCGGTTCCACGGGCCGCGCGGGCCTCGGCGCGACGGCGTCGCTATGGCGACCGGGAGGCAGCAGCGGGTTGGCAGCGGGACCCGAGACGCAGCGAAGGTCACCCGGCCGGAAGTGCCGCGACGCGCCGGGCACCCGGGGGTGAAGGCGCGGCCCCGGGCTGACCCGCACGTGCCAGGCCCCCACGGTCCCTGTTGGGCTGGCGACGGGGCCCCGCCAGATTCGGGGCTCGAACCGGTCGCCAGGTGGCGGGGCTGCCGCGCGGGGCTCCGAGAAGCGACCCGTGGCCACCGTGCCCCCGGCCTGTGGAGTTCGGGTAACCCTCCGAATGGGCCTGGCGCCCTGCCTCCCGGGGCCCCCACGGTCGGGGGTTTCGGGGAGCCCGCGGGGCTGCGAGCCAAGCTGGGGACAGGCTGCCGGGTTCGCCCAGGCTAGGGCGGGGCGGGCCTGGGGGCGGCAGGGGACCCCCAGGCCTAGAGGGGAGGGGGTGCCAGGCGCCAAGAACCGCCACCCTTCCCTGGCCTCGTCCTGCGCTTCCTGATTCCCACGCTCCACGCCCTCCCCTTCTGCCCTCCAACCCTCCTCCCCACCCCACCTGGATCCCAGGGGGACACTAGGTGACAAACCTGCCCAGAGTGCTTGCCAGCTGCTCCTGGAGCTCTGGAGCCACCCTCCTTCCCCAGACCCCTCGGGGAGATGTCACCCCCCCCACCCGCTCCCCGAAGACCAGCTTGAGGTTAAGCACCGGTTCTCACCCGCCTCTCACAAAGGCCTAGACCTTGCCAGAGGGTGCCAAGGCCAAAACTCAGAGCCAGGCCCTTCAGCAACCTGGTCCAAGCCCCTAGTCCAGGAAATTCTGTGAGTAGTAACAGGCCCAGAACAAAGAGTTCTTTCCTGTTGGGTGCCTGGCCAGACTCACCCAAACGGGGTTTCCTCCCCTGTGGACGTAAACCAGTCTCAGCTAAGGGACACACCTCCCCACCTGCCCTCCCAGCTCCAAGGTTCTGGGCCGCAGAGGAGTCAGGGAGAGCTGCTTGCTTGGGTCCACTTAGACTGGGGGCTTCCCGCAGGCAATGGCCAAGGCTGGCCCTGAGGACCCAGTTTCCCCTTACACAGAGAACACACTCTCAACCGCATGGCAAGACACACAAGGGTGTCCACTGTGTTGGGCACACTGCCTCAGAGTGACCAAGCTTGAACCCTCCAAGAACAGAAATTTTGTTAAGATATCTTTCCAATTAGAGGAAGCCAACGGATATTTTAAAGTAACAAATAGCTTCCTTAGTGTGCTAACAAACAAAGTGCCTAATTGAAGGTGGAACCCAGCCACTTCCGGTTGTTTGGTCTGTATGTTTGGGCTTGGGGGGCGGGGAAGTGCTGAGCTCCCTGGTTGCAATGTGGGGCTTTCAGTGCCTTCCAAAGCCAGGACATACTCCTGCTGTCCAGGGAAGGGGCCCTGTGGTTCCTCGTCCCTTAGGGAGGGAAGCACACTCCACCCCCGCAGTGCTCTCAGGGGCCTGCTTAAAGTGGGCAGGGGGTGGCGGTGCTCTGAGTGAGGGAGACACCTGTGCCCCAGCTGCACGGGGGCTTAGCTCCAATGTTAACGACCAGGTGATCCCACCAGACAGTGCTGTCCAGCACCGGGGCCCAGAGGCCTTGCCCCAGCTGCCAGAAGCCCCAGCCCAGGAGAGGGACACTCAGAGTCCCTTCCTGCCCTTTCCCTGCCATTGAAACCCCTCCGGCCTTGGAAGCCTGAGAAGTGTGCACCCCCACAGCTTGGGGGACGGTGGGAAAGGAACGGGCCCTTACTGCCCCTTCTTGGGTGACTCACGATGTGGTCCAGGGCTTCATTTCAGTTGAAATGCTGAATGCGTTTTCCTGTGGAAACCCCTCCATTGCCACACTCACAGAGATACACTAGCTTTTCTGTTTTCACCCCTGCCGCTCCTGGGAATGTTCCTTCCTGGGTCATCACTGGGCTCATTCTTTAAAATCTCACTCACCTCAAACATCACCTCCTGAGAAGGCCTTCCCTGACCATCCAGCACAGTCGCTGGGGCAGGAGTAAGAGCTCTCCTGGACTCGGCAAGCTAGTAACAGCCCTGGGAAACCACACCTGGAGAGTGTGGGCTCTGGGCAAAAGCATTTAAGGAGTAGGAAGTACCGAGGCAGTGAGCAGGACATATCTTGCCAACAGAGACCTGGAGACCAGATCTCAGGTCCACCTAGCACCTGGCTAGTCACTTCTCCCCTTGCTAGGGCCACCAGATTCAGAGAGAAGAGGAAAAAACCAAAGTAGGACTCCCAGTTGAATTCAAATTGTCATTTTTTAGCATGAGCATGTCCCAAATATTACACACAACATACTAAAGATTTATTGCTCAAATGTAACTGTGTGTCCGTGTTTTATCTGGCACTCCTGCCCTTGCTCCTGTGTGAGAAGGACAGGAGAGGGCCTCCGGGCAGTTCTGGCCCCTGCCAGCAATAGCTTCCCCTCCTCTGGAGGCTGAAACTGTCACTGAATCAGGTGGTCACGTAGTTAACTCTTCTTCAGCACGTACTTCAGGCAGAGGCCTTAAGGGTGGGCTGCAGAGGGTACAAAAGCCATAGGAGAGGGAGTCCCCAGTCCTATGGCACTGCGCTGTAAGATTCACACGCACACGATTCATACATTCTTACAGAAGATTCTGAGCGTGTACCTTCTCCGTGCCAGGCAGTGGGTGAGACACTGGGGCTATAAAGATGAACCAGACCGGCACTGCCCTGCTGTCTCGGGCCTTCAGTCTGCTGGAGCCACACAAGAGACTCAGGGAAGAGCTATTTATTTATTTATGTATGTCATCTTGCTCTGTCACCCAGGCTGGAGTGCAGTGCAACCTTGAACTCCTGGGCTCAAGCAATCCTGCCTTGGCCTCCTGAGTAACTAGGACTATAGGCCTGTGCTACTGCACCTGGATAATTTAAAATTTTTTTTTTTTTTTTTTTTGTAGAGATGCGGTCTCCCTATGTTGCCCAGGCTGGTCTTAAACTCCTGGCCTCAAGCAGTCCTCCTGCCTTGGCCTCCCAGTCCTGGGGTTACAGGTGTGAGCCACCACTGCCGGCCAGGAGAGCCTTTTAAAGCGTTCCATCCAAGCCATCTCTGACCACCCCTACAGAGGGGTCCCTTCTAGAGCAGGACAAGCCAGGATGCGGTAACTGCGCATAGAAGGGCCCTTAACCCAGACATGAGGTCAGGGAAGTCTTCTTGGGCTGTGTGACCTAGAATTATAGAGCTGGAGGAGGCACAGGTTAGGCCTGGAGAGAGCAGGGATGTCTCTGGCTAAAGGAGCAAGAACGACAAAAGGGAAGGCTGGGTGGAGTCCGAACCTGTCCACCCTCGGGGCTCCTGGGCTTATTTTCGAGGGCTCCCTGGAGCACAGAGGAATGTACAGGGCACATGGGCCACAGGCCACTGGGGTCCATGTGCTGGAACCAGATCGTGGGCCGGCTCCAGGAGGGGCCCTGCCCTGAGATGCAGGACAGTTGAAAGACACAAGCCCTGACGAGAGCCCTGGCGGGAGCAGCCTTTACCCTGGAGCGGCGTCCTCAGGCCCGCTCCCAGAGGACTAGAAAGTACCCGGCTACTTTGGTGAGCTTAAAATAGACCTCTCAGTCCCTCGGGGAGAAAAACTGTCTTCCAGCTCCAGGGGAGGTGGAGGTGACCCAGGAAGCAGCAGCCCTGGAGGACTCCCCAGGAGTGTCCAGGGGCGCAGCAGCCGGAGTGGCAGCGAGGCAGGGCACAGCCACAAAGCTTCCAGAGGAGGGAGCAGCAGGCTTCAGCCAGGGGACGGCTGCAGCGGGTAATTCCAGCGGAGGGTGAGGAAGGGCAAAGGCCCTGAGGCAGGAATGTGCGGGACATCTCCAGTCTGCCCTGCCCTCTTCCACCCTCTTCCCCGCAGAGGAGGAATTGGCTGAGTCCGCAGAGATAGGCCAGCAGGAATGTAAAGGGGTCATTAGAGGGCAAAGGTTGAAGAAGTGAGGGGTGCGGCAGGAACCCCATCAGCGATTCTTGGGACATCTAAGAGTGTCCCTAGGCCCACAGTTGTAGTTGTGCCTGACCATGTCCACTGTGCGCAGGAGAATCTGACACAGGGCCAGAGTTGGGAGGGCACAGCCCAGAAAGTCTGCCCTGCAGCTGGTTATGCAGCTGAGCAGGAGACACTGGAGACCCCGTCACACTGCCCTGCCCAGCCCTCCCCTCTAGGAGGAGATCAGAAAGAGGTTTGTGTCCCAGGCATGTCCTCAATCCCCCACCTCCCCACTTTTCTTATGAGTTGATCAGTCAGTCAGTCAACAAACATCAAAGACCTGCTATGTGAGTGCTAGGGCCAGTGTGGAAAGCAAGAAAAACCCAGGCCTTCTAAGACAGGGGAGCCAGGGTGTGAGGGCGACCATAGCCTTGGAGGGCTAAAGGGAGGAGCTGCTGATAATGACAGCCATCTGATCACCTCCGCAAACTGGCCATAAACTGCCAGGCTGGGACACTTTGTTCAAAGCTAGTGAGGGCTCTGCATTTTCATCTTGGCCCCTGAAGCTGTTCCAGCTCTGGCTGCACACCCCCTGGCTCTCAGCCCAGCTCCTCCTCCCAGGAGTGTGGTGAGGATGTGCTGGCTGCTCTGAGCCTCAAGTGCGGGGTGACTGAGCCATGGCCCAGAGGATGCCCTGACTGGGGCCATTGAGCCTGGTGACTCTCCCAAAGTCACAAGTCAGCAGCACAGTTGTCCTGAGTCAGAGGCTTCACCTAAGCCTGCTCTGCCCCCTCCCCAACTGCATCTGTATGTGCCTCTTGACCTTGGCCCTGGCCATGGCCTCCTGCCTTGAGTGCTCCTATCAGGTCAGATGGTCCTCGTTGAGAGCAGATTAGATTCAAAGGGCCCCTTGACCTTAGCTCAGAGGCTCCCTCACCCAAGAAGCCATAGTCCGCCAATCCCTCCCAGCCAGGGGAAGACCCAAAGAGGTGCCTTCCCGGGGACCTTGCCAGGGAACCGGGGAGAATCACGTCCTCCGCAGGTCCCCCAGTTCAGGCTAACCTCAGTGTCAGCCCTGTCACCCTCTGTGGAGCAGCCATTGCATCCTGCTCTTCCTGGAGCAGGAGCCAGGCCCTCCCACTCTTACAGCAACAGGCAGCTCAGGTCTTCTGGGTGGGACGGTTCAAGGCCTGGACTCAGAGCTCCAGGGCCCAAAAATGTTTCCCAAGGGCAGGTCCTTAGGTTCTAGGGCCTAAGGCTGTTGGAAGGCAAGGATGGTACTCAGAGGCTTTAATAAGTCGTTATCCATCGCAACTCTGTGCATGCCCTTCACAGCTTGGGGCACAATGTCAGGTCCAAACAGATAGGACTTTGAGTGCCCTCATCTGTTTTGAGGATTTTTTTCTCCGCTTCCATAGGTCCCTCCTCATCTGACCAGTCCAAGCACCCCAGGGCTCATTTGGGCCCAGGGCTTAGTCCTGACTGCCTCGTGTCATCATGGGGTCCAAGCCCAGCCACGTGTCCTTGCTTGCACGGCTGCACAGCAACAAATGCAATTGCCCTGTGCCAGTTAGCACAGGCTCCCGAGCCCTCAGTGCCTGGCACTCTGTTGACTGTCCCCCACGGCACCCCCACGCTGCCCAGGCAGCCAGGTCAGCACCAGCCACAGGCGGCGCAGACTCTTCCGTGGAAGGCGCCTCCGAAGCCCCGGTGCCACCGGACAGAAGGGCTCTGCCCCAGACACTTCCTCCTACCGTGCACATCTGTCACCACACCCTCGCTGCTCCCAAGGGGGCTGGCATGCAGTGGCCTCAGCGTAGCCACAGAAGTCTGCTGCCATCTTCCCCTGCCACAAGACTTTTTGCCTGACATCTATATAAAAGGCCCTCTTAACAGGAGCTTCCTAAAACAGAGCAAACGACTCCAGAGCAAATGAACTAAAACACAAAATGTCACTTTCTCCCCTAGCCACATGTCCTCTGACCCATCACTGAAGCCATCCAGCGAATGTGTTTATGGAAGGGCGCTGGGGAAGGGTTGGGGGGCCAGGCAGGGGACGGTGCTGCCTGGGGCTGGCAGCAGGGCTAAAGGCCCCTCTGGGTCCTGGATCTTCAGAGGACTTGCCAGGCCCTGGACTTCTAGAACCAAGGGGTGGACCCCCAAGATGAATTTGTCTCCTATGCCCTGCGTCCCCTCGTGGAGACTGTATTTGAAGCCAACAGGAGGGTGTCTCTCCCCAGCCTGGGGGAAGCTGGCCTTTCCCCCGCTCCAGGCTCCACTGGCTCTCGGTGGCGGCTGTCCCTCCCTCCCTTCCCTTCTCTGTGGGTCCCCATGTTTCTGTCCCTGCTACCCCTGCAGGCTTTGTTTTGTTCCTGTCTCTCTCTGTCTCAGTTTCTCTCGCAGTCTCTCTGCTTTCCCTCCATCTCTGTCCTCCTATCTGACCCGAGGTTCCCTGGGCTTCCAGGAGGCAGATGACAGTCTCCAGCTCTTCAGCGCGAGGGTGGTTGGGTTCACTTTCGTGGCCCCTCTCTGGGAACCGTGGGAAGCTACACACAGCAGAGCACGCCACAGGCAGGCACCAGGTCAGTGTGGTGGGGCTTGAGGGCCACATAGGCACCTCTGCCCCTGAGCTCCAAGCTGGGCCCCAGTGGGGTTGGGGAGGGGTCCCTGGCACCCAGCTGGGGCCCCAGGAGTGGGAGAGAGCTGGCAGTGCCCAGCCTGAGGAACTGAGCCTGGCGAGCCCAGTTCAGCCGCGCTGGCGTGGACAGCTGAGGCCAGTGGGGGCCTGAGCGCTCCGCCACCGCCCACCTGCTGCAAAGGAGGGGGCTGGACTCAGGGGTTCTCAGTCAGGCTTCTGCAACCTGCCCTGTACTCGGTCAGGGCTGGGCCAGGCTCCAGAACAGCGACTACGAGGGTGCCCAGTTTCTGCCCACTGGAGTGCCATGGGAGGGCGGTGTGCAATGTGCTGATGCGAGGCCGGCTTTGGGGAAAGAAAGGTCAGGAGACCCGCCTCGAGGGACAGTGGGTGATGAGCGAGCAGTCGGGGTGGGGGGCATTCCAGGCACAAGGACGAATGGCCCAGAGACGGGTCTGTGTGACCACCTGGGGCCCAGCTCCCCTAGGTCACTGAATAGTCAGGGAAAAAGTGGAATCTGACTAGAGTTGCAGACACTTTTTAGTTTGCCAAGTGAAGACTTTTTAAAAAATTACATCATTTATTCTCACTACTATTTTATGAAAGAAGTGATACTTTAACTACCAAAAGAAAATTAAAGAATATTTGGAATAGAAGGGAGAGGACTGCTGGCACCCTGGCTGATACATGCTGATTGGCTTCATGTATGTAAATCGGTATTCTTGTTTTTCTCTCGTAACTGCTGACTACTGAACACGTTATCAGGGGCCAGCCCCGCCGGGCAGCCAGCCTTCAGGAAGTGGTGACACGGGTGCCCGTGGCATGAGGGCAAGACCTGGGGGATGGAGGAGGCAGGGTCCACGCCAGGAAGGACTTTGGACCTCAGGCTCAGGAGCGTGGATCTTATCCCCACAGGGAGGAGGAGCCGGCGCTGGGTTTGAAGTGGGCGATGCTGTGGTCAGACTGGGGCTTTGGAACCAGCATCCTCACAGCCGTGTTCAAGATGCACCGGGGGTGCAGAGGAGGGTGGTGGGAAATGACAGGGTGGTCACTTAGGTGGGTCTGCAGCCCGGCGCTGGAGAAGAATGTCCCGAGACCAGCTCGGAGGGGCCGAGGGCGGGGCAGAGGAGCCACCAGGGCAGGTGAGAGGCGTGGTCCCTGTCCAAGTTCACATAGGTACAGCAGCAGAGGGAACTTGGACCTCACTAGAGGCAAAACCAGGAGGAAAGGGTTTAAGATTTACGATTAAACAGTAAGAAGAGCATCCTGACTCTCCCCATTGTGACATGTGACACTGACCAGTCAGGGTAGACAGAGGCCTCAAGCAAGAGTGGACAGCGGGTGGCTCACAGTGGAGTGGGGCACTTGTCCCTGTTTGCATCTGGACTCCGCCTCTTGTGACCTTCCTTATCTATGAGATAGGAACCAAATGGCACCCAACTCATGGGGTTGCAAGGAGGTTTAACGCAGTTAAAATATGTAAAGCACTGAGACACCTGGCTCAGGAGACATGGCCAATATCATTAGACACTGTGGCCTCCCCAGCACCACACAGCGCCAATTGACCAAGGGGGAGTTAATGCTGGCAAAATGGCGGAAGGAGGCAGGGTGGCGGCAAATGCCAGGCCTGGGCACGGAGCCGCCCTCCCGGCTCCTGGGCAGCATTTTGAATCTTCTTTGGGCCCCTGTGAGCAGCTCTCACCCGTAGCTCCGTGCTCACACTCACCCAGTGGTGACTGAGATGGAAAACCTGCTGAGCCTGGGGGGCGGGGAGGCTCGGGCCTCCTGGAAGCTTCTCTGGGAGGGATGCCTGTTCCAGCAGCAATCCAAGAGGCAGGGGCAGGCAGAGGGTCACAGGAGGGAGTGAGAAGAGTTGCTGGTGGGCACAGCCCTCCTTCCCCACAGCAGAGAAACTGCACCGTCCAGGCTGGACCCTCAGCATCTCCAAAACCGAATCCTTCATCTCTTCACCGCCCTCCTCCACCCCGACCCCACCCACCACCCTCAGACCTGCTTCTAGCGTGTTCCCCTCCAAGTGAAAGGCGTCGTCTCCTCCAGCCAGTCCCTGAATCTGCTGTAGCCCTCAGTCCTGGGCCCTCCTGCTCCCCACTGGCTCTGGGCCTTCTGAGTTTTCTGATCCCCCTTCTTCTGTGGTCAGAGCGATCAGGGAGGCCGCTGCTGCAGGCAGGGGGGTTGTGGCCCTCCCCAGCTGCAGACCTGCTGCGCTCAGGAGGAAGGCTGGATGCCCCACGTCAGCTGGGCGGCCCCAGCCTGACTTCCCAGCCTCTTCCCATCACTCCCAGCTCAAATCCCAGGGCTGACGGGTCATCACGTCTTTCTGCTCCCTCTGCTTGAAATGTGAGTCTTCAAACAACTGGCCTGCTTAACTCCAAGCCCTCCTTTCAGGGCTCAGCCTAAGCGACACCCCTCAGCTGGCTGGGCCTGCCCTGCACCTCCCCAACACCGCTTTGGGAATTGAGTGTTTAAATATCTGGGGTGGGGGGTGTCTGTGGAGGTAAGACCAGGCCACGCCTACCCACCCTAGTGTCTCTGGGCACGGGTCAGCGCCTGCTCTTCCCAGGTCTCAGCGGAAACGCTTGGAGGAACGAGGGAATGAAAGAGAGGGAGAGAGCGTTGTTAATGAAGACCAGGCAAGATTAGGCAATAGGAGAAAGGACAGATATGAGTCAAAGATTACTCACATGTTCCTGGCCTGCGAGGCAGAGAGGGGTCGTCCCTGTCCACAGCCACGGCAAAGCTGGGCTGCGTCCTGGGCCTGGAATGAAAAACTATGCCCCGTCCCCTGCTTCCTGGGAGCCCGGGCCTGACATCCCTCGGGCAGAGTGCGCTGGAGCTGGGCTCCAACAGCGCTCAGTTGCCACTCGTCATTGTCCTCGGCATGTCAGCATTTTTATTTATTTTTTAATTGTGGTAAAATATAACCATCTTAACCATTATTAAGTGTACGTTGCAGTGGTATTAAACCCATTCATCATGTGCAGCCGTCACCACCCTCCATCTCCAGAACTCTTCAGAGAAAGGACACTGTGCCCATTAAACCAGTAAGTCCCCGTTCCCCCTCCCCCAGGCACGTCAAGAATTTTTTTTTTTTTTTTTTTTTTTTTTTGCTTGTTTAGGGCTTCTGATGAGCATGTCAGCAATTTTTAAAAACAACATCTTGCTCAGTAAGCCCGTGCTTGACCTAAAGCGGGGGGAGAGCCAACAGGAGACACGAGCGCGAAGGTGGCATGGCTCAAAAAGATGAGATTGCTGAGCGGGTCAAAGCAAAGATTGAACTTGACAGATAGTCAGCATTTAGAGGGAGAAGTCACATGTGCATAAACAAACTGTTAGTTTTTCACATAAAAAAGAACTGAGGGTTTTTATCAACTCCCAGTTTCGATATGAGCCACAGGGGTGAGGAGGCTGCCAGAAAACCGTGGCTCTCTTCTCTCCTCACTGCACCAACAGAAAGAATCCCATGAAGTGATCAGGGCTCCCTCTGGCCTTGCTAGACCCATCCCGGGGCTTTCCTCAAATGTGGACGGCACAGTTTAAGAGGCACGTGGAAAATCTGCGGTCCGTTCACAAGAGGATGACAGGGGATCCAGAAAACTCTCCCCGGCAGTCGCTGCAGGTGATGCTTCTCCTGGAGAAAAAGAAACACGCTTAGACGTGATTGCGTCCTCTCGTGTTGGAGGGTGGTCCTGTCAAAGAGAGAAAGGATTCATGTTTCTCTAGAGAGCACAGTGGAGAACAATAAGCATAAATGATGAGGCAGGAGACACGAACTAGTACAAGAAAGCAGTTTCTAGCAACTGCAGTAGCTCAGCCCACAGAGGTAGTGAGCTTCCTGCCCTTGAAAATGTTCAAATGGAGACAGGGTGATGCCAAGGGTATCATAGACATCACTGGCAAGAGAGCAGTGGTTCCCAGAGTTTTTCCCCTTCTAAGAATCCCATTGTTAAGGAATCTCATGTTTTGAAATGTTGTACCTATTAAATAAATTGCAGTTATTCAAAGTAATAATTATCCCATTTTAGTAATCAAAAACCTATATACTATCAATTTTATGGTGCTTAGCCAGGCTTGAGGTCCACTGACTAGAAGAAACTTGGGGGTCTGGGAGGGCTTATAAGAAGTGGAGGTTGTGCCAGAGCTGGGGTTTGAGAATGATTTGGGGCTCTACAAGCAGACAAATGAGGGTCTGCAGCAGAGAAAGACTCAGTGATGAAAACATCAGCTCCAAAATAAACTACTGAGTATAAAGTGGGACTGAGATGGAGGCTGGAGGCAGGAGCATGCAGATTAAAAAGGGGTGCTGGTGGGTTTGATAAGGGCCATGCAAAAGCTCTGACCCAGAATACACCATGAGTGAAGAGGAACTAGTCAAAAAGAAAAAAAAAAAAAACAGATAAAATTCCACTGCATTAAAAGTAAGACCTTCTGTTTATCAAAATACCCCCCAAGGAAATTCACACAAGTCACAAACTGGGAATGATGTCTGCAACACATTTAAATGGCAAAGGATTAATATCCAGAATATATAAAGCATTCTTAAGAATCAATAAGATTAAAAAAGTGAGCAAAGGAAACAAACAGGACTATCACAGAAGAGGAAGCTCAAATGTCCCATAAACATATGGAAAGATACTTAACCTCATTAGAAGAGGGAAATGAAAATATATCACACCCCTAAAATTGGCAAAAATTTAAAAATTGGACAATAGTAAGTGAAAGGACAACCTTGTTAATAAACTAGCTAACAGAAAGTGAGAGAAATAAACTCACAGCACATAATTGCCCTTCTGAAGAGAAAACTCACATCACAACTGCCCTTTGTTTAGTTTGATCAAACACCTGGGACTCAACTTGTTTGTCTTTAAGATTAACCACCTGTGATATCTCTAAGAGGTCATTTTCCCAGCCTTGAAGAGCCCTAAGCAGACAACAGGGGTGTGAGTTCCCTGCTCCAGCTCTCACCAGCCCACATTTTTCCAAGAACTGTGATAACTCAGCCTCACAGAGAAAAGGAAAAACCAGACCCAGCTGCTTGAGCCATCTCCTGTTACCGGCTTACAACATTAACTGCTTCTTTACCCCTTTTCCCTATAAAAACTCCAAGCCTCTTCTGCTCGGAGCCTGGCACATTCCTCTCTTTCTTCCATGTGCTGTGCCTCATTCCTTTCTCTCTCTCCCTCATTCCCTTCTCTCCCTCTCTCTCTCTCTCTCTCTCTGGAAAAAGCAAACTGAACTTTTTTTTCTTTAAAACTATCCCGATCTTTGTGTGAGAAATCTTCCTCTACCTGCACCATGAGCTCCTGGTGAGTCTCCACCCTAACAGTAAGTGTTGGTGAAGGTGTGAGCAATGGGGGAACTCTCACCGCTGCTGGCGGGAGTGCAAATCAGTGCAACTATTTTAGAAAGCAATTTGACCTTTGAATACCCTTGAACTTTCGTACACCTTTGAATATCTGCGTGCCCTTGACCCAGCAATTTTACTTCCAGTATATTCCCTAGAGCAGTACTTCTCAAAGCTGTGGTGAAGGACCAGTGTTGTTTTTGTTTTTTTTTGTTTTGTTTTGTTTTGTTTTTTGAGACAGAGTCTCACTTTGTTGCCCAGGCTAGAGTGAGTGCCGTGGCGTCAGCCTAGCTCACAGCAACCTCAAACTCCTGGGCTCAAGAGATCCTCCTGCCTCAGCCTCCCGAGTAGCTGGGACTACAGGCATGCGCCACTATGCCCGGCTAATTTTTCTATATATATATTTTTAGTTGTCCATATAATTTCTTTCTATCTTTTAGTAGAGACGGGGGTCTCGCTCTTGCTCAGGCTGGTCTCGAACTCCTGACCTTGAGCGATCCACCCGCCTCGGCCTCCCAGAGTGCTAGGATTACAGGCGTGAGCCCCGCGCCCGGCCTGTTTTTGTTTTAATTTCCAATGTGTGGATGAATCATGCTTTTGTAAAATACTATAAAAATGGTTACTAAAAAGTAGAATTTAAAAAGATGCTCAATATAAAAGTCCTGATATCTTATTATTAGATTAACGGGCAAAATTACTTTCATATACCAAGGAGACATGTAGACAATGTTCCCGGCATATTTTGTAGCAGTGAAAAATAAGAAGTAACTCAGAAGTCCAGTGACAGGAGACTGGAGATATACATTGTGGTATAATCGCATGCTGAACTATCACAGAGTTGTGAAAATAAATAAACCACCGCTCTATTTTCAACGACACCCGTGAAGTCTCAGAAACATAATTGGGAGAGAAAAAAACAAGCTTCAGAAGATGCTAATATACTTTTTTTTAAAAAGCTTTACTTAAGGATAATTTACATAAAATTCACTCATTTTAAGTGTAGAACTCAAGGATTACTAGATTATGTAGATAGCTGTGCAGCCATCGCTGTCATCTAATTCAGTAGACATCTGTCCCCACACCTCCTTCCCACCCCCAGCCCCAGGCAGCCACTAATCTGTCTCTACAGATTTGACTTTTCTGGACATTTCATAGAAATGGAATCCTACAATGCGTAGTCTTTTGTGTCTGGCTTCCGTCACACAGCGCCATGTTTGGGGGTTCACCCATGTTACAGGATGCATCAGAACTTCATTCCTTTTTATTGCCAAATAATCCGCTGTGCAGAGAGACCACATTTTGTTTATCCATTTTCCGCCAACGAACATTCGGGTGGTTTCCACTTTTCTGCTACTTTGAGGGATGCTGCCAGGTGCACAAGTCTTTGCGTTGACACGTTTTCATTTCTCTTGGCTTCATACCTAGGTGATACCATTTTTATAAAGCTCTAAAACAAGGAAAATTAAACAGTGTGGTATTTAGAGGTACATACAAAGTACTGAAACTATTTTCGTTGAAGAGGAGAGAACAATACAGCATTCAGGGCAGTTGATGGGGTACACGTGGGGGTGGGGAGTGGGAAAGGGAAGGACACAGCTGGACATGGGGGGTAGTGTTGGGTAGTGGGTTTAGGGGTGTTCACTTTTTATTGTGCTTCGTAACTTACATATTAGATATCATACGTGTGAGATACATAATAAGACATTTTTTAAAATGGAAGTCTGTCTCCAACGCTCTGACAATTCTGCTGGCTTCTGATGACAAGGTCCCCACGGCAGCGGCTACAACCCGGCTCTGCTCTGCGCAGCCGCTCTGGCTCCTCGCGGGGCCTCAAAGCGGGTGCGCCCACAGGTGCCCCCGTGAGGGTTCCTGGGGGCTTCGCTCAGGGCCCCGCTTCCCTGGCGGCCCTTGGTGGAACAGCCCCTCTGCACGTCCTCCTCCCTTCGCTCCCTAATCCCCCGTCCTCGTGCACTTTTCCGTGTAGCAGCTGCCTCCCCGCACTCATTTGATCACTTTGACTGTTGCCACCCCCAGACCGTGAGCGTTAGGTCGGCTCCTGTGGGGGCTGGATTCTGGCGAGGGCAGGGCCTCATCCCCAGGGTGTGGAGGTGCCTGGCAGTAACCCGGGCTCAGTAAACACTTAGCAATTAATTAAAGCAGCCCAGCTTGTGACTAGGTGGAGCCTCCTGGTGCTGTCAGCCTGAGCTGCTCTCTTCTCAGCTGAAAGCACAGAATATGAGGCTGGGTTCCCCCGGCAGACGCACCTCCGGGATAGATGGTTTAAGTTAGAAAAATTTTGAGGTATGGAAAATAGTTAGCAGACCCTCACAAGCACCTTCAAGGACCCCTCAAGGTCCAGGATCCCAGTTAGAGGCAACGGGGCTAGGTGAGCCTTAAAGTGTTTTGCAAAGCTAGGCCTCCACATATCCATGGCAGGGTGACCTCCTGGAGTCTGGGGATCCGTGTCACCAGGGTCATAGTCCAGACCCCAGACAGATATGTGCAAAGGCAGCTGGGTGTGAGCCTAGAGAACAGGGCGGCCTGGGCTGGAGGTGTGGGTTGGGAAACTGTCCCCCAGCCTCAGTCCCACAGCCGAGCACAGAGTCTTAACTCTAGGGCCACACTGAGCAACGAGCACTGTGGCTACTGAACGTCTGAAATGTGGCTACTGCGACTGAGGAACTAAATTTTAATTTTACTTAATTTTATTTAATATAAGTTTAAAAACAAAAGCAGTGTAAAATATTTTTTTCCATTAAACACAACTTTATGGCTTTGGTAGGACTACATTTCACTCTGTTGAAAATTTAGTGTCCAAATTGAGATGTGTAAAACACACACCAGATTTTTAAGACAGCACACCAGAAAATGTAAAATATCTCATCAATAACTTTGATGTTGATTACATGTTGAAACGATACTATTTTGGATATATTGGGTGAAATGAAATGCGTTACTATTAAAATGAATGTTAGCTGTGTCTTTTTACTTTTTTAATATGGCTATTAGAAATTACGAAATTGTGTATGTTGTTCTCCTTCCTCTTCTTCCCTCTACCCACTCCTGCACACACTCCTCCCCTGGCACCATATCATCTGACAACTCAGCATGATCTCACTGGGGTACGCCTCACGGGGGTACCCGGGGTCACAGCCTCCTGCAAACACTCCATGATGCAGGGTGAGCCGCATGGGTCCCTTAGAGCTCGTGACACCACCCCTGCCCCGGCAACTAGAAGCCCAAGTGATGCCCAATGGCCCCCAAAGCAGCCAAAAGGGCTGGGATCTCCCAAGCCACTGTCACTGGCTCCTTCCCTGCTCCCTCTGTCCCACCTCCCATGCCCACCCAGCAGGCATCTGCTTGGGTCAGGGTCCCCCCCACCCTGAGGGACACACGCTATGCTGAGAAGTTAGCCTCACAACCACCCTGTGCATGGAAAGGACAACACTATCCTCCCTCCCCCGTGCTTGTCACTTAGAGGGACACGTGGGTGAGACAGGAAAAGACTGCCAGGGAATGTGGAGACCCGAGGTGAACCAGCAAGCCACTCAACCTGAGTTGTAATTTTTTCATCTATAAAATGAGGGGGTTGTTCTAATCTCTAAAGCTTTTTTTTTTTTTCTTTGTAGCTCTCAAAGCCTGACAGTCGGTGGTTCTAGGACTCTATTGGGATGATGTGTGATTGTTTCTGCCAAGCGACTGACAGCTCCTGTCCTCAATGGGAAGAGGGCAGGCGTGCCAGAGCTCCCGCACCTCTATGGCCTCCCTCCCGGAACAGCCCCTCCATCCTTTCCTCCTTTTCTGGGAGTCCCCCGCCCCACGCCTCAGGTGAGTCGCCTGCTCTGAGCATCTGCAGCACCTCTCCAAGGCGCCTAAGCTCTCGCCCGACCTGCGCAGGCGACATCGCCCTCCCCCTCCTGTGGCCTGGAGAAGCAGCTGGACCGGGCACCATTAACCCCATCCCGGCCGCACCGGCGGCGCCTGCGGACAGCTCCCCAAGCTCGGCCTTGTCACTCTGGAGCCCGGAAAGGCCTGGGGAGGTTAGGCCGGAGGCCGAGGCTGCACGACCGCACAGTGGGCAGGCTTGGGTGTCTCGGCGAACTGCTGCGTCCTTCATCTTCAGAGGAGAGGGAATCCCCTTCCTAGTTCCCTCTGTGGGAGTCTGACCCAGCCCCAGCCCGCCACCCCCGGGCTGCACCTCGGCCCCTCCCCGGCTGGCGCCCCTACCCGGGGCGGGCCAGGAACCTCGGCCTCCGCCCCGCTCCATCGGCCCGCGCCGCGGGGGACTTTGGAGCCGAGGAGGAAGCGCGGCGGGGCGGGGAGGTGGGGGTGTGTCGGGAGGCGGCGGTGGCTGGGTTTTATAATCCGCAGGGCGGCCGCGGCGCGGGAGAAGGGGTAGCGCCAAGCCGCGCACCGCGCCATGGGGGCCACGCCGGGCCGCCGGGGACCTGGGCCGCCGCCGGTGCTGTCGCTGCTGCCGCTGCTGCTGCTGCTGCTGCCGCCGCCGCCGCCGCCCGCTGCCCTGGCGCTGCACCCCGAGCTGCTGCCCGGCAACTTTTCCGCCGACGAGGCCGGGGCGCAGCTCTTCGCGCAGAGCTACAACTCCAGCGCCGAGCAGGTGCTGTTCCAGAGCACCGCCGCCAGCTGGACGCACGACACCAACATCACCGCCGAGAATGCGGAGCGCCAGGTGGGCGCCCGGGCCCGGGGGGCGGGGCGGACCGCGGCGGCCAATCACGGGCCGGCGGCCGGGCGCTGGGGCGGAGTGGGGGGGCGGGCACACGCCCCGGGCCCCGGCCCATATCCGGGGCGCGCGGGCCTCCCCTCCCCCACCCCGCATCAGACTGGCGTGGGTGCCCAGCACCCGGCTGGGCGCACGCTCCGCCCCGAAGACAAGAATTGAGTGGATGAGGCTGACCGAGTCCCCCAGGAGGCAGCGCCATGGGATGAGGCTGGGCAGCCGCGCTCATTACGGAGGGTGCCTGGTTCTGCTCGGGGGCCTCGCCCTCTCTGGCCACTGCCTACCCAACCTCATCGCCCCTCACTGTCTGTTCACCCTGCCTCTGTTCAGGCCCCAATTTCTGCTCCACTGCTCCGCCGAGCCAGGTTTCTCCAGGTCCTGCCCCGAGGGCCCAGGAGGAGGGGCACCGTTTGGGCAAACTCCAGTCTCCGGGACAGGGATCTCCATAGACAGAGCCAGGGGTCTGGAAGCCCCCGGCCTTTCTCCCCTCCCCCAGCACCGTTGACTCCCCTGTATGGCGCCTGACTAAGCTGGGTCCTCCCTACACCCTCTATGCCCTCCTGGTGCCCGCAGGAGGAAGCAGCTCTGCTCAGCCAGGAGTTTGCGGAGGCCTGGGGCCAGAAGGCCAAGGAGCTGTACGACCCCATCTGGCAGAACTTCACTGACCCAAAGCTGCGCAAAATCATCAGAGCTGTGTGCACCCTGGGCCCTGCCAACCTGCCCCTGGCCAAGCGGCAGCAGGTGGGCCTGAGGGTGGAGGCAGAACTGGAGGTGGTGGCAGGGAGCAGCCTGGCAGGGAGGGAGGGATCCAGGGATCTGTGTGGGCCTGGCTGTAGGGGAAGCCCGGGGAAGCGCAGAGTGGCCTCCTGAGCATGGATTTTCCTTGGAGAAGGGGCAGGAAGTTACTTTACATTAAAGCAAGTATTATGGAGTAGAAAGCCAAATGCAAGCAATTTCTCCCTAGGCTGGTTTGGTTTATGAGCTTCCTTAGAAAGGTTGAGAAGGACTGAGAAAGCATCAAGGCCAGAGAGCAAGAGAGACTTGCCCTGCCTGCAGGGTGGTGGCCAAGCTGGGACCTGACCCCTGACCCTCAGCACTCTGGCCTCCACCTCCACAGGTGCCTCCACTGGAAGGAGAATCAGTGTGTTAGTGATCAGAAGTGACCTGGGTGCCACTACGTGGCCTTGTCCAGGCCATATCCCCTCTCTGGGCTTCCTTTTCCTTCAAGCAAAGAGAGGAGGGGGTGGCCACACTGTCTCTGGGGGCTGTTCGTCGCTAACATTTCCTCACCTCTAACTCCCCAGTACCTCTCCCTGCTAAGCAACATGAGCAGGATCTACTCCACCACCAAGGTCTGCTTCCCCAACAAGACTGCCACCTGCTGGTCCCTGGACCCAGGTACAACCCCACCACTCCCTCCTAGCCTTTCCCCCACCGCCCTGCTACACTCAGGGGACAGTTATCCGCAGGGCCTGTGGAGCAGACAGGTAAACCCAAAGGCATTGACCTGCACTTAGGGCTGGGCTGTGCAGACGCATCCTGCTTCTGGCACACTGACTTCCGGAACCTGCAGCCCCCAGCCCCACCGCCATGCATGCCGCGGTCACCACTAGGCCCTCTTCCCGGCTGCCTGGCCTTCCCTTACATGGGTCCTCTCACTTTCCCCAAGAGCCCTCCACAGGCCTTGGGCCCCTCGTGGCTTTCCCTGCACCCCACCCCAACCTGCTCCCCACCCCGACTCCATTTACAAGGCAGCCTTGAGGTCAGCCGCTCCAAGGAGCCATGAAGGGTCTGTCTGGTTTTCAGCCTTTGGATGTCCTCTTGGTGGCAACCACCTTAGATCCTTTCTCTGGGGACAGGCCCTGCCAGGGTGTTTGCGTAGCTCCCTGCCCCATCCTGCCCAGCCTGTAGGTGGCCCTTGGCTTTGGGGCGCTGTGATGTTGAGGAAGCTGTGGGCGTGGGAGGCCCAGAGTGGGTGCTCCGGTGAAGGCCGTTGCAGGCTTCGACATGGAGGCCTCCTAACTGACCCCACTTGCCTGCGTCCCAGAGCTCACCAACGTCCTGGCTTCCTCAAGAAGCTATGCCAGGCTGCTGTTCGCCTGGGAGGGCTGGCACAACACCGTGGGCATCCCGCTGAAAGCCCTGTACCAGGACTTCTCCACCCTCAGCAACGAGGCCTACAGGCAGGATGGTGAGCAGCGCCCCCCCCCCCCACCCAGGAGCAGCAGCCCTTCCCAGCTGCCAGGTGCCCTCTTGCCGTCTGTCCCCACTGGGCCCCAGCCCTGGAGGCAGCCAGAACAGCTGGTCTGATGATTCCACAGCCTACCCCTCCTACCCCTGGTCTCATGGCTTGTGGAGGTGGGACCCAGCCTGCGCCCACCACACCCTCACCATACTGCTGGCTGCCCCCTGTGGCCCTCCTGCTCCCGCTCCTGGGTCTGGTTCCCCTCTTTGCCTCTGGCACTCTCCAGGGTCTGTTTAGCTGGAGCGTGGAGCAGCCCTAGTTAGAAATTATAGAGCAGCAACCCCCAAGCCACCCTTCCCAGGTAGCTGGCAGACACCTGGCCTCAAGCAGGGCCAAAAGCCACTCTGCAGCTGGGACGGGGAGGTGCCGAGCCTGGGGCTGAGCCGCATGCCCCACCCTCCTATCCCCCCACCCAGGGTTCTCGGACACAGGGGCCTACTGGCGCTCCTGGTACAACTCAGCCACCTTTGAGGAGGACCTGGAGAACCTCTACCATCAGTTAGAGCCCCTCTACCTGAACCTCCACGCCTATGTCCGCCGTGCGCTGCACCGCCGATATGGGGACAGATACATCAACCTCAGGGGACCCATCCCTGCTCATCTGCTGGGTAAAGACCTGGCCTTGCCTCCACACAAGTCCCAGGGAAGGTGGGCCTGGGGGCGGGCGTGGGCAGACATCCAGGGCAAGGGCAGGTGGTGGTCATCATCCCCTCTCACTTTGCGGAGCGTAGCCCTGCTCGCTTTCCCACGCAGGAGCCATGCTGCTGGCTCAGTGCCGCCATGGAGCAGGCGGTCCTCTCCCTTATTCCTGTTCCTGCTCACAGATGGGGACCCCGAGGCTTAGGGTTGTGAGTGACGCAGCTGGCAGAGCTAGTAGAAGGCAGAGCTAGGAGTCACACCGAAGGCTCCGGCCCTGGGTCTGGTGGAGGAGGAATCGGTCCTAGTTCATGCTTGGGGAAGCAAGCCCTGTGGGGACCAGGAGGCCAGGACCCCGGCACGGTCAGAAAGGACAGCAGCAGCATTGCCTGGGCATTGCCAGCTCTGGGAACATGGGGTGCTCAGAGGAGTGTGAGATTCCTGGCCCCGAGCTAGGCTGCTGCCCTTGAACACCCCAGGGTCCCCATGTCAGGTACCCAGGGTGCCACTCACTGACATACATGGGGAAGCAGGCACAGCCGCGCATGGAGCCAAGCGGTCCTGCTCCCTTCCTCCGTCCAGGAGATATGTGGGCCCAGAGCTGGGACAACATCTACGACATGGTGGTACCTTACCCAGACAAGCCCAACCTCGACGTCACCAGCACTATGGTGCAGCAGGTAAGCTCTGGGGTCCACAGGGGAGGGGGGAACAAGAGGAATCAGAGAGATGGGGGAGGGGTGGGAGGGGCTGCATGAGGGGGACAGGGTCAGGCAAGGCCCTCCCTTTCTACAGAGCATCAGTGGAGTGTCTGTGCCAGCCGTGAGCTGGGGTCTGTGTCCTTGGGGTGTGGCCAGTCCCTCCCTGCAGGCCCCGTGGTGGCAGGTGGAGCAGCAGTGGTCAGCCAGGGCCCCGCCTCTGGGGAGGGAGGCCACAGTGCAGAAGCAGCTGGCCTATGCGGGGGATCCCAGGCCTGTCTCTACAACCTGTTCCCACACCCACCACCAGGGCTGGAACGCCACGCACATGTTCCGGGTGGCGGAGGAATTCTTCACCTCCCTGGGGCTGTCGTCCATGCCTCCTGAGTTTTGGGCCGAGTCGATGCTGGAGAAGCCGGCCGACGGGCGGGAGGTGGTGTGCCACGCCTCAGCCTGGGACTTCTACAACCGGAAAGACTTCAGGTCTGCACACGGGAAGAGCAGGACTCTGGGGCCCCGGACACAGGAAAGCTGTTCCCAGGCCTGCCTCTACCCTGCCCTGGCACTGGCGGGGACTGGGTCTATTCCAGGCCTGTCGGGCATACGAGGCCCATTAGGCCACCTTCCCTGGCAGCTGTGATAATCAGTCAACCCTGTACCTTGGGATGGAGGAAGAAGGCCCGAGTGGTGGTGGGGAGGGCAGGGTAAAGCGTTTGCTTGTTTCCACCGCTTTTTCAGGCCCCAGGGCAGTGCCCTCCTCATTCCTATCCTCATTCCTATCCGTCAGCCACCAGCCTCCCCTGTGCTCTGGCCCCTGCCCTGCCCAGTCCTACACCCCCACCTTTGCCCTCTCCGCGCCACAGGATCAAGCAGTGCACGCGGGTGACGATGGACCAGCTGTCCACAGTGCACCACGAGATGGGCCACGTGCAGTACTACCTGCAGTACAAGGACCAGCCCGTCTCCCTGCGCGAGGGTGCCAACCCTGGCTTTCACGAGGCCATCGGGGACGTGCTAGCGCTCTCGGTCTCCACTCCTGCACATCTGCACAAAATTGGCCTGCTGGACCATGTCACCAATGACACAGGTACGGAGGAGCAGAGAGGACCCAGCCCAGACCCCGCCCTAAACCCCACTGCCTCCCGCAGCAGGACATCACTTACCCCACGAAGCTCTGCCCTTCTCGTTTTTGCCTCCCAGCCCCAGGTCGGGCAAGGTTTGGGATCCACCCAGCACCTCACACCCCACCCTGAGCCCAATTCAGCACTCCCTAAGGGTCCTCTTCCAAGCAAGGCCTCCAGGGCCGGCCTCGCCCTGTGTGCGTCTGGCCAGCCTCACCTCCCGCTGGCTCCCAGGCCTGCCCTCTCCCGCCTGGGCCCTTCTCCCTCTGACCTCTCTCCCCACATCTGATCCAACAGAAAGCGACATCAATTACTTGCTGAAGATGGCTCTGGAAAAGATTGCCTTCCTCCCCTTTGGCTACTTGGTGGACCAGTGGCGCTGGGGAGTCTTTAGTGGGCGCACGCCTCCCTCCCGCTACAACTTTGACTGGTGGTATCTCCGGTGAGAAGAGGGGCAGAAGGGGCTTGGCCCCCAGTGGCGCCTCCTGCCTCAGGCAGCCCTAGCACCTCCTCTGAGTGATGACCCCGTGACGACCCCACCTTCTCCTCTCCTTGCTAAAGCTCCCCGCTCCAGGAAGTCTTCCCCAGTTCCCCGGGATGGGGAAGGTTGCCCGGTGGGAATGCCTTTTCTGCAAAAGCTAAATCAGTCTGTGCGCAACCCCAAGGCCCTAAGACACTTAACCATCCTCTTCTAGGACCAAGTATCAGGGGATCTGTCCTCCAGTTGTCCGAAACGAAACCCACTTTGATCCTGGAGCTAAGTTTCATGTCCCAAATGTGACACCATACATCAGGTACCATTGCCTCTGCCCCACCCCCCAGTTCTGTCACACCTGCAGCCCTGTCCCCCTCCTTCTGGGATCCCCAGGGCTTGTCCTCATGCTCTTCCAGACCCCCAAGGGCCTGGAGTCAGAGTGGCCCCCTTTCCTGAGCCAGGCTTTGTCCTCCCTTCTCCCCCAGACAGCCCCTGCTCCAGCCTCTGCCTGGCGGGAAGCTGGGTGGTGCCTGGGCGAGAGACCCCGTTCCTGGGCCACTCGATGTGTCCTAACACCTGTGCTGTGCCTGCAGGTACTTTGTGAGTTTCGTCCTGCAGTTCCAGTTCCACCAAGCCCTGTGCAAGGAGGCAGGCCACCAGGGCCCCCTGTACCAGTGTGACATCTACCAGTCCACCCAGGCAGGGGCCAAGCTCCAGTGCGTGGTGGGAAGGCGGGGCAGTGGGGGCTGCAGGGGAGGCTGGCAAAGGGTATGCCAGGAGGTGACCAGCCGCCCGGGGTGGGGCACCACCTGGCTGGGCTGATGGGGCCACCTTTCTTCTCTCTCTGTCCTCAAGTATTTATTGAGTGGGGCCTTCTGGCTGGCATGTGGCAAGACAAATGTCCCCTGCCACCCTCACAGAGATGAGGCCCTGGAGTCTTACTGCTTCTGTTCTTGCAGTCTAGTGGGGGCAGAAGTGGCTGGAGGTGGGGCACGTGGGCCAGGGTCCAGTAGCGGACCCCGGCCTGATGCCCTGTGCCCAAGGCTCCCACTCTGCCTGACAGGCAGGTGCTGCAGGCGGGCTCGTCCCAGCCCTGGCAGGACGTGCTGAAGAATATGACCGGCTCCAACACCCTGGACGCTCAGCCTCTGCTCGACTACTTCGAGCCGGTCAGCCAGTGGCTGCAGGAGCAGAACCAGCAGAACAACGAGGTCCTGGGCTGGCCAGAATACCAGTGGCGCCCGCCGTTGCCCGACAACTACCCGGAGGGCATTGGTAAAGCCCCGTGTGGGGTGGGACAGGGCTAAAGCGAGTCCTCAACTCCAGGCTCTGGGCCCAGGCTCCTCCCTAGTCAACTCCTCCGGCTGAGCCCCAGCACAGCCGGCTCCCGAGGTCATCTGCAGGGCCCTGGAGTGGGGCCAGGCATGTCTTTTTCCTGGCATCCTAGAAAGGGCGTGCCCAGACCTGAGGGCCCCCCGGGGGCAGGCTGGCGGCTCGCTGCTTTGTGAGGTCACACTGCAGGCTGCACTCTTATTGGCCAGGGGGTGGTGGCTGCAGGGCTCTGCTCTCCTGCGGCCATGGGCCATGGTTGGGCTGCTCCAGGACTGCCCAGCCTCCTCTTCCTGCTGCTCTGCTATGGGCACCCCCTGCTGGTCCCCAGCCAGGTGACGAACCACCAGGTGACAGTCAACCAGGGGATGACCAGCCAGGCAACAACCAGCAGCCAGACCACAACCCGCCTGACAGCCCAGAGCCGAAGTGGGATCACTAGGGACAGGGGTGCAAGGGGGTGGCTGAGGCGGGGGTGGCAAGCAGGGCTGGGGGGTGTCCAGGTGAAACCACACCTGGAGAGGGCAAGGGGAGCCTTGTCTGTTTCCCTCCATTCTGTCCCACAGACCTGGTGACCGATGAGGCTGAGGCCAGCAAGTTCGTGGAGGAATATGACCAGACGTCCCAGGTGGTGTGGAACCAGTACGCCGAGGCCAACTGGAACTACAACACCAACATCACCACTGAGACCAGCAAGATTCTGGTGGGGGCCACCGCCACCCCCAGCTGCATGTGCCCAGACACACAGACACACACACAGCACAGGGTTTTAAGTGGAATATTTAAAACAACATTCAGTTTCAGATTTGGGTGGGCATATACTCATGCCTGAACAGTGTTTCCTTCGTTAACAACCAGTCTCTGGTAACAGAATAATTTGTACATAAATAAGTGATGCTCCGGTCGCTTTTTAAAAGACTGAAAACCCCTGCTTGTCTCATGGCAAGGGCTGCAGTCCCCCTGCCCCTGCCTTCCCCGTGTGTCAGTTGAGCACACATTATGCCACCGCGGTGAGCCACAGTTATCACTGTCCTAACCGCAGAGAACTAACTTCCCGGAGGACCTGCCGTGTGCTGGCCCTGCTCCTTGGCACATTCCATATGTTGCCTCATCTATTCTTCAATAGCCTTGCAAAATTGGTGCTCTTATTCCCATTTTACAGATGGGACCCTGAGGCTCAGAGAGGCCACAGAGCTAACACCAAGCTGCCTCCATCCTAAGGGCACATGTGGTGGGCTTCCCCTTCCCTACCCTGCCCAGGTGTGTCTTGCGGGACTGCAGGCACCTGTTGGGGGGCACGTATTACACCCAGGACATGACGAGACAGTCCAGCTTGAAGAGGGTCTTTATAGGCAAAGGCTGCAACTTGATCAAACTGTCCCCTCCCTGCCACCACCAGTCCTCCCCCACTGTGTCCTGCTCAGAGGCTGCTCCAAAGCTCCTGGGCCCCACAACACCATCCTCTGTGCCCTCAGATGCAGCAGAACATGCAGATAGCCAACCACACCCTGAAGTGGGGTGTCCGGGCCAGGCAGTTTGATGTGAACAACTTCCAGAACGCCACCACCAAGCGGATCATAAAGAAGGTTCAGGACCTGGAGCGGGCGGCACTGCCAGCCACCGAGCTGGAGGAGGTGTGTGGCGTCGGGGGAGCAGGGACTGGACGCTCCCGCAGGAGAGAGCCCAGTGCAGAGTCTGGCCTTCCTGCTGCTTCCTCTTCCTTGGCTTATCAAGTTACGACATCCACACGCACCCACAGAATTATAGAGGCAGCTCCTTCAGGGAACGCGCTCCCCAACTCCCCACGCCGTGGGGCTGGGGACAGTGTGGGCCACAGAGGGACGGCTCACAGCCTCTCTTCCTCCTCCTCCAGTACAACCAGATCCTGTTGGACATGGAAAACAAGTACAGCGTGGCCACTGTGTGCCACACCAATGGCACTTGTCTGCCCCTGGAGCCAGGTGAGAGCACACACAGGAGGTTGAGCGAGGCGGGGGCTGGGCTGGTGTCGGGCCAGGATGCTGCCCGGTGTGGGGTCAGGGGCACGGCCAGGTCAGGGGGGGAGTTGGGCTCCCTGGCTCATGGGCTAAGTGTGCCCAGGAATCTCCCTTCCTTGTTTTCCTTGCGACGGGGCGTTCTCTGCCCTCTGACAGCCAGCACCTACTTCATGCCGTGCCCTGGCTCACTGCACCTCCCTGGGAACCGCCCTCCACTCTTGGGCTCTCTGTTCCCTCCTGTCCTCTCTGCTCTCTGTCCCTCAGCAGGACCTCAAATTCATGTTTCAAGGGCTTGGACTCGCAAATGCGGGGAGCCACAGGACTCTCATGCTCCTCTGCCTCCTTCCATGATCTGGTATCTTCTATGCATGCACACACAGAGGCACATGCACGCACACACACAGAGCACATGCAAACACACAGAGGCACATGCACACACACGGAGGCACATGCTTGCACACACACAGAGCACATGCACATATATACACAGAGCACACACACACACACCCCCCACCTTCTCTGGCTTTCTTGGGCCCCTCCCCAGCACATGACTGATATGGAAACTGAGTCACACAGAGTCACACAGCCCCTAGGAGCACCAGACTAGAGCCTGGGCCTCCCTCTTTCCACCGCCACTTCCCGCTGCACAGAGGCAATGGCCCCACCTTCTCTCCAGGCTGGCCCCTCTTACCCTCGCCCCTTGGGAGAAGCTCACCCCAGCACAGGAGTTTCCACACATGGATACCTCTCTGCTCCCTCCCCACCCGCCCTCTCCAAGGCTGGGGAGCTAGAGGCATAAATGTTTTTTCCGTGAGGAATCTCTGCCCAGCAACGGATCTTCCTGGCCCCCAGCCCAGCTCCCGTGTTAGAACAATGACAAGTAGCAGGGGAAATGGAAAGTAAACAGGAGAGAGAACCCTTTCCCAGAACAGGGTTTGGCCTACAGGTTGTGGACGTGGCTACACACACAAAGTGGGGGGAGGCGTGTGCCTCTGTGTGTGTCTGTGTACGTACCTGTGTGCACATGTGCCTGTGTGCACGCATGCGTGTATTGATGGGGAAGAGCATTAATGGGAGTGTGGCATTCAGCACCCCCTTCGCAGGCAGCCCCGTCATCTAGACTGGGCCATCAGGTCACTGACCCATAGTAAAAATGACTCACGTCACCAGAGAGCAGATGTGAAATTCTCAAAATACATTTCTTTCCAAACAAAATTAATTGAACTTACTTTCTCTATGAAAAGTAGGTATCAGGTAGCATGTTCAGAAATAGGCAGTGAGAGCGTGAGGCCCAGCATCGAGGGTCTGGGGAGCGCCGACTGCCTGGCGCCTTCTCCAGGGGCAGGAGCTTTCTGGTGGTCTCTGCATTTGACTCCCGCTCTGAGAGCCTGTGAGTCCCCCTGACAAGCAGGTGGTGGCTGAGCCAAGGGCTGGGACTCAAGCTGTTCGACCCCACCCCCTGCCCCCAGATCTGACAAGTGCGATGGCCACATCCCGGAAGTACGAAGAACTGTTATGGGCCTGGAAGGGCTGGCGAGACCAGGTGGGAAGAGCCATCCTCCCTTTTTTCCCCAAATACGTGGAACTCACCAACAAGGCTGCCCGGCTCAACGGTGAGTCCCAGTAGCCCTGGCTCTCTGGTCCCCGACCCCTGGGGTTCCTCAAAGAGGTCCTCTGAGACCCTAAGTCTGGGGAAAGTAGGGCCCTGGAGGGAGGGGGCAAGGAGGTGGGGGGATGGTCAAGTGTTCGGAGAGACTGGCTGTGTCCCCCCTCCAGGCTACGCAGATGGAGGGGACTCGTGGAGGTCTATGTACGAGACGCCATCCCTGGAGCAAGACCTGGAGCAGCTCTACCAGGAGCTGCAGCCGCTCTACCTGAACCTGCACGCCTACGTGCGCCGGGCCCTGCACCGCCACTACGGGGCCCAGCACATCAACCTGGAGGGCCCCATCCCCGCTCATCTGCTGGGTGAGGGCGCAGGCCGGGCCTGGAGGAGGGTGAAGATGGCCACAGTAGGCGTGAGGGCCGGGACAGGGCTGGCCAGAGGGTGGCGAGCAGGCCGCGTGGTGAGAAGACTCGAGCCCTGGGGGGAAGGTGGCCAAGGCTGCAGAGGGGTGGGCGCAGGCGGGGGGCTGCTTGCATTTGGTGCCACATTTGCTACAGGCCCTCGTTGTGCAAGTCACCACAGAAGACGCCCCCATGGTGGGGGGAGAGGTTCATCATCTTGTCGGGGAGAGACCACATCACCCGTCATAACTTGAGGTGCTTTGGTCCAGGAGAGTGGGGAAGGGGCCTCCCCAAGGGGTGGCCTGTGAGTGAGCCCTTGGAAGGCGGCAGGTTTTGACAGAGGGGAAATGCAGGAAGAGAGGACAGGCACAGCGTTCAGGCCGAGGGAACTGGGACAAAGAAGAATCTCGAGAATGTAGATCCACCTCAACTTGTGGACCCTCACGTTCCAGGAGTTGCCAACTCCAATGCCCCAAATAAGGTGACGTAGGCAGCCGAGGACAATAAGGGACATACAGCAGTGTGGAGGGTACCGGGCCTCTGCCCCCGATGGGCTGAGGGAAGCAGAGAGGCCAGACAGGGCCACAGACCGTTTAGAAATCACAAGGGATTTCTAAGAAGATGGCTCTGGTGGGGCCAGAGTGAGCATCAGCTCAACGGCTGAGAAACACAGACCCCAGGAGGGGAAGCAGCGTGCCCAGGGTGACCAGGAGCTGGGCTAGAGCCAGGACTTAGCACTCAGCCCCTGGGGGTCGACAAAGGAGGAGTGACCAGGCACACCTCTCTCTCTCCCCCCCGCCCCCGCCACCCCACCTCCAACGCCCTGACGCGCTCTCGCTGGTTTGTGCTTTAGACTTCATCCGATGTCAGCATCTCCCTTGACCACGAAAGAATCACTCCAAATCTGTTTCCAGCCTCGCACCCATTCCGAATATCTTCCTTCTCTTCAGTCCTAGAGAACTGGGCTCTTTTCTTACCCTAAACTCAGACGCGTCAGCCTCTCCTGAAGGAGATGGTTGGTCCTTGCCAGAGTTTCTGACAGGTGGTTGCATAAACCAACCTCAGGCGGTGCGAAGGGGACACAGCAGAGTGGCTGATCAAGCGGGTGGCCTGCCAGCCTTTAAATCCCAGCCCATCGCCTGGGCGCCGTGGGCCGCTGGGCAGGTCACATAACACTCTAGCCTCAGTTTCCTCGGCCATCCAGCCCCCTCTTGTGTAAATAGCTGCTGGTCACATTGGCCTTCACTGCTTGTGGACAATGATGATGACCAGCAAGGGCCTCACCTGTAGCCAGGGCAGTAATGATCTTGTGGGTGGGATGTGCGGATCAAAGACTGTTAAATGCCTAGCACCGTTTGCAAACAGTAGGTGCTCAAGAGACGCTGGCTTGGTTAGCAGGACTGGGATCTGGATCCCTCTTCCAGCAGGATGGCACCCCGCCTAAGACGTCTCTCCTCTCTCTGCCATCTCTCCAGGGAACATGTGGGCACAGACCTGGTCCAACATCTATGACTTAGTGATGCCCTTCCCGTCGGCCCCCTCCTTGGACGCCACGGAGGCCATGATAAAGCAGGTCTGCTCTGGCCTGGGGAGGGGGAGGCCCTGCCGATGTGGGAGGGGCCCTCTCATTCGGGAGTCCCTTCCAGCTTGGCCCTCCCCCACCCCCACCTCTGTGGCACAAAGTCTGTCCCCAGAACCCCAGTTTGGCAGAATTCCCTCTGTTTTCAGGGCTGGACACCCAGAAGGATGTTTAAGGAAGCCGACAACTTCTTCACCTCCCTGGGGCTGCTGCCTGTGCCCCCTGAGTTCTGGAACAAGTCGATGCTGGAGAAGCCCACCGATGGGCGGGAGGTGGTGTGCCACGCCTCGGCCTGGGACTTCTACAATGGCAAGGACTTCCGGTATGTCCAGCTGGAGCTGGGGCCTCATTCCTCAGCCCAGGGAGCAAGGAGATGAGCACATACAGGCTCCACGGCCACTCCCTCAGCCAGAGGGGACAGAGTGGAACTGAGGGTCTGGCTTCTAGCAGGGAAACCCCACCTGCCAAATGAGGGCCTCCTGCAGCGCTGAGCAGCTCTGTCCCCTGGTCAGTGGCTAAGTGCTCAAGGTCCCCGTCCTGGGTTTGAGCACCATGAGCTGCCCAGCCTGCCTCCCTCCGGGGCGGCCCCTGCACGTAGCTGGCCAATCTAAGGAAGTGTCTTGTAGGTAGAGTAGACACTGAGAGCCCAGACAGGAGCCTAACCAGACAGGGTGCACTGGTCTCTCTGGCCTCAGGCCTTCAAAGGCGCGAGGGCTGAGGCTGTAGAGCCGAGTGTAGACAGGAGCAGGGGACCCTCCCTTTCATGGGGAGTCACAGGAGCAGCTAGACAGGGCCAGACCCCGCTGTAGCCAGGATGCCGGGCAGCTCTTCCCCTGCCCTGATGAGCACGACAGAAACAGGATCCACCCGAACTGAAAGGCTTCTGGTTAGATCCAGAGCGAATTTCCTGCAGTTGATCTTGACTGGCAAAAGAGAGCAAGGAGGTAGCTGCGGGAGGGGGTGGGCCTTCGGGCGGGGGCAGCTCTGCAGCTGCGGCTCAGGCAAGGATGCTGGAGGCAGAGGAGCAGCCTGCGTGACCTGACACAGGGGCTTTGGGCCCCACATTCTCTTTCTCGGGCTCCCTCGACTTGTCCTTTTCACCTTCCTTCCCTGTGTGGTGTCCCTGCATACAGCAGTGGTGGGCCTGCTCTGGGCACAGCAAGGACCATGGGTCCCTTTGCCCAGGGCTTCTCACTGTCCTCTTCTGGTACCCTCTCCCTCACCCCCGTGTCCCCAGGATCAAGCAGTGCACCACCGTGAACATGGAGGACCTGGTGGTGGCCCACCATGAAATGGGCCACATCCAGTACTTCATGCAGTACAAGGACTTGCCTGTGGCCTTGCGGGAGGGCGCCAACCCCGGCTTTCACGAGGCCATTGGGGACGTGCTGGCCCTTTCAGTGTCTACCCCCAAGCACCTACACAGCCTCAACCTGCTGAGTAGTGAGGGTGGCGGCTACGGTGAGAGGGGAGCAGAAGGCCATGGGGGGCTGAGGGCCAAGAAGAGGCAGCAAGCTTGGGGCTTGGGGGAGGGGCCCTTAGTGGGGCAGAGGTTTGGGACAGAGCACAGAGGAGGAGGGGGCCACCAGCAGGGTAAGCCTGGAACGATGGAGCACCCAGACCATCCCAAGAGGCAGGTGGCAGGGCCCCTCCCCTCCAGCCATGCAGCACATCTGGCCAAGCGCTAGGACCTGGCAGGGCACAGGCATCGGCCTGACAGCTGGGCTCTCTCCCCTTGGCAGAGCACGACATCAACTTTCTGATGAAGATGGCGCTCGACAAGATCGCCTTTATCCCCTTCAGCTACCTCGTGGACCAGTGGCGCTGGAGGGTATTCGACGGGAGCATCACCAAGGAGAACTACAACCAGGAGTGGTGGAGCCTCAGGTGCTAGGTCTCCCCGTCGGGAGTGGGCTGGGGATGTCTCTGGGTGTCTGCATGTGCCTGTGTGTCTGAAGATGGGCCGCTGTGGAGGGTGTGTGCATGTGACGTGCGTGGGTGTACGAGCGATGGGGACGTAGCCGGTGGCTCTGTGCAGAGGCACAGCACGCAGGACAGTGGGGCGCCCAGCATAGCCCCAGGTATAGGGACTATCCTTCAAAAGGCCAAACCCTCCCTCTGCTTGGTTCTCCCCAAATTCGCTGTCCAACATATTTTCCCTCTTGACAGGCTGAAGTACCAGGGTCTCTGTCCGCCGGTGCCCAGGTCTCAAGATGACTTTGACCCAGGGGCCAAGTTCCACATTCCTTCAAGTGTGCCTTACATCAGGTAACGGGGAAGGGAGGCGGGTGCGCCACAAGGAGCAGTGCCGCAGCTTCTTGTCTAAACTGCGGTCGCTGCCCCGTCTGGGGGCTTCGCCAGCCCGGGGATCTGGCCACATGGCACACTGTGCCCGGGCCACTCCCCTGCTCCCAAGGCTCAGGGTTGTTTCTTTAAACAGTCTTTTACAACAGTTAAAAACAGAAACTCAACCTAATAGTTGGCCAATGGTTCCAAGACCTTGGCTGAGTAATTAAGGTTAACCATGACACATAGCTGGATCCTGCCCCAAGCACTATCGTTTGGTTTTGTTTTTAAAACAAAATTATGATTCTTTTACTACTATTGAACATAACGCCTGTGATACAGTTTGAGCTGTACCTGGAAGCTCCTTCTGCACACTAAAACTCAGAGAGTTAAATTGGGAGGCACGGTCACTGGGGCATGGTTACAGTCACAGGCCTGGGGTCAGACAGAACTGGGTTCAGACCTCATCTCCACTACTTTGTTTCCTGGAGGAAATTGCTCAGTCTCTGTGAGCTCCCACTTCCCCACCTGTGAATCCCATTGCGCAGCATGGTCACGGGGGCTTCCCTCTCAGTGTGTCTGATGCGGCACATGCTCTGGAAACAGCGGCCAGAACCCACCATTGTTTTCACCCCCTCTGGTGGAACAGCGCAGCGCACTAGGTCTTTGGGCCGGGCGGCCACAGACGAGTGTGCCCAGTGTGGCGCCTCCTCCCCTGTGCCGAGCGCTGGCAAGGCTGGTTGTAGGGGCTGGAGCCCTGCTGGGAGGTTGGGGTCTGGGCAGACCTCAGGGCAGAGTTCCAGGTGCCCCCGGGCCTCGGGCAGCCCAGGCCACCTGGGAGTCAAGGAGCAGAGGGCAGTGAGGGCCTCCCCACGGGGCCTGTGGCCACCTCTGGAAACCCAGTGAGGGCAGAGCTCCTGCTCTCCACGCCCCCCTGGCCAGCAGAGCACCTGGCACGGTGCCGGCACAGCAAGACCTGATGACTATCTGCATGTTACCACATTAAACAAAACAAAACACAACAAAAAAGACCTGATGACTAATTGCGGGATGGACGGAGTCTGTCCCCAGAGTCCAGGGAGGGAGAGAACACCTGCTCAGATGCTCCCGGGGACATCCCTGGAGCACCTTGCACAGGCCTGACCTGGATGGTGCTCCAGGGATGACCCTTACGGCCAGGCCCCCACCTGCCCGCGGGAGTGGTTTCTGGGGCTCCGAGCTGGTCCTCGCTCTGGCCCAGAAGCAGGGCCCGTGTGAGGGTTAGTCCCGAGCTAATGCAGACAGTTTTCCAAACGGGTGGGCAAAGGAGATGTGGCTGCTCTAGAAAAACGCACGCATATTCTGGCCAGCAGCCTTAGCAGAGCATTTGAGGAAAGGCCCCGGCCATCAGCGGCACATGGTTTGGGCCCCGGCATTCAAAGTGAGGCCTGCACTACAGGTTTAGGACATTTAAAACCTCTCCAGACTTGAAGAGGTCGCTCCAGGCTTGACTGGCAGATTTCTATCAGGGAATTCCTGCTGCTTTGGATAAGATCATTTGGGGGCTGGCTTCCCTGCCCAGACCACCCTGCCAGATCCATGTGACCCATTTAGCAACACCCAGCCTCTACTTGCATATACCCCAGGGATGGAGAACTCACTGCCTCAAAAACAGTGAGGCAAATCCTTAAAGGGCTCTGCCCTGACCCCCTGACTGCAGTTCCTCCCTGGAGTCCCCCAAAGCAGTCCTCCCGAGATGTTGAGGCAGCCCGGCGGGTGGGAGATGTCCACACACACAGCTGGGCAGGGGCTCCGCCAACTCTGAAGGCCAGGGTCACTCACCTTGACACCCTGACTGTAGCGGGAAGGGGTGGCCCAGCTCTGCTGTGCCCCACTGTCACGGGCAGGAGGGCTGGGGCCCAGTGGCACAAGCTGCTCAACTAGCCCCACTCATGCCATGCCCTCCCTCCGCTGCAGGTACTTTGTCAGCTTCATAATCCAGTTCCAGTTCCACGAGGCACTGTGCCAGGCAGCTGGCCACCAGGGCCCCCTGCACAAGTGTGACATCTACCAGTCCAAGGCGGCAGGCCAGCTCCTGGCGTGAGTCCCCTGTGGCCCTCTTTGGCTGTTTCCACACTCTAGCCTGCTCCCCTTGGCCTTGAGGAGCTCTCTGGGTCTCTTCTGGGAACACCTGCCACTTGGGGCACCCCCAGCTGGAGCCTGTGCCAGGCGAGTGGTGCCATCTCCGCAGGGAACTGGAGCCCTCGGGCCCAGTCTCTCCTCCCCAACACCTGCGCCCAGGCTCCCCGGGGCCCTCCCAATCTCAAGTGGAAGATTAGGCTGGGAGAGGGGTGTGGAGGGTGGGGATTAGTCTGGAGTAAGAGGGGCCATGTCCTTCTGACTCCGTTTCCCTTTCTCTGTTGCTTTCCCCAGGGACACCATGAAGCTGGGCTTCAGTAAGCCCTGGCCAGAAGCCATGAAGCTGATCACGGGCCAGCCCAACATGTCTGCCTCCGCCATGATGAACTACTTCAAGCCGCTGCTGGACTGGCTCGTCACCGAGAACGGGCGGCACGGGGAGAAGCTGGGGTGGCCACAGTACAACTGGACACCAGACTCCGGTACCTCCACCCTCCCCACCTTCAGCCCCAGCCCCAGCCCCTAGGGCTTGCACAAGGCCGAGCCCCCTCCCCAGCCCAGGCAGACTCGAGTGTGACCTCACAGCCGGCGCAGGGAAGCCAGGCCACAGGACCCTTCCGCTCCCGCCCTGCCCACCGCCCTGTCTCCTTGCTTCCCCGCCCAGCTCGCACGGAAGGCCCTCTGCCAAACACCGGCCGCGTCAACTTCCTGGGCCTGAACCTGGACGAGCAGCAGGCCCGTGTGGGCCAGTGGGTGCTGCTCTTCCTGGGCGTCGCCCTGCTGATGGCCACCTTGGGCCTCACCCAGCGGCTCTTCAGCATCCGCCACCACAGTCTCCGCCGGCCCCACCACAGGCCCCAGTTCGGCTCCGAGGTGGAGCTGAGACACTCCTGAGACAGCTGGACTGGGCCAGCCAGGGAGCCTCCAACCAAAGACTGGGACGGGGACATGGGCAGAAGGCCGAGGACGCACCCAGCCCACCCTCCTCCTGCCCCGTCCTCCTCCCCACTCTGTCCTCCAGACCACTAGCTCCCCAGCCCCCACCCCCCCTTTCTCCAGGCACACACAGGAGTGTCTCAGCACCACCCCCAGGTCTCTCTGTGAATACAATTAAAGGTCCTGCCCTACCCATCTGAGTCTGTGTCCCTCAAGGGGAAGACAGGGACAGGGACAGGCTGCTCTCCTGCTTTCTGGCAGGTTGGTTCAAGCTGGTTCCTTTACTAGGTTTCTTTTCTCATCCTCCTCAAAGAAGAGTCTCGGAGACCCCAGAGCTCTGGCCCAGCTCCACCCAGCCCCACACCTGCCTCCTCTGCAGCCCAGGCAGCCGCCCAGTGTCCTGCCACAGTGGGCAGCCCCTGCCCGGCCTGGGCACAGACCCAGAAGGACTCTGGGAAGCCAAGGGCGAGCAGACATCCCAGGCAGCTGGCCTCCCATGTCACGTGGTGTGGAGCCTTGCCCTGCCCCAGGCCCTGCCCGACGCTGGCTCCCTGCCCCAGCTGTCCCCACAAATGGCCAGGTCCCCCCAGGGAAAGCTCCTGGTTGTCATTTGGCTGCCTGGGGAGAGTACCTGGATGGGCCTGCTTCATGGAGGGTGCAGACCTGGCCCAGTGTCAGGTGGCTCCTGCCAGCACCCACGCCATGCCCACGGGACCAGGTCTCAACCCCTCACTCACCTGAGTGAACAGCCTTGGTTCCCAGACAGAGCCGTGCGAGCACTGCCCAGTGGAGAGGGTCCCCAAATGCAAGAGCGTGGCGGTAGCCAGCGCCTGCACGGAGATTAACTGCCAGAGGCCACCCTGCCCACCCCCCTAGCACACACGGCCTCACTCCTCCTAGTTTGGGGGAGTATCATTTTGAGAGACATTTTTATAAGTGTTATGTACATGTTTATGTAGAAAATTTGGAAAATACAAAAAACTATAAAGAAAATAAAAGCCCTTTATATCAACATCAAGAGATAAGCACTGTTGACATTTTGGTGTGTCTCTTTCCAGCCTTTTTTTCTCAGCATGTGTGTATTTTAAATGGGATCATGTATTTACAGTTGTATATTCTTTTTTCAGTTAACACGGCTAGATCTATCTTCCAGATATTTAAATGCCAAACATAGAACCTGGCCAAGTGGAAGTTGGTCGGTTTTCCTGGGGCCAGAGGCTACCCTGCCAGCCCCACCTGCCCATCAGGACCTTGGCCCTGAGCCCGGCTGATGCCTTCACCCTACCCGGGTTCATCCCCTGGTATCTGCCCCCGAGTAGCTTTAGTCCGTGGTTTGCCCCCCAGTCCCCAGCTGCCACGTGTGTCTGTGTGTGTTGCACACAGGCTTGGTTGTTCAGGTCTGTTCAGCATTCCTGGACAGGATGTGGAATTGAGGTATTTGGGGCATGCAAGAGGGTGGATGTTTATGCTTACATGGGACGATGGAATTTATAAACATATCCTCTAAATAGTTCCAGCCTTCTACCACCAAAGATTTCTTTAATTACCACCCCCCAGCCTGTTTGGAAAGCTCTTTGTCTGCCAGACAAAGGTTGTTGTCACATAACCCCCTTTCCTATTTTTATGAACCTCAGAGGTTCGTGCTGCCTGTCAGGGCTTGTGGGCAGTGTGAGGTCACCAGCATTCAGCACCCAAAGGACCGGGCTGCAGACTGAGGGCAAAGAAGCTCCACATTGCAGCCAGCCCGGCCAGCCTCACCCACCAGACTTTGTGAAATGTTATCATCGTTCAGACTCCTGTGTCTGCCTCCTTGGGTGACTGGGGAGAGGTTGGGACTAGCTGGATGGTGGCAGAGGAACACAAAGTGGTGACATCAGGAAGAGGGGCCAGCCTGGCATTTTCTGCCTGTGGTCCTGAAGTCTGAGCCCTTTCCCAGGCTGCACCTGCCAATGCCGCTGTTTGGTGGTCAGCTCTTACCTACATTGGCCACAGGTGGTGTGGTTGCCGGAGAGTTTCTCCGATCTCCCCACCCCCTCCCCAGCCCCCACCTTCCTCCATCCACCCACCCTGGCTTTAACACAGGTGAATCAAGTGTCTTTGCAAGAGGCCTGAGGCCTGTCCTGCCTCTGCATTTACCACCTGTGTGACTTTGAGCAATTTACTTCCATTTTCAGAGCCCGCATTTTCACACCTGTGAAATATGTGAAATGGTTCTGATAAACCCTCGCATGATTGCTGCGAAGATTAAATGAGATGATGTAGAAAGTCCTAGTACACAGCTTCCTCTCTTTACATTGGCTGCATCGTCTCCTGGGAAAGTTTCAATCTGCCTCATGCTTCAAACGTCCCCAAGTCGCAGAAGACAGAGATGACAGTCAAGCTGAGATTGGCGTCAGCACTGGAGAGAGGGAGACAGAAGACCAGGGTGACAGGATTGAAAATGCCATGTCTCCCACCTGCCTTCCAGGAACTTTCTCAAGATCCCTCCCTGGCCGGGCGCGGTGGCTCACGCCTGTAATCCTAGCACTCTGGGAGGCCGAGGTGGGCGGATCGTTTGAGCTCAGGAGTTCGAGACCAGCCTGAGCAAGAGCGAGACCCCATCTCTACTAAAAATAGAAAGAAATTATATGGACAGCTAAAAATATATATAGAAAAAATTAGCCGGGCATGGTGGTGCATGCCTGTAGTCCCAGCTACTCGGGAGGCTGAGACAGGAGGATCCCTTGAGCTCAGGAGTTTGAGGTTGCTGTGAGCTAGGCTGACGCCACGGCACTCACTCTAGCCTGGGCAACCGAGTGAGACTCTGTCTCAAAAAAAAAAAAAAAAAAAGATCCCTCCCTGCACTACCCGCTGTTTTCTTTCCGGGAGCACCAGGAGCTTTCTGGCTTTAGTTCTAGAAACGCTCAGCCATCGCCTCTTCCAGTGTGGCGGCTCCCTCCTCCTCCCTGGTCTCTCTTTGCAGGACTCCCATGAGACTCTGCTCCGAGCTTTCCATTTGGTGCTCTGCGCCTCCTAATTCTTTCTTTTCTTTTCTTTTCTTTTTTTTATTTTTTATTTTATTTTCTACTTCAGCTCATTATGGGGGTACAAAAGTTCAGGTTATATATATTGCCCATGCCCCCCCCATCCCCCCCGAGTCTGAGCTTCAAGCGTGTCCATTCCCCAGACAGTGCACATCGCACTCATCAAGTAGGTATACACCCATACCCTCCCCCCACCCCATCCCCCCCAGTCAGAACTTCAAGCGTGTCCATTCCCCAGACAGTGCTCATCGCACTCATCAAGTAGGTATACACCCATCCCTTCCCCCCAGCCCTCACCTCTGTCCGATACCCAATTGGTGTTATTCCCAAATGTGCACTTAGGTGATGATCAGGGAAACCAGTTTGCTGGTGAGTACATGTGGTGCTTATTTTTCCATTCTTGGGATACTTCACTTAATAGAATGGGTTCCAACTCTCTCCAGGAGAACCGAAGAGATGCCATATCGCCATTATTTCTAATAGCTGAGTAATATTCCATGGTATACATATACCACATTTTGCTAATCCATTCATGAATTGATGGGCATTTGGGTTGTTTCCAGATCTTTGCAATTGTGAATTGTGCTGCTATAAACATTCGGGTGCAGGTGTCTTTTTTATAGAATGACTTTTGTTCTTCTGGGTAGATGCCCAATAATGGGATTGCTGGATCGAATGGTAGGTCTACTTGAATCTGTTTAAGGTATCTACATATTGTTTTCCACAGGGGTTGCACTAGTTTACAGTCCCACCAGCAGTGTATGAGTGTTCCTGTCTCTCCACATCCACGCCAACATGTATTGTTTTGGGACTTTTTGATAAAGGCCATTCTCACTGGAGTTAAGTGATATCTCATTGTGGTTTTGATTTGCATTTCCCTGATGATTAGAGATGTTGAACATTTTTTCATATGTTTGTTAGCCATTTTTATATCTTCTTTTGAAAAATTTCTATTCATGTCCTTTGCCCACTTTTTGATAGGGTTGTTCGATTTTTTCTTACTGATTTTCCTGAGTTCTAAATAGATTCTTGTTATCAGTCCTTTATCTGATGTGTAGTATGCGAATAATTTTTCCCATTCTGTAGGTTGTCTGTTTACTCTCGTGACTGTTTCTTTGGCTGTGCAGAAGCTTTTTAATTTGATCAGGTCCCATTTATTTATTTTTGTTGTTGCTGTGATTGCCTTGCGGGTCTTGTTCATAAATTCTTTGCCTAGGCCAATGTCTGTAAGAGTCTCTCCTACGTTTTCTTCTAGAATTCTAATAGTTTCCAACCTAAGGTTTAAGTCTGTTATCCACCGTGATTTCATTTTTGTGAGAGGTGAAAGCTGTGTGTCCTGTTTTAGTCTTCATGTGGCTATCCAGTTTTCCCAGCACCATTTATTAAATAAGGAATCTTTTCCCCAGAGTATGTTTTTGTCTGCTTTGTCAAAGATTAGATGGCAATATGAGGATGTTTTTTTTTTTTTTTCCCATATTTTTTTTTTTTATTTTTTTTTTATTTTATTTATTTATTTTTTTTTTTTTGAGACAGAGTCTCACTCTGTTGCCCAGGCTAGAGTGAGTGCCATGGCGTCAGCCTAGCTCACAGCAACCTCAAACTCCTGAGCTCAAGCGATCCTCCTGTCTCAGCCTCCCGAGTAGCTGGGACTACAGGCATGTGCCACCATGCCCGGCTAATTTTTTCTATATATATATTTTAGCTGTCCATATAATTTCTTTCTATTTTTAGTAGAGGTGGGGTCTCGCTCTTGCTCAGGCGGGTCTCGAACTCCTGAGCTCAAACGATCCGCCCACCTCGGCCTCCCAGAGTGCTAGGATTACAGGCGTGAGCCACCGCGCCCGGCCGAGGATGGTTTTATATTTGGATTTTCTGTTCTGTTCCACTGGTCTGTGTCCCTGCACTTGTGCCAATACCAAGCAGTTTTTATAATCACAGCCTTGTTTTTTTTGTTTTTTTTTTTTTTTTTTTTTTGAGACAGAGTCTCACTTTGTTGCCCAGGCTAGAGTGAGTGCCGTGGCGTCAGCTTAGCTCACAGCAACCTCAGACTCCTCGGCTTAAGCGATCGTACTGCCTCAGCCTCCCGAGTAGCTGGGACTACAGGCATGCGCCACCATGCCCGGCTAATTTTTTCTATATAGATTTTTAGTTGTCCATATAATGTCTTTCTATTTTTAGTAGAGACGGGGTCTCGCTCTTGCTCAGGCTGGTCTCGAACTCCTGACCTCGAGCGATCCACCCGCCTCGGCCTCCCAGAGTGCTAGGATTACAGGTGTGAGCCACCGTGCCCGGCCACAGCCTTGTAATATAGTTTGAAGTCTGGCAAATTAATACCTCCCATTTTGTTTTTGTTGCTTAAAATTGCTTTTGCTAAGCGGGATCTTCTCTGGTTCCATACAAAGCATAAAATTATTTTTTCTATATCTGTGAAAAATGATGTTGGTAATTTAATAGGGATTGCATTGAATCTGTAGATAACTTTGGGCAGTATAGACATTTTAACAATGTTGATTCTACCGATCCATGAGCATGGTATGGTTTTCCACCTATTTACATGCTCTGCGATTTCCTTCCTCAGTGTTTCATCGTTCTCCCTATAGAGGTCCTTTACCTCCTTAGTTAAATATATTCCTAGGTATTTTATTTTCTTTGTTGCTATTTTGAAGGGTATTGAGTCCTTAATTTGGTTCTCCATTTGACTGTTATGGGCATATATGGATGCCTCTGATTTGTGTGTATTGATTTTGTATCCTGAGACTTTACTGAATTCACTGATCAATTCCAGGAGTCTCTTGGTTGAATCCTTGGGGTTTTCTAGATATAACATCATATCATCAGCAAAGAGTGGGAGTTTGATCTCTTCTGTCCCTATTTGGACTCCCTTGATTCTGCTCTCTTGCCTGATAGCTCTCGCAAGGACTTCCAATACTATGTTGAAAAGTAATGGGGACAGTGGGCAGCCTTGTCTGGTTCCAGTTCGAAGTGGGAATGCTTTCAGTTTTTCCCATTCAGTATGATGTTGGCTGTGGGTTTGTCATATATGGCTTGTTTCATTTTTAGATAGGCCCCGTCATGCCTATTTTGTTAAGTGTTCTTATCATAAAAGGGTGTTGAATTTTGTCAAATGCTTTTTCTGCATCTATTGAGAGGATCATATGATCTTTATTTTTGCTTCTATTTATGTGGTGAATTACATTTATAGATTTGCGTATGTTAAACCATCCCTGCATCTCTGGGATGAAGCCCACTTGGTCGTGATGGATTATTTTTTTGATAAGCACTTGGATTCGATTTGCTAGGATTTTATTGAGAATTTTTGCATCTATATTCATAAGGGATATTGGTCTGTAGTTTTCTTTTTTTGTTGCATCCTTTCCTGGTTTTGGTATCAAGATTATGTTGGCTTAGTAAAATGTGTTGGGGAGAATCCCATCCTTCTCGATATTGGAGAATAGTTTATGTAGGATGGGCACCAGTTCTTTGTAGGTATGGTAAAATTCAGGTGTGAACCCATCTGGTCCAGGGCTTTTCTTTTTGGGAAGGTTTTTTATTGCTGTTTCGATTTCAGATGTATTTCTTCCTGGTTGAGCCTGGGAAGGCTGTGTGTTTCTAAAAATTTGTCCATTTCCTCCACATTTTCTAATTTGTGTGCATAAAGATTTTTGTAGAATTCATAGATGATATCATGTATCTCTGTGGCATCAGTCGTGATTTCTCCTTTCATGTTCCTGATGGAGGCTATAAGAGTTTTTTTTTTTCTGCTCTTGGTTAGTCTAGCCAGAGGTGTGTCAATTTCGTTTATTTTTTCAAAGAACCAACTTTTTGTTTTATTAATCTCCCTTATGGTTTGTTTGTTGTCCTTTTCATTTAGTTCTGATTTAATCTTAATAATTTCTCTCCTTCTGCTGGGTTTGGGGTCGGTCTGTTCTTCCTTCTCCAGCTCTTTGAGTCTATTCATTAGATTGTCTATTTGTAAGTTTTCTGTCTTTTTGGTATAGGCATTTATGGAAATAAATTTTCCTCTCAGGACTGCTTTAGCTGTGTCCCACAGATTTTGATAAGTTGTGTCTCCTTTGTCATTTAATTCAAAGAATCTTTTGATTTCCATCTTGATTTCTTCATTTATAAAATGATCATTCAGGAGAAGGTTGTTTAGCTTCCATGACTTTGAGTAGAAATGAGAATTTCTGTTAGGGTTCATTGTTACTTTTATTCTACTGTGATCTGAGAAGATGCATGGTATAATTTCTATTTTTTTTTTAATTTTTTAAGACATGCTTTATGTCCTAGGATATGGTCAATCTTGGAGAATGTCCCATGAGCTGATGAGAAGAAAGTATATTCAGTGGTTTTTGGGTAGAATGTCCTGTAGATGTCAGTCAGGCCCATTTGTTCTAGCATTCTATTTAAGTCCATTATTTCTTTGTTTATTTTTTGTTTAGAGGATCTGTCCTGTACTGTCAGCAGCGTGTTAAAGTCTCTGGCTATTAAAGTGTTGTTATCTATCATTTGGTTCAGATCAAGTAGGGTTTGCTTTATGAATCTGGGTGCACCTAAGTTGGATGCATATATATTAAGTATAGTAATGTCTTCTTGTTGAATTGTACCCTTCACCAGTATATAGTAACCATCTTTGTCTTTCATTACTTTTGTTGATTTAAAAACTAAGTTATCAGAGATTAAAACCACCATGCCAGCTTTCTTTTGGCTTCCATTTGCTTGAAATATCAATTTTCACCCTTTTATTTTCAGTCTAAATGCATCCTTGCAGGTTAGATGAGTTTCCTGAAGACAGCAGATACTTGGCTTATATTTTTTTATCCATTGGGCCAGTCTATGTCTCTTGAGTGGGGAATTCAATCCATTCACATTTAATGAGAGAACGGATAAGTGAGACAGATTTCTTTTCCTCATGTTGGGTTGAATTTCATTGATCTGTTTTCTCTCTTGAGCCATTGTGATAACTGGGTTTTTATCTTTATCTCTTGAGTAGTTTTACATTCGTGGGTCTTCCTTGTGCTGGACCATGTGTAACTCTGTTTTGAGTACTTCTTGGAGAGCTGGTCTTGTCTTGGTGAATTCTCTGAGTTTTTGTTTATCTGAGAATGTCTTAATTTCACCTTCATATATAAAACTGAGCTTAGCTGTGTACAAGATTCTAGGCTGGGCATTATTCTGTTTCAAAAGAGTGAGAATGGGGCCCCAATCTCTTCTTGCTTGTAAGGTTTCAGTTGAGAAATCTGGCATGATTCGGATGCACTTTCCTTTGTATGTTACTTGTTTCTTTCTCCTTACAGCTCGAAGAAGGGCCTCTTTAGTGGATATTTTGGTCAGTCTGATAACTGCATGATGTGCTGTCTTCCTATTTGGTATGAATCTCCCAGGGGTTCTTTGAGTTTCTTTTTTTTTTTTTTTTTGAGACAGAGTCTCACTCTGTTGCCCAGGCTAGAGTGAGTGCCGTGGCGTCAGCCTAGCTCACAGCAACCTCAAACTCCTGAGCTCAAGGGATCCTCCTGTCTCAGCCTCCCGAGTAGCTGGGACTACAGGCATGTGCCACCATGCCCGGCTAATTTTTTCTATATATATTTTTAGCTGTCTATATAATTTCTTTCTATTTTTAGTAGAGATGGGGTCTCGCTCTTGCTCAGGCTGGTCTCGAACTCCTGAGCTCAAACGATCCGCCCACCTCGGCCTCCCAGAGTGCTAGGATTACAGGCGTGAGCCACCGCGCCCGGCCTCTTTGAGTTTCTTGAACCTGTATATCTAGAGTTTTGGCAAGGCCTGGGAAATTTTCCTCAATTATATCTTCAAATAGCTTATCCAACCCTTGCTTATTGTCTTCTTCACCCTCAGGAATGCCGATAACTCTGACATTAGGCTTCTTCACATAATCCCACATTTCTTGTAGACTCTGGTCTTTTTTCTTGTTTCTTTGCTCTATCTCTGTGACTGACTTATTTAATTGGAAAGTGTTATCTTCAATCTCTGAGATTCTTTCTTCTGTTTGCTCTACCCTGCTCTTGAGACTTTCCACTGTGTTTTGTAGCTCCCTGAATAAATTCTTCATTTCCAGGAATTCAGTTTGATTTTTCTTCAATATTTCGATTTCTTTAGTGAATTTTTCTTCCAGGTCCTGGATCTTTTTTGTGGTTTCTTTGTGTTGGTTATCCATTTTTTCTTGCATAATATTCAACTTATTTATGATCCGTGTTTGAAATTCTTCCTGTGACATGTTGCTATTTTGAATCTGGTTTGTGTCAATTGGTAGAGAACTAGTAGTCCTCTTTGAGGGCAAGGTTTCAGCTTGATTCTTTATACCCCCAGAGTTCTTTCGCTGAGCCCTTCCCATCTGGATGAATTGTTAAGATCCCTCCTTTCAGCTTCTTTCAGCTTTAGTCTGGATAGAGGCACGCCGTTCGGGCTGTTCTTAGGCTGTGTAGCAGCCCAGGTAAGCTGCCTCCTCTGTCGCTAGGGGGAGCCCTTCACGTGTTGTTCAGGATTTTGCTACCTCAGCTGGGGGCTGCTCCTATTGGGTCCAGCTCCAGAGAATTAATTTGACCCAAAACCGGTTTGAGAGTGGAGTCACTGGGCTGTTCTGATTGCAGACGCAAAGCGTCTTTTTCCTTGCCTCTTCCTCTCCCGAGGTGGTTTCTGCCTCTCTCTGCGTGAAAGACAGTGGCTAGGGGGAGGGGGCGGCGCCCTCGCTCGCCCAGCGCCCCAGCCGCTGCAGCTCCCAGGGGCGATGGTCCGCCCTGCCCCAACGTCCGCAAGGTCCACACTCCACTCTCTCGAGACTGGGGAAGCACTCAGTGATCACACAAAGGCGGAGCTCCTAGTGGGGGTCCACGGACTAGGGGAGGGAGCTGCCCAGGGAGCCGCAGGGTACCTAATCGCTCCGCAGCAGCTAGGCTGTGGGCCCCGACAATGGCGGCCGCCTGCCCGCAGATCGCTGGCGCTGGGGGTGAATGCTCAGGGGCCAGCAGGGGCCGGAGGAGCCGGGGACCGAGGGAGCCCAGCCGCCCGCGTGAAGGAGATAGTTTGGTGTCTGCCGGGCTCCTGTCACTGCAGCTTATTGCAGACCCTCTCCCGCCAGTTGCAGTCCGCGCACAGCGCTCAGGGGTCCAAAATGCCTCCTGCTAATGTCTCCTCTCCGCAGAGCCCCACTTCTCCGGCGGAGATTCTGCACTGACTTCAGGCAGATCCCCAGTTGAGTGGGTGTGGAGGGCAGTGGGGGAACAAGCCGCTTTCCTGTGAGGCTGAACCCACCTCACTCCCTGGTGAGGTGGGTACAGCTGTCCCACGCTCCCCTCTCTATTGTCCATCCCGCACTCTCCAGATTTTCGCAATCTTATTTCCCGTTCACCTCAGTCTTGTCTTGCTTTCTGTGTCTCATGCTGATTCTCCGTGGATTCACACCGCTGTTCTTGCGGGGGAGCGATCCTCTAGCATTGTGGCAGGCCCAGATCTATGCCTTCTTCTCCAGGAGCATGAATCCAGGAGGTCACCACCACTCTGCCATCTTTTCATCTCGAAAATGCATCAGTTCCTGGCTTCTGGCGTGCCCTGCCATCCTACACACAGATCTTCCAGTACCTGCAGGTCGCTCAAAGCCTGTGGCAGAGCCACCCAGAGCTCCCAGACTCAGCAAAGGCGACTGAGAAGTAAACCGCATCTCCTAATTCTTGCTCCCAGCTCTCGCCTCGTTCTCCGTCCTGGCGCCTGACCGTTTCCCCAGCTGCGCCCCCTCGTGCCCAGTTCTGCTCTTCAGCCACGGCGCAGCCCGGCCGGCTGGTGGAGCGTTTCCTTGTTCCAGTCTAATCACTGTATGTTTCATTTTAGCATCTCTGTTTCTTTCAAACTTCCTGTGTTTTCACAAAAGCCTATTTTTACCTCGCAGATTCTGTTCCTTCTCTTAATCACCTTAAATACCTGTTTTTTTTAACTATTATCTAAAATACACATAACACAAATTTACCATTTTAATCATTGTTAAGTGTACAGTTTGGTGGCATTAAGTACGTTCACATTGCTGTGCAACGATCACCTCCATCCGTCTCCAGAGCTTTGTCATCTTCGCAAACTGGAACTCCGTGTCCATTAAGCAGTGACTCCCCATTCTCTTCCTGCCCAGCCCCCGGCATCCACCATCCCACTGTCTCTATGAATGTGGCCACTCCAGGAACCTCTCGTAGGTGGGATCATACAGTGTTTGTCCTTTTATGTCTGGCTTATGTCACTTAGCATCATGTTTTCAAGGTTCATCCACACTGTAGCGTGTGTCAGAATTCCTTTTTAAGGCAGAGTAATAATCCATTGTATGTACATACCACATGTTTTCATCCATGAACATTTAGGATTTCACCTTTCAGCCATTGTGAATAATGCTACTGTGAACTGTGAAAATAAGTGATTCAAAGTCAAAGTTCTTGGAGTTCACACCTGTAATCCCAGCACTATGGGAGGCCCGGGTGGGAAGATTGCTTGAGGCCAGGAGTTTGAGACCAGCCTGGAAAACATAATGAGAACCTGTCTCTAAAAAAAAAAGAAAAAAAAAAAAATTAAAAATTTGGCTGAATGTGGTGGCATGCGCCTAAAGTCCCAGCTACTTGGGAGGCTAAGGTGGGAGCATTCCCAGGAGTTTGAGCTTATAGTGAGCTATGATGACAACACTGAGCTACAGCCTGGGTAACAGGGCAAGACCTTATTTCTAAAAAAAAAAAAAAAAAAGGGCCGGGCGCGGTGGCTCACGCCTGTAATCCTAGCACTCTGGGAGGCCGAGGTGGGCGGATCGTTTGAGCTCAGGAGTTCGAGACCAGCCTGAGCAAGAACGAGACCCCACCTCTACTAAAAATAGAAAGAAATTATATGGACAGCTAAAAATATATATAGAAAAAATTAGCCGGGCATGGTGGCGCATGCCTGTAGTCCCAGCTACTCGGGAGGCTGAGACAGGAGGATCGCTTGAGCTCAGGAGTTTGAGGTTGCTGTGAGCTAGGCTGACGCCATGGCACTCACTCTAGCCTGGGCAACAGAGTGAGACTCTGTCTCAAAAAAAAAAAAAAAAAAAAAAATCATCTAAGTTGTTGGAACTTTAAATTATTTTAAGCCTTAAAGGAATGGGATTATGGGACCTGAGTCACTAACAAGCAGTTGTAACCTGGGCAGCTGTAACCTTTGTTTCCCTAATTATAGATTAGCCTTTTTTTCCTTTACCTACATTGTTCTGTAAAATGTTGTAAAAGACTAACGGGCACCAGAGAAGACCCCTTCCCTCATTACTGCTGATCTTCATTATAAATTAACGTCCCCTTTCTTCTCTTACACACAGACCTCGCAACTGTCATATTGTCTAAGATGGAACATTAAATATACTCTTTTAAACTGGAAAAAGAAAACAAACAAGCTGTAACTAATCAAAGTGCTGTAACTCATAAACCAACTTTGTATGGAAAATGTAATTCTGCTGATTTCTCTGTTTTCTACCCACATTAAAGTAAGACCTTTAATTTCCAGCTTCAGAGCAGTGACCCCATTTCTTTGGAGTCTGTGTTTCCCAGATGGCATCTGAGCTTTGCACTTGCTTGAACACTTCCAAACTGGATTCACGTGCAGAAAGCCCCCCAACTGGTCCCCAGCCCAGGAAAGTGCTCAGAGAGGGTTGGTTATTATTACTGTCCCTCCTGGCACTGGACTTGCTCTTGTGTTTGGTAAACGGAACCTACAAGCCACCTTCAGTTGGAACAGCCTTCTGCAGGGCCACATGCACACACCTGATTCTGGGGCTCTCAGCTTGGTGGAAGTGTCACTTCCACCATGGTAAGCTGTCCCCACCGCAGGCACTAAGGCTGCAGTTCTTTGCACGCATGCACTCTGACCTCCCATGTGGCCACAGGGCTTCAGCCAGCACTCACTGCCACAGGTGCCCTCGTCATCTCTAGCATCTGAAGGGTCTCTTTTCTTGCTTTGCAGCTCAGCTCTGCCATTTTGAATGTTTTTAAATACTATGTCTTATCAAGCATGTCTATATGCTTGAAGCAGGAGGAGGGACTTCCCAGTCAGCTCGGTTGATCAGCTTAACCAGAAGTGTCACCAAGTTTTTCTTTCTTCATATTTTAAATATATTTTGGCCATAATAGATCACATTTTGAGGGTTAGTTTCTCTAGTTGTGGTGTGAGCCCATGTGCAGGGGCAGAGCCTACATGAAGATGTGAGTCGGCCTGGGCTGAGGGTGACCGAAAGGGACACAGGGCGGAGGGAGTCTGGGTGTGGAGGGAAGTGAGGCTGAGGAGGAAGCCCAGGGTGGGGCAGATGGGGCCTCCCCAGATACAGTGACAGCCACCGCCGGCTGGCAGCCAGATATAGTGTCAGCCACCACCGGCTGGCAGAGAGCTGGAGCCCTGCCAGCTTGTGCTCCAACCAGGCTCAGGTACTCATGGATATGTACCCTGGACAGAAGGTGCCAGCCACACTGCTGCACACCCCACCTGGCCCTGCCTTGTGTGTCCTCCTGACTGCAAATTCATTGTACCAGGCTCTTCCTGGAGAAACACGTGGGGGGGGGGGCGGGGGGGATGGGGAGGGCCCTGCACACCCCTGGGGATGATTGAGAGGAAGAAAGGGCCACAAATGTGAACATAAGAGGTCAAATCAGAAGAACCTGGAGAGACAACTGTGCTCCCAGAGTCTGGAGGCCCAGAGATATCATGTCCATCTCTGTGCTCATCCATCCATCCATCCATCATCCCATCACTTGCTCAGAGGTGGTCCCAGCCTGCGGAGGGAGGGGTCTCATCAATCCCTGGCCAAGGCCCAAGGGCAGCTCCAACCCCGGGGAGAAGTGACCAAGTAGAGTAGAACAAGTTCTGGCCAAAAACTTAAGAGCCCTGGGTCCTCCTCGTGGCTCTGCTGTGAGCTAGCTGTGCGAACAGGTCGAGTGGCTTGACCATTCTGGACCTCAGTCTCCTCGCCTGTAAAACGGGGATACCTAGACCAGAAGGTGGGTGGGGGCTCTCCAGTCCTAACATTCCACAGCTGACCCTTTGGCTCCTGATGTCACAACACGGAGCTGGCTTGTGATTGGCCCATAGTCTCGCCCTGTTCTGCAGTTCTCTTGGTCATGGGAACAAGATGGACTCCTGGGCTTCCCTGCTTGTGCTCCTCTGTTACGGGCAGCTCTTGCCATGGCTCAGGGTCAAGAGTGCTGACAGCATAGGTTAGCTGGGACCCAAAGGAGCATGGGAGCAGACAAGGGGCTGGGCAGGGCAGGCCCCTCCCCGGACAACTCGGTGCCCATCTCCCTCCCTGCAGGTGACTTCTACAATGAGACCAAAGCAAGGATATTCCTGCAGTTTTATGACCAAACAGCCCAGGTTGTGTTGAACCAGTTCATGGAGGCTACTTGGAACTATGTCACCAACATCACCAAGAAAAATCAGGAGGAGATGGTACCACCTCCACCCCAGCCCCTTCCTCCTTGCTCTTCTCAGGGGTCTTAGGAGTATGGGGGACCACACCTCCTGCCCGCATCCAGAGCTCCTGGAAAGAGGGAAGCCCCAAAGTACACATCAAGGCAGGCTGCAGGCTCCAGGCCTCTTGCTGGCCCTAAACTTTCTCTGGGCAAGAATCTCTTGCTTCTTTTCTCTTGTGAATTTCACCTCCTTGCTTTTAAGGACCAGGCTTCCTCCCTCTCCCTCTTAGCAAATCTTCAATGATTCTGGACCCTTGGGGTGGGCTTAGGGAGTGTGTTGGAGCACTACGGCCCTGGAGTTCAATGTGGAAAACTTACCCTTCCCCCAGCCTCCATGACAAATACGGTGACCCTCTTTCCAGCTGCGCAAGGACGTGGAGAGATCCAAGTTCATGGTGTACTTTGGCACCTGGGCCCGCCTGTTTAAGATTGCCCAGTTCCAGGACCCGGCCGTGAAGCGCATGCTGAGTAAGCTGCAGGACATAGGCAAGGCAGCCTTGCCCAAGGACGAGCTCCAAGAGGTGATGGACGGAGCCCCCCAGGAGGTGATGGATGGAGCCCCCTGGCCTCCAGGCACAAGCTCCCCCGCCCCAGGGGTGGGTGGGTCGGGCCTGGTTGGGAGCCAGAGTGTCTGGAGCAGGAGGGAGGCTGGAGGAGGGGGCAGGACCAGAACTTCCTCTGAGGGAGGAGGTGGGGGAGTTGCTTCGGCCCAGCCCACCTCTCCTGGCTGGTGGGGCTAGCGCTGAGGGTGGGCCAAGGGCATGGGCCTGCTCTGGGTGACACCTGCCCCACCCAGTACAACAAGCTTCTGGCCTACATGGAGACAACGCACAGTATGGCCCAGGTGTGCCTGAATGGGGGGCCCTGCCTGACTCTGGAGCCTGGTGAGCACCCAAGCCCTGCCCCCCACAGCTGCAAAGTGTCCAGCACCGGGCCCTCTCATGGGCCTCCTAACCTCAACGGCGCTCTCTTGCTGGAGGGCACCCAGGGCGGGTGAGGGCACAGGCAGGTGGGAGTGGGTCCTACACGGCTCCTTTTCTGGGCACAGACCTCGAAGAAATCATGGCCACCTCCAGGGACCGGAAGGAGCTGCTGTGGGCCTGGCAGGGCTGGCGGGATGCCGTGGGCCTTGAGATCCGCAACATCTTTGAGCAATACGTGGAGCTCAGCAACAAGGCCGCGCAGCTCAATGATGAGCGGATGGGACCCACGCAGGTCTCGGGGCGATGCCAAGGAAGGGGCGAAGCTGAGTCTGCCAAGGCAAGCGCGGTCGTAGGGACCCAGGGACAGCAACCGTGAGCCTTGCAGCTGGGCTCCCCAGACACTGAGAGAGCACCTACTGTGTGCTGGGTGCTGGGGTGCTCTGAAGACACGTAGGGGAAAGGACAGGCGGGCGCCCACCCTCTTGGCCTGTAGTCCCGTGGGGAGACAGACCACACTCAGGTCAACTCTCCTCTCTGACCACGCCTGGGGTGATGCCAAGTAGGAAGCTGCCACTGCGAGAGAAAGAGGGCATGGATGGCCCCTCTGCCACGTGTCCAAGGCCTGAAAGGGGGCAAGAGTCAGGCGGGAGAGAGACGCAAAAGCACCCTAGGCAAAAGCTCCGCGGGGGAGGCCGCCAGCGTTCTGGAAGGTCTGAAAGCAGCGGTGAGGCAGGGCCATGGGTGAGGCAGGGCTGGGGCAGAGGGGCGGTGAGAGAACACTGGGGCCTTGCAGGCCTGGTGAGCAGCTCGGATTATGCACTTAGCTCGGCGCTTTTCCATTCTGTCTGATTCAACTCGGACGGTGGCCTTGGAGGTACTCTCCCCATTTTGCAGATGCAGGGTCAGGGAGGCTGAGTGGCTTCCCTGGGAGGTGCCTGGGTCTCCTGTCTGCCAGGCCAGGGCTAAGGGTGAGGTGGTGAGCACCTAGGGAGTCTTCTGTCCTGGCCTAGGTTACAGAGACATGGGGGCCTTGTGGCGCTCCCAGTACGAGTCTTGACACCCTGGAGCAAGACCTGGAGCAACTCTACGAGGAGCTGCAGCCGCTCTACCTGAACCTGCACGCCTACGTGCGCCGGGCCCTGCACCGCCACTACGGGCCCAAAGTCATCGACCTGAGGGGGCCCATCCCTGCCCACCTCCTGGGTGAGAGCCCTGCATCGGCAAAGGTGGGCGCCCAGTGAGGGGAGAGACTGTCTCTTGCCTCCTCTTAGCCCCCGACCTCCCCTTCCAGGGAACATGTGGGCCCAGTCCTGGGTCAACATCTTAGACCTGGTCCTTCCCTTCCGGGAGAAGACCCCCAAGGACACCACGAAGATCATGAAAGGCCAGGTCAGTGCTTGGCCTTTGTCTGCCCTGCCCCTCGGCACGTCTGGGCAAGCAGGGCAGCACCTCACGCACCCCCTCCCCCACAGCACTGGAGGCCAGAGACAATGTTTCAAGAGGCTGAAAAATTCTTCACCTCCTTGGGGCTGCTGCCCACCCCACCCGACTTCTGGGGAAAGTCCATGCTGCAGAGGCCAACAGATGGGCGGGAAGTGGAGTGCCAAGCCTCTGCCTGGAACTTCTCCAAAGACGACGACTTCAGGTGCTCAGACGGCACCACACTCCCGGCCCTCTCCCGCTCTCCCCTGTCTGCCTGTCTTAGGAGGTGTGGGCAAGGAGTGGGCAGGGGCAGCCGGGCAGGGGAAGGGGAGTGGGTCCGGAACACGGAAGGAGAGGCAGGTGTGAGGGCAAAGCCTTGGTCCCTGGCTGGATATGGGGCCCGCAGTGAGAAAAGACAACAGCCCAGGCCTGTTTGATCTCCGGCCGGACCACCCCAATCCCTTCGTGGAGTCTGTGTGGGGAAGCCTCCCGCCCTCCCCAGGGCACCCCCATGCTCCTTGACTCCTGCCCTTTGTCGCCAGGATAAAGAAGTGCACCAAGGTGACCATGGAAGACCTGCTCTCCATCTTCCACCAGATGGGCCACATCCAGTACTTCCTGCAGTATAAGAACCTCTCTGTCATCTTCCGTGCAGGAGCCAACCCAGCCTTTGAAGAGGCCGTGGAGTCGGTGATCACCCTCTCCCTCCCACCTGCTCAACAGAGGCCTGCTCAGCCTCCAGCACCAGGACCCAGGTGACGGGGACCAAGAGCCCAGTGGGAAGACAGCCTGAGCTGAGGCTGCAGCTGGGGGTGAGGGTGCGGGCTGGGGTGGCACAGCTATTCCGCAAGGCTACGGGGAAGGGAGCCCAGGAGCCGCCTCCTGACTGCCCCGCCCTTCCCAGAGGAGGAGGTCAACTTCCTGATGAGCATGGCCCTGGAGAAGATTGCCTTCATCCCCTTCAGCTACATCATGGATCTCTTTCGCTGGAAGGTCTTTGATGGCACCATCAAGAAGGACATCTACAACCAGGAGTGGTGGAACCTCAGGCGGGCTGGCCAGCTGCTCTGGGCTCTGGTTCCCATCATACACCCTGAGAGCAGAGGGGGGCAGGCAGTACTGGTGACCTGGGGGCCTGGGGAAGCCCCAGGGCAGTGTTGGCTGTTTGCTGTCACCAGACAAAAGCAACCGTGGTATAGAGCATAGAGCCGGCACAAGCAACCGTGAGGCCGCATGAGTCTGGCACCAGCACTGAGCAGGTCACTTAACCTCTCTAGGCTGTAGTCTCCTCATCTGTGACAGACTCTGGCACTGGCCCCGCCTGCTCCCTGGGTGGCTGGGGAGCTCCCATGATGGTTGCAACAGGGCTTCTGTATGCACAGAACCCTGAGGCCCTCCTGCACCTCCCTCCCGCCCGACCCCTGGCCACTGATTAGATAATAAATGCCTGTGACCAGGGCTTCTCCACATCCACCAGGCACCAGACAGACCAGCTCAAGTCTGCTGGTCACAGTGTGGTTTGGGGCCACATGTGTGGCCTGCTGGCTCGCATCAGGCCCTTATGTTTATTTGACTTTTTTTTTTTTTTTTTTTTTTTTGTTGAGACAGAGTCTCACTTTGTTGCCCAGGCTAGAGTGAGTGCCGTGGCGTCAGCTTAGCTCACAGCAACCTCAAACTCCTGGGCTTAAGCGATCCTACTGCCTCAGCCTCCCGAGTAGCTGGGACTACAGGCATGCGCCACTATGCCCGGCTAATTTTTTCTATATAGATTTTTAGGTGTCCATATAATGTCTTTCTATTTTTAGTAGAGACGGGGTCTCGCTCAGGCTGGTCTCGAACTCCTGACCTTGAGCAATCCACCCGCCTCGGCCTCCCAGAGTGCTAGGATTACAGGCGTGAGCCACCGCGCCCGGCCTGTTTATTTGACTTTTTACAACCACCTTGTGTCATGGTCATTCAAGATGCTCCTCTCACAGAAGAAGAAGCCAAAGCTCAGAGAGGTTCCAAAACCAACCCAAGCTCACACAGCAGCCCAATGGGTGGAGAGCTGAGCACTCCTCCTTTTGTCCTCTCACCTCCCACCCCCTGACTTCAGGATGGGTCTCATTGGTGGGGTCAGCACAGTCTTGACCTTGTGCCCCTCCAAGGGCCCCCCTTTCCCCACTGGCCATCGGAGGCACCTGCAGGGACCTCTGTCAGCCATTGCCACCCCCCAGCTGACGGCTCCGGGGCTGAGAGAGGGATGGCGACTCCCTAGGCCTTGAACAGGCCCTGTCGACCGAGAGAGGAAGCTCCTGACACCGTAGAGCCCAGAGGATGGTTTGGAGGCTCCAATGAGCTGACGATAAAACCTCTAACCTTTCCATAGACTTTGTCTTACCCGAAGATTTTACAGACAACACTTTACAACGAGGCTCAGCAACGATCAGCAACTTCCCCATCGCACAGCTCAGAGGGGCAAAACCAGACCTTCAGTTATCAGGGTCTGCCAGTGACTAGCTCTGTGTCCCGCAGCCAGTGCCCTGATCCCCAGACCTTGGCTTCCTCCTCTGCAAAACGGGAGTAATAGGAGTCCTGCCCCACAGGGATGTCACTGTGTTTCCTTTTTAGCTTGTTTTTGTTTTTGTTTTCTTGGAGACAGAGTCTCTCTCTGTCGTCCAGGCTAGAGAGCAGTGGTGTCAACCTAGCTCACTGCAACCTCAAACTCCTGGGCTCAAGTGATCCTCCTGCCTCAGCCTCCTAAGTGGCTGGGACTACAGGCACACACCACCATGTCTGGCTAGTTTTTTTTTCTATTTTTAGTAGAAATGGGGCCTCACTCGTGCTCAGGCTGGTCCTGAACTCCTGAGCTTAACTGATCCTCCCACCTCGGCCTCCCAGGGTGCTAGGATTACAGGTGTGAGCCACCGAGCCCGGCAAGCACTTCTTACTTGATGAAATGACCGTGTTTGTTGGTCTACAATCCGTCCCCCACCGTTAGGATGCAAGCAAGGACCTTTCCTGTTCCCTCCCGATCCCTCCCCGGAGGCCAGGGTGGTGCTGAGCGTGTGAGTCTATGTGAGGGGCTCAGTGAGGTTCCCAGCACTGAGGATGTGCTCAGTAGGTGTTAACTGCTATTGTTTTAGTCTGATTCCCAGCCCCATGTGTTTTCATTTATGTAATCAATAAAAATGCTTTAAGTGTTCTCCGCATGCCAGGTCCGGCTTGATAGACATGCAAGTGCTCCAAAAAGGAAAAGGCTCTGAGAGCCCACCAGGCGCACTGTCAAGCCCCATCTTTCCCTGCCAGGTTGAGGTACCAGGGCCTCTGCCCCACCCATTCCTCGCTCAGAGGAGGACTTTGATCCAGGTGCCAAGTTCCACATTTCTGCCAGTGTGCCCTACATATGGTAAAGGTCTGGGCCCTGTCGGCAGAGCCAGTTCTGGGTGTTGGGAGTTGGGTGATACGGGAGCTGGGCCGAGAATTCCCAGGAAGGCCCTGGGTTCACAAGTCACCTGCATGCCTGCCCACCTCTCCTGTCGGGCTGCACAGCCTTGGAGGGCCATGCCCTGGAATCCTCTGAGCTTTTACATTAGATCCTGTGCCAGGGGCACGAGCTGGTGGGACTGTTCTAGATGCAGTATTCTAGGAGCAGCTCAAGGCGGGGCCTTGCCCAGGGAGCCTCCTCCACCCAGGCTGTGACTACTGACATGGGCCCTCGTGACCACTGCATGTCACAGCTGCCTGGTCCTACGTGGCTCTGGGCTTCCTGCTCCTGGTCTCCGCCCTCCAGCCTGCCCCTCACGCTTCTCTACACAGGTACTTCCTCAGCCTAGTGCTCCAATTCCAGTTCCACGAAGCGCTGTGCAAGGCCTCAGGCCACACGAGCCCATTGCACCAGTGTGACATCTATAACTCCAAGATAGCTGGGAAACTCCTGGGGTGAGTGCCCTTCTCCCTCATTTGTCCTCAGTCCCACCCTGCCCCCGCCATCTCCCTTTTGGGAAGACCTGCTCCAGGCTCCCTCTCCTCACCTGGCCACCCTGGGTACCCTGAGCAGGTCTTCACTGTGCTTATATTCCAGCGGAAGTTCTTCCTCACGTCAGACTGCAGTCTCTTCTATGTTACTTGAAGCCCATTTCCTCTTCTGTAGTCCCCTGTAGTCAGAGACACTGTTTAGCCCCTCCTGCTAACACACACCCGTGCACACGCGCACACTCGCATATCCCAGTAAAGCAAACTGTCCCAGAGGGGAAGCCAGCACTGGAGTTCTGCCTCAGCCTTCCGTCCTCCATCTGAACCCTTTCATTCTTCCATCGCCAGGTGCTTGCCTATCCTCTCAGCTGTGTTTGAGGCACACTTGGTTGCACTCTGCTTCCCCCACCACTTCTTGGAGGCACCGTGACCTGGTTCCCAGGCTGCTTTCACACCAGCCTCGTGGCATGCTTCTGGTCTGACTGTGGTCCACTTTGACCCCTCAGTCTTTTTTTCCCACACGTGGTATTCAGCCCATCCTTTCCATGCCTACCTCTGTAGTGGTGGTTTTTGGTCCTGAAGCAAATCTGGAGGGGATGGGAGGCCTGAGCTGAAAATACGAAGCATTTACTATTAATACTACAGGCTGAGCTCTCTGATGAGCACTCTTACCGTGTTTCGTGTTAGTAGCGCTTAACTTTGCCAAATGGACATTATCACTCACCTTTTACAAATGATGAAACTGAAGCTACGAGAGTTGACGTGATGGTGCGTCATTTACCTACCAAGAAGCCCAGTCATGCTTTGAACCCAGAACTGACTCCAGAACACATTGTCTTTCACTCTGCTGCCTCCATCAAAGAATAGAGACCCTGGTGAGATTAGATCCAGGTTTACTGGTTCCAAGATCGGTGCTCCAACCACGGAGATGTGGAACCCACCTACTGACTTGATCTTTTCCCTGTCGAATTTCAACTGATTTCAATAGGTCCATTTCCCTAATTGGTCAAGGTCATTTTGAGTTTTATTCCTGTCCCCCAGAGGATCAACGCTGCCACATCATTTAGTATCCTTTGCAAATTTCATGAGCATATTTGTGATTGCACCATGCAGCTTGTCTGTGACCATCAGGCCAGATGGGATTGCAGGACTGATCCCCCAGGCTTTGCTGGTGGGGCGGGCTGCACCTTGCCTGACTATCGTCTCCCGAGTATATTTGCTCTTCCCTCCTTTCCCTTCACAGGGCTTTATTCTAGTTGACTGCCTAGGTTGGAGCTTTTCTGAATGTGCTGAACATAAGGGCACCTCTCTGCTCTCTGCGTTCATACCTCTGGCTGCCTGTCATTTATTCATTCAGCAAACATTTACTTGTGCCCATGGGGACCAGCTGCCCTGTGTCCAGCAGGGGGAAATGGACCACAGGATAAATAATTCCATAATACAAGAAAAGAGCCAGAGCAGTAGGAAAGGGCTTTGGTGAATGCAGAGAGGGTTAGGAGGTCGTGCCAGGGGACAGGAAGTGGTCTCTGTCTCCAAACGTAGGCATGCAAGAAATAGCAGATGTCTGTTTTCGTTATATCAACTCAATTGTAACTCCCGCTTCATCCCACCTGAGTGGTGGGACATTTGACTTCAGTTATTCTCATCACTTCCTGCCCCCACCCCACCCAGGGTGCACAAGGCTCCCAGGGTCCGATTTGGCACCAAAGCATGTGGTCAGTCAGTCATCTCTCATCACTTGTCGTCACTGTCCAGACCCCTGGTCAGGGAAGACCCCGAATTCCAGGCTTAGGACCTTGAACACCATTTCTGGGGCAGTGGACAGAGGAGAGGTTTCTGAGAAAGGGGCATGTCATGAGCTTTGGGAAGGATGAAACGGCAGCAGAGTGGAATATGGTCTGTGCAGGAGAGAGGCGAGGCGAGTGCTTGCAGGGGAAAAAGAAAAGAAGATTCTTGGCTGCTCTTTTGCCTAATGTATCTTAAAAGTTGATTTTGCTACTTTTGACTCATCCTCCTAAATGCGATGGCTCTGGGCCAGGCTCTGGGCTGGTTCTTCTGGGAATGGAAGGATGAACTGGACCTGGTGTGAGTTCCCAAAGTCCCCCAGCCTCACTCAGCCAGTCGTGGTGGGCCTGACCTTGTCCCTGGGCACATTGTTGTCACTCTGGGGTTGAGGGCTCCAGGCAGCACCCAGTTGCCACCTTTGCAGCTCTCCGTTCTCACGTGCTGCCCACATGGGCTGTTGGCTGGGCTTTGGTCAAACATCTTGCCCTGCCCTGCCAGAAGGACTATTTCTAAATCATCAGATTTTCAGTGGTAGAAGCTTTTCCCCCACTAGGTTCTTCCTGTTACCCAGGAGCTGGTGTCTGATAAAATCCTCTTACCTAGAGTTAGTTGTGGTTTTTCTTCCCCAGTGGTTTCTGCCAAGGATCCTCTGATCTTTAGCTTCCCCACCTCATTCTTTCCCAGTTGCTTATTGACTGATGTATGTAAGTCTTTGCAAGCCACGAAGCCCTCTTTCATCATTATGTGACTTTATCCTCACCACAATGAAGGGCAGGTATCATGGCACCCATTTTACTGATGAGGAAACTGAGGCTGCGAGAGGTTATGTTGTTTGCCTGAGGCTATGCAGTCCATAAGCAGCACTGCTGAGTCGGTCTTAAACCTGGGCCCTGTTGGTCTAGACCCCACACCATGACCTCTGGGTCTCTAGGCCCGGCCTTTCTCCTAATCAGACCAGGGAACAACAGGTTGAGAAGGATCAACATCTGCCCACTGCTGCCTCCGCAGGGGGCCCTGGGGTGGCTGAGGAGGCCTGGAGCCCTGGCTTCAGTGCACCCCGTACTCCCACCGTGCGTGCAAGGGTCCAAACCTAAGGCTCGACCACGTGCCCCCAAGTACCGTGTGTGCCTTGAGACAGAGCGACATGTGTGCAGCACGGCAGGTGCAGGTGGTGCGCAGGGCAGCTCCCACGCTCATGGTCTCTCTAACCCTCCCACACCCTCCCTGTGAGACCAGAAAGGGCTGAAGAGCTGCCTCTACCTGCTGACTAGGGCACCTCACAGGAAACAGTGTCTCAAGACTTTATGCCTGTTGAGTCCAGGAGAATAATAGTAATCGCAGTAGTACCAGTACTAGCAATAATAATAATCACAGTAGGCCAGGTGTGGTGGCTCATGCCTGTAATCCCAGCACTTTGGGAGGCTGAGGCAGGAGGATTGCTTGACCCTGTGAGTTTGACGTTGCAGTGAGCTATGATGACACCACTGCACACTAGCCAGGGCAACAGAGCGAGACCCTGTCTCACAAATAGTAATCATCTTCACAGTAGTACCAGTACTAGGAATAATGGTAATCATAGTAGTACCAGTACTAGGACTAATAATAACCAGCAGCAGCAGTTAGCACTTATTGCCTGGGTACAGTGCTCTGGGTACTAAGCTAATTTCATCATCACAATGACCCTATGAGGTAGGTACCATTATTTCTCCATTTTATGGATATGGAAACTGAGACTCAGAAAGGTTAAGTTACTTGCCCAAGATCCCACAGCTACTAAGTGGCAGAGCTGAGATTTGAACACAGATTAGTCTTATTTCAAAGCCTATAGTTGTATCCACTATGCTGAGCTCTGTGGGAAGATTCTGACCAGCCAAGCCCTGGGGCCAGGGTTGGGCATGCTGAGGGTCCCAGTAGCACTGGCTGATGCCCCCACACAGCCTCACAGATGCACCCACCCCCCCAGGGATGCTCTAAAGCTGGGCTCAAGCAAGCCCTGGCCAGAGGTCCTACAGAAGCTGACCGGGCAGTCCAGCGTGTCTACAAGTGCACTCACGGCCTACTTCAAACCCCTGCTGAACTGGCTGGTGACTGAGAACGTGCAGCAAGGGGAGATCCTGGGCTGGCCAGACTTCAGCTGTTCCTTTGAAGGTTTGATAATCCCACCCTGGTCCCAGGTCTAGGCCAGCCCCAGCCCCACCCTGCCCTGCCCTGGGCCAGTCCCTACCCCAATCCAGCCTTAACCCCAGCTCATCGATGACCTGGCTTGAACCAGCACAGCACTGCTGCTGCATGCCCCTGTCTGAAGGAGGCCTGGTGTAGCTCCAACAAAGACCACAGCCCATGCCCCAGCCCCTGGCTCAGCTGCTTCCTTGCACAATAACCAGTGAGGCTGCCAGGCTAGCGTCTGAGCAGGGTCAGCATCATGCCTCCTGACCCTTGTTTGGAGGCGTGCATAGCTCTATCTGTGCCCATGTCCTTCTCTTCCTCCTACTCCTCTTTCTCACCCTCCTTCCAGGGCCATGCCCTCACCTATGGCTTGGCAGGTAGATGCCTGAGGCTGAGGGAGAAGGCCAGTGGCAGTCAGATCCTCGCTGACAGCCACAGGGGACCCCAGGGCTCCCTCTCTACTTTCACCTGCTCTATGAGACTCCCATGTCTTCCACAGAAAAAGACACAAACAAAGGGACATTCCTGAATCTGCGGCTGAACCCTGACCAGGCCAAGTTTGGTCAGTGGCTGCTGCTGATCCTGAGCGGTGCCCTGTTGGTGGTGACCCTGGGGCTGGCCTAGAGGCTGTACTTAGTGGAAAAACAGTCACTGGCCCAAGACAACATGGGATTTAGCTCACTGTTCACTGCCTGCTTCCCGGGAATGACCGTGGAGCCCCAGCAGGTTGCCAGAAGACAGTGGCCACTGCTTGGCCTCTGCCTCGTCCTGACGCTGTGCTCAATCAGCCTGGCCATTTGGATTTTCACACATCATGGCGGGAAGGCTCATGGACGAGCGCTGAATGGTGGAGCTGGTCCTAAACACCATTGAGACCGGTGAGGCTGGAGGGCAGAAAGGGGGGAGCCAATCCAGAGAGGGTTGAGGGACAGCCTGCTTGCACAGTGCCCAGCTACGATTGGGTGCAGCTGTGACAGATCTGGGTACATGTGACATTGTAATTGTACATTTGCAAATTTATGTACGTGAGGCCATGTGTATGGGCAACTGACTCTGTGTGATTCCGTATGTGCCCTGGGTTCCAAGCCAACCTCCTTTCCCCAGAGGTTCAGGAACTATGGCTGTAGTGACCCAGTGGCTGTGTCCCTCCAACCCAGCCCCTACCCCAAGTCATGCCCAGAACTGGTTCTTCACATAGCTTTGTTTTCTTCAAGAGCCCACCTTTAGGGTTTGGCTGGGGTTGCAGTACCCAAGGAATCTCCACTATGGTGAGAAAAAAGGCCCTGCTTCAGTCCCCTTATAAAATGTACCCAAGTAGAACTAGACATTCCTTTATGAATCACTGGTGCCATGAGCCCCATGCCATGTACCAGCTAGCACACCTCTCTGCTGATCCTCTGGCTTGCCCTGTGGCAGGCTGCATAATTCAGCCCCAAAAAGCTCTTTGTTAGCCGACTGAGATGCAAGTAACCCCACAAACTGCCCCATGGCTCTCCCTGCCCCAGCCCAGGCCCTCCCAAATGGAGACAGTGGGTAACTGGGCACTGAGCCAGGCTTGATTAATGATTGACTTCTTTAATATTTAAACAAAGCTCATCTCCAGCCACTCTGCTCCGGAGATGGCCTTGTTCAACACACACACCTGCTGCCTGGCCCGTTGCCCTGGGGAGCGAGCACAGGGCAAACAGCACCTTTTCAGGCTCCGTGGGGGAGGGGAGGACAGGAAGGAGAGCACTGCAGGAGGATATTTGGGAAAATAGTGCTCTAGGAATAAGCCTGGGAAAAGAAGGGGAAGACCTCTGTCCCAAGCCCTCCTAGCCCTTTCTCTCCAGCCTGGGTCTGCCTACCACAAGGATGCCATACCCAATATTTGGTGACTCACCGAGTCTGGATTGAAGTCCCAGGGGCTCCTGGAGAGCCTGGAAGTCACTGGCTGCCAGAGGATAGGGGAGACTTGAGGGGAAGTGGTATCACAGCCAGAAAGCACAGAGAAGAGGCACTGAGGCTACAGTGGAGCTGGTGGGAGAGTAGCCAAAAGAGAGGACCAGCTCTCTCTAGATTCAGAATCTGAGCCCAGACTCAGCAGTTCAGGTGACAGAGGTACCAGACTGAGATCTCCACGCACCCTACCTCTGTCTAGGTTTCTAGTGCTCTTCCTGAGTTCTGGCTAAACCAAGCACTTTCCAGTATAGCCCCAGGCTCTACAGCACCCTCTTTTGATGTCTCTGTCATGCTTTTACTGCTGCAAGGTCTTTATTTGCCCCCATAAACTAGCTGTCAGCTCTATAAGAGCTGGACACACATCAGGAGTGTGCTCCTGTGTAACACCTGTAGTCAGCACGGGTCACAGCACACAGTGGGGACTTGGAAAATGCTTGAATGAGGAAGTGAGTGAATGAGTGTATCACTGCCCAAGTCCCTTCTCAGCGCTCAGCACACCACGCACTGAGCCCCTGAGAAACTCCACAGCCAGCCTGCCCCCTCCCATACAGGGGCAGCCAGGACACCTCTGCCCCCAGGAGGCCACACTCGCAGCCCTCCCATTCCCCACCCACAGTGGCCAACGAGGACCCCTCCAGCATTGTGGCTCTGCGTGGCAAAGGCACACCAAGCCCAGGACTCCAAGCCTCTCACCAGGACTCCAGGCAAAACCTCACTGAGCCTCCTTGTCCATCCTCCCTCCCTCACCCACTATTGTAAAGTTTATTTCACCAGAGTATTTCTTTCATGCCTAACTGCTAAAGAACTTGGTTGTTCATCAATTAAATCTAGACGTTCAAAAGGACATCTGAGGGTCTTTATCAATTACCCCTTTTCTCCAAACTCACCTCTCCCGCTCCCCAGCTCAGTCCCTCTGCGCTGATGTCCCCGTCAGCCTTTGCCTAAGTGCATGAATGCCCCATTTGAATGCTTGCCCTCCAAGGCCTGGCTCAAAATTGGTCACTGAGCAAAAACTCCAAGCCCACCGAGATGCTCAGCGAACAGTGGTCTCCTTCTCCTCCTCCTCTCCAAGAAGCCTCTTTCAATAAACCGCACCCCACCTCCATCTGCTTCTTCTAGTGTGTTCATTTTCAGTCCGTACTCAGACACTTTTATCAGTGGTCACTTGCTAATAGGTGGTTTTAAATCTGTTCTCCTTCCAAGCTGTGCCTGTATGCTAAGAGCTCCGAAGAAGGCACCTTATTGCATATTTCTTGTGCTTCATGTGTACTCCCGCCCATCCTCCCAGGTCCAGGCCCTGGCTGGGCTTGCCAGCAGGAGCTCTGCATGGGCACTGGGTCTCAGCTGGAAGGCAGTTGTTAAGGGCAGGCAAGAGGCCTAACGGTACCATTGCCAGGGCCAGGCGCAGCGGTCAGACCCAGGAGAGAGCCTGCAGCAAAAGAGCACCTGAGGGCCCTAACAACCGCTTCTGCCGCCCCCTCCCCTGCCTGGGACACTTCCCTGCGCTGGGAGGGGGGACTGCCCTTCGGTACCCGGAGGGGGTCCAATAGGTGCTGAGGCCGCTGGTCACTGGGACAGAAGCAAAAGCTCCTCCGAGAAGCCCTCCCTACGCCCGGCCCGGTTCCCCCGCCCCGCCCCGCCCCCTGGGATTCAGGGCCCCGCCCCGGCCCCGCACGTCCCGGGCAAGTTGCCCCGCCCGGCCGACCCCGCCCCGCAGCCGGCGCGCGGCTCCGGTCAGCACCGCGGCGCGGACAGCTCCGGGCGGGCGGCGAGGGGCGGAGGCGCGGCGAGCGGCGGTCCCGGAGCGAAGACGCAGGCGGGCGGGCGGGGCGCGGAGCCCGGCGGCCCTCCCCGGGGGCGGTGCCCACCCGGAGCCCGACGCCGCGGAGCCCGGGGACAGGCGGAGACGCGGGGAGCCCGGGGCGCCTGTGGCTCCGGGCAGGGGCCGCGGTGAAAGATGCCGGTTCGCAGGGGCCACGTCGCTCCCCAAAACACTTACCTGGACACCATCATTCGCAAATTCGAGGGCCAGAGTGAGTGTGTGTGTTGGGTGGGGGGACGACCTGAAGTCCTGCTTCGCTGAAAGGAGGGACCAGATCCCTTTACTAACTTCCAGTGGGGCAAGGTGGTGGGTGCCCCATGCTGAATGCAAAATCCTTCCTCTGATGTCCCGAACACCTCTCCTCCAGCGGGACTCACTCACTTCAAACGCTGTCTTCTCTTCTGGAACGGGAGGGGCAGAGTGCAGCCCTCCCCCTTCCCACAGAGCTGTTTTCTTGCGCCCCGAGCCCTGACCTCCCCTTCCAGTCCCTGCCCCATTCCTCACCCCCGTCTGTTTCCCCCACCCCTTCTTCCAGAGGTTTCCCTGAGTCCTTCCTTTTCGTCTCCTAACCCTGGTCTTCCGAGGAGCTCTCCCCAGGCCTGACCCCCATCTGGTCACATCCCTGCTCCCCTGTCATGGCCCCCCTTCCCTATACCCAGGAAGCCTTGAGCCTTCTTCCCACTTCAGACCCTTCCTGCCCTGGCCTTTCCACAATTCCCAGGCCTATTCCCCCTGGCCCACCTCTCTGGCCACCATCCTGCACCCCGTCCTGATCACCCCCCTGGTTACTGCCAGGAGTGCTGATGACTGTGGCCTCCTTGGTCTTCCCACCCTCTCTAGACCTGACCCCCCCCCATTCTGGTCATTGTCCTGCTGCCACATCTAAATCCCCCTCCCTGCCGCCAAGAGTCCTATCATCTTTCCCTCCCTGCTGCCCAGTCCCAGCTGCCCTGGTCTTTTCACCTCCCACCTCCCACCCCAGGTCGTAAGTTCCTGATCGCCAACGCTCAGATGGAGAACTGCGCCATCATTTACTGCAACGATGGCTTCTGCGAACTCTTCGGCTACTCCCGGGTGGAGGTGATGCAGCAACCGTGCACCTGTGACTTCCTCACAGGCCCCAACACCCCCAGCAGTGCCGTGTCCCGCCTGGCGCAGGCCCTGCTGGGGGCCGAGGAGTGCAAGGTGGACATCCTCTACTACCGCAAGGATGGTGAGGCACGCTGGGGCCAGAGGTTCTGTAGGGCACTGACCCAGGGACCAGATGGCCTAGACAAATCCTGTTTCCTCTAGGGACCTCAGTTTCCTCATCTGTAGGGGAAAGCAATGGGCATTGAATGTGATCTCTTCTGAGGTCCTTTTCTGGGACTAGGCTCCAGGCTGAGCCACCGACTGCTCCTGGCCTGGGGCAGGGCCTCCTGCTCCACTATCCCTCCCCCATGTCCCTGGTCTCCTGGCCTTCCACTCTGTCACTGTCAGCCCCAGCTGTCAGGCAGCTGGGACGGAAATTAACCTTCCCTCATCTCCGTCTGCTTAGGGATTAGGGGAGGAGTCACCCCCTCAAGGCCTCTGTGGCCACGCAAGGCATGGGGGCTGTTGGCTGGGAGAGAGGGGTGGGCCCAGCTCATCCAGCCCCAGTTCTTTGGGGAGATGAGGTCTGGAGCTTGCCCCAACTAGGAGGCTCACCCAGACGGAGTTCTGGTTGTTACTGCCAGCCTGAGCTTACTGCAAGCAGAACAGGGACTGAGGACAGAGTTCAGCAGCCCTTTGTGATCCTCCCTCCATGACCACAGGGTCCCCATTGGACCTGGGGGGATGGGTGGGAACTCATATCAGAGACTGAAAATCCCTTGGAAATCTCCTGGATTGATGGCTCCCAACCTGGCTCTGCATCAGAATTACCTGGGGCATGTTTTCCAAAACATGCCTTCCCTGGAGAGAGGCTGACTCAGAAAGTGTTAGATGAGGCCAAGCAGGTGTATTTGGAAAAATCTCCCTGCTGGTTCTGATGTTCTGCCAAGTTTAGGAACCACTGGCTTAGATAAATCCCTCTGTATCATGGGTGTGGAAGGGCCTTGCCTGAGATCCCACTCCTAGAGTCCAACCTAGGGCTGGAACCCAAATCTCTGGATTCTTCCTTCAAAGATGTCTGTTCTGAGAGATCCCAAGAGGGAAGAAAGGGCCCCAGTGGTCTCTGTGCTTGGAAGCAGGACTTTTGGGGAAGGAAGCCCCCAGACAAGGGAAGCCCCTGGGGAAGCCAGGCAGGAGGCCACCTGGGTGCAGATAAAGGGCAGGTGCCTTTGGATGGGGACCGAGGGGTGCTGAGAGCCTGGGTTCCAGGGGCCTGGTGTGTATGTGGAACATGAGTGTGAGTGTGAACATGGGCATGTGTGTGCTTGCATTTGTGTGTGTGTGTGTTTATGGGCTTCTGGGGGCCCCTGGGGCAGGTCCTGGCTGTCCCCTGGCTATACCTGCTGCTGCCACCCAAGTGAATAGCAGGTGGGAAGTACAGCAGGCATTTGGGGCACTGGGAAGAATCTGGCTAAGTTTGGCAGCACTCACAGGGTTAATGAAGTCAGAATATTTTTAAAAGCTGCAACCTCACCTCCTTACATCACTGTAGGGAGGAGGTGACAGTCAGGGGAGTGAGAAGGGTCCTGGAGGAACAGGATGGGATGGCAAGAAATGAGCGAGGGTAGCAGGTCCTTTCTGTCCCTCTCCTTGACTCCAGAGCTCTACCTGGGCCCCAGAAGGTTGAGGGCTAATCCTAGATTCCTAGGGATGTCAGATCAGGGATCTTGTTGTCCCCTCAGCACCCTGAAGGTTCCTGGACAGGGACAGAGGTCAAGGCCAGTCTTTGGCCCCCTGAGCTCAGGACTCAGGTCTTCAGAACCCTGCTGGGGTCCTCCATGCATCAGAAGGGAACTAGGAACCTAGTCTTGGAGGCCCTGGTGAAAGTGGGAAATTGCCTACATACTTACATACTTATGGTGCACCCTGAGTCCCCACCTACTCGCACCCCACCCTCGGCCCTTCCCTATCCTATTGCCCAAGTCTTGATCACCTGAACCTTCCTGAAATTGGACTGAAATTCAGAAAAAGGAGTTTCCTGGTCCACATTACCCTAAGGGAAGGATATAGTGCTCAGATAAGTTCACCTTAAGGTCCACTCTGACCACGTGATCCTCCCTCCCCTTTTTCTTTTTTATCACATTCACATACATCTTACAGTCCTGTAGAAGGGCATCCTAATGGCTATTTCTTCCCTCCTCAGGTCAATACCTTCCCTTCCCCCCACCCCCAACTCCAGGGAGGTGGGAAGGGGTCCTGAATAGATCTCTAGCTGATTTATGTATAATCCTCTTTTATTCTAAAGGGGTAATCCACTGAAAATTCTCAAAGTCACAGTGGAGGGTCTGTGTTTTATGCAGCTGCATAAAGTTGGGCTCAAAGAAGCCAGGAAACTTGGCAAAAACACCCCATGGACAGAGCACAGAGACCCCAGGAAACTGGCTCTTCTCCTATCTGCCTTTACTAGGAAAAGTAAGAACCTAACCAATAAGGAGGATGGGGATTGTTGGAGGACTAGAACCAGTGACAGTCTGGAGGGAGAGATGGAGAGTGCTCAGATCTCCCCTCCCTCATCCCCACTTGCCCCTGGTAGGCACCTGCCAGAGGGCCCAGTCCTCCCTGCCTTTGCTGGGTTGTCTTCTCTGACGATCCCACACCAGAGAGTGCCCTAATCCCCAAGCCAGACTAGAGGAAGGCAGTCCTCAACTCTGGGCGAGGAGGTCAGGGCACTCTCTGCCCCGACCCTCCCCTGCTGTTTTCCACACACTCACCCATGAATGCCAGGAGGTCCAAGCTGGAGGCAGCATGGAGCAGCCACCCTCTTAGTGGCAGCCTGCTGTAGCACCAGCCCCTCCCTGAGGGCTCCCACAGTGCTGGATGGGGTGTGCGTAAAGACAACAAGGAGGCTGAGAGGAGAGAGCGAGGGCCAGGGAGCGGGTGTGAGGGATGAGAGACCTAAAGAAGGAGCATATTTGACGGGAAGAGAAGAGCAGAGAAGAGTGAGGTGTCCCAGGGGACAGACAAACCTGCCGCCCTTGGTCAGAGAGTCGGTGCTGGAAGGAGCCTGGGAAGGGAGAAGACTGTGGCTTTTCCTCCAGGGACTGGGCAAGGGCACAGGGACACTGCCACTCCTGGGCACAACCTAAGACAATACACTCACCTACTTCCAGTCACCCAGACACAGTTACTTGTGGGCTCTGAGCCATGGGTAAGCAAGGACAGCCTGGGGCGGGGGTGGAGAGAATGCTCTGGACTCTTCCAAATTCTCATAGCCTGCTGTCCTCCTACCCCAGAGGCAGCAAGCATAGGGGTGGGGCATGGGGTCCCAGGCACCGACCCCCACCCCTCCACAGCCCTCATTGCTGTGATGGGCTGGTGTTTGGTCCATTCCCCGCTGCAGTTTTCCAACTGCATCCCTTTCCCGATAGCACCAGTTGTTGGGTGCAGCCACTCTAAGACTGCGCAGCCCCTGGCAGCATAGACAGGATAGAGGCCCTGCCCCTCTGCCCAGCTCTTCCTTCCCCTCCCCCACCAAGCCAGATCTCTGTAGTGCCAGGGAGATTGAGGATATAGTCTGGCTCTTGGGAGAAGTGTCCCAGACCACTGGCCAAGGAGGTTTCCTGGCTAGATCCCAATGTCCAAGCCTCGCCATGTCCCTGGCTGATGAGAATGACAGGCTCTGGCCTGGGACTTAGGGCCTGTAGCACTGTGAGCCCAGGAGTGCATGAGGCCAGGCAGGCAGCCTCTCCCCGGTGCGGATGTCTCCCCTGGGCCAGACAGCAGCTGGCAGATGGCTGCCTGGTGCCTGGGAGGCCAGGAATCTGATCTGGGAGATTCCTGCTCCATGGAAGGAAAGTGAGAAGGAGGATGGGGGTGGCTCAACTGCACCCCAGCTCTGATGCCTGGGAGGAGGGGCTGAGGGAAGTGACCACTAAATAGGGTGTCTAGTAAAGAGTGATTCTAAAGGTCCCCGTAATAGCAATACTCCTGCCAGCCAGCCTGGGTCCCACACGTTTACACACACACACACACACACACACACACGCTTGCATTCACTCAGTCAACACACGATACCTGGGACAGGTAAGACAGACCCAAACCCGCCCCCGGGGAGGGCAGCGATGCCCTCTGATTTGCATGGTCACCTGAGGCCCCTGCTACCTGCCAGCAGTTTGAGTTGAGGGATGTAGGACCCCCATAGAGGGGGGCTCACAGGGCACCGCCCACAGGCTGGGGTTCTGGGGCAGGTGGCATTTTAGCTGGTGTTCTACCCACCAGTGGGAGCTGTGGCGAAACCCTGGAGCAGAGATAGGGGCAGAGACTGTGGCCTGAGAGGCACATGGCGCCAGCAGCTGGGGCTGCGCTGCCCAGAAGGGTGGAGAGGGTGGCTGGAGGGGCCTCGAGTCCCCACATGGCCATCTCCCTCCCTCTCTGACCTTCAGGCCACTGCTCTGCCTGCTCCCTGGGCCCAGCCTCTGCCTTGGGACCACGCACTCCTCCCAGGCTGGGAGCAGCAGCCTGGCCCTAGCCTCAACGCCCTCCTCCCAGACAAGCCCCTTCCCTTTTCCAAGGTGTCATGGCTGACAGCCCCAGCAAGTCAGTTTCTCAGAGCCCCAGGCTCTCATCTGCAGAACAGGGGTCTATGCCTGCCCCCAAGGACCACCTGAGTGTGATGCACCAACTGGCCCAGTGCCCAGCACTTAGTGTGTTTCAACAAGTTCCTTCTGGTGTCAGGGGAGCAGGACATCTTTGTGGGAGGGGGATGAGGTTGCTGAGCCCAGGGTCAGCCCGAGCTACATGGGGTAGAATGCCCAGCCTCACCTCCCCACTTAATCCACCCCCATCTGCTCAGCTTTAATTACAGCAGAAGCAAACCTCGAGGTTAAGCCCTGAGCTGAGAGAGCGTGGACTTGGACCTGATGCTGTATCATCTCCTAATGAGCAGCTTAGCACTCTCCCACCTCTGCCCTGTGGGTGGGACACCGGCTGGGCAGCCTCATCCACCCTCTGCCCAATAGCTCTAGTCCTTGTCCAGGCCCCAGTAGCTGCCCTTAACCTGACCTTCACTCAGCCTCCTCCACAGCCAGGTCACTGCAGGAGGGGAGCCCTCAGGGACCTCCCTCACCTCCACCCCCACACTGGTGTTTGCAGCCTCCAGCTTTCGCTGCCTGGTGGACGTGGTGCCCGTGAAGAACGAGGACGGGGCTGTGATCATGTTCATCCTCAACTTCGAGGACCTGGCCCAGCTCCTGGCCAAGAGCAGCAGCCGCAGCTTGTCCCAGCGCCTGCTGTCCCAGAGCTTCCTGGGCTCCGGTGAGGCGGGTGTGGGTGGTGGTGGTGGTGGGAGGGGCACGTGGGGTCACCTGGTCCCCAGCTCTGGCTGCTCTGACCCTGGCCCTGGTTCCAGAGGGCTCTCACGGCAGGCCGGGCGGGCTGGGGCCTGGCCCGGGCAGGGGCAAGTACAGGACCGTCAGCCAGATCCCGCAGTTCACGCTCAACTTCGTGGAGTTCAACCTGGAGAAGCACCGCTCGGGCTCCACCGCCGAGATCGAGATCATTGCGCCCCACAAGGTGGTGGAGAGGACACAGAATGTCACCGAGAAGGTCACCCAGGTGCGGGCCTGCAGGGCAGGGTGGGCAGGGCAGTGCCAGGCCTCCAGGGTCCCCTCCCAGGTCCTGGGCCCAGGCTCTTCTGGGGCCTCAGGCTTGGCCAGCCCTCTAGTGTCTGGTCCGAGCCCCTTGAGACTCCTGCTTGAGTCTGATTCTTTAAACCTACAGGCTGCGCTGAGGCCAGGGCCCCAATGCCCGGCTCCTGGAGCCAGGGGAGCTTGGGATCACTTTGGCTGGAGAGCAGTGCCACCTCCTAGGCCTGGAGGAGCAGGGTCGGGTGAGGCTGGACACGCAGGCCACCATAGGGACCTGCCCAGGCTCTGCCAGTCACAGGGAAGGAGAGGCAGAGAGGGGACGTGTTAGGGCCAAACAGAGGCCCAGTGAGAGGAGGGGAGGGAGCCCTGCTCGTGCTCCTTGCCTTTGACATGACCGCCACCCAACACACACAGCACACAGGGTCCTGTTGCGTGCCAGGCAGAGATGGGGCAGGGCTGTCACCTCCAGCTCTCTCTGATCAGCTTCCTGAGGACCAGGCCCTGAATGCCCCCTCCCCGTGCAGCCCCTCCTTGGCCAGCCCAAGCAAACTTCCCTGGGTTCTCTGTGTCAGCTGACCCCACCGTCCCTTCTTCTGGGGCCTGGTGGCCTGACCATTCCAAAGGGAGATGGAAAGAGCCCAGCCTGAGACTCCAGTGACAGAATCCTGGCACTGACTCACTTGTGACCTTGGGCAAGGAGCCCCACCCCTTGCTGGGCCTTCAGGGGTCTTATCTGCTGGAAGGAGCTGGGCTAAGTGGGCTAAGAGGACCCATTTGACGTGGAACAGTGCTGGCCCCAGGAGGCAGACGCAGCTCTGAGTCATAGAGTGGCCTAGGCCAGGGCAGAGCATGGGAAAGGCCTGCTCCCGGCTTCCCCTGGGGCTGTCCCTTCACGGGAGCTCTTTCCCTCCCTGTGACTTTTCATCTGAAGCACAGTTGGTGCTGGAACCAGGTGTTGGGGAGACCACTCAGCCCCTCGCTGAGTGCAAGGACTCTGGGGAAGGGGGCACACCAGGCTGCAGTGCTGGACCCTCTGACGTCAGGCAGGGTGGCCCAACAGCCTGACCCTGGGAAGCCCACCCTTGCTTTCCTAAGGCCCCTTAGGTTTGTGCTGCCAGTGGTGTCTGCTGTGACAGGGGCTATCACGGAGGATAGTCATGCTCCTGTCTGGCTCCCAGTCCCAGCCCCCTGGCCCTCCCCTGCCCCACCTCCACCCACTCTAGGATGTTTCTGAGGGAGCGTGTAAGCTTCAAACCTGGGGCCACTGTGGGACAGAGCTGCACCCCTCCTCCCGCCTCCCACGTCCTCCCTCTGCACTTCCTCCCAGCACATCTGCCCCTAGTCTGTCCCCTCCCCATGCTCCCCTACCATCCCCCACCCCAGCCCTTGTCTCCCACCCTCTCCCACCACTCCCTGCCTGGACCTAACCCTCTGTCTCACAAGTGAGCGGTGGCCGTCCCACCTGCAGGTGCTGTCCCTGGGCGCAGACGTGCTGCCCGAGTACAAGCTGCAGGCGCCGCGCATCCACCGCTGGACCATCCTGCACTACAGCCCCTTCAAGGCCGTGTGGGACTGGCTCATCCTGCTGCTCGTCATCTACACGGCCGTCTTCACGCCCTACTCGGCCGCCTTCCTGCTCAGCGACCAGGACGAGTCACGGCGAGGGGCCTGCGGCTACACCTGCAGTCCGCTCACCGTGGTGGACCTCATCGTGGACATCATGTTTGTCGTGGACATTGTCATCAACTTCCGCACCACCTACGTCAACACCAATGACGAGGTGGTCAGCCACCCGCGCCGAATCGCCGTCCACTACTTCAAGGGCTGGTTCCTCATCGACATGGTGGCCGCTATCCCCTTCGACCTGCTCATCTTCCGCACTGGCTCCGATGAGGTGAGCAGAGCCCATCCAGGCAGGCAGCTGTGGCTGTCCCCTGTGCCCTAGCCCCAAGGCCTCCCTGCCTCACAGTGCTGGGTGCAGAGTCCCTGGCATCCGCCTTTGCCAAAGCAAGTGGAGGTGGCAAGGGGGACATTTGTCACCAGTGGAGCCTGTGCCCGCAGGCCCGGGTGCCAGCCCTCTGCCCCTCCTTCTGAGCAGGCCCTTCTGTGCCCCAGGATTCTGTCCCCTCAGTCCCAGCTGACTTCTAAACTGCGCTCACCCTGGAGTGATAAAGAGAATCCACACGCTACTCCCCCAGGGCAGCCTGACCCCTTCGTGCTCCAGCCCCTCTGCTGTGCCCACTGTGCCCCTGCATGTGATGTGAGAGCACTGTCATGCCCTTCTCATAGCGTCTGGTCGCACTTCCTCCCCCTGCACCATCTCCTCGGGGTCAGTTTCCCCTCAAATCAACTCTGCCTTCTGTGTTCCAGTCACTCCCTCCAGCCACCCCAGCATGTCAGCAGGGGGTGCTCCAGAGCCCCCCTTCCAGCACCCCCAGCAATCCATTGCCAATCCTCCCCCCCAACCCCCACTGCCCCTGCCTGGACGCTGAGTGGTCTTCTCACTCACCCCTGCCCCAGACCCACACCCCAGCCTCCTGCCCCTCCACACTGCAGCCAGAGGGAGTTTCAGATCCCTCACCTACCCTGTCACTCCCTCTCAGAACCTTCCAGGGCTCCCCAAGGCCTACAGAATAACAGCCAAGCTCGTTATGGGCGCTGAGGCCCACGGGAGCAGCCCCTGCCTACCGTCCCTTTCCCAGGCATGTTTCTCGCTGCTCTGACATCTCCCACTCTGCGCTCCAGGCTGCGGTGACACACTTGGTTTCCCAGCAGGGCCACACCACTTCACACCTCCACCTCCATGCCTCTGCTCCTGCTGCTCCCTGAGCCAGGAGTGCCCTTTCCCTCTCCCTCCTGTCTGCCTGGAGACCTAACCTCCTCTCTCAAGACTCAGCTCATGTGTCACCTCCTCTTTGAGGCCTCTCCTGACCTGCCCCTGCACTCTTGCCCTTCCTTTCCCGTGTGCTCACACTGGACTTCTTTCCTAGCAACCAGAGCACTGTTTTGAGCTTTAGGCTGAGATCCTTAAGGTCCCACACCATGCCCCCCTGCCAAGTGCCTGGCCCAGAGCAGGTTCTCCATAAGTGTTTGTTGACCGACTTTGTGATTGTATGCATGAGTGAACAAATGAGGGCTTAAGCACACTCTTTCAAGGGCTGACCCCCAGTCCTGTGGCCCTCTCCCTGCCCCTGCAGACCACGACCCTGATTGGGCTACTGAAGACAGCGAGGCTGCTGAGGCTGGTGCGCGTGGCACGGAAACTGGACCGCTACTCTGAGTACGGGGCAGCTGTGCTCTTCCTGCTCATGTGCACCTTTGCGCTCATCGCGCACTGGCTGGCCTGCATCTGGTATGCCATTGGCAACGTGGAACGGCCCTACTTGGAACCCAAGATCGGCTGGCTGGACAGCCTGGGTGTGCAGCTTGGCAAGCGCTACAATGGCAGCGACCCGGCCTCGGGCCCCTCGGTGCAGGACAAGTATGTCACGGCGCTCTACTTCACCTTCAGCAGCCTCACGAGTGTGGGCTTCGGCAACGTCTCACCCAACACCAACTCCGAGAAGGTTTTCTCCATCTGCGTCATGCTCATCGGCTGTGAGTGGGATCTCATGCCATGGTCTTGCCCCTGGAATTCTGTTTTTGGTTTTGTAATGAGGTATAAGATAACACACAGAAACAATTCACGCAGTACACTGATCCTAAGTGTGCAGCACAATGAATTTTTTGCGTTTGTGTACGCCAATTAGTCACAGAATTTAACACCCACACAGCCCTCAACATATGCCAGGCACCAGGACCAGCTACATCATATGCAGGGCCCGGTGCAAAATGAAAACGTAGAGCCCCTTGCTAAAAATTTATTAAGAATTTCGAGATGGTGACAGCAAGGCATTTAATTGAATGCAGGGCTCTTAGCACAGGGCCCCCTGTGACTGCATAGGTTGCAAGTCCATGAAGCCAGCTCTGCCAGGCACTCCTTTAAACACATTACAAAAGCCTGCCTTTCATTTCCCTCTAAGCCCAGTTTGCAGAGTGAGAACTGAAGGTCCTAACTTGCCAGAGGGCACCAGCTAGGAAGTCTCTGCCACCCCGTTCCATCCAGCCCAGGTGGTCCTTGCACTGAGCTGCCTGCCTCCCAAGACACCTGCTTTAGGAACACAAGAGGCAGTGTGGAATTTTACATGTAGATTAAGTCGTCATGTTCCGAGTATTTAGAGATGTGAAAGCCCAGAAAAACAAAAACAGGAAAAAAATGGGTGAAAACAAGAGATCAAGAGCTTTCCCTTTATTACATTTTTACAACTTGAAGGATAAAACAAATCTGAACTTTAAAAAATCCACTGCTCTAGTTCTTTCTCTTCTCAGGAGTTTGGCCTCTGGGCCCAGGAAGATGCCAAGAGGCACAGGGCAGAGGGAAGGGGGCAGGAAGTCCAGAGGCCCTTGTCCCCCACGTGCCCTGGAGCTGTCCTGGGCACGTCTGACTTGTCCCCCCGACAGAGGGGTCCCTCACCAGGGGGCTCCCGGGGAGAGGGAGGAGGCCCTGGTGGTGCGCCTGGCTGGGATGCCAGGAGCTCACTCCCGCCCCCGCCCCCAGCGCTCATGTACGCCAGCATCTTCGGGAACGTGTCTGCCATCATCCAGCGCCTGTACTCGGGCACCGCGCGCTACCACACGCAGATGCTGCGCGTCAAGGAGTTCATCCGCTTCCACCAGATCCCCAACCCGCTGCGCCAGCGGCTCGAGGAGTACTTTCAGCACGCCTGGTCCTACACCAACGGCATCGACATGAACGCGGTGAGCCCCCGCCGCTCTGGCCGATGCCCCAGGGGAGGCCAAGGTCCCGCGGAGAGCCCTCCCGACCCGCGCCCCCAGCCCCAGCCCCAGCCCCAGCCCCAGCCCCGGCCGCGCCCCGCTGGACTCGGCCGCCCGCCTCGCAGGTGCTGAAGGGCTTCCCCGAGTGCCTGCAGGCCGACATTTGCCTGCACCTGCACCGCGCGCTGCTGCAGCACTGCCCGGCCTTCAGCGGCGCCAGCAAGGGCTGCCTGCGCGCGCTCGCCGTCAAGTTCAAGACCACGCACGCGCCGCCCGGGGACACGCTGGTGCACCTCGGCGACGTGCTCTCCACGCTCTACTTCATCTCCCGCGGCTCCATCGAGATCCTGCGCGACGACATGGTCGTGGCCATCCTAGGTGGGTCAGGCGGGGTGGACCAGGCCCGTGGTGGGGGGCGTTGGCGGGGGCAGGGGGGCTGGAGAAGCCGTGCCTGGGCCACCTTCTTTCTAACGGGGGTTGTGGCACCTTTTACTGGCCAGCCACGTGCCAAGCGTGTGCCGCGGAGACCTTTATATCCAGCTGAGTCCCTAAAATAACTCAGTGTTCTGCCATGTGGCCCATTTTCCTGAGAGGGAAGTTGAGGCTCACAGAGGTCGTGCAAGTCAGTGGCCAAGTAGGGATTCCGGGGCTGCGAGTCTGGCGCACAAGCCCTGGCAGGCTCCTTCCAACCTTCTTCCACTCTCACTGAGATCAGGGTGACAGGCCAGGGGTCTGTCTCGGGTGGAGGGGGCGCCCTGACTGGGTACCCCAGTCTCATTCAGTGCAGGTGCAGGGATAGCTGGACACTTTGAGGATATGAGCACTGGGCAGGGGACAGATTTGGGTCATAAGTCTGCCCTTTGCCTGCTGTGTGATCTTGGGCAAGTCAGTTTACCTCTCTGAGCACCACAGCGCCCTCTGCTGGATTCTCATCTTCCTTGCCTGTTCTATGATACCTTCACATGAGTCTTGGACTCCAACTTCAGCCTTGCCTTCCGTTGGTGACCTGGCTCTCCTCCAGCCCTTCAGGACAGGTCCCCCTGGGGCTCCTCTGCCCACTCCTCTCCCTCTGGCCTGCTGGTGCTCTGCCCTATTCTCTTCACCCCACACCGTCCCCTGGGCCAGCTCCGTGCTCCCACTGCCTCAGCCTCCACCCAGAACCCCCAGATCTCTGTCCTGCCCCACTCTCTCCTTAGACTGGAATATTCCATTCCTTCCTGGTAATGGCCACCCTGATATTCCATAGGCAGACCAAACGCAACATACCCCTACCTGAAATCCTCACCTGTCCTCAAAAGCACCTCCTTTGGCATCCCCATCACCGTGAACCATCCAGCCACTGCCCAGGCCAGAGTCAACCAAGGGGGCATCCTTCTCCCTCCCTGCCCCACTGCCCACCAGCCAGTCAGCCACAGAGACCGCTCTGTGACCCTCATCAATATGTCTCTATCCCACACCTGACTCCTTGTCCCCGCCTGGGTCCAGCCCTCCTTGTGTCCTTCCTGGGCAGGTGTCAGGACCTCCTTTCCTGTGGCCGTGTGTCTGATCTACCCCCATGTTCGTCTTCCACCTTTTGCCAGTGACCTGAAATACACATTCTCAAGCCTCTTTTGCTTGAGATCCTTCCATGGATGGTTCCCCATGGCGCGTTCGTGGCATGCACAGTTCTCCCAATCTGGCCACTCTAAATCCTACCACCCTCCCCCTGGCACTTCATGCTCCAGCCATCCAAACTATTTATGGTTCTCTAAATCTGCCTGTCTCCGTAACACCTCGGTGCCTTTGCACGTGCTGCCACTGTGCTTGGAGTGCCCTACCCTGCGCCTCTGTCTGGCAGACACCAGTCATCCTCCAAGGCTGGGCTCAAACGCAGGCTCCTCTATGAGACCTTCCCTCACTCCCAGCTTTCCTTAGAAGTGTCATCCACATGGGAGGGATAATGGGATAATAATTATTATTAATAATTAAGAAGCTAGTCCAATTTAAGTTTCAGCTAGAGACATGAAATCCTCTCGTTTTCTCCTGAGTAGAAATAGACATTAGACCACATAATCTTTCATCTAGTGGAAAACCATCACATTAAAATGTTGCCCAGATTTGAAGCTTCAGAGTTGCATGTGAGACCCTGGGGAGTCCTTTCCTCTGTGAATGACCTTTGATCCTGTTCCCTCAGGTGGGGGGCATGTTCCGGCCTCCCTCCATCCCTCTCCTCTGTCTGTGCTAAACCATTAGCACCTCCCCACCCCTGCACAGTACCACCAGGCTGCGAGGGCTGGCCTTTCCTGTCGGGGGTGGGAGTCAAAGTGGTCACTGTCCATGGCACCCCTGGCCCTGGGCTCTCTGCCCCTCAGCCCTGGCCATGCTGTGCTGACCACACGCTGTTTTTTCTGCCCAGATCGCCTTTCTCCTGGGGCCAGGCCCTTGAGTCTCTGACACAGCCCCCATTTCACTTCCTCTGTAAGCCCCGCCTCCCTGCCCCAGCCACCCCTGACAGGAGGAGCCCCTCCCTCCTCCATGGCCCTGGGCTCTTGGCTCTCCCCTGTTCTAGGGCTCCGTAGATCATTCTGCAAACTTGTTGGCTGCTTCCGGGCCTGTCTTGCAGGGATTTGGGAGGCTATTTGTGAGTGGGACAGCAACTTGTTCATGTTTATATCCTGTAGCCAGCATAGCAGCTGGTGCCAGGAGGGCTCAATACCCTTCCACATAGCCTGAGCATCACCCCCGTGTCCACGCTGTGACATCCCTCCCTCCCAATGTCTTGCATTGACCTTGTCCGGTTCCACTTGCTTTTCAAGGCACTTTCGCGAGCATCACTTCATGTGCTTCTCTGAACAGCCGGTGGGGTAGGCAAGGCAGAGATAGTCAGACCCATTCTGGAGATGAAGACTCTGGGGTCCAGAGAGTGGGAGTGACTTCCCCAGGCTCCCCTGCCAGGGCCACGCTGCTTGGCTGGCCCCACAACGGGGAGTGAGAAGACAAACAGAAGCCTCGGGCCCTGCGCTAGGGGAGCTGGGTGCTGCTGGCCTTGGGTCCCCTGCACCTTGCTCCACAGCATTGGCAGTTTGAGGAGAGCAGTGGGGGAGGCTGGGCAGGGAGACTTTAGGCCCCTTACTGCTCACTGTCCCCTGGGTGGGAGTGGGGACAGGGCCAAAGAGTGTGGATGTGAGGAGGGGGACACTGATGGCGGCTGGCTCTGGGGGCCTGGAGACAGCGAGAGGACCGTGTGCCAGGTCGGAAGTGGCTCTGAATAGATCTCTGTGGCGCTCAGAGGACAGGGACCCCTTCCTCCTCCTTCCCAGCCAGCACATCCAGCGCTGTCCCCACAGCTTGATCCTGAGCACCAGCCCCCAGCCTGGCAGGAGCCCTGAGGTGGGAAGAGGCCACAGTCAAGGGACCCTCAGGGAGGCTGCTCATAAGGGAGCATGGAGCCAGACCTGAAGGGCCCACCACCCCTCTGGCTGGCAGGGAAGAATGATGTCTTTGGGGAGCCCGTCAGCCTCCATGCCCGGCCCGGCAAGTCCAGTGCAGACGTGCGGGCCCTGACCTACTGCGACCTGCACAAGATCCAGCGGGCAGACCTGCTGGAGGTCCTGGACATGTACCCTGCCTTTGCGGACAGCTTCTGGAGTAAGCTGGAAGTCACTTTCAACCTGCGGGACGTGAGTCTGGGCCGAGCGGGCCAGGGTGGGTGGCAGTTCTTGGCCAGCTGGTGACAGGTAACACGCAGGCAGCCTGCTGAGGGGCCTGGCCTGCCTGGCCCAAGGGGACCCATCTGACCACCGCCTTCCTTTCAACCCATCCTCCACCTTTGGCCATAATTTCTTCTGTGCCTACCATGGCCAACATCACGCTAAATACAATGACAGCTACCACTGATTGAGCACCGGCTATGTGCTAAGGGTGGGGGTTCTTTCACAGGCTTTCATTGAGCCCTCTCCTTGCAACTGGTGTTGTTATCCCCTTTTCCAGATAAGGAAACTGAGGGTCAGAGAGGATAAGTAAATTGGCCAAAGCCATACAGCTAGCAAATGGCAGAGTCAAAATATGCATTCGAGTTTGTCTGACTCCAAAGCCCAGGCTTCTCCCACACACTGTACGTACCAAGCTGAAAAGCAGGGTGTCTGCCACCCTGAGGGCTCACAGCGGGAGAGGTGATAAAGCTGTCTCTCCCCTCAAGCTTATCGCTCAGTGGGGGAGAGGAGATTATAACTCCGCAAAAATACAGAGCCACACAGTAAAGTAACCAAAGTCACAGGGTGTGCAGGGGAGACCACGTTTCTGTGGAGCTCAAGCTCCACAGGAGCCAAGGCCTCAAGCCAAGGAGCGGGACAGTCAGGACAGCCCCTGGGAGTGCCCAGAAGGGGCTTCATGGAGGAGGGGCCTGGGAAGGAGGGGGCAGGTGCGCCTGGCAGGTGCCCTCGGCCTCAGGAGGAGGCTCTCCTGGCCCAGGCATGCCCAGCTCTGGAGGGTGGTGCTGAGTGGGTTTTCTTGCTGGGGACAGCCCTCCCTCCACTGTCCCCTCTGCTGCTCACACCCTCCGCAGTCTCTCCCCTTCCCATCTGACCTGCACAGGAGATATCTGGTAAGAACCCTGCACGGGGGTCCCAGCCTCTGGGAGCCATTAGGTGGCCCTTGTGCCCAGTGGCTGGACACCAGGGTAGGAGGGATGTAGTCTCTGTGGCCTAGGTCATCTGCAACCCCCAAGTGACCCCAAGCCTCACGGTTCCAGGAGGGTGGGCTGCCAAGGACACCGCTGAGGGCACCTCCTGGGGTTTCAGAACAGTCTCCCCCGAGGAAACTCCGCACTGGCCCACGCTGGGGAGGGAGCACCAGGGCACTCGGGAAGGTGGCCCTGCAGGGCAGCTCTTCTGCCTCCCCCCGAATCTTGCTGCTCAAGGCAGCCTCTCCCAAGACCTCTGTGGGGTCACCACGTGGCTGCCCAGGCAATGCTTTCTACCTGCCTGCCCAGCCTCCCAGGGGACAACCTGCAGGAAGCTGCCCCCTGTCACCACATTCTCACCTAGTTGTGACAGGGCCATGGTGGGGGCAGGGCAGGGAAGAACCAAGAGGCCCCATCCCAGCTTTGGTCCCTGTTACTTGATGCTCTTGTTCCCCACAAGGCAGACGGGGGTCTCCAGTCATCACCCCAACAGGCTCCGGGCAGCCAAGACCAGCAAGGCTTCTTCCTTGGCAACAACCAGTCAGGTAAGCACAGCCAGCCCTGCCCCTGCCAGTATCTGCCCAGCCTCCTGCGCTTCTTGTGTCCTTCCCATCCTGCCTCCCCAGCCCCTTGATGAGTGGAGGGGGCTCCCTCCTGGGGCCAGGGCTGGAGCCTTTGCCCCCCTCCTCCCCACTCTCCCAGCGCTGATGGCCTGTGTCCCCGGAGCCAGAGTGAGGGCTCACTGGTTCATGTGCTGCCCCCTGGGGTTCCACACCAAGGCATCAGGGGACTCGCTGGGCTACAGCTCCCTGGGCAGTGAGACCAGGGTTAGAAGTCCCCATCCTGCCAGCATCCCCCCTAAATCTGGGGCCCCAGCTCCCTTCCCATGGCTATAGCCTCCTGGGTCCTAGAAGCCAGACCTCCATGGTAGAGGCCCTCGTGCTCAAGGGCACCCAGGTAAGGAGAGCCACTGCCCACGCTCTGTGTTCCCGGGGCAGGTAGGGAGTGGGGCACGGGCTCTGCTGAGGAGGGACAGCCTGTGGAACCAGGTAGATAGAGCTGAGGCTTCCCTTTCCCTCCTGCAGATGCAGCGCCTTCCCTGAGCGTCTCAGATGCATCTGGCCTCTGGCCTGAGTTGCTGCAGCAAATGCCCTCAAGGCACAACCCCCCAAACCCTCAGGGAGACCTAGACTGCTGGCCTCGGGAGCTAGGCTCCCGGCTAGAACAGCTCCAGGCCCAGATGAACAGGTGGGTGCCCAGTGGGCCAGGGCTGGGGCAGCTGCAGAGGGCAGCTCCAGGGGCGGGCTGGGCACGGGTGCCCCCTCCTGGTGGCTCAGAGGCATCACCCAGTGCCAGGTGGGTTTTAGAATGGTGGGCTCATTTAGCGGCAGGTCTCCCATCCCTGTCACTAAGCACGATTTCTTGGATGGCTTCCCCTAGCAAACCCTAGAACGTGTCAAGGAAGCCTTCTGGGGGAGGGGCACAACTATGAGCAGAAACAAATTCCATGGGCTCTGAGAAAGGGGGTGTGGCCTGTGAGTGGCAGTGCTGTAGTGGTGGAGTGGGGGCTTAGGGGCAGAACAGTCCTGGCTTCAAATTCTGGCGCTGTAGCTTACCAGCAAGAGTGTGGGCAAGTTACTTAACCACTCTAGGCCATGGTTTGCCCCTTTATGAAATGGAGATAATTAGAATACCCATGTCAAAGCATCTTGGGGACTGCATGTTGTGAGCTTGGTGCCTGGTCATTGGTGTTATCAGAGTCAGGGATGTAGTAGGGGGAATTGAGACAGGGGCTGTGGATCCTAGTGGGCCAAAAGCTTCAGGTAGGCCCCAGGCTGCCATTCCATTTCCAGGAACAGTGTGCAGGCTCCAAACTTGAGAACTGCCCTCAGGACCTGAACTGCTCTCGCCAGCCCTGACCCTGACCACGGGGTTCTGTCTAGCAGGCTGGAGTCCCGTGTGTCCTCGGACCTCAGCCGCATCCTGCAGCTCCTTCAGAAGCCCATGCCCCAGGGCCACACCAGCTACATTCTGGAAGCCCCTGCAGCCAACGATCTGGCCTTGTTTCCTATGGCCTCAGCGACTCAGAGTCCAGGGCCCAGGCTGCCCCAGGGCCATCTGCCCCCTGCACAGGTGAGAGGTGAGGGGATCCCCAGGGGCCTTCCTGGAGGCAGCTCCATGCCTTCTCCAACCCCCAACTTGGTCTCAGTGTGGCATCAGGCCCAGACTCTCTGTGGCCCCCATAGCAGCGGTGGCTTCTGCTGTCTTCTACAATTTGAGTCATGACAGGGCAGCCTAGACAGGGTGGTGGCAGAGCCTGGATTGTGACCACAGACTCCACAGCTGGGGCAAGAGCAACAGGCCCCCAAGGTGTGGGAGGAGCAGGTACAGCTCTTGCTGTTCCCAACCCTGAAGTCAGGGTACATTATCCCACAGCCCAGCCTGGGGGGCTCCACACGCTGGTGCATCCCTCCTTCTTGTCCCTCCCAGACCCCAGGCTTGGACTTGGACAAATATAGGCTGAAGCAGAAGAACTCCTCCGAGATGCCTAACCTGGTCGTGGCAATGGACAAAATTCTGACATCATCCTTGGAACAGGAACAGCCTGAGGGGCTACTGTCACCCCTGGCCTCACCTCTGCATCCCCTGGAGGTACAGGGACTCGTCTGTGGTCCCCGCTTCCCCTCCCTCCCTGAACACCTTGGCTTTGTTCCCAAGCAGCTGGAGTTCCAGAGACATAGCTCAGATCCCGGATTTGCAGGGAGTTAAGGCCACTGAACCCCAAGATAAAAGACACCATGAGGGGATTGAAGGTGGGCGAGGTGACAGTTAAGGGTTATGGGGGAGGCAGACAGCTCCCAAGATGGGACTCTGAAAACCATTCTCCTAGAGTAGCTACAAACTGCTGACCCAGGTGACCCAGGCTGGCATGGGTGAAGAGGCTCAGGACTTTTCCCAGCCTCCTCAGGGGGTCCGTTTGGACAGCAAGCCTGGAGGAGGGTGACAGAGCCTCGGGTTGGAGGCAGCTTACAGGATGGAGGGGGGTCAGTGAAGAAAGGAGAAGTCTCTGATCTACATGAGAGCCTTGCTCTGGGCTGCGTGTGATCACCAAGCTCAGAACATCCACCGCCTCGTGACCTGGCACCAAGGCCCAGGGTTGGTCAGACCTCCTTCCAAGAGCCTCCCACCCAGCTGGAGATGGAGGTGACCTCTGTAGTGGACATGTTGGATGTCGGGGCTGAGCTCCAGCCCTCAGCCCCTCTACCCCTGATGGTTCTGTGATGACATCTGGGTCCCTTGAGGGGAGTGGAGTGTCATGCAATGAATAAAGTCTGCATATTTCATGTTGGGCCAGGTGTGTAACTTATCTCAGGGGCATCAGGTCCTTGACTATGTTGTGGCCTTGTCCAAGCCCTTCTCATAAGGAGCTGGGACTCACCCCCTACCATATCCAGTGTGTTGGGGACTTGAAGGTAGCTTCCCTGGGCTCAGAAGTCCCTGGAGCCTGGGACTGTTGGCCAGGCTGGAGTGAAGAGAAGCAGAGGCTCAGGCTTGGTGGCCACAGGAAATCGTGACAACAGCCAGCATTTTCATAGCAAGGTGCTATGGGCACCGTGCTGACTGCTCTGCAGATGTTAGTTCATCTAATCCTGCAAACAGTCCCTGGGGTCAGCATCATTATCTCCATTTTAGAGGTGTGGGATCAGAAGCAGAGAGAGACTAGGAGCATGAGCAGGGCTTCTAGGGTGCTGGCACTGTTCTGTTTCCTGATCTAGGTGCTGGTTACATGAGTGTGTTCAGGTTACGAAAATGTGCACTTCTATGTGTAAATTATACTTCAATTAAGAAGTTGCCTCAGCCCAGGAGTTGGAGGTTGCTGTGAGCTAGGCTGACGCCACAGCACTCTAGCCTGGGAAACAGAGTGAGACTCTGTCTCAAAACAAAACAAAACAAAACAAAAAGAAAATGTATACCCCCTTCATACATTTTTTAAAATTGACATCTGAAATATTTCACTGATAAGCTTAAATTGTTGCAAAGGATGTAATGTCAAGTGTGTTGTAAATATTGACACTTTATAAAACTATTTCATCCTTCACTTGAATTAACCCATTTCTGGCCCAGTAACAGTGATTTGAGAAGCCACCACCATCCATTTTAAAAACACACAAAGCCCGTTTTTTAACATTGTTCCCTTTTCTCTTCTCATAATTACCATCTATTCCCTCCACAGTTTTAACCTACATATAATTTATTTTTATGCTTCGGAGTCTATTGATCACCATATATGTTTGCAATGCAAATATGTAAATTGAAATTTTATTTTTTTAATTTTATTGTTTTAGAGACAGAGTGCTGCCCAGGCTGGAGTGCAGTGGCACAATCATAGCCCACTGCAGCCTTGAACTCCTGGGCTGAGGCAATCCTCCTGCCTCAGCCTTCCAAGTAGCTAGGACTACAGGTGTACGCCACCATGCCTGGCTAATTTTTAAAATTTTTTGTAGAGATGAGGCCTCATTATGTTGCCCAGGTTGGTCTCAAACTCCTGGCCTCATGTGATGCTTGGTCCTTGGCTCCCTAAAATGCTGGGACACAGGCGTGAGCCACCATACCTAGCCTAAATTGAAATTTTAGAAGAAATTTTTTGTAATCTTAATAAAGCTTTAAGCATTACACTGATTACTACAGTTGTTCAAAACAAGGTAAATATATATTCAAATTTTTACAAAAACTAAAATTTAACTGGAAATGCATCTCATAAAGGAAGGGATTTTCCTTTCAATTAGTTCCTATGTCTGTAGATGAATATTATTATTTTTTATTAGAATAAGACAAGATTCAGCAAGTTTGTTCCTATTTTTCTTTCCTTTTTAAAAAATAAGTGTAGAGGAAACCTGTTCACAGAAGTAGATAGGACTAATAGGGAGCTGTTACATACATAGCATTGTCCCTCAATTCTTTGAATTCTGAATTGTCTGTTAAAACCACATTTATCATTAAAAATTATATATAGTGTTATCATCCAACAGCTCAATACAAACTTCCTTCAATTTTGATGAAAGCAAAGAATTGGGGAAACCACTTAAATTATATAAAGATGTTACCTGGACTCAGATCCTTCTCTGTTTCAAACTCACTGACGCAGATAAAATTTAGGGCTTCGGATCGCAGCGGGGAAAGGACAGGATGGGAACGACAAAAACTTAAAGCCAGTGGGTCGCGTCGGAGCCTACTGAAGACCAACTCTAGAATTAGGGAACATTTCTACAATCTGCAGGGAGGCGCGGGACGGCCTGACTCGAGCTGACCTGGCCCTGAGCACATCTGTGCGTCCGAAGCCTGTCCTGGGGGCACTGGGAGAGCCGCTCTCCCGCGTTACAGGGGGCCTTAGGATGCCTGGGGCTGGAAGGTGGTTCCCGTTTGGCGCAAGCCAGGAGGCGAAGCCGCGGGGCTCAGTGCCCCGAAATGCAGTAGGTCTTCCATTAAGGCAGAATTTAAATTTTACTCGACAGCGTGGAGAGGCAGCTGAGAAGTCAAAGCAGGTGACACGGAGCGTTTCACTCTCAGAGACTTAGCCCAGAACTTGGAGGCCTGATGCTCCGCACGCTCCCCTCTCGGCCACCCACGCCCCCATTCACCCATACTGCGCCGTTATCTGTCTGACTGACATCTTGGCCAGCCAATGACCTTTAAGGCTGTGAAAGCGCCTGCCCCCAGGAGTTGGGCGGGGCAAGTAGTCGGAATGACAAACATCTACACCAATAGCGAGGAGATTTCAGGCGCTACGGCCACAAAAACCAATGACGACAAAGAACCGTTTCGAAAGGACGTGCCAGGCAGCCAACGGCCGGTGCCGCTGCGGGGGTCGCGTGCCTTCCGTTCCGAGAGGGCGGGGCGGATCCCAAACGGAAGGTGGTGGTTGTTGGTGCCGAAGCTGGTTTGAAACTGGGGGTCGGGCCCGGCCGTCGTTGTTTGAAGCTGTGGCCCAGCTTCCGGGCTAGGCCGTTCCTGCCCGCCCCCTCCCCGCCTCCCTTCGGACCCCTGAGTCCCAGGACCGGCTCCTCGCCCGACTCGCGCCCCTCCCGCCTCAGCCCGCTGTGGACTCGGCCCGCACTGCGGCCCCGCCGCCACCATGTCCCTGCACGGCAAACGGAAGGAGATCTACAAGTATGAAGCGCCCTGGACCGTCTACGCCATGAACTGGAGTGTGCGGCCCGACAAGCGCTTTCGCTTGGCGCTGGGCAGCTTCGTGGAGGAGTACAACAACAAGGTGGGCCGGGCAGGGACTCGGAACCCAACTGGCGGGGAGTGGGCCCCGAGAGGGCCCTTTCTGAGCCGGAGCCCAGACCTCAGAACCCTCCTGCGGACTTGCCTTAGAGCCACGGAGGGGTTCCTCTGTCTGGCCCTGTGCTTAGGGTTTCGCACTTGTCTCATTTATTCTTGGTAGCATTCCTGTGTAGTTGGGAGTGTAATAGGGAAACTGAGCCACGGTTTTGTGACTTGCTTGGGTCAGACAGCTGTTGCGTGGTGGAAACAGGTTTTAAAACCGGATTTACACCGCAAAGCTACGCCACTTATTCCTCCCGTTCCCTCCACTCCTGCCGCATTGCTTCATTTAGGGGGCGGGGGAGGGAAGAGGGAGTGATGGCTGTGAAGGAAAATGCAGGCGCTTGAGTTGGTGGTCATGTACTCCACACTAGTTTTCTGCTAGAGCTATTTATTGCACAGGCTTCCCCGCCCCCTGCTCCCACTCCAAGGTGCTACTCCTGGATTCCCAGCCCTACTGCCAGGATTGCCATTGCTATTGGTTGCAGATATACATCCTCTGCAAATCAATCTCTTCGGAAATCTTGGCTTGTAGCTTGATCCCGCCATTGTTTCCAGAATAGAGAAAGATGACACTTGGCCTTATCTTCTTGGCTTCTTTCATGCTGTCTTTAACCTTTAGTAGTAAGTCTTCCTGGACATTCATCAGTTTGAGAATTCTTTTTTTTTTTTTTTGAGAATTCTTCATAGAAGCACTGGTAGTAGGGGGAAGCTTTTAAGCAGTGTAAATTTATTTTTGAAAGCTGTTGAATAAGTAAGTCAGTGGCAAGAATTTTCTTTCCTTTATCCCTTAATCGCTTCCTTTTATTCATTTGGAGTAAAAGTTGTGAATGATAGTGATCAGAGCAACTGAAAGCTTTGGCTAGTGATATTTAAAGAGAGTACTCCTGCTCCATGCCATGAGCATCAGATTTAAGAAGAATAAAACTGTTCAGTGACAGGCCTGGTGCAGGGGGAAAAAAGCCAGGTGGTCTAAGGTTGGGTCCTTTTGGTTCTATTGACTAGCTGTGAGGTGTTGCACAGGCCAGTTTTGTTATTTCTGACCAGCGTTTGCTGTAGGAAAGGGGTTCTGTTTTACGTGTGAAGGTTTAAAAAAAAAACCCCACAACATTTGAACATTTTAAGTTTGTTTACAGTTTTTCAGGAGCACATCTGTTTCTCTAGAGTAGGTCTTAATTCTTGGGAGTCCCCTTTGAGAAACTGATGAAAGCCATAGACTTTCATTGCCCAGGCATTACACCTACACAAACAATTTACAAACAAATCCCTGGGAATACGTGCTGATCTTTATGTCCACCCATTGCCAGGCCAAGACATAGCTTTATTTCGTTTTCTCTGATACCTCTTTCTTCCTTATGGCCCATAGTGGACAGCAGAACTGGCAGTGGAATTCAAGGTCCTGATGTGGACACCGTGTTAGTAAATTAAGACCACTAGAACTATTGTTTAAGGACACATGTGAAAAATTAAAAAATAAAATAAAATGTCTTTCAAAGGGCTTGAGTCTTTTCATGCAAATTGATGTTTTTTTTCTTGCAAATTTTTCCAGGGTCGTTGGGTAAACAGCAGTAGTCCCATTTCACAGCGAGGAGAAACTGCCACAGTTAGGTTGCTGGTAGAATATCAGTGGAGTATTGGTGGCAATCCTCCGTTGCAGGAAATCTATACCAAAGTTTGTCCTTTCATTTAGCAACTATGTGGAGCTCCTTCTTTGTGCCAGGCACACAGGTAGTATGGCCTTAGTAGTGAAATGCAAACTAGTAATCCCAGTATTAACAGAATAGCAGTTAACTATATCTTAATCACATCATGTAGGCAATGCAGTGTCTTAAAACTACTTTTGTGCCTCCACCTATCTGTAAGTCAGGGAATTTAAATTCTGTGTGTGTGTGCGTGCGCGCCTGCGCCATGGATGGACACCTTTGGTAATCTGATACCAGGAGACCTCTTATCATAATTATGTTTTCAAATGCATAAGATACATAGGATTATAAAGGAACCAATTACACTGAACTATAGATATCAAAAACTTTTTTTTAAAAAGTGGTAATATAGGCCAGTCCTTGTGGCAAGTGCTTGTAGTCTCAGCTACTTGGGAGCCTGAGGCAGGAGGATCACGTGAGCCCAGAAGATGGAGGTTGCAGTGAGCTCTGATGACACCACTACACTCTAGCTTGGACAACAGAACGAGACTCCTTCTCAAAAAAAAAAAAAAAAGTGATACAATAATATGTATTTTAAGATTAACTCATTAAATTACACCATCTGGTGTAAATATTACTGTACTTTTGAAGTAGTGATGAGGGTAAGCAGCATTTCAATATGTTTAACAACTGCAATATGATGCAAAAAAGTTAGTGATTTCTATTGGTAACAAAGTCACAGATACTCATGCTGGTGTGGATAGCTGCCCCTATGTGTAATTGAAGGAAACAGTAAATTTTAGCTAGAGGTTAGTGGAAATATGAATGTATTTGCCAATTCAGGAAAGTTTATGGACCCAAGTTAAGAAACCCTGCTGTAGAGGATGTGCGCCTAGGGGCTGGTGGGCAGTAGTTCTCAGGCTAAGTTTTGGAGAAATCCTGCCATGGAGGTGGCAGACTTCATAATTTAGAGGAATTTAAAAATTATTGGTTGGGATTTTCAGACCTCTGGTTCCTGCTTGCTGTGGATAGTGATTGCCAGCAGAGGAAAGGATAAATTAATTCAAATTAACATTGATGAAATGGTCATCCTTTTTTAGTGTGGAGACATCGACTAAGAAAACATGATTATAATTTTTTAAACTTTGTATTAATGTAATCGTGTTTTCCTGTCATAAAATTGTTCCGAGTTGGTTGGTGAAATTAAGTCTGTTAACATTTCAAGACCTTGACTTCCAGATGTTCCATCATGTGAATAAATTTGGGAATTGTTGCAGAGTAAAGAATCAGATTCTATCAGCTACACCTGGAATAAAAAGCCCCTTTATTGGTTGTTGTGTTTTACATTATTTTTTTGTGGTCTCTGCAGGGGGGATATAGCAGGACTGGTGTTGGAGCAATGGTTCTCTAAATTTTAGCCTGTGAGAATCCCTGGGGGACTTGCACATTCCTGGGCTCCATCTCTGAAGTTAACAGACACTCAGGTGATTGAGACACAAGTGGTCCAGATGACACTCTAAATACATCACCCTGGAGTTACCTTGGCATCCACTGACCAGAGGCAGGAATGCAATATTTTTGCATTTGCATGTTTCTAAACATTGGTTCTGCCCTTCCATCCAAGTTCACCCATAAAAAAAGCTCTATTAACAGATAGCCTCTTTGAGATTGCCTGCGTTTAGATCTTAGTCCTGCCACTTCTCAGTTTTGTGTGGCCTTGGACAAGTTATCCCTTGTGCCTCAGTTTCCTCATCTGTAAAAATGGGGGTAATAAGTAATAAGTGCACTTACCTTATCAGGTTGTTATAGATTAAATGAATTAATGTATGTAATGGACTTAGAAACTCCGCCTGGCATGGAGTAAGTCATATAGAAATGTTAGCTATTAATCATTATCATTACTGTACCTGTAATTAAATATAATTAAGGAGAATTATGGGTGTTGGGTAAATTTGACTTTTGTATTTTCCAGAGAGGAATCAAGACTTTTGGCCAGAAAGGTAACTTAAAAGGCCATTATATTCATTCCCTGCCATTTGAAGACCCAGTGGGAAAAATGCGCTGATCCCTTTCAACCCAACCCATTTTGCAGTCTAGCAGCTTCTTGTAGTCAGACTCCAAGTAGTACAATGTGCTAGTTTAAACCCATTTTCTCTTGTTCTACCTGGCTTACCCACAGTAACTCAGATATGGGAGGTTGGCATTTCTCCTGAGTTGACAGTATCTGTGGTTTTAGATAGATAGTATTTATTTCCCTTCTTTTATTGGGAGAAGATAGGGAGCAGGTCATGGGTTTCTATTCCACTTAGGTGCATGTTCTGGGATTGGTTTTGAATAAAGTAGGCAGGGTGATTTGCCCTAATGTTTAACTAACTGACTGCTTGTGTGCTAAGATTTAGCATTTAGAGAGCATTTTTGAGGTTCTGAGGAGAGAGACTGTAGGTATATCTCATCCTTTTTGAAGAATCCTAGCAGTGAGTCTGGGTACCTTATACTTGAAACGTACATGAGATGAATACTTGCTTTGTCAGCCTGTGTTGATTCCTCTGCTATTTTTAATGCAGTTGCTTTATATATTTGGTACATAATTATTTTGACTCTGGCATATAATTTTTCATTTCTCAGTATTAGTGGTAGCCCTTCAGGATTCTCATTCATTTGCTCATTAATTCAACAAATATGTATTGAACACATATATTAACACATGCGTCTTAGGCACAGTGATGATGATTGGAAACCTTCTATAACCTTTGTTAGCAGTTGTAATATTGGCAGCAGTAAACAAAACATGTTTTAGTACACATCAGTTTTTTTGTTTTTTTTTTGAGACAGAGTCTTACTCTTTTGCCCGGGCTAGAGTGCCATGGCGTCAGCCTAGCTCACAGCAACCTCAAACTCCTGGGCTCAAGCAATCCTCCTGCCTCAGCCTCCGAGTAGCTGGGACTACAGGCATGCGCCACCATGCCTGGCTAATTTTTCTATATATTTTTAGTTGTCCAGCTAATTTCTTTCTATCTTTAGTAGAGATGGGAGTCTCGTTCTTGCTAAGGCTGGTCTCGAACTCTTGAGTTCAGAGGATCCACCCGCCTCAGCCTCCCAGAGTGCTAGGATTACAGGCATGAGCCACCGCACCTGGCCCACAGCAGTATTTTTGATATTTAGAATATTGTATTGTTGCACTAGTCTCTGGCAAGACTGTCAGCAGGGGAATTTAAGGCATAAAATTCTTCTGCTTTTAACTTCCACCTTTTTCCCAACAGTGAGAAGACTAATTCCCCCTTGGTGTCACTGGATAAAAGTGCTGCTGCTTTATCGCTTTTTGCCGTAACCTTATTCACACAGACTTATTGGAGGTGCTGTGATTTGAACAAGGAATAAATCTGTGCTCTGTAGGTAGTCTGATCACCTGAGGCCTTGCTGCCAGAGCTCTCTGATCAGCCTTTGAGCCAGGAGCCAAAGGGGTACTATGCCAGAATTCATCTAAAAGTTTGACAGGCAGGACATCCGGTATCTGTAGGCACTGGTCCACAGTAGTGGGTCTGGGTCAGGAAGAGGCTGGAAGGGAGGACAAGTGGAAAAGACCAAAAAAAACTGCTTTAGACTCTCAGAATGTTGCATTAGCTGATTTTAAATATATTAACAATTGTGGGAAAATGTTCCAAGGACTGGAATGTTATGTTGATTTGGATAACTTGGGAGCTTATTAAAAAATTACACACATAAATACACATACACATTTACTTTCATGTTCTGTACCAGCACTGTGCATATTAAAGTGAAATACACGATTTCTTCCCTCAAGGAGCTTTTAATAATAAGGTAGACATGACACTTTAACAAAAAAATAAGATATGAATAACATGTAATTTATGTTGTTACTCATGAAAGTCATGAAAGTAAAGATGTGGTCATGCCTTCAAGGAGTATTTTATATTACATATTTGTTCCTTAGAGGCATCAGACGTAGTAATATTCACAGTTTTAAATTGAGTAAAAATGATCTTGCTTCATAGCTTTTTCCCTTTAGGGGCATTTCTTTCATGTGTTGGGATAAAGTGTTGTAAAACAGTGGTTTCAGAAAAGGAGTGAAGGTGGGAGATAGAAGAGTTTTAGCAGGAAGACAGGGAAGACTATGGAGAAAAAAACAGAAAGAAAAAGACCTAAATGTCAACAGTAAGATGATGAAAGTCAGATTTAATTTTTTTTTTTTTTTTTTTTTTGTTGAGACAGAGTCTCACTTTGTTGCCCAGGCTAGAGTGAGTGCCGTGGCGTCAGCTTAGCTCACAGCAACCTCAGACTCCTGGGCTTAAGCGATCCTACTGCCTCAGCCTCCCAAGTAGCTGGGACTACAGGCATGCGCCACTATGCCCGGCTAAATTTTTCTATATAGATTTTTAGTTGTCCATATAATGTCTTTCTATTTTTAGTAGAGACGGGGTCTCGCTCAGGCTGGTCTCGAACTCCTGACCTTGAGCAATCCACCCGCCTCGGCCTCCCAGAGTGCTAGGATTACAGGCGTGAGCCACCGCGCCCGGCCCAGATTTAATTTTTCCTTATGTTTTTACAGTATTATATGGAAGGACAGCATTATAATGATCAAATGGGTGTAGGAAGATGCAGAGAAAGGATATCTGTGGCTGTAGATTCCAATCTCAGAAGAGCGTAATTCTCTAAAATAGGATTTTTATGGGCAAAATGACTCCTTTGTTTGAGACAATGAGAAGGGGGTACAAAGGCTGGCAGCAGGAGCTTCCCCAGACCCCATGTGACACCTTGGGTAAGAGGGGAGCTAAGGTCTGTAAGAAGACACATAGATGTGCTGTCTTCTCTACAAGTGTTAGATGAGGCAGATTGGAAGAGAGAGTGAATTGTGAGCAGTTTGGCAGCGCCTTACCTCTGTTGGCTGAGGAGATGCAAAAGCTTTCATGTTTCTGCTAACTTGGAACATGGTCCTGGCCTCTCCCAGAGGAACCTCCTTTAGATCCAATAGGAAGAACTTAACTCATTCTAAAGGAACCAGCACAGTAGCTATTCGAAAGATACCATAAGAAAAGAGGGGAGGGGGGAAATGTTTTTACCTTAGCTGAAAAATAATGGCCAGTCCCACTGTGAATTCACAGAACTTAAGAAGATACAGCACTCCAAGCAGAGATACAGGAGATCAGGTAAAATAAGGCATGGTGACAGGAGAAAATGGAACATCCGCTGACAGAGCTTAGGAAAGTATTGGAAGAGAAAACTAAAATCATCACAGAATTAAAAGCCACAGGGGGAACAGAATAAAGATGAATATACACTGCTGAAAACAATAATGTTTAGGGAGGACAAATTGAAAAATGAAATAGAAATAAACAATTAGAATATGATAGATGCAGAAAATAAAGGAAATCTAACTTAGGTGTAATTGGTGTCCCTGAAGAAGAGAACCAAAGAAGTGAAACAAAAATTTCAAATATGTAGTTAAAGAAGAATTTAGAAATAAAGATTTAAGTGGTAAGTTCAAACTGTATCTCATAATTGGCACAGAACAGTTGGCACTAAAACATTTCCTAGGAAAATTTGTATACTGGAAGGATGAAGAAAGAATTCTTTGGACATTCAGGCAAAACTGTCAAGTCTTCTTGAAGAGAGAGAAAGACATTAAGCTAGCCACATTTGATGACAGAAGAAAATGGGGCAATGTCTATCAATCTACAACTATTGTATTATAGATTGTGCTGCTATAAATACCTGGGAATATACTTAAGCATATGTAAGGTTTGTATGGAAAAAATAATGCTAGGGAATGCAAAGCAAGGCTTGAAAAATGCAAAGGTGAACTCTGTTCTGGGATGGTAAAGCTTGGTGTCTTAAAGATGTCAGTGTCCCTAAACTTAAGGTGATCCCTGTTAAAAATACCAGTTTTTAATTGTTTTTTAGAACCAAGCAAACTGATTATTTCTACAAATGCATTTACAAAAATGGATATATTGTCAGAAAACTTCTGAAAAGAAAGAGTAATGAGGGAGATGGGAAACCACCCATCAGATATTAAAACATACTATAAAGCTGTAATAGTTAACATAGTTTGATACTGCAGGGGTTGATGAATGAACAGGGGAGAGTCAGAAGTTAACTCAGACTACATAAAGAAATTTAGTCTGTGTTAAAGATGATACGATTGAAGAAAAGAGATTTTCTAATAAGTGGTATTGAAACTGGAAAAATATGTAATTGGATCCCTACCTTAAACCTAGTGCCAGAATTCCAGATGGATTAAAAAATATAAACATACAACTGTAAAACATAGGAGAATTTTGTAATCTTGGTGTGGGAAATCCATAAAAGTAGAAATAAACTATATAAAAATAAAATCTCTGGCAAAACCAACCAACCCCACAAACAAAAAATACAGATGGTGGGATGGGCATGCGTGTAGCTCTGACTCAGTGGTGCAAAGGCAATTTATGTAACCAAAGCATTTGTACCCCTGTAATACTCTGAAATAAAAATATATGTATACATGTAACATCCTAGATAAAATAAATCTCTTAATACTTGTATATAAAGAACTACAAATCAACAGGAGAACAGTTGCCCAATAGAAAAGGGAAACAGATATGAATAATTTCCAGAAAAGGATATATAAATGATTCTTTTTTTTTTTTTTTTTTTTTTTTTTGGAGACAGAGTCTCATTCTGTTGCCCTAGTGGCATCAGCCTAGCTCAGAGCAACCTCAAACTCCTGGGCTCAAGTGATCCTCCTGCCTTAGCCTTTGGAATAGCTGGGACTACAGGCACGTACCACCACTCCCGGCTAGTTTTTCTTTTTTTTTTTTGAGACAGAGTCTCACTCTGTTGCCCAGGCTAGAGTGAGTGCCGTGGCGTCAGCCTAGCTCACAGCAACCTCAAACTCCTGAGCTCAAGCGATCCTCCTGTCTCAGCCTCCCGAGTAGCTGGGACTACAGGCATGCACCACCATGCCCAGCTAATTTTTTTCTATATATATTTTTTAGCTGTCCATATAATTTCTTTCTATTTTTAGTAGAGATGGGGTCTCGCTCTTGCTCAGGCTGGTCTCGCACTCCTGAGCTCAAACGATCCGCCCACCTCGGCCTCCCAGAGTGCTAGGATTACAGGCGTGAGCCACCGCGCCCGGCCTAGTTTTTCTATTTTTAGTAGAGACAGGGTCTTGCTCTTGCTCAGACTGGTCTCGAACTCCTGACCTCAAGCAATCCTCCCGCCTTGCCCTCCCAGAGTGCTAGGATTACAGGCATGAGTCACCGTTCCCAGCCATAAGTGATTCTTAAACATAGGAAGAACTGAACCTCATAAGAAAAAAAGCATGATAAAGATCTACTCCAAAGCAGATCTGAGGATATATAGATGTGTAACATGTGATAAGATAGAACTTTAATTCACTGGAAAGAACTTGTATGGCATGACTGTCCATCTAGCAGAAAAATTTAGAACACTCTCATTCACATAGTATATGAAAATCAGTTCCAGATCAAATATCTAAATATGAAGAAACGTCCACAAACAGTATTAGGAAATTTGTCCTGGGGCAATGAGGGTGAGCAGCGATGAAGGCAGTCTTTAAGCTAATCATTATTAATTCCAGACTCAACTAAGGAAAAGCGTGACAGATAATATAGTACATACAAATAAAAAGTTTCTCTGTGAAAATATACACCATGGACAAAGTCAAAAGACAGTAAAATATTTTCAAAACATGACAGACAATAGAAGCTAATTCACTTAGTCTGATAGAAAAATGGGCAGAGTATGAATAGCTAGTTCATGGGAGAGTAAATGCAAGTGATCAATAAATAGGAAAGATGCTCAACCTCACAGGTAGGTAAGGGAAATGAGAATTGACCTTGTGGTATTATTTTTCCATTTTAAATTTATAAAAATTAAGTTATTGCTTCTAGTGCTGTTAACAGTATGAGGAAATGAACATCTTTTTACACACTGCTGGTAGGAGCGTAAATTGCCACAGCCTACGTGGAAAGCAAATGGTGTCAATTAAAATTTAAAATGTACATACCTTCTAAAACAGAATTCCCACTCTTGGGACTTTGGCCTCCAGAAATAAAATCGGCAGTATGTAAACGTGTATGGGGGGCATATAAGAAGTAGTGGCAGGCCAGATGGGGTGGCTCATGCTTGTAATGTCAGCACTTTGGGATGCTGAGGTGGGAGGATTGCTTGAGGCCAAGAGTTCAAGACCAGCCTGCACAACATAGCAAGACCTTGTCTCTACAAAAAATGTTTTAAAATTAATCAGGCATGGTGGTGTGTGCCTGTCATCCTAGCTACTGGTGAGGCTGAGGTGAGAAGATAGCTTTGAGCTGAGGAGTTGGAGGTTGCAGTGAGCAATGATGGTGCCACTGCACTCCAGCCAGAGGGCAACAGAGTGCAGAGTGAGACCCTGTCTCAAAAAAATAAATAAATAAAAAGTAATGGCAAGAAAGGGAAACAATATACAACACTGGGGGAATCATTGAGCCATGTACTAAGGTACAAAAGAATGAGTTGGATCTATGTATTGACCTGAGGGATGCCCATTATTTTGTTAAGATTCATAGCCTTGGCTATAGTATCCCATTTTTCTAAAAGTTGAGGGAAAACTTTACACTTCTGTATATATATGTTTGACCATACAGAATAGCGTAGAAGCAACACACACTAAATTAATAATGTGATATCTTGGGGATGGTGTAGAGGGGAGTTATTAACATTTTTTTGCTGGATGCAGCAGTTCCCGCCTGTTATCCCAGCTATCGGGGAGGCTGTGGCAAGAGGATCACTTGAGCCGAGGAGTTTGAGACCACCTTGGGCATAGTGAGACCTTGTCTCAAAAACAAAAAAACATCAACTTTTAAAAATATGTCTATCTATGTTTTATTTGATTTTATGCAATGGTGATTCACTTTATAATCCTCTTAAATCTAAAAGTATATCTAAAGGATAAAATAAATCTAATTGAAAGATCATCAAAATAAATAGAACTTGTAAGTCTGAGCAAGAAAATGATAGAGGCCATAATGGTAAGAGGTTCAGATAGAACTAAGGTGTGTAAATTCTACCACTAACTCCCTTTTCCATTGGAGTCTTCTTATCGAGGAAACTTTATACAAATAATAATAGCCAAAGGAGAAACCTAGCATTGTTCTATTAATAAGTGAGCAGGCACCTCTAATGTGTGTTGCTCCCTCGTAAACTAAGTGGGAAATATGCAGCTTGGCCTTGAAGCCTCAGTGAGACTTTCTGCTTTTCCTCCTCTAATTCAAGGACAGACCCAACCTGACCTCCCCCACCCAGCTGTAGGTTCAGAGAAGCTTGAGTGGAGGGTGGCCAGACCCATTCTTTTACTGCTATCTTAAGTGTTTTATGGCTCTGGGTTTTGTGTCCTTTTACATCTTTATACGCTATCTTTCCTAACATATGATTTTCGAAAGTCTGTGGGTGCTCCATAGAATGAATATCTAGATTTAGCCATCATGTGGATCCTTAAAAGTTAGACATGGATGACACGATCTATAAATATACAAAGAAAAATCCTTAGGAGCATGCAAAAAGCTACCAAAACTAATAACTAATGTGGCAAAGTTACAAGATCCAATATCAATGTACAAAAATCAATTGTATTTTTATATAGTAACAGTGAATAACTGGAAATAGAATTTAAAAAACAATTCCATTTATAATAGCATAAAAATTACTTGGGAATAAAATTAATGAAAGAATTGCAAGACCTGTACACCAAAAACTTCAAAACATTGATGAAAGATAGTAAAGAAGGACTAAACAAGAGGAGAAATATGCTATGTTTATGGGTTGGAAGACTCGGTATTGTTAAGACGGCAGTTCTTCCCAGACTGATCTATAGATTCAACACAATCTCAATCAGAATCTCAGCAGAGGTTTTGTAGAATTTGACAAGCTGATTGTAAAATGTACATGGAAAAACAAAAATATAGAATAGCAAAACAATTTTGAAAAAGAACAGAGTTGGAGAACTCATGCTACCTGATTTCAGGACTTACTAGAAAGCTACTATAATCAAGACAGTGAGATACTGGCAAACAAATGGGCAGATAGATCAATGGAACAAAATAGAGCCCAGAAATAGATGAACATATACACGGTCAATTGATTTTCAGTAAAGGGGTCAAGATAATTCAAAGGAAAAAGGATAGTCTTTTCGGCAAATGATAACTGGGACAATCAGACATTCATATGTAAAAAGCAAAACTTGATTTATACCTTGTGTCATATAAAAAAATTAACTTGAAATAGCTTATAAACCTAAATACGAAGCCTAAAACTAGAAAACTTTTAGAAGAAAACAGGAGAAGATATTTGTGACCTGGGGTTAGGCAAAGATTTCTTAGCTGGGAAACAAAACGTATGAGCTTAGAAAAGAAAAGAAAAGACAAAATGTTATCAAAATTTAAATTTTTGTTCTTCAAACTCTGAAAGAAAATGGTGGAACAAGCCATACAGCTTCAGAAAAACAAATGTTTATGTGGCTCAACTTTGATGTGTTACAGGTTCAGCTTGTTGGTTTAGATGAGGAGAGTTCAGAGTTTATTTGCCGAAATACCTTTGACCACCCGTATCCTACCACAAAGCTCATGTGGATCCCTGACACAAAAGGCGTCTATCCAGACCTGCTGGCGACAAGTGGTGACTATCTCCGCGTGTGGAGGGTAAGCAGATGCTTGATGAGCAGCCAGGCAAATGGCTTTCTCAGTGTCAGCTGTTAGCAGTGTGGAGTCACAGAGAACAGACTGGGTTAGAGGCGGTGAGTGTCATTGCAGCGTGGGAGAAGCAAGTGATGCTTCTCTGGACTGACCTCGTTCAGCTTAGCAGATTTTCAGTCTTGCTGCTGGCTGCAGTCAGCCCTGGAAACCTGAGGCTCAGTTAACCTGATGTGACGATGACAGCTGTCAGTGGAGGTGGGGATACTTGGGACTTGATATTCTGTTTACAGCCAAGATATTTTTGAGTGAATTAAACAAAATAGCAAGCCATTAGATCTAATGAAGTGTGTGAGTGGATCTTGGAGCCTCCCCTCTCCTCTCAGCTGAGCTCTTTGTCAGGGGTGTCTCCTGTGACTGGGGGGCATGGTGCCCATCAAGGGTGAGAAGACTTTCCTCTAGAAAGATGTGGGATGGAAATTCAGAAAGCAAAGCTGGGCAGAGGAGAAAATTTGGAAAGAAGTACATTCAGGGAATTCCTCTGGGTTTATTATTCTTAATGATAAAAATGTTTTTCCCTTATGTCTTACATTTACTAAGATACTGTCTAAACAGGGCTTTTAAGACTTTTTAGGAGGATAAGACTGGCTGATTTTTAAAATTATTATTCCTTCAGGTTGGCGAAACAGAGACCAGGCTGGAATGTTTGCTAAATAATAACAAGAACTCTGATTTCTGTGCTCCACTGACCTCCTTTGACTGGAATGAGGTGGATCCTTATCTTTTAGGTAAGAGAGCTAGGGAGTGTGTGTTCCAGCTTAAAGAAGCATTTTCTCAGATACAACACTGGGCCAGGTTTTTGACCAGGGGCTTTTGAGGTACATGCATTATCCTAGAACAGGGCCAAGTGGGAAATAGGCTAAGTATGGAATGTTTATTAATTCTTTATATGGAGTTGAGCTTTCCCTGTGTCTTTATCTTGTCTTTCTGGAATCTGAATCTCAATCTGGAATCTGTCTGTCCTCTGGAATCTGAGGTCCTAAGGTGAAGATTGAGTACTTGACTCTCTTTGTAGCTTTCCTGATACCTGCCACCCGTGCTCAGAAAGTGTTTATGGCCACTTGTCCCCTGGGCTGAGCAGATGAGCAGGCATAGGAGGGAAGCTTGCATAGGAACCCCACTCCTCAGCCACTGACTTGCACTGGTTGTTTGCAGGCACCTCAAGCATCGATACAACTTGCACCATCTGGGGGCTGGAGACAGGGCAGGTATTGGGGCGAGTGAATCTTGTGTCTGGCCATGTGAAGACTCAACTGATCGCCCATGACAAAGAGGTAATGATGCTTTTCATTTTCTTCTTTCCTCAGATGCTTGCTGTGCCTTCAGTGTGAGAGGTCAGGCAGTTCTCTCACTGTTCTGTAAATTACATAGAAAAACAAATCTGACATCTTTTCTAAATTGAAAATAGTAATGTGCCAAAACAGTGGAAAACAACACTGTTGTAAAGTAATGCATTTTTTAACTGATGTAATTGACATTCTGCAGTCTATGATTTTTCTTTTCATGCCAGAGGTTGCTTTTTTTAAAAATAATGAAGTCTCTTACAGACAAACTGGGAACTGATGTGAATAAAAAATAATTGTAGCATAACACTTACCTCAAAACATATTAGCTTTTGGAGAGGGAAGGGAGACAAGAAGAGAGAAAATTTCCTGATGGACAAAGCTAATTAACAGTTTTTCTTTAAAAATGTTTTATGAAATTCTAATATGTTCACTTAGTCTTTATACTTTTATTACTATTTGCAGTTGAATATATTTTACTTTCATGGTGATGTTTCTTCTTTATTGGAAAAGCTGAGGAGAGCTATTTGTGACTGTGGTTTAAGCAAAGCATTCTAGGTGATTTTAGAACATGGTCATAAATCTTTTCTTTCTAGAGCCATTGCATGATGCTAGTACTCTGATTTCCTGTAGGTAGTGTTTCCTTTTCTTTTCTACCTTACCCTGCACAGCTAGGAGTATTAATATCTGTACAGATAAAAAGAATTCCTTGACCATAGGTCAGAAACTTGAGGTTTTTAACAGAATAAGAGGGTGGTGGCCAGGTTATCATTCTTAGTAAGGGGTTGTTCTTTGGCTTTCTATACTCCTAAGGGTAAGATTTGTTACAAGACCCCCGGACTTGACTGCTGTTAAACCAAGGGTCAGATGAAGAGTTTGTCCTGCAGAGAGGACCAGTAAGGAACTTCTGGAAACCCTCTTGGCATCAAGTGGAACAGGTTGCTACATTTTAGTTATGTGACAACCTAGCCTACTGTTCTCTGTGAGGTCCAACCCAGAGAGTGGGAACTACTCTTAAGTATTTAACCTGAGGAGATTTAATCCAGGGATTGCTTATAGAGGTGATGGCAAAGCTGAGAGGCCATGTAGGTAGCAGTGAGGTAATCTAGAGAATAGGAGCAGCAGGAAGCTGCTACTGCCTGTGGGCTGGAGGGGCCAAGGGAGGAGGCAGGGCTACCTGGCAGAGATGCTTCTGGGAACAGAGAGGGGGGAGGAGAAATACCTTAGTTTCTCCCTGTCTCCCACCATCCAGTTTCCCCGCAGGGCCTCCCATGGCTGAACCAGCCGGAAGCAGCCAGCAGACCTGGGACCCTGCCAAATCAGCCTGTGTGAATTAGTTTTCTTGTGATACAAAGAACAGGGAGAAGGGCCAGGAATGGATCTTAGCAGCAGACAGGCCTGGAGCAGTGTCCTGGCCTTGAACGAATGAACCCAAGGATGGTGGCTTTAGAGAAATAGTCACATCTCCCAGCACCTTGGATTTTTCTCAGTCCACCTCTCTTTAAGAAAAGAGTTGTGTGGGAGGCTCTCATTGCTACCTGGCAGATCAGAGTGAGGAGGTTTAGTACACTTGGGAGTTGTCACCTTCCCTTCATTTCTGATGAACCACACTGCTGGAGCACAGGTGAAGGAGCAGTCACTTAAAACTGAGAGAGCTTTATGCACTTGGCCACACTTTCCACGGGCACCTGTAGACTCTCTGTCCCTGAAGGTTACCAAGAGCCAGCATTGTGGGATACACATAACGATAAATATGCCTCTGCCTTAAAGTAGCTGGACAGTCCTAGACAAAGCCTTATCTGTCAGGTCCAGGCGCCTCCTTATTGATGACTGGCCCAGTCCCTTTTGAACCACTTCTAATGCCTGTCATAGAAAGAGAAGCATAACTTATTCATAGTCAGCCAGAGAAAAAGGAATTTAGGAGGTTGACTAGAAATGGAAGCTGACTTGGCGGTGTCCCTCAAGGGCAGAACCTCAGGAAGGCTGGAGCTGCAGTATTTAGTGAGAAGTTCCACTCATGGGTCCCCAGAAGTCAGCTGTCATTATTCTTGACCCCAGAAGATGGGTTTTATTTGGCAGTTGTTTTCTGTTTGTGTCTGTCTTTCCACTTATCTGGCTTTGGCTCTTTGTCCCTCTCTCTCTCTGAAGCTCTCCATTGCTCTCTGCCTCTGTTTCCTCATAGACATTAGTGATACGGAATGTTTATAGCAAATAATAAATGCAGGAAACAATGATTCAAACCTAAATTGATTCATTTATGGGAACACACCAACTAGGAGAAGAAACAACGTGTCCTAGGATAAAAGAGTCTTACTTAAACCTATTTGTGAATATAGGAACACCCAGGCCTCCTATGAGTCATTCTTGGAAGTGAGTCTCAGGTCCAGGTTTCACAGTAGAATCAGCTTGGCTGCTTCTACCTCTCAGATTGATGATCTTGGCCTTAATATGGCCATGGACCTGCCTCTGCACAAGTGACAGCCACCAAGGCCCAGGAAATGTCTTATTCTTGTAGTGTGGCAGAAGATAGCCCCTGCTCTATTGGTCGGCAGGATATATGTCTTTTGTTTTATTACGGGGGTTGGAGGAAGAAGACTTGGAAAGCAGGAATGTGGGAAGAAGCAAGCCAATTTCTATAGCAGAATGATCTTCACTCTTTGGGAAACCACTGATGTTAGAGCTCTCAGGTCCAGTACTCACAGACACTGGTTGGGCTTCATTTACCTGCTTCTGTGTCATGAGCTGGAATTTAGATGAACTGGACATGGCAGATTTCCCTGTTTTGGGAAAAGGATGTAATGGATGTGAATCTGACTGAAGCTTCTTTATTCATCAACAGGTCTATGATATTGCATTTAGCCGGGCTGGAGGTGGCAGGGACATGTTTGCCTCTGTGGGCGCTGATGGCTCGGTGCGGATGTTTGACCTCCGCCATCTAGAACACAGCACCATCATTTATGAAGACCCACAGCATCACCCGCTGCTTCGCCTCTGCTGGAACAAGCAGGACCCTAACTACCTGGCTACCATGGCCATGGATGGAATGGAGGTGAGTACCCTGCTCAAGCTGACATAGGCCCTGCCACTTAACTCCAGCACTGCTTAGTATATCTAGAAGGGTGGTTCTCAGCTGGTGGCAGTTTTGCTCCCAGGAGATCTTTGGAAATGTCTGGAGATATTTTTGATTGTCATAACTCAGGGGAGGCAGGTGGTGCAACCAGCATCTAGTGAGTAGAGAGCAGGGAGGCTGCTAACCATCCCATAGTGCACAGGACAGCCTCCCAACAGAGTCTTGTCCTACCCAAAATGTCAATAGTGACGAGATTGAGAAAGCCTGATCTAGAACAAGGACCATGTGTTAAGAACTTTTAATACTTGGAGAGTTGGAGCCAAGAAAAGTAGTATCTAAACAGTAAAGCAAATTGTATGTGCTTTTGGTGCTGAGAAAAAAAACAAGCAGTTTTCCGCTTCTGTAATCTGGACAGATTGATCCAGCTTTAGCAAACAGACCATTGAAATGGCAGCTCTCTCTGTAATCTTTTACTTGATAAAAGTGGTGAATTGTGGATAGAAATGATACAGCAGTTAACCCTGGTTTGGTGAAGCTAGTGCCTCAGATTCTGCCGTGGTGGGGCTCATTCTGTTCAGCTGAGATGCACAGAATTCTTATCACATGCACCTACTGGGATTTGGTGGATTATCCAAACTCAAGTTACCCACCCCTACTTCTCCCGTTCCCTATCAGTCTAAAGGCCTGGTGTTGCTCAAGATCATAAACTACCCATGTCCTTTGTTTTCTTTTCCCTCAATCTTAAGGACATCCTCTCTCTAATATTTTTTTTAAATCCACAAATTAAAAAGTTATGCTTAAAAATTTTTGTGTGCGTAGTGTTTTTTGTTTGCTTTTTCTGTGAAACTCTGAAGCTCCTGGACCTTTTACTTGTTATTTCTGCAGGTGGTGATTCTGGATGTCCGAGTTCCCTGCACACCTGTCGCCAGGTTAAATAACCACCGAGCATGTGTCAATGGCATTGCTTGGGCCCCACATTCATCTTGCCACATCTGCACCGCAGGTAACCATGGTGGGGCGAAAGTAATGGGGCAGGGGTGGGGACTCTGCCACTCCTAGCTCCTTAGAATTGTAATCTTTACTATTAATGTTTTCCAAGGACAGTTTTGAGAGATTTACATAAAGTAACTAACTGGAGCCTCTCCACACTAAAGCAGTGCAAATTTCCAGATAATCTTGTATCCTTGGTGGATATCAGCACATCTTCCATATACTACTTACATCATGTATCAGTTACAGGCCTGTGCCTCATACTGTCCCGCTGAAATCTAGGTTGGCACAGAGGACTCAGATCCAGGAATGTGGGGGAGGGGAGACATCTCTCTTGGATGTAACAGAATCTTTGGGTTGGTCAAGATAGACATCTCCCTGGGGCCTTTCAGGCTTCAATCTGATGAACCTACCTGAGCTTTGGATGCATTGAAGGGCCCTACAGCCTTGCCTGGTCAGTGGTATGTGACTTGTAGTTCTCATTTCACCGTTTCCCAGACCAAAGAACAAACCGTGTTCATTATGGAGCCAAAACAATGTAGTTTGGTGATTTTCTGGTATTTGAGCATTGATTTCAAAGGCATGAAGCTTTTCCTGGTTTTAGCTCATGCCCGTATATCTCACTGAGGAGAAGTTGGGGGCTCACTGCTGCCTTCTTTACTTCAGGTTGAGGTCTGCCTTCATTATTTTTTCCAGAAGTGAGGATAGGGAGGAAAGGGAAAAAAGAAAAGTATCATCCATTGTTCATGGAAAGCAGGACTGGCCCAGTAAGAGGCCCATTTTCTGTTCCTGGCTGGCTGCCTTTGCTTGGCTTGCTGCTGTTTTGTGTGTTGCACCTGTTTTGAGTCCCTTCCACTGAAAGAGCTGTTGCTGCAGCGTGCTTGGTTGAGCATTGAGGAAGGGAGCTTAGTGCTTTAGAGGTGCTGAATGTTTAAAACAGTCTCCCAGATCTCTTGACATAGATTGTTCCTAGGAAGGGGACCTTGCACCTTGCCCAGGTTATGTGGCCTGTTAGGGTTTAATTTATTCAGATTCCCTGTGCATCCAAGACCAGCTTTCACATCAGGACGCATAGTGGAATCAGGCAACACTGTGGCTCTGAAGGTCATTGCCTTTTGTTTTTTTAAATTAAGAACTTAGCCAGGCATGGTGGCTCAACACCTGTAATCCCAGGTGCTTTGGGAGGCCGAGGCAGGATGATCGCTTGAGTCTAGGAGTTCGAAACCAGCCTGAACAACACATTGAGACCCCGTCTCTACATAAATGTAAAAACTTAGCTGGGTTTAGTGGTCTCCCTATAGTCCAGCCTATGGTCCCAGCTACTCGGGAGGCTGAGGCACAAGGATAGCTCGAGCCCAGGAGTTTGAGGTTGTAGTGAGCTATAGTGACGCCACTGCACTCCAGCCTCGGTGACAGAGCAAGACTCTGTCTCAAAAATTAATTATTTGTTTTGACTATAAAAGTTACATAGCTAGGCATGGTGGCTTGCATCTGTAGCCCTAGAGACTTGGGAAACTGAGGTGAGAGATCACTTGAGCACAGGAATTTGAGGTTACAGTGAGCGATAATCATACCACTGCACTCCAGCTGACCTGGGTGACAGAACAAGACTCCATCTCTTAAAAAAATAAAAGTAATTTGACCACATTACAGATCACTTAGGAACTAGAGAAAAGTAAACATAACACATAACCTTACCATCCTAATACTACCACCTTTCTCATTTGATTATTTGTCCTTCTAGTCATTTTCCCATGCTTATGTATATATGGTTTTTTTTTTAAGGTGATTACCATCTTTCTCGTGTTTCCCATGGCCTTGTAGTAGCATGTGTCCACACAGTACTTTCTGTCAGTCTTCTGTACATCTTATTGAAGTATAAATGTCCCTAAAACAGGAAAAAAGTTCACGTTATATTGAATTATCAGAGAAGGATTTCTAACCACTCAAAATATTTTAAGTGGCTGAAAATGACATGTTTTGGTATCCCATTGTCCTCTCCTGATGGCTGACCCAGATGAGAGGTGCCCATCTAAGTCCTGTTCTGACATCCTAACTCTGGTGCAGTGGATGGGGTCCAGGGACATCTGAATGGGACATGGAGTCAAGGCCTAGGTTTGAGTTCTGGCCCTGCCACTCACCAGTGGCAGAGCTGTGTGGTTTGGGGCAAGTGCCTTTATGTTTCTGAATCTCAGTTTCTTCATCTATAAAATTGGGGCTTAAAATAAAACCTCCCTCACAGGGGCTTTGGTGAGCAAATGCTTGTGAACTGTGACTCACTCCCCAAATGCAGGGAGTGAGTCCATCTCCATTGGTTGAGTTGTGACCTTGCTTGCTGGTTTTCTTTGTCCCTAGCGGATGACCATCAGGCTCTCATCTGGGACATCCAGCAAATGCCCCGGGCCATCGAGGACCCTATCCTGGCCTACACAGCTGAAGGAGAGATCAACAATGTGCAGTGGGCGTCGACTCAGCCCGACTGGATTGCCATCTGCTACAACAACTGCCTGGAGATACTCAGAGTGTAGTGTCAGTGGCACCGTGCCCACGAGGCAGGGGCTTGTGTGCTTCCCGCCGCTGCCCCACCCCCAAAGTAAGAAGAAACATGTTTCCAGTGGCCAGTATGTCTTTCATTGCTTTGCACCCTCTGTTACCAGAAGCTGCTCTAGGAGTTCCTGGCCAGTTACCCATCACTCTCTGTGCCAGACTCAGTGCTGTGTGGCGCCTCCTCAGCCCAGGGCTGAGTTTTAAGATTTTCTCTCCTTTCCTCTTCTCCTTTGGTTTCCTCAATTAAAAATTTCTGTATATTTGTTTGTCAGTTGTCATGTTAATGAGCAGTCAAGCACTGGCTATGTTTGTATTCATCTGCCCCAGATGTCTCCGTCTGTTTGCTGCCCAAGGCAGCAGCCCGTGTCTTGTCCACGTCCGTGTCCATGTTAGCACTTACGTTTACGTGGGAACAAATACCAATTTGAAGTTGTCTCTCCTCCTAGTATCAATGTCTTTAACAAACTTCAACTTTGTATATTTTTTATCAGGCTAATTTTTTTATGAAAAGAACTTTACTCTTTCTGGTTTCTGCCTTTGTTTTATAGTTCTCCCTCTTTGTACCTTCCTCTCTTCCCTCAGTGCCTGGAGCTGGTACTGGGCCCCTGACCCCATGAGCAGTTTGCCTTCTTGAGTCACTGCCTGAGTAGTACATACCTAACCGGGAGTCCCGAAACCACCTTGGTGCTCTGAAGTCTGCTGACTCATCACACCTTTTCTCAGCCTGGCTCTTCCAGAGGGCATTCTGGGCTCGCAGTGAGACATAGGAAGCCTTCTGTTACACCCTGAAGTGCCACTGTCCAGCCCCACTGGTGCCCACTGGGAACATGGTAGAGCTGACATAGACAGGCTACTTGGGGTGCCTGACTTGAGGGGAATAGTTTCAGGAAGCTGAACTTAAGAGCATATTTTCAATACATAGTTTCAGAGTCTGTTTTTCCCTCCAAATATAAGCCCCCGGCTGTTCTATTTCGTATCTTGAATGATAGGCAAGAATGATCTCTGAGCTGAATTTCGGTATTTCTGTTGGTTGAGTTTACTGTGCCTGGCAGAATATTGGCCGCTTTCTGGATCAGGTGCTCTGTCTGAGGTGAGGGGTCTTCTTGGGAGGCATACAGTCCATGCTTCTGACCCTGAACAAGATCTGCAGAGTGTGGGAACTGACAGTTCTCATGTGGCGACCCTAGGCCGTAAGTGACTAGATAGCTAAAAAGAATTATAGACCCCTGGGTCAGCCAGTTAAGAGCGCTACCCATACCTGTCAACCCCTCCCCTCCCCCAAGTTTAGGTTCTGAGCAGTATTGGGCTTGTAGGCTGCAGCTGTCTGTGCTGACTTACAGGCCGCAGGTGTCTTTCCGTTACATGAATGGGTTCCATGGAGGGGGCTTGTGTGTGATTCCAGTGTCAGGTGAGTACTTGGGCCAGGCAAAGTTTGGGACATGCTCTGGGGGAGAGTTGGCCAGGTTCATCATGCTGTGCCTAGTGCCTGAAGGTTTTTAAGAACCTTTGTGTTGCTCATCTGGGATTAGGAGATAGCAGGCCTTATGGCTGATGGTTTTGTCCACTTAGGCTCTTACCTGCTTGAGAAATAAAGCAGCTCATTCTTTGGTGCCCTTAAACTCTTTTTGGTTGAGTCTTCCTTTTCAGAAGCAGATATAGTTGTATGTCGAAAGTCATAGCTCTTTGCTTTTACTACACAGGGGCTTCTCCCAAAGGAAAAGCCTTCTTTTTTAGTCAGGGTATTTCCCCTTGTACCTTTTTACTTTGTGGTTCTGATTTGGGGGCTCTTTGGCTGGCCATGTGCTTCAGGTAGACTCTCTTCGTTCACCACCAGATTTGTACTACGTCGTTTGAAAGACGTAAAATGAGCAATTCTTGGTCAGAACCCTCTTCTGCTATTCATTGTGCTTGATAATGGTTACTGGATCCTTCTCTCAAGGGCAGCAAGTCTGAGTTGGTGGCTGCTTGCTCTAGGAGGCCATCATTTCCTCCCTGTGGGGAAGGGTCTGAAATGGAAGTAGGAGAGGTGGAAGGGTGGTCCTTCTGGGGCAGAGCTGACCTCCACTGAGTTCTGAGTTAAGATTTTTTTCCTGATCTGCACTTAAACCTGGTCTGAGTGGTAATATTTGTCAACTAGAACTCAAAAACAACTCAAAAAAAATTAGTTAATAATAATAACTAGAATCTATTTGGAAAAAGTAGCTATTTACTCTGGACATCAACAACTTTTAAGTATTTTTTTTCCTTGCTCTGTGGACTCCCAGGCCTGTCGTCCTTCCTTAGGCCCTGCGGTGCAGTCCTCCTCCTGACGTCCCAGGTTAGACTTCTCACCTTCCTAAGCCAACACACACATACTCACTCGCGGTGGCTGGTCTTTTGATGTCCTGGCTGTCCCCCTCCCTTTACACTGTAGGCCAGATGACCCATGGCTGGGGAGGGGATTTCTGTAGTCTCAGGATTTAGAAAGCCCCTTAGCTAGCTGTGCTCTAGGAAGCACAGATCTGTTGTAGTTTCAAAAGCAAGTCTGTTTAATTTGTTGAGATTCTCAAATTGCAGCCAGTGAGACTGAATGGAAGGTGCTGGATCTGCTCTCCCCGAGTGTGAGAGGAGCAGCTGCTAGCACTTTACCAGAAGGGCCACGTGGGCTCTAGCTCAGCTGGTGATAGCCCCTTTGCTCTTGGCAGGCTGGGCCAAAGCTGCCTGTGCTTTCTTGGTCTGCTCTGAGGAAGGATGGAGGTGCTGAACAAATGAGGCCTCAGATCTCTACCACCAGGGAGCTAGAGAATGGGTCAAGTCCAGTATAGTCATTCAAGGACTTGAGTTTTTACATTCTGGAGATTGAAACCTCTCCTTTCAGGGAGGAGCTAGCCTGCAAGGTTAGAACTTGAAGAGGAAAGATATGTGATAACTAGGTGAGAACTTCTTACCAGAACTTGGATCAGCTCTCAGAGAAATGGCTGAGATTCAGGAAGAAATACAAAGAATTCAGAATCCTACAAAGTTTTGTTTATAGTTATGACTGAAATTTTAGGATATTGAAGATGCAGGAGAAAATCAATGGTGTTTTCTTTAGATCAAAGGAAGAGATATTAGAGGGCACGAAGGTCTGAGGTGGGGAAGCATTCAGACTGTTGTGTGGCTGTGGAGTGAGACCATGTCCTCAGCCTGGGTCAGCCTTTCTAGACCATTCTGGGGGCACCCATGATGCTGGGTCCCTGTGGGGACAGGATGATAGCTCAGGGCAGAGGGAACCCTTCGCTTCAGCAGGGCAGCCATGGGTGGTTTGGTGGTAAAAGCCTACAGCTGTTGAGAGTCCCATGCTCTTCCACACCAGGTTCTTCTTGGTTGTAGGTTTGTACAAAGCAGAAGCAGAGGTTGTAAACAGTCATGCAGACTTTCACCCCTCCTTTTTCTCTTCTTTTCGCTGCCTCTTGCCTTTCCACTGTAGAACCTTCTTCCTACTGCAACCTGGGCCTTGGATTCCTAGGCTGTAAGGACATGTAGGAGCTGCAGGGTTTACCAAGAATGGGAGGGCAGCCCAGTACTGTTGTCCCTCCACCTTCCCCACTTTGAGAATATGGCAGCCCCTTGGACTGCCTGGCTTGGGGTAGGGGAGACCATTGAAGTAGAAGCCTTTCCCTTTACTGTCTGCACTCCAGGACGAGGAAGGAGGGTCATGCTTGGCACTTAGGTTGGGTTTTCCCAGGAAGAGAGCTGAGCTGAGCCGTCACTGTGAACCCTGGGCCAGGCCCTGGCTGGGTCAGCTACTGAGAGTGTCTCATGTTGCAGAGCCTTGCCCACCTCACCCCTCTGCACCCTCTCCTCCTCCCATAGTTGTCATTGCTGCTAATGGTCAAAGTCAAATGTGTGGCCACATGAGATGGACCAGGTCCTCTCAGGCTACTTTCTGGATGTCATTTTTTAAACATGGAAACATGCAGGTGCCTTCCCAAAGAGGCTTGGACCGGTATATCCAACCAGAAACAAATAAGCTAAAGAAAGTTTGAACTGGAGAAGAAACATGTTGACGGTCTGTGTAGGAAAACTATAGGTACCCACCTCTGGGACAACCCAGTGAATATGAACTTGTGATATCTACTATTTAAAAGAAATGTTCTCGCCTTGGGTTGATTGTGGTATACAGTGTGTTACGAAAATGGTTGCGCTGCAGCTTTGAATTGGTTTAGTTAAGTATGACTCACTCGCTTTGGTTCCTGTGTATTTTATGACCTCTTTTGCCAGTGACTTTCCCTCCCCTCAACCCTCAATGTGAATTTGTAGCATGATTGTATAAACCTCTATGTAGAAAATGGACACTTCTTGCTCTCTGAAATGTTAAGCCCTGATCCATTTCTGTGCCCTTTAGCCTATATGTCTGAATCTACTTTCTTGTTACATATTTAAACTTTCCCTCTATACTGTAGGTTTTGTGGCATCCCATGGTCAGGTGGAGAGGATGCAGCCCCTTGCAGAACTGTACTGTAACCATTTTTCTTTTATTAATATTTTCACAGGACTTATTGTACACAGGGCTTATAATAAAATTTTAACACTGTGCTGTGAAATGACGATGGGAAATCTCCGTTGAAGTCTACTTCAAAGGCACCTGAAAGTGGAGTGTTATATCTATGACTTTATTTCTTGTTTCCTAAGTACATTAAACCTAATTTTCACCCTTTCATTCTGTTTCAGCCTCCTGTATAAGAAGTACCGTATTTTCTGCCCATCATACTTTGTAATAAAACTTGAACATGTATAGATTGACTGAATTTCTTTTTGTGATGAATTCACTTCTTCCCATTTTTGTCACTGTGGTCATGTTCCAGATGCTGGCAGGGGGTTCACACTTCTCTGTCAGTCCGACTCATCACCTTTTATCTCCTGTTCGGTCATTCACTTGTTATTCAGTTAACAAAACATGGAATACCTCCTCTATGCCTGGGGACATGGGGTATACAACCCCCAAATTGCTCATTTTAGGATGCCTGAACTGGGTTTTAAAGCCTGAGGGAAGAGTTAGGGAATGGCATTTAAGGCAGAGAGAACATCCATGTGCAAGCTCTAGAGACAAGAAAGAGTATGGTCATGTTCAGAGAATTCCAAGTTGGTGTGGGGTTTTGTATGGTGAATGGTGGGAAATGTAGCTAGAGGGGTAAGCAGGAGCCAGGCCAGGGAGAGTCTTCTGTGCTTTGCAAATATTTTAGACCTTACACTCCACTAAGGGACTGGAAAATTTACGCAGAGGGAAGTCATGATCAGAATTGCATTTTAGGAGGGCAGGCAATGAAGAAAGTGCCTCTTGAGACAGGGGTGAGACAGGAGGTCAAGTCAATGTATATTTTACGGGAAATAGATGATTCCTGCTCTCTGGTTTTAAAGGACAAAGCTGGGAGAGTAACACTGACTGTATTTATCTTGATAGGCTATGCACAGTAACAAATCCCCAAGTCTCAGGAACTGAGCACAACAAAAGTTTATTTTACACGAAGTCCTTTGGAGGTTGATCCTCCTCCAACTTGTAGCTACATCATCTAGGACATGTGACCTCCAGGTTGCTTTGGAGGTGGGTAGATAGGTTTTTCAGGATAGGCCTGGAGATGGCTTACTCAGCTCTGCCCCTATCCACCAAACCTAGTCATATGGTTCCAGTCTAACCACAAGGAAGGTCAAGAAATATAGTCATCTTGTGTACCCTGGAAGAGGAAATGAAGTGGTGAATAAATAGTTATGTCTTGGCCACACCAGCAAATTGGCAAAGAATCTGGACTAATAACCAATGTCATCTCATTCACTGAGAGCTGTTGGACAATATATTCAAACCTAATCTGGTGGTACCTTCAGCCAGTCTTTAGCTTCCAAGGCTCGCTAGTTAAGTGATTTTGATGACCCTGACAACCAGTCCTCTAGAGATGGTTCAGTCACCTGTGAATTTATCTTGAGAAAGTATTAGCTCAGGCTGAGAAAGTAAAAATCTGTCCTGCCATTCATCACATATTAGGAGACACAGATAAAACCAGCTACACCATTAATAGGATATAATATTTCTTTCAAGAACACGCTGCAACTTAAAGTGTCATAACAACTCCCTTCTCTGAGTGACTTTTTTTTTTAATTGAGAAACTTTGTTCTGTAAAATCATAGGCTGACAAAGTTTACTGTGAGAAATCATATCAGTGAGAATGAAGCCTTACAGTTTTGCTTAGAGGAGCTAAGTCACTTTGACATAGAGAAGCAGCCTTGATTTCCAACCCAGTATACAGCTTCAATGCTAGGGTGTCTGAACACAACATTCCACATTTATCTTAACTTTGTACTTCCAGAGGAACTAATCCCCTGGGTCCACTTTGCCATCCAGAGCTGATGTTGATCCTTTTCACCTGTGGTCCTTTGAGCCTATCAAACTCTATTTCACTTAAATTTCACCTATGACTATCTTTTCCTTTGGTGAGACACCTTACCATTCCTGTGGTATGCAGTCTCCCTTGTTGCAGTGACCCAATAAGCCTTACTTTGTTGGACCATAGTTTTGCCCCGGGTGGGTTTAGGCTGATTGGACTAGGGCAATCTCAAACCTCGGTTTGGCCTCTATATCTATTTATGATGATAAGTCCCATTAACCTGCTTTTTGCTACTTGAAGTAACATTTATAATAAGCTATATTTTTAAATTACAAAAAGTAATACATATGAATGGCTAGGAAGCACATGAAAAGATGTTTAACATTATTGGTTATTTAGAGGAAAATAAAATGATGAGATACCACTTCTCACCCACTAGGATGCCTATAGCTATAGTCAAAAACATAATAAATTTAAGATGGGTGTGGTGGCACACACCTGCAGTCTCAGCTACTCAGGAGGCTGAGGAGGAAGGATCACTTGAGATGAGGAGTTCATGACCAGCCTGGATGAGGTGACCCTGTCTCGTAAAAAAAAAAAAAAAAAAATACACACAGACACAGATTTAGTAAAGATGTGGAGAAATTGAACCTTTATACATTGCTGGTGGGACTGTAAAATGATGCAACCAGTTTGGAAGAAGTCTAGCAGTTTCTCAAAAGGTTAAACAGAAGAGTTATGATGTGACCCAGCAATTCCACTTTTAGGTATGTACCCAAGGGAAGTGAAAACATGTCCACACAAAAACATGTACGTGAATGTTCACAACATCATTATTCATAATAGAAGGTGGAAACAACCCAACTGTCCATCAACTGAGGAATGGATAAATAAAATGTGGTATATTGATACAATGGACTGTTATTTGGTGATAAAAAGGAATGAAATATGGATACATGCTACAACGTGGATGAATCCTGAAAATATGCTAAGTGAAAGAAGCTGGTCACAAAGGACCACATAGTGTATGATTCCATTCATATGAAATGTCCAGAAGAGGCAAACCCACAGAGACAGAAGTAAATTGGTGATTGCCTTAGGGCTTTGGGAATTGGGAGAAATGGGGAATGACTGCTAATGGGTACAGGGCTTCTTTTGGGGATGATGAAAATGTAGAATTGATTGTAGCGATGGCTGTACAACTCTGTGAATATACTAAAAAAAAACTGTATACTTTAAATTGGTGACCTGTATGACATACGAAATATGTCAATAAAGCTGTTATTTAGAAAAACACACAAGAACTGTGTTGGGCACAGGAAGTACAGCTCTGCTCTGAAAGATTTCAGTTATCATGGCAGAGACAGACATAAACATTTTGGTATAAAAAAGGTAAGTGCTAAGATACAAGCATGTAGGAAGGGTTATATGAAGGGCACCTGAGCTCAAATAGAGACTTTGAAGATGTTTCCCTCTTGTGGGAAATGATGCCTGAGTTTAATCTTAAAGGAAAAACAAAAATCAGCCAGATGAAGTAAGACGAAATAGGCCAGCCAAAGACAGTTTTGTGCTTAATACAGGAATTGAGAGAAATACTAGGAGCAATCTGGTGTTTCCAATCTGCAGAGTACGAGGTGAGTGCTGGGCTCATCACTAAGTAGCTTGAATAATAATAAAAATTCATAAATGAACTTCTAATTACAGCTAAACATTCAAAAAGAGGACTGTAATAAGGTTCCACCGAGGAGATGACAGCTGAACTGGATCTTGAAGCATGATAAAGATTTCACCAGTGAGACAGTGAAGGACACTCCAAACAGCAAGAAGGAAAAGATGATAAAGAGCTTGTACTCAGGGTACAGCAGGTAACTCTCTCCCACAGGAGTATAGCATCAGTACATGAGACTGGAAAATTAGTAGATCTGAGACCATGGAGGTTCTTAAATAACAAAAGACATAAAACCTATGCATGCCTGTGTGCTTTGCATCCATTATCTCATTTAATCCTCAAAGACCACTCTACAGGTGAGGAAACAAACATAGGAAAGTAAAGACCAAGGTTACACTGATAAATGGAACCACCAGGGTTTGAACCCACCCAGTTAACCTCTGAGGGCACAAGCTTAAACTTCATACCTGTTCTACTTCTCTGCCTAACAGACCAAGCCCTTTAGACTTAATCTCACCAGCATGGGAGCCACTACAAAGTTTTTTCACAGCTGTTGCTTCTTTCTTCTCCATCTTCTCCTAATGGCCTCGGTTTTCTCTTTCAGGAGAGCAGAGGGAAAACGAAGAGGGGAATTTGGCTTCAAAAAGTTCATCTGATCATTCTCTCTGCCCAGTGGCCTGTGACTCATCTGAATCTGCCCCAAAGCCATGTCTTGCATTTAGGGGATTAATCACTATGATCACTTGTGGCTATTTATATTAGACTTTACTGCTTGAAAGCTCCAAGCTTCAAGTTCCAGCTACGTTGGTAAAGCAAGTAGTGACATCCTTGTATACAGATAGGGAAGAAGCTCAGAGAGATTAAATGGTTGGGCAAATCACTTCTCTGGTGGCTGTTTTCTTCATCTGTAACATGAGGCAGTTGAACTACATATTCCTTTACAACAACAAAACATTTATCATTCTGGACCTGCTCAGATTTATTTTTTTTTTTTTTTTTTTTTTTTTTTTTTTTTTTTGTTGAGACAGAGTCTCACTTTGTTGCCCAGGCTAGAGTGAGTGCCGTGGCGTCAGCTTAGCTCACAGCAACCTCAAACTCCTGGGCTTAAGCGATCCTACTGCCTCAGCCTCCCGAGTAGCTGGGACTACAGGCATGCGCCACTATGCCCGGCTAATTTTTTCTATATAGATTTTTAGGTGTCCATATAATGTCTTTCTATTTTTAGTAGAGACGGGGTCTCGCTCAGGCTGGTCTCGAACTCCTGACCTTGAGCAATCCACCCGCCTCGGCCTCCCAGAGTGCTAGGATTACAGGCGTGAGCCACCGCGCCCGGCCCCTGCTCAGATTTAGACAGCAATTTGGAAGCAAAAATCAATTTCATAACTCAGGTGTATCTCTACTATTGATAGCTTATGATGGGAAATAAAGTCCGGCGCTCCCTAGGCAAGCGAGAGGGCTTGTGCAGTAGGTCACCCCTCCTCTGTAGCGCTCTGCGCAAGGGCAGGACAGGAGCGAGTCCGGTGTAGCTATGGAACGGACTTTGCGGGCAGTGGGGACCTGTTTTGGGAAAGAACCCGAGAAAGGAAGTGTGCTACGCCATTGAGGGCCCCTACTTCCTGCTGCCGCGGGGACGATGCGGGGTCATTCGCGGGTGGGCTGCTCCGGGAGGGCCTGATCCTTTGGGTCTCTGGTGACTGGCAGAGGCGGTCGCGGGGTCCCGACCAGCTTGTTCCGGCGGCGGACCGGACTGGCTGACCTTGGCTGCTGCTGTTTGCAGCTTGTAGCCCAGGGTCGGAGCCAATGGCTGCTTGGGCCGCCGCCAGCCTGAGCAGGGCCGGTGCTCGATGCTTGTGGGCACAAGGCCCCGGTGTCTGGGCGGCTTCTCCACGCGTCCCCCAGCCCTTCCAGCCCGATCCCCAGGTCTGCGGCTCCGCTCCTGGCAGGACGCTTCACTTCACCGCGGTGGCCCCAGCCGGGCACAATAAGTGGTCCAAAGTCAGGCACATCAAGGGGCCCAAAGACACCGAAAGGAGTCGCATCTTCACCAAACTCTGTTTGAACATCCGCCTGGCGGTTAAAGGTGAGAACTTGACGGTGACCCATCGCTGGCCGCTGCTGCCCTCTCAGTGCCCAAGGCCTCGATTGCCTCCCAGAACTGGACTATTTTCTTTCCTTCCCCAATTCCCACCGTTGCCCACCTCATAAACCCTCAAAACATCTACCTACATTGAATGTCCCCACTCACCTTTCCAGACACTGAGCATCTATCTACCAGCTTGTCAGAGAGGGAGCTGCTCTTGAGACGATAAGACGGTAAAAGTGATTTCATCCTAGTCTGTAGCTGGGTACTTAATAGAAACAGATCCACAGAGCCAGGTCAGATGTGTGTCTCTCCTGAAAAGAAAAACAACCCTTGAAGTTGCCTCTAGGAGCATATAGGCTGTGGCAGGGGCATTGAATAAAGAAAGCTATTACTTACCTAGGCCTCAGTTTACCTTATTAGGGTTTCTTGAACACATTTTCCTGTCAGGTGGGTTTGCAACCGTGTCTTTTCTCCATTGTGTGACCACCCTAAAAAGGCTTTTTTTCTGTTTAGTACCAGTCATCTGTAGTAGTAGAGAAAAAGTCCTATAAAAAGCATGGACTTTGGAGTCAGGAAGACTTGGTTTCTGTCACTAACTTACGACCTTGAGCAAGTGGTGTTGAGTTTCTGCTTCCTTTTCTGCAAAACAGGGATAATGCCCACCTTGAGGTAATTTATGGCACATAAGAGGCACTCAATTAATATTAATTTACCTTTGCAACGTATGCCTGGTATTTCTCTTTGCTTCTTTTTCTTCTAAATTCTTGATATTATGTTCAACACTATCAAGTGTTTATTTTGTGCCAGGCACTGGTAATACAAAGATGATGAGATACAGCCCCTACCCGCAGAGAGAATGAGCATGATTACAATGTCATGTGAGCATTTCAATACTTATGCACAAAATAGCAGAGTAAGAGCAAGGGGTGTTAATAAGTCCAGGAGATGTTGTTAGCATCTAGGTCCCTTACCTCTTCATCTAACACAAAGTGTAGTTCACTGAAACGTAGCAGAGTAACTGTCCCTAAAGTCAGAATGAATTAGAAACTTCTTTTCCAAAATACTTCTCCTCCGTATCCCATTTAAACACTGAATAAAATGTTCTAAACTAACCCAGGGCTAAGTGGTGACTTGCCACTGTTTCAGTTTAGGGAGGGGGTGCTGGAAATCCCTTTTGTCTCCCATGCTGTAAGGAGATGTCTTTACTCACTCTTTTCTCTATCTCAGAGGGAGGCCCCAACCCTGAGCTCAACAGCAACCTGGCCAACATCTTAGAGGTGTGTCGCAGCAAGCAAATGCCCAAGTCAACGATTGAGGCAGCACTGAAAATGGAGGTGTGTCCTGTTTGACATGCTTGTTATTGATCACAGCCTCCACAGGTTTCATGTATGGAAGGCCACCAAACAACTACTTAAATTTTCAGAGAGAAGGGTAGCAATGTGGTTGATACCCTCAATCCAGAGGCTCCTCGGGGCTCTTTGTCCTTGGCCATTGGTTGTAGGAGCATAATTGGGAATAGGCTGCACAGTGTACAGAACCATACAGCCTGGGACTGTTCAGCCAAGTTGGGAGGAGATGAGGTAGAAAAAAGGGGTACAGTGCTGGGGAGGCCCTGATGTTAGGTTGAGGAAGGGTTTGTTTTTCTTTTTCAGATGTTTATGCGCTAAGGAAGAAAAACTAGTAGAAAGGGAGAGGGTGGGGGATAGTGATAGTGGGAGATCAGGGATGTAGGGCCCAGGTGAGGGGACACCTTTTCCTCTGGGACAAGTAGGAAGGATCTGAGGAAGCAATAAGAGTCTTAATAGCTAATAGGTATTGAGTGCATACTGCAGGCCAAGCACTTCAATAAGGACTCTGTATGGATTATCTCACTGAGTCCTCAAAACAACCTTAAACCACTGAGGCACAGAAAGATGAGGTGACTTGATTCAGGTCACACAGAAAATAACAGACTTGAAACCAGACGTACTCGAGAGCCTGTGCTGTCACCATTATATTACTGCCTTCATGTAGGCTGTGATGCAGATAACGTGGTGGAGATAGAGGATTTTTCCCCCCACCTAGTGGCCCTTTATTTCCTTTGGGAAAGAGGAAGGGAGAAGTTATTAGTTGAGAGTTCCTGGAGGGGTGCAGGACAGGTGCTTTGAGAGAGTGGTGAAGATCAGATATATGGACAAGGGATGAGAAGGGATGTAGAAGGTCCAGAGGAAAGTGGTCACTAGAGTTCTGGATTATTTGGATTTTGAGACCATGCTGTTTTGGGCAGTTCTTATGACAAGGCCTAGGTGTGTGATTTTTCACAGCAATACTCAGCAACCGGCCGGGCACGGTGGCTCACGCCTGTAATCCTAGCACTCTGGGAGGCTGAGGTGGGCGGATCGTTTGAGCTCAGGAGTTCGAGACCAGCCTGAGCAAGAGCGAGACCCCATCTCTACTAAAAATAGAAAGAAATTATATGGACAGCTAAAAATATATATATAGAAAAAATTAGCCGGGCATGGTGGTGCATGCCTGTAGTCCCAGCTACTCGGGAGGCTGAGACAGGAGGATCGCTTGAGCTCAGGAGTTTGAGGTTGCTGTGAGCTAGGCTGATGCCACGGCACTCACTCTAGCCTGGGCAACAGAGTGAGACTCTGTCTAAAAAAAAAAAAAAAAAAAAAAAAAAAAATACTCAGCAACCCAGGTTAGGAGCATTGAAACTTGACAAGAGTTTCCTACAGGATGTGGGTGTAGGAGGATGAGTCTTGGTGGGAATGGCTGGGGGGACAGATGTTGGATTCTGTGGGGCAGAGGAGGAAGCAAAACTGGGAGATGACTGATTGATTGGGAAGGAGTAGGCAGATAGACTCCCTTCCAGTTACTTCAAAAGTTGGTCCCAAGGGTCTCTTCTTAGAGGGCAGGGACAAAAATAAAGACTTTAAGAGCTCAGGATCTAGCCTAGAGAGCCCATCCCACAGAATCAACTTTGTGGTACCTGTGGTTCTGGGCTGACATGTGGGAGGAAATTGGGAAACATGAACGTGTACTTGTGTTGTTTGTTACAGAAAACTAAGGACATATATTTGCTGTATGAGGGTCGAGGCCCTGGTGGCTCTTCTCTGCTCATTGAGGCATTGTCTAACAGTGGCTCCAAGTGTCAGTCGGACATTAGACAAATCCTGAAGAAAAATGGGTACGTGTGTTCCTAGGAGGATGTGGAAGGGGACAGAACCTTTAGGCAAGTACTGTTGATCTCTGGTAGTGTTTCAAGTTTTTTGGGTTTTGTTTTTTTTTGCATTAAAAAAAATTTTTTTTTACTATTATGGGTACATAACGGTTGTATTATTAGTAGTATTTCTTTTTTTTAGAGAGAGACTGGGTCTCACGGTGTTGCCCAGGCTGGTCTTGAACTCCTGGCCTTAAGCAATCCTCCTGCCTTGGCCTCCCAAAGTGCTGGGATTGTAGGCATGAGCCACCATGCGTAGCCGTGTTTCAGGTTTTAAGCATACTTCCTCCTTAGCAGAATCCAGTTAGTGAATTGATTTCCCCTTAAAGTGTTCTATACTATGCAGGATCCAAAAGACTTGTTCAGGCCGGGCGCGGTGGCTCACGCCTGTAATCCTAGCACTCTGGGAGGCCGAGGCGGGTGGATTGCTCAAGGTCAGGAGTTCGAGACCAGCCTGAGCGAGACCCCGTCTCTACTAAAAATAGAAAGACATTATATGGACAACTAAAAATCTATATAGAAAAAATTAGCCGGGCATAGTGGCGCATGCCTGTAGTCCCAGCTACTCGGGAGGCTGAGGCAGTAGGATCGCTTAAGCCGAGGAGTCTGAGGTTGCTGTGAGCTAAGCTGACGCCACGGCACTCACTCTAGCCTGGGCAACAAAGTGAGACTCTGTCTCAACAAAAAAAAAAAAAAAAAAAAAAAAGACTTGTTCATCAGGTGTAGGAGAGGATCTTTGTCCCATTATCTGATCTGTAGCCATATAATACCCATGTCTTAATATGTTCCACCAGTACTGGAGTCTTAATGGCACAGGCAATGATGAGCAGTCTTTGCATTCTCCAAACTCTAATCAGAGCAGAAAATAGAGGATGGGGCTATTCTTGGACTGTTCCCTTACCCAGCGGCAGCTGCATCTTCTCCTTCAGGAAGAGAGCCACTCCGTGTCTGTGTGTGCTCCGTAGGCTGGGTGGGAAAGACAGCATTAGACTGCTGTGCTTTATGGAGGCTGGGTGTCTAGGGCATTCACTCACTCCAGCCCATTTCCTTCCCTGTCAGGGGAATGATGACTGAAGGAGCTCGTCACTCCTTTGACAAAAAGGGGGTGATCGTGGTTGGAGTAGAAGACAAAGAGAAGAAAACAGTGAACCTAGAGCGTGCCCTGGAGCTGGCAATTGAAGCGGGAGCTGAGGATGTCAAGGAGACTGAAGATGAAGAAGAAAATAACATTTTCAAAGTAAGTATGAAGCCTTTGTGTTTGGTGGGCTTTCAAGAGGGCCCTAATAGGTGCCTTCAGGCATGCCTCTCTTGATTTCTTCCTCCTGCACCCCAGGGTAGAGGTGAGACAGAGAGTTCACATATTACACTAACATTTATTAAGTGAATACTGGATAGGGCCTACTCTACTGAGCACTATGAGGAAGATTCAGAACGCTGAAAACGTGTGCCTGCCAGTGAAGAGCTCAAACCCAGTGATACATTACAGTCGTTTTTATACTTAGGACTTTGCAAGTTCTGTCTGCTTTTGTCTTATTACATTCTGGCTCCTCAGCACCTGACTTTCCTTTATTCCCAGTTTATTTGTGATGTTTCTTCACTGCATCAAGTGAGGAAGAAGCTGGACTCCCTGGGCCTGTGTTCTGTGTCCTGTACACTAGAGTTCATCCCCAACTCAAAGGTGCAGCTGACTGACCCCGACCTGGAGCAGGCTGCTCATCTCATCCAGGTTCTCAGCAACCACGAGGATGTGATCCACGTCTATGACAACATTGAGTAACCGGGTCGTAGGTGCCCCCAGCTTCCTTCCTAGGCAAGTGGCAGCCCATTCTGGAACACAGGCCTCTGCAGTGATCTCTGAGAGTAAAGCAGAAGGTGGGTACCTAGCAGGTCAGGAAGCCTATGGCTTGAACTTGTGGCCTTGAGGCCAAGGGAACCCCACACTTCCAAGGGACCTCTTTGTCAGCTCTGCTGGTGTCTCAGAGCCCTTCTGGATGAGTCTCCTGACACCCTCCTGGATGCAAGGTGGGGCCACCTCGCTGGTCAGATTCTGATCTCAGGTAGTTGGCCCTTGTGGGGATTATAAGTGCCCTGAGGCCCTATGTACTAGAAACTGCTCTTAAATAATAAGTGATTGATCTTGGTTGCTGCGTTGCTGTTGTATGGCCCTTGAGTTTTCCTGAGTTGTGTCCAACGGTTGGGATCCTCTGGATTAACTTTCAAGTCCGTAGACTTAGTTCTACTACTTCAGTCGCTCTGTTGTTTTTTTGATTGGTTGTAAAAATGTAGCTGTGTCCAGGTACTGTGTGGTCTAATGCTGGTCTTATGGCCTAAACCTGTCGTTCATTCATGTAACAAGTATTTCTGGAACACCTATATGTACTAGGAACTGTACTTATCTAGAGCACAAGCTACTCAACTGGTGCCCTCTGTCAGATCCTGCACTAAGATGTAAGACCTCAGAGGGAAGACCCAAGACTGCTCTCTACTAGAGCTTCCCCAGGGCAGTGTGAGCTGCTGTGCATGCATCTTTTATTCTCTTTGTGTGACCTCTGGGCCCTTCCACCAGAGATCTTAAGGCTCTAGCCCAACAGGAAATCAAGTGCCAATGATAAGGAACTCCCCAGGCCCTGCTTTGCCTGGGCCCCTGTGTGTTCTGAGATTGGTCAGAGTGGACTTGTGAGCAGGTTGGGCTGTCCTCAGGGAAGGCTACACCAAGCTGGTTCTCAGAACGTCCAACCCTAGCTCCTTTTTATCCCTGATGCCAAGTGATGGGGCACTGGGAACTGGAGAGGAAACAGAACAGAAGGAAGATGGAAGGGCTGTGTCAGAAGCCTGGCCAGGTAGGAGATAGGGGCCTTGGTGTCTTTTTTGTTCCTAATAGTTACTTCTGGGTTTAGAGAGGCCAGGAGTGCCAACACCCTGTGCCAGAGCTTGTCAAGCCTTGTCAGGCCTGGAGTGGCTTTTGATCCCTGTCATCTACCTCCTTATAAGTTGTTTAAGCCAGTTCTGAGTTCAGAGTAATTTTCCTGAAGGAGCCTCAGGTGAATAAGGATGGAAAAGAACTAAACCAAATTGACTATAAATGATAACTTCAGCTTCTAGGAAAAACAGATTACTAGTTCCACAATGACTTCAGCACTGGAGAGCAAGAGCTACAGGGAAGAAAACCAATGAAATAATCAATGATCACACCACTGCATATACCCTTACACCTCATTTCATAATCATAGTACTACCTGGGACTCTTTAGTGTTTATAGGAGATAACTCATCCAAATATCTGAATAGCTCATTGTTAAAAAAGACAACTAAAAAAAAAAGGCAACTTAAAGTTTATATGCTGTTTCATAATGAATAAGATACTTTCATATGTAATTTGATTTTCCCAACAAACCTATAAAATAGGCAAAGTATTTAATGCATAAATGATCTCATACAAACCAGCTGAGAACAGGTCTAATACCAAATTTTTCACAGATAGACCTTGGTTTATAAAATAGCTCTATTTTGGAAATGTTGAATGTAAGTTAATTTAGAGGAATCTGAGCATTTCTAATCTGAGAAATCTGTACTAAGGGAGCCTACTCTTGAAGGGAACTTGGCCACTCACGTGAATAGGTCTCTTCTAATTTAAGAGGTAGAATTTATTAATATGGGTTGTTGCATAACCAATTTTCTCATATCAAGGCATGTTGCAGGAACGCACAGTAACAGCTCTTGTGAAGATGGCTCTGCACTGACCCCTGGCGGTGCCCTGCAGACTCTACTGCAGTTAATAGGGAAAGGCGGAAATGAACCTTTACTTGAACTTGTTCTGCTGTCTCTAGATCTTGTAAAGAGACCAGGAGCTAATTTTAAAAAATGATGAAAAAAAGATGGTCACATCCATATGATGAGGTATTATTCTGTCACTAAAAATTACTTTTCAAAGAATATTTTGTCAGAGAAAATGTTTGACAACATAATGTTAAGTGGGGGGAAAAAAGATACAACCTTAAATAGTATGGCCCACATTTTGAAATGTCTATGTGTATATTTATATAACATATTGTATATGTTTATTTTTTTAAAAAAGACTATAAGGAAATATACCAAAATATCAAAACTATTATATTAATAGTTATCTCAGAGTGGTGATGTTATTAATGAGTTTTATTTTCTATAATCATGTATTACTTTCATCAGGGGAAATATTTTAAAAAATAAAAATAAAAACTAATCATATTATTGGTCCACTAGGGAAATAACATCCAAGAGTCTCGGAGACAGGCACACCTCACCTTAAAGTCAAAGGAGTGGGATCTGGTACTGGCTTGATTTGCCTTATCTCTGGTCATTGTCTTAGCAACACAAAATCATTCAAGGCTTCGAAGCCAACCTGGGCTTACTTTCAAGCGTTCTTTTGGTGGGGTGGAAGTATCTGTGATAGGCTCTGTCCACAGCCTTGACTCTTATAAGAAGCACTCATGTGTGTAGCCACTTCCCCTCTGTCAGAGGCCCTGGCTGAATCAAAGAGGAACAGTGAAGCCTCTGCCTCCAGTCAACTGTGGAAATTCAACCATATGGTTGAGTTACTGTTTTTTCTCTGAAACTTATAGCACAGCAGTCAGCAAAGTTTCAAACTCTAAGAGCCCACGATTCCCTAACTGTTAATTGAATCCCTGCAGACTCCTCTGGAGACATGCTATGAAGAGAAAATAAAATAGTAGGTCTGGCAAAAAGAGAATGCTATGATAGATACCACACTACTCTTGACTGAAATCACTTTCTCTCTTTATTCTATGCCCAGCCAGTAAACAGGATAGCAGTTTTTACTTTTTTCCTCTTTTTATCTTTTGTGTATGCCAAAAAGGTAACGTATATTATTTTTAAAAAGTCAAACCTTACAGAAATATTTAAAAAAAAATAAAAGTCCCATCTAATGCTACCTACTAAGGTACAACCACTGTTAACAATCTATATTATTCCACTCTTTGGAGCTCGTCTGCTGAGAAACAAATTATGGCTCTTCCACTTGGTAGCAACCTTGAACAAGAACTTAACCTTTTTGCACCTGTTTCTTCACCTGTAAAGTGAGGGTAGTAATAATACCTACTTCATAGGGCTGTTTTGAGAATTAAATGAGTTAATATATGTTAAGCACTTAAAACAGTGCCTGGAAATAGTAAATGTTCAATGAATGTTGGCCTTTTTCTCACTAAATATAAATGAACATTTTAAAAAACTGAAATGTGATCACTCTATACACTTTATAATCTGTTCTTTTTTTGTTTCCCACTTCACCTTATATGTCCTAGATACCTTTTGGCATTAAGCCAGAGAAGTCTCTTCATTCTTTTTAGTAGCTACATAATATTTTATTGTATTAATGTGCCATAATTTAATTAGCCAGTCTCCTATCAATGGACATTTGGATTGTCTATCTTAAAAAAGATGCTACAATGAACATTCTTTACCTTTGTTCACTTGCAAAATATTCTTTAGGACAAATTTATAGAACTTGGAAAATAAAAGAAAATTAAAAATATTTATAGGACTGGAATTTCAAAATGAAAAATAATTTTTATTTAGAAGTAAATGTCAATAATTTATAAAATATGGCTATAGAAATCTGAGTTATACATTATTCCTTTTTTTTTTTTTTTTTTTTTTTTTTTTGAGACAGAGTGTCACTTTGTTGCCCTGGCTAGAGTGAGTGCCGTGGCATCAGCCTCGCTCACAGCAACCTCAAACTCCTGGGCTTAAGCGATCCTACTGCCTCAGCCTCCCGAGTAGCTGGGACTACAGGCATGCGCCACCATGCCCGGCTAATTTTTTATATTTTTTTTTAGTTGGCCAGATAATTTCTTTCTATTTTTAGTAGAGACGGGGTCTCGCTCTTGCTCAGGCTGGTCTCGAACTCCTGACCTTGAGCGATCCACCCGCCTCGGCCTCCCAGAGTGCTAGGATTACAGGCGTGAGCCACCGCGCCCGGCCCATTATTCCTTGATAATGCAGATAAACTAATTGAATTGATAATCCCAATATATTCAACTTTACCTCTGAATTAAAACAATTTTCATCAAATCAGGTGGTAGGTTTGTTGGATTTTTTTCTTTTTACACCAATCCATTGAGCTATCCCCTAAGAGAATTCATTTATTCATATTTATTATTCTCTATCACATATTCAAGTGTCCCTGTGTTCCTGAAAGAAAAAAAGGAAAGTGTGCAGCTGCTGTGGGATTGGGCTGCCCAGTGGGACCAGCACTTTCTGAGGCCCTGAGCACGGAGGGGTAGGTATGGCTCAGGTGCTTACCCAGGGGTATCCACTCAGTGTAAAACCAGGAGAGACACCCTTGAGAAGGCATGGGAAGCTTCACAGGGAAAATGAATATTGAGAGAAAGCAACACGGAGAAGCTAAAATACTGTACATAAGTAAATGGGAGCATTCATGGAAATCACATTCAATTACTAACACCCCCATTTGAGGTTCACTTATTCATTTGACAAATATTTATGTTTTTTGAATGTGCTATGAAAGATGATAAGCATACTGATTTGAATGACAGCTTCTGTTTTTATGCTTACTTTGTTAAAGGCAGTTACAATAGAGAGGGACAAATGCTTTGATGAAGAAAGTACTGAGTGCTCTGCGAGCATGTCAGAGGGCCTTAACCCAGACTTGGAGGTGTCAGTCTGGAAAGGCTTCCTGGGGGAGTGATGTTTAGGCCAAGTTCTTTCCTGAAAGAACGAAGGCAGGAGCAAGCAGAAATGGAGAAGAGCACTTGGTACAGAGAACATAGCACGTAAAAAAGTATAGAGGCAAAAGACAGTCATATTTGAGGAACTACCAGTGGTTCGTGTGGCTGGAGCATAGAATTTGAATGATAAAGTTGGAAGAGGTGAGAAATGGAAGGAGAAGAAGAAATCGGTTGGGTCCTGAAGGACCTTCTTAACTACATTCTCAGATTTGACTTATCCTAAGGATGATGGGAAACCATTAAGTTTTTAAACAGGGTATGAGAGGATCAGGTATCCATTGTAGAAAGATCACCTGTGATGTGAATATGCATTTAGAGGCTCTTACACTAAGTAATGCAAGTAAGAACTTTTGGTGATTTGAACTAGGATGGTGAAGCTGGGGATGGGAGAGGAATGGACAGATTGGTGGCATGGTCAGGACTGGCTGTGTGGGAAGGCAGATGGAGAGGAAGAGCTCTCTGATAATTCAAATGTATCTAACTTGCAGAACTGAAGATGGATAGAGGAAATAAAGAACTGTGGAGAAAAGTGATGAGTTCAGTTCAGACCTGGAATTGGAGGTGTCTGTGGGATACCCAAAGGGTGATGCCTCTGGAGCTCAGAAGAAAGACCTCCCAGAGCTAGAAATACAGTTCAGATTCTGGAATCCTCAGCACATTCGGTAACTGCAGTTTCGGAATGTTTGAGATGGTTGGTTGAGGGACAGGCAATGGAAATGAAGCCCACAAGAAGGCAGTTGTAAGAATGATAGAAGGTAAATCAGAAGGCTCCTTTCAGCTAAAGATTGATGCAGTTGTATTGCAGTTCTCTATGTGTGAGGCACCATTCTAAGTGCTGGTGATAGAGCAGTGAGCAGGACAGGATCCCTGTTCCTACACAGCTCAGGAAAGCAAACAAATAAATGTATAATTTCAGGCACCATGAAGTAAAATAAGGCAAAATACGGGCATACAGAATGATGGAGGGGAGAAACGCCATTTTGGATGTGGTGGTTATGAATGACTTCTCTTAAGAGTTGACATTTGAGCAGAGACCTGAATAAAGTGCAGACATGGGAATATCTGGGGAAGAGTATTCCGGGTAGAACAAATGGCACGTGCAAAAGTCCTGAGGTGAAAAGGCTTGGTACGTTCAAAGAATGGTAAGAAGGCCAGTGTGGCCAGAGGATAATGATGGAGGGAGAGTGGTAGAAGAGGTCCGAGAGCATGGTGGTAGCCTTCTGTTGTGCCTGACAGGTCATGACAAAGAGTTGGGGTTTTATTCTGAGTGTTGGAGGGCTGAAAGCAGGGGAGTGGCATGATCTGAATACATTTTACAAGGATCACTCTGGTTGCTGTTGGAGAATCATTTATTGGGCTGCCACAGAGGAAACAGGGAGACCAGATAGGAGGCTAGGGCAATCATTCCAGAGAGAGAGAGAGGGTGGTGGCTTGGACTGGGGTAGTGGTGGTAAGAAGTGGTTGGATTCAGATACATTTTGAAATGAAAGCTGAAAAGACTTGCTAAATGTTTGGATATATAGGTGTTAGGGAGAGAGAAGAATCAAGGAAGACTCATCCTAGGTTTGTACAGTCCCTGACTTAGGATGGTTTGGAAGAGATATGCATTTAGTAGAAACCATACTTTGAGTACCCATACAACCATTCTATTCTTTAAGTACTGTATTCAGTAAATTACATGAGATACTCCTCTGTTGTATTCTTAGTTGACAGTTGAAAATGGCATCTAAGGAAGATTATTCTAGAGCCTGACATATTACACTGGAAGAGGGACCAGAAGAGCACCCACATTAGTTGTGGTGGACTTGGCATCTGAAGATCTGGGTGTATAAAGTGTTGAGCAATTAATTATAGCCACGTTTTATTTTGGTATATCAAATATGATTGTTTTTGAACAATATTTAGTGGTACGGAAAAACACTTAAAATGTAAACACCACGGAACAACATAAAGGCATTTTTGTCAAACATCTATATAGGTAGGAAATAGATACGATTATCTCTGGGGTGGGATTTTTAAATTTTCTTTTTTATACTTTTCTGCATTGTTCAATTTTTTTTACAAAAGGCCAGTGTTACTTTTATAACCAGAAAAAAGTTATTTTCTGAAAGAACCTCTGGAGGAACTTACAGATTTCCAAGGACCCACATTCCAGCACTACCTCAGCCTCTGGGGCCTGTGGAACCAAGACCGGAGGGTGTGGCCCTGGAGGTAGGAGACCCAAGGAAAGAGGGGCAGTGGCGTGGCCGCCCCTGCCTCCGGGCGCAGCCAGGGGATCCGGCGGCAGAGGCCGCCGCACGCCGGGAAGCGCTCGGCGCCAGACCCTCCCCGTTCGTTAGGCGCCCCGTGCTGGGCACAGGGAGGACTAGGACGCCAGCACCGGGAACCGTCCAGACCGCGGCGGCCACCAAGAACCAGGAGGGCGGAAGGCCCGAGGGCCCCTCTAGCCGCCTTCTGCTAGCCCCAGCCCCAAAGTAGCCGGCGGGGAACGACGCCAGCCCGCGCGCCGGCCGAATCTTCAGTGACTGACGGGAGGTGGGAATGTGGGCGGAGCCTCACGACAGAGCCGTGATTGGAGCAACTGACACCTCCGGGGGAGAGGACCGCGAGCGCCAGCAAGGGATGCGCGGGGGAGGGGGGGGTGCCCAGAGACCTCTACGTGATTGGCTAGTAGTTCAGGGAACCGGGCGCTGTCTCGATGATTGACAGCCCTCGGAAACTGTCTTGGCTTCGCCCATTGGCATCCTGCAAGAGTAGGCGGGATTGGTTCATCCTGTGGTGCTGATGATTAGCTGGCGGCTGAGAGTTAGGGTGTTGGGAGAGAGTCGGAGGGGGGACGAGGGGGCCGCCGACTTCCCGCTCGTTATTGGCTAGTGGAGTGAGCGGCGGGTGGTGCGACGGTCCAGCGGCTGCCTGGGATTGGCGGGTGTTGGAGTGAGTGACAGATTGGGGGGCGAGCTGCGAGACCAGCGGTTTGTTTTTCGGAGCGTTCCTGAGGTGGAGAACGGTGGCCGGACGGAGCGACTGCGGGGCTGAGCGACTGGCGGGCAGGCGGGCCGAGCGGCGCCGCCGAGGCCGGGCTGGGCCAAGCCCAGGAGCGCCAGGGATGTAGCGGGCCACCCTGCCCATGCCACAGCGCCCGGCCGCGGGCGGAGCCGCAGCCGGAGCCTGGGGAGGCGGCGGGGGCCCCGAGCGCAGCCCGCGCCCCCCGCGCGGAGCCAGGCCCGCTGCCGTCCCCGCCGCCCGGGCCCCCGGCATGCAGCCCCGGCTGCGGAGGTGACACTGCCGGGCTCGAGCCGCCGCCGCCGCCGCCGCCATCGCCACCATGGGTGAGTGTCGCCACCGCCCCGGCCTGTGCCCGCGCTGCTTCGCGACGCCCCGCCCCAGGCTGAGGGGAGGAGGACCCTGGGCCGCCGCCTGACAGGCATGGACAGCCCGCCTGGCCTGGGGCTGCGGACCGCCGGCCGCTCGCCCGCCTCCCTCGCGGCGCCGCGGCCCAGGCGGGGGCTCTGGCTCTCCGGGCCCGCAGGGGCGGCTCGGCCGGCCGAGCCCACTCGGCAGCCCGCCTTCCGGGCGGCGCGGCGCGGCGGGTGCATCTCGAGAAAGCGGCGGCCCGACGGAGGGCCCGTGCTCGGCGGGGCAGCCCAGCTCTGGCCCGGGCGAGCCGGACCGCGAGCCCGAGGGAGGGGGAGCGAGAGCGCAGTGTGGGGCCCGGGCTGGAGGCTGGTGCAGGCCCAGCTGCTGTTGTGTCTTTTCCTTGATTTGCTTTTTTTTCCTGCCTGTGTCATTTCCTTCCCTTTGCTCACACAGGCCGGCCTGTGAGAGTTCCCGGGGCTTGCTCTGGAGCCCTGTGCGCGCCCCAGCGCAGGGGGGAGGGCGTGAGGGGATGGATCTCTGTTATCAACCTAGCGGTGGAGAAATGCGTGCAGCACGCAGATTGCTGGAGGTTAGGAATTGGTTGGGTGCTGCCACTTATAATTCTTATCTTACTTTTTGAAAAATCTGGTTTTACGTCTATTATCTTGCGGTATTCCTGAAATTATGTAACTTTTGAAAGAAACATTTGCTACACAAAAGAATTTCTATGAAATCGTTTCCTTTTTGTCAATATTTGCAATTTCTGCTGTGAAGATGTAATCTAAGAAAAGCTTTAATGTCTTACACACTCAGCATTTGAACTGAATTTTATTTCATATCCTTTATGGTAATTTAACAAATGACCCCTGGACAAGATTAAGAAGCAAATAACATTTGAAATGGGCTTTGGTTCTCTTGGTGTGTGTGTGTGTGTGTGTGTGACAGGTGTGAGACACTGTTGTCCCCAATCGCAAGTTTTGCAAAAATATTTGGTGTTGTCCTGAATAATAAAGGGGTAAACTTCAGTGAAAGGGTCCTCTGCAGAGCCATTTGTTGCTTCTGTGAAGTGCCCCATGTGAAGAGGGAACATTAATGTTTGCCTTGCCCTATAGCGAGGTCAAATCATTTTTGTAGGAGGTTAAGTGCATGCTGTATCACATTGGCCACATAGTCTTTTGTGATCCATCTTTACACTCTGCTTTGAATTAATTGCCTTGTTCTATTTAATGGTGTCCTTCATACAGTATGCTAAGGGTTTGTTCATTTGCTGGGCTTACTGTTTCCTTGTGCTTTACTTCAGAAGTGCTTACTCTTCTGGGGAAAGGTCTCTTATGAGAGTAGGCATAAAAGGAACCCAGTAAGGCCTGGTATTTAGATATATAATTCAACAAATCTTTATTGAACATTTACTATAAATGGGGCATGGAATTATTCTTGTCTTCCCCAGGATCAGATATTTATCTTGTATGTTATAGAATTTGAATCAATCTTTGATTTATGAACCTATATTGTGATAGTCTTTCTAATAAGTCTTTTCTTTTGTCCCATGGGAGCAGCCTTAAGTCCCAAAGGGGATTGTGAAAAACTTTAAGGTGTGCAGACCACCCAGTTCCCACATGACTGCTAAACCAGTTGGAGTGCCCAGATATGTTAGCTACATCTCATTATCTAATGTGAAAATGGATGTGAGCCTGTTTTCACATTTCAAGACATTTTCAGTAAGTGTGTGACTATGTGGAGAGTCCAGTGATGGGGAGGAAAGGTACCATATAGGTAGGATCCAAAGCCCCAAAGAAAAAAGGACCAGGAACTCAGTATCTTCTCATTTGTTCCCGTGTCAGTTTTACATGAAGAAACTGAGGCTGTATATTAGGCAAGTTTGTTTAAGAACCACTGCCCTGGCTTTCTTTAGCACTCCCCTTTTCCCATACAATTCTTTCTCTCTTTTATTTTATTTTATTTATTTATTTCTTTGGTAGATGAACTTGACACACTATTAGAGCTAATATTGAATTCTCCTAGACACCTGGTTCTTTAATTTGCTTTGTATAGGGCTCAGGGAGGATATATGTACACACCCTTTCTCTCTTAAATACTAATTTCCATTTTGGTGATGTAAAATATAAAAATTCAAATCCCCAGTTTAGTTAGTTTTTTTAGTTGCTGTAGTTCTAAATAAACTCAAGGGGTTGATAAGAGAGAAACATAGACTTCTTAATATTTTAGTTATACTTGTTAAACTCCAACCCAGTGAGGAAAGGACCAAAACTAATTTGAGTCTCTGCCCCGCAGGTTCTTTGGTTGACAGTCGTATTTTCCTTAGCTGTTCTAAGCCCTAGACTAAAACTTCTTTGACAACTTGGGTTAATAAAAACAGGTCAGTTTTTATATTGGCTGTTAGCTCCAGTAAATTTCTAGTGGAAACTATACTTATCCCTGTAAATAATAGGAAATTTTTTATTTTATTTTATTTTATTTTTTTGCTTTGATACTATGTGGCTTTAAAAAAATCTGGATTCACTGGTCATTTTTCCTTGGTCACACTAGAATTATCTCCCAGTTTTAGTAAGTGTAATGGTAAATGCTGTTAATAGTATCTGAGATTAATTCATTAGTATTATTTGGTCTTTTTATAAATGTAATCTCAAACTTAGTGTGATATATTACTAAAAAATATGTAACAATTTGGAAATGTTACGGGAAACTGTAGTGAATTGAATATAGGATTACAGATGATCTGGTTCTGGTTTGAGGTTAGAATCATTGTGACTTATAGCAGACACCTGTGTCTCTAGGGTTCCAAGGGTGTTGGGAGCTTCCTGTTAGACTAGTCTCAATTCACTTTAGGTAGAATCTGACCACCTGTGTAGACTCTGAATAGTTAGCAATTTTGATTTGATTGAAACGTGGATCACAATTTATTAATCAACATGGCTATGTCATGATTATATTTCTGACATTTAAAAAATGCAATTGGATTTTAAAACTGAATTTTAGGCATTTACAAAATGTAAATATATGTCCAAGTGAGCATTACTTAGGGGACTACACAGAGGATAAGATGCTGTTCTTCTGGTTCAATGTAAGCTATCCATTTATTCTTTATCCATTTGTCAGATACCTCCCATGTGCCAGACATAGTATTAAGCCTTGTACCTGCATTATCCTGTCCTCAAGAAGTTACAGTTAGTTAAGGTGAACCAGAAACATGTAAACAAATAAGTGCTAAAGCATGTAAAGGTACAGAGGAGGGAGAGATCAATTCTGTAGTTTTGGTGTTGGCACGTATAATTCTATAGGATCCAGTCCTTTGAGCTAATTTCATCAAACATTAAATATAGGCCAGGTGTGATGGCTCACGCCTATAATCCTAGCCCTCTGGGAGACCTAGGCAGGAGGATTGCTTGAGCTCAGGAGTTTGAGACCAGCCTGAGGAAGAGCAACAGCCCATTTCTACGAAAAACAGAAAAATTAGCCAGGTATCTGTTGTCCCAGCTACTTGGGAGGCTGAGGCAGGAGGATCCCTTGAGCCCAGGAGTTTGAGGTTGCTGTGAGCTACGATGTTGCCACTGTGCTCTACTCAGGGCTACAGAACAAAACTCTGTCCCTAAAAAATAAAAATAAAATAAAATATCCCTAGAGTTTGAACACCTATATTGATTCTTATGAGGAAGCGATGGCTTACTTTGTAATATGCATTTTAAAATTTTGACCCCTCAATTAATATTGAATGTCTCTTATATTCTTGGACCAAAAAAATAAATGCCAGGATTTAATTTTGCTATCTAGGAAAGGTTCATTCATGCTCTTGAAGGAGAAAATTTTCTTATGAATTGGGGATTGGGCTTTATTTCGTATGCTTATTGTAAAATGATGTTTGCCCCGGGTATGGACAGGGTGGAGGGAGTGAAAGTATGTGAAATGTCATGAAGTGGAAGATAGTAAATTCTGACTCAGGGATACTGAAGCCTGAGCTCTCCTGAGTGAGCAGTTCAATCAGACGATCTGGCAGAGCCAGATAGAGCATTGGCAAGATGAAGAAATAACATCATTAGTTAAGTGAAAACAAAGATAAAAATATTACTTTAGGGATTGTATACATGGAAAAGAAAGCGTGTGTGGCATAGTAAACAGACATCATGCAGGACAACACTGTTTATTGGAGAACATGGTGCTTTTGGCAACTTTTCTGGGTTTTTAGCCAAGGGACCTCATAAGTGGGAATTGCCTTAAACCTTCCTTTTAGATAGAGGTAATAGCTCAGTATGGAAGAGTGGCTTCCTGCTGAAGCTAAAGAAAGAGGAGTGTGTTGCCTGGCAGCCTCCATACCACAGGTCAGGGTATCAGGAGAAGGAAAAACACATGTCAGAGAGGAATTACAGGTACCTGTCTACTTAAAACTGTTTAAGAGCTTCCACTTTTAAAGCCTGAACTCTAATCCTTGTTTCATAGATGCCTTCTTTTCTATTTTCCATGAATACTCCTCACCTTCCTAGATTTTTAAACTGTTAGTCTCTAGAATTAACTGCTTTCTCTTAGTGCTTCTTCAGGTAGTTTCTAAGTATGTCAGACCCCCATCCTCAGGAAATCTTTCCAAGGTTATAGCACGTTATTACTCCTCCCTCAACTTGTTCACATGTAAAGTTCACAAATAAATTGTTGATTTCTACTACTTCTAATTTTCTATTAATCTCCAGCTTCTTGATTCCCTTTAAAATTTTGTTTCTGCCTCTGCCACTCTACTGGACATTTCTGGCCTATGCCTGCTACTACCCTTCTTTGGTCTTGGCTTCAGTGGCCACTCTTGTGTTTTCCAATCCTCTCAAAGGCTTCCTTGCCAGCTTCCCTTCTTCCTACTCTACTTGATCTGGATTACTCACTGAGGAACAGTCCCTGACCCTCCTTTCTTCCTCTGTATCCCTTGTTTACTCTTTGTGTCCTTTTTCCTCCTGAGTTCGTTTTCTAAGCTCTCTGGCATAGCTGGAACTGCTTGCTTTTCTTGAAGAATCTTTATTCTGTTAATAATTGTATAAAATCATCTATATAACCTCTTACTATTTGTATTTTTGAAAATTTATTTTTTTTCATTTCTCCCTGCATAGAAAGCTAAAGATAGAATTGAAAAAATATTTTTATATATTTGTCTATGTACTCTTGTTTGTATATTGTCTATAATTCAGTCTTTTTTATAACCTCTTGTGTGTTGTTTATCTTTTTATCCCTAGAGTTTGAACACCTTGAAGTATCTTTTAAAACTTTCTGGCCGGGTGCAGTGGCTCATGCCTGTAATCCTAGCACTCTGGGAGGCCGAGGCAGGCAGAGATTGTTTGAGCTCAGGAGTTCAAGACCAGCCTGAGCAAGAGCGAGACCCCGTTTCTACTAAAAAAAAAAAAAAGAAAGAAAGAAATTAGCTGGACAACTAAAAATATATAGAAAAAATGAGCCAGGCATGGTGGCGCATGCCCATAGTCCCAGCTACTTGGGAGGCTGAGGCAGAAGGATTGCTTGAGCCCAGGAGTTTGAGGTTGCTGTGAGCTAGACTGACTCTGCAGCATTCTAGCCCAGGTGACAGAGCAGGACTCTGCCTCAAAAAAAAAAAAGAAAAAAAAAAAAACAAACTTTCTAATATATAATATGTGATAAGTGTTCAATAAATGGTTATTGTTAATGATTAATGAAAATTTGGAATGAAATTAAGTATCAGGGTATATTAAATGGCCTCCAGTCTTTTTCCATTGACCTTTTCCCATTAATAATAATAGCCAGCATTTTTTTTTTTTTTTTAGCATTACTAAGTGTTAGGTACCTTGAGAAATAATTTGTAAGTTTTCTTTTTCTTTTAACTCTCCTAGTAGCTCTGTGAAATAATACTCTCATTATCTCCATTTTACAGATGAGGAAAATGAGTTTTAGGGAGAATAAGTAATTTGGTCAAGGCCTCCTTACGCTCAAATTTTTCTGACTCCAATGTTCATATTCCTGACTGCTGTACTTTTAAGAAAGCTGTAATTTGTTTTTAAAAACTTTGTTTTTGTTTTCTTTAAGGAATGCCACATTGAGGGAGTGCTGATAATTCTGCAAAAATCTCAATCCATACCACAGGAATAACTGTGGCTGCCAAGTGTTTGTAGCGATGTTGCTTTTTGGGGGAAGAGAAAAAAACTCAATCTAGGAAGAAATGCCTAAAAGAGCCACTTGATTTACTTCCTGTCTTTATCCATGTCCTCAATTTGAATTATCAGTTGAAGAACCCATCTGCCTCTGGTAATGTGTTTGACTTTGACACAAAATCAGAATCTATAACCCTGCTCTCCTTGTGTCAGTTGTCCCAGATTTCAGGTGATAGTGCCAACTATTCCTCTAGTGCAGCGGTCCCCAACCTTTTTGGCACCAGGGACTGGTTTCATGGAAGACAATTTTTCCACAGTCTGGGGGTGGGGTAAGTAGGGATGGTTTCGGGATGATTCAAGCATATTACATTTATTGTGTACTTTATTTCTATTATTATTACATTGTAATATATAATGAAATAATTATACAACTCACCATAATGCAGAATGAGTGGGAGCCTTGAGCTTGTTTTCCTGAAACTAGACAGTCCCATCTGGTGATGGGAGACAGTGATTTATTATGGTCTCTATACAGTCACACCTCTCTGCTAATGATAATCTGTATTTGCAGCCACTCTCAAGTGCTAGCATCACCACCTCAGTTTCACCTCAGATCATCAGGCATTAATTAGATTCTCGTAAGGAGTGCGCAACCTAGATCCCTCGCATGCGCAGTTTACAGTAGAGTTCGCTCTCCTGTGAGAATCTAATGCTGCCACTGATCTGACAGGAGGAAGAGTTCAGGTGGTGGTGCCAATGGTGGGAAGCAGCTGTAAATACAGATGAAGCTTTGCTGGGTTGACTGCTCACCTCCTGCTCTGTGGCCTGGTTCCTAACAGGCCACAGCCCAGTACCGGTCCACAGCCCAAGGGTTGGGGACTGACTGCAGCTCTAGCGTGTTCTCAGTGCTGGAACTACCAAACAAGTTTATTCATTAGGTAATGCCAGGAATTGGTTAGCTTCCTGGAAATAGAATTTATCAACCTGATAAACCAGCTCTTATAATAGCGTCACAGCATCATCTTATACAGAATTAGAAATCATTTCTTCAGTCATATTTGTGGATCTGACCTGAAAAGCATGCATGTGTGTGTTCACATCTATCTTGATTCACTATGTGAGTTGAGACAACTGAAATTTTCAATTATTAGTGTGCTTAATGTTGATAATGAAAACTCTATGCATTCTGCTCTTAGGAATACTGTTGGTAGTAGGGGGACATGAGGGGGAGATAAAAAAAAAAAAAAAAGAAATATTGTTGGATGTTCCTCAGAAAACACCTACCTAGTAGTCATAATCCTCCTTATATTGATCCCAATTTATTATTACAGTTGGCTCTGTTAATTGTATATATATTATATTTAGTAGTATATAAGTCGATTTAATATATAAACCTATATATAATACATAAGCCAATCTTCCTAGCTTAGATGTTATGCTCTAGTTTTTATTTATTTATTTATTTATTTTAATGTACAGCAAGATATGCTCCGGTTTTTAAACTTTGGTTGAGGCTAAAAAAACAAAACCAAAAACCAAGCAAGTTCCCTTTTTTTAAGGCAGCTATGGAGAAATTGCTAGAAGATATAAAATTATTGATGGGATTTATGTGTTTTAATTTTGACAAATGTCTTTTTGTAGATACCCAGTTCCTCCTCATTCCTTATCCACTTTACTACATGCTCTCAGTACTACAGCTATGTCACTCTTATTCATACGTACTTTGTATGTGTTTTAAAGTGGAATCATATGGGAAGCTACTCTTATGTTTTTCCTGAAAGTTTTAAATCTAATTTTACTTTTCTGAACAAGCAAAAACCTCTTTATAGGCACCTTTGTCCTTCCTTTCCTGCACCTCCCAGGGTGCATTAGGGCACTTGAAGCAGATTTTTTCTAGTAAGAGAAGAGAGACAAATAATGTGGAAGAAGAGACTAGAGCAATTTGACTTCCTATACTTCATGCTGTTCTTGGGGCCAGGTGTGGTGGCTCATGCCTGTAATCCCAGCCGTTTGGGAGGCCGAGGTGGGGAGGATTGCTTGAGGCCAGGACTTCAAGACCAGCCTGAGCAAGAGCAAGACCCTATCTCTACAAAAAATAGAAAAATCAGCCATGCATGGTAGTGTGTGCCTATAGTCCCAGCTACTTGGGAGGTTGAGGCAGGAGGATCACTTGAGCCGAGTTTGAGGTTACAGTGAGCTATGATGATGCCACTGCACTCTAGCTGGGGCGACAGAGTGAGACTCTATCTCAAAAAAAAAAAAAAAATCGAGACTTCATGCTGTTCTTTCCTTTCCGTGGGGTGTGATTAGAGAGTATTTCCAAGGGACAATGATAAAGGGCAGAAGATAGGCACTCTCTTTGGGTGGAATTTTTTGTAATTCTTTTAAGGTGTGTCCCAAGTCCTCGGTGACTCACTTGTCACCAAAGCACGTGTAACAACTCATCCCTCATGTTCCCTTCCAGATCAACAGATTTATTTATTTTCAACCTCCAAGTGCTGTTTGAGTGGACAAAGGTTTCTTGAAGGACCTGGGAGAATTTTATAAAACATGGAATTGGGCTGGTTTGGGTTCTGGGTTTTTGTCAGTTGTCTTCAGTGCCTGAGAAGTCTAGTACTCTATGCTATTTCAAGAAAAGGAGATTGAAAGTAATGCCAGTAATGTAGAGACAATGTGTTGCTTGGTCAGTTAGGGAAGAAAAACAATAGAAGTGCCCTTTGACTTCCCTGTGGGAAGCAGAAGGCCTATAAACTTGTAAAGAGTTTGGGGGAGCATTTAAAGGCTAGGCTTGTAAAACAACTTCTGTTCAAAGCAGCTACCTGAGGTCCTTTGTTTGGTACTTTTTAAAATTTGCTCTCCCACATATGGTGCTTAATAAACCTAGGACTGACTCCATGCTATAGTCAGTTCTCTATGGATTCATCTTTTCATTCAATACCCTACCACACCGTGCTGTGTTGTTTTTCACTCCAACTTTTCATCTATTTTTTCTGGTTGAGCATCTCTGGCACTGGATGAATTGCTCTGTTAAAGTACCTCCCTTCCTGGCAATGAATTGGTGAATATTGCTGCCAGAAACGTGATTGGTGGGCTGTTAAGAATCCATTAAAATTCAAATCAGGCCGGGCGCGGTGGCTCACGCCTGTAATCCTAGCACTCTGGGAGGCCGAGGTGGGCGGATCGTTTGAGCTCAGAAGTTCGAGACCAGCCTGAGCAAGAGCGAGACCCCATCTCTACTAAAAATAGAAAGAAATTATATGGACAGCTAAAAATATATATAGAAAAAAAACTAGCTGGGCATGGTGGTGCATGCCTGTAATCCCAGCTACTTGGGAGGCTGAGACAGGAGGATCGCTTGAGCTCAGGAGTTTGAGGTTGCTGTGAGCTAGGCTGACGCCACGGCACTCACTCTAGCCTGGGCAACAGAGTGAGACTCTGTCTCAAAAAAAAAAAAAAAAAAATTCAAATCGCCACAGTGTGACCTTTTGGGAAGCATCAGCTGCATGTGATTTAAGTTACTGGGTTTGTCATTTTACCTGGGCAGAACTCCCTGAGAATAGTCATATAATTTGTGAAAGTGCTTTCCTGGTCTATATTTAAATATCTTAGTCCATATGCTCTCATTTGTTGCAGACGAGCAGGAGGCACTGAACTCGATCATGAAGGATCTGGTGGCCCTCCAGATGAGCCGACGTGCCCCAGTGCCTGGATATGAGACCATGAAGAACAAGGACACGGGTCACCCAAATAGGCAGGTATGTGTGGCCCTGGCAGAGCTTAACTAGATTTGTTGGGAAGGGGTTCTCAAATGGGAAGTATGGCTGGGCGTGGTGGCTCACCCCTGTAATCCTAGCACTCTGGGAAGCTGAGGCAGGTGGATTGCTTGAGCTCAGGAGTTCGAGACCAGCCTGAGCAAGAGCGAGACCCCCATCTCTACTAAAAAAAAAAGAAAAATTAGCCAGGCATTGTGGCTCACACCTATTCAGGAGGCTGAGGCAGGAGGATACTTGAGCCTGGGAGTTGGAGGTTGTAGTGAGCTACGACGATGACACCACTGCATTCTTGCCCAGGGTGACAGAGAAAGACTCTGTCTCCACAAAAAAAAAAAAAAAAAAGAAAGAAAAAAAGGAAACTCAAGTGGGAAAATATGAAAAGCCAAGGATACTTTAATGCCACGCTTGAGTTATGTTGGTACCTGCTAGTCTATTAAATGGTAAGTGACATATACTTATCAAGTGTGGGTCCATGATCTGGAATCCCAAAGCGTTGTGCATAGAGTTTTTTCTGTGCAGCATAAGAATAATTCCTTCACTTGTTATGGGGGCAGCATTGATATTTTTTTCCCTTTACTGATTATTTTGCAAATATTTTATTCAGATTCATGATCCCTAACACACGTTTTTAGCTACCTTATAATATATGCCCAGGAAAAATTTAGTAATTTGGTATTACCTTATGTAAGATATAATTAGGAAGGGAAATTTATTTATGAAAGTGTCACATAGTATATAAACGCAACAATGAGTGATTTTGTTGTTATTGTTTATAGTTGTTATCCCTTATTACTCAGGTAGTTGAGAGTGTTTGTTTTATTGAGAATTATATGCTTCTTTAGAGAAATATTTCCTGTTTTTGTTAACATTTAAATTTGTATGCCATTGAGAGTCTTTTCACCTCTACTACCACTCTACTGCCTTCCTGTCTCCTGGATACTTTGGCCTACAAACAGGAATGATGGAGAGCTTTCCTACCTAGTGGGTGTCCAATGCTACATCGGCTGGCCACATTGGGCATGTTTGAAAATTAGTCCATGACATTCTACCTTGTGGTTCTCTTTATTATCAGCTAACCTCCTCTGTCATTCGCACCTTGACTAATTCTTCAGAAGTACCCTTGGTTCCTAGAAATAGTATAAGGCCCTAGAACTTTTTCTGACTGAGGTCTGCTAGATATAGCTTTCCAGAGTATTTCCTGCCTTTAGGAATACTAGGGACCCTAGGGGAAGAGGAGTCCTTTTGTTTCATGTTGTAACAGAAGGTTATAACATGCTGCTCTTATTAGAAAGCTGCCCATATTGTTGTGGTTACCTTACAGAATGGGGGCAATAATAGATTAGGGACCATTCTCGTACTATTTTCATACTTCGTTATTCTTTTGTATCTGTGTGTGTGTGTGTGTGTGTATGTCCCTTGTAACTCATTTGTATTCAAAGCCACTTTTGGAAGGAATGTTTTACCAGAAGTGAGTCCCCTCCCCCAGGCTTGAGCCTAATGACCTCACTTTCCTTCCTGTCTTCCTATGTGGAGTGTGCTTGCTAATGTTGCTCCAGTTAGCAGATCTTTCTCCAAACTGGACTATTAGCATGGATATCAGTTAGTGGGTGAAAGGGGAAGCTTTCTTGCATTGGAAGGCCCAGGAGGGGTGGAGTGGTCCCTGATAGCTCCTTGAAGGAGAGTTCCCTTTTAGGAATTCTTCTGCTTAGAGCCAAAAAGCTATCATAAGAGAAGTTCTTTTTACCGTGCCTGCTGTTGTGTTATTGGAGTAAAGTCAGTGTTTATGAGGTAGAAGGCTATTTGTTAGGAAATAATCTTAACAAGAGGTATTGGCTCTTTAGACTCACAATTTACCTGAATACTGTCAAACTTTTTCTGTTGCATGGAGGATACAAATTATTAACCTCAGTTTTTTTGTTTTTAAAGAAAAAAAACAACAGCAGCAGCTCAGCCCTTCTGAACAGCCCCACAGTAACAACAAGCTCATGTGCAGGGGCCAGTGAGAAAAAGAAATTTTTGGTAAGGACCCAAATTACCGGTTAAAGCTGAAATGTACTTTTAAATCTGCTACCCATGCTGCAAGGGTGGAATTCATTTCCCAGACGAGTTGTTTCAGTGAATTTGTAAGGAGCTCTGTTTACTCATGACCTGTGTTCTGTGCCTCTAGTCGGTCACCATTTCTTACAACAATATTATTCATAAGCAGCCTCTATCAGTGCTGTCCAATAAACTTTGTGTGGTCACAGACGTGTTCTGTATCTGTACTGTCCGATGTGGTAGCCACTAGCCAGCCACATGTGGCTATTGAGGAACAGAATTTTAAATTTCGTTTAATTTTAATTAATATAAATAGCCACATGTGGCTAGTGGCTGTTGTGTTGAACAGCATAACTTTATGTACTATGTGAGGGACTGTTGATTTACTGCGCAAGAGATTAAGTATATGCTTGAAGAATGTAGAGATTCAATGGTACATTCATTCTTTTCACACAGGTCATGAGTTTCTATGCATTGTGATAAGCTCATCAATAGGAATCCTATCTAAGATTCTATTCTAGGAGGAATGTGAAGCTATGGAACTGGCATGGCTGTTTAGAAATTGAAGTTCTAAGCCTTATGCTAATATTGGGTAAAAGGGCAATGGAAATTTCAAGATAGCTTTTCCCCTTAATGAAGTCAACGTTGTAGAATGGTCTCTCCTGGGAAGTGTAACAGATGTTCAGCTTCTAACCAGGGGAGCTATTCTTCAGCAAAATTCTGAAAGCAGAAAGAGGGAGAAAGTCTCAGCAAATACATTTCTAGGAAAGAAGGGGTGAGATGGACCTGTGGGGAAGATGTGGAGGAGAGATGTTTACAACTCAGTGCAATGAAAAGAGCCTGGTGATGTTAATAATCCGTTAACGTAGGGCTTTACAATTTACAGAGTGAATTCACGTTTATTATTATTCTTGTTTTTGTTAGCTTAGGCCTTGGATAGGATGAAACGGTTTCCTTCGTTACCAGTTCTTCTGCCAGAAAGTCCATGCTTAGGAGGAGAGAGGAATTAAAGATCAAAACCTAATTTAAATTGTGAAGAGATACCAAATTGGGGTAAGAAATGTCAAATTGAGCTAAAGATTCAAATTACAGAGTCCCAGTTAAAAGAAACTAAGTATTTTGGCTAGGAGGAAAGGTTGTTTATTCAAGGGTGGAATGGTGCTGGCAGAGGCAAACAGACTTTCAGTGTGAGAATGGCAATGCTGTCCACAAGGCAGAGTTGAGACTGGCACAGCCTCGTGGGGTTCAAGCTTGGCAAAGCAAGGAAAGTCAGAGAAGCTGTGGGATCATTGATAGAATTGTTTGGGGGCTGAGGCTTGGAAGAACTGGAAAATCTAATTTAATATCTCTGCTTGGCAGAACTTTAGACATCCTTTTCCCTAATTAAATAAGCTTGGTAACTAATTGAAAAAGAGATTGCATTTGAGAACCAATAAGCATTCTGAGCAGCTATGGAAGTACATGGGCACTGAGGTGATCAGCTAAACTATTAATATTTGGTAAGAGGTAGGGTCTGTGTTCTCTGTATGTACTTTGGGTCTCTGGAAGCCTATAGTATAAAGCATGGTTATAGGTGACTGAAAGTTCTTAAATGTGTGGCACATCCTAGATGTGGCTGGTTTTGCAGGCCGTGATGTGTAACATCCCTTTAGCAGTCATCAACTCACAGTGCTTTATCAATGGGTGCCAGCTCACTGTGGGTCTGACAGCTTAGTGTACAGAGCACTTGCCTAAGAGTCATAGAGTTGTTAATCATCTATTAACATAGGATTTTACAATTCATAGAATACTTTCAACAACAGTTAACATCAGCAACTCTAAGTATGTGTATAATACTTTAAGGTTCACACAGCTTTTACAGAAGCCTATTGAGCAGAGCCAGGAAGCAAACCCAGGTCTTCTGACTCCTAGTCATAGTAATTTTACCATGTATAAGTCATATAACCTTTCTGAATTCAGTTTTTCCATCTGAAATATAGATATAATACTTTACCTCTTAAGATTATTGTAAGATCATAGGCATGATTTAAAATATTTTGTGTATTGTAAAACAGATGTATAAATGTAAAGTTGTAGTGATTATATTACTTCTGTTATGTTCTGGCACTGCGGGTACGAACTTTGGAGAAAGCTTCTAACCAGAATTATGCATAATGTTGTAGAACTAAAAGGGTTAAAGTTTTTCTACTTTTATTGGATTATCATTATCATTACTGTCTATCTGATGATCCTTTGCAAACTTCTGAAGCTAGCCTAATGTCTGAAACTCCTGGCGGAGGAAGAAATAGACTCCTTATTTCCATGGATTCTTGTTTCTCTTAGATACTTGTGGAGAGTCTGGGGTCTGGATCTGTCCCTCCAGATGTTCACTAGTGGGTGCTTCAGAGTGGAAAAGCCGCTTTCTTCATGGCAAGCACAAGCAGGGCCTTGGCTATCAGTTCTAGAGGAAGAGAATTCCAGGAGCTGTTCTCCCAGCAGGGTCAGTGATTGAGCAGACTGTCTTTTGCTTTTACTGTGATAGACCTGGCTCTTGAGGACTTCCCTTCTCTTTCAAGAGTTCTTGATAAGATTGGCTGTCCGGTTTGAAAATAAGATACAAAGCAACACATAAGCCTGGCATTATATTTTGTAAGAAGATTGCTTTATAGTCATCTCTTCCACTGATCTCTTACGACTTTCGTGAGTCATGCTTACAAATGAAATTTTAATTTTTGTCACACTTTTCCCTTTCTTTTATTTATTTATTATCTTTGGCAGAATAAGGACTCCAGTTCCAAGGATGTGGGGAGCCATCCAAGGTATATAGCAAATACAAGGAGAGGGAGCAATACAGAATCAGAGGGAGGGAAAGAAGGATGACAGCTAACTGAGGGCTTTGCCAGGTCAAATTAGTTCACAAACCTTTGTTTAATAACCACTGATAATTTCAGATTCTTGAGAGCCTTCTTTGGTTACATGTTTTGCTATTGAGTCCAGACTTTAAGAAGGTCATTCTTGCTTAAATTTGGTGTTATTGTCAGTTACTCCTATTACTCCTGCTGAGTTCCTGAATCTTTAGCTCAACCTGGAGGCCTGTACTGTCCCTCTCCTGAGCATGGCTCTCAATATTCCTCTCACCAGATAGCCTGTGGTGGGCAGGGGGACTTGAACCTGCCAGACCTGAATTTTTTTTTTTTTTTTTTTGAGACAGAGTCTCACTCTGTTGCCCGGGTTAGAGTGAGTGCCGTGGCGTCAGCCTAGCTCACAGCAACCTCAAACTCCTGGGCTTAAGTGATCCTACTGCCTCAGCCTCCCGAGTAGCTGGGACTACAGGCATGCGCCACCATGCCCGGCTAATTTTTTGGACATATATATTTTAGTTGTCCATATAATTTTTTTCTATTTTTAGTAGAGACGGGGTCTCACTCTTGCTCAGGCTGGTCTCGAACTCCTGACCTCGAGCGATCCACCCGCCTCGGCCTCCCAGAGTGCTAGGATTACAGGCGTGAGCCACCGCGCCCGGCCTCAGACCTGAATTTTTGTACTGGAACATTTTTCTCAGCAGCTGTGGCACCTCTCTGTTCAGTGCAACCTGTGCCTATAGTCAAGTTTCTTAGACACACAAAAGAAATGTATGTCATGTTCCCTGTACCCCAGGAATCATGCAGTCTTACTACGAAATAAAAAATACATGAAAAACAGAAACAAAGTAGGATGTGACTGTGCCTAAATGGGTGAGTGTTGTGGGAAGCCAGGAAAGTGAAAGACGAGCTTGGGCCAAAGATATTACGGAGTCATTTCAGGTGGAAAAGCACTTAAAGTAGGCCATGAAAGATGCATAAAAGTTTAGTTAGGTGGAAAGGAGGAAGGGTAGTGCTCTGGGTCAGGAAACAGAATCATTAAAGGCCCAAGGGAAGGAATGAATGTGGCATATTTCAGAAAATAGGATGAGCATTGATCATGGCTGGAGAGTGGGGTTCCTGTGGGGAATATTGTGAGATGATTAGGTAAAGTGATTGAGCCTAAATCCTAGAGAGCTTCGAATGATAGCAGAGAATTTAGACTTTATTCCAAGGTCATGGATATCACTGATTACTTTATGAATAAGGAAAGGACATGGTAAAAAAGGTGGTTAAGATGGTTGGGACTATATAGGAGCATAGACTGGGTGGGAAGGAGGGCTTCCAGAGGTGGATTTAGGAATCCACGAGCAAGGGGGAAGGGTCTTAATGATGGTGATGTCAGGGAGAATGGGAAGCAGAATCTCCATTGGGGGACTTTGAAGGGAGAATTGGAACTTGCTGTCTGGCTGTAAATGGGGAAAGGAAGGAAATAATCAAGGATAACTCAGAGATTTGAGTCTGTGTAGCCAAGAGTGCAGCAGTACCAATGTTAGAAATAGTGACAATGAGCTGTGTGCAGTGGTATGTGCCTATAGTCCCAGCTACTCAGGAGGCTGAGGCAGGAGGATGGCTTGAACCCAGGAGTTCAAATTTGTAGTGCCCAGTGATTTTGCCTGTGAATAGCCACTGTACTCCATCCTGGGCAACATAGAGAGATCCCATCTCGTAAAAAAAAAAAAAAAAAAAAAAAAAACAGACAGTATTAGTAATAGTTGAGAAGGGAGACCAGTTTAAGAGGTTGTGATGTAAACACACATGGTGAAGTTGAGTTTGAGATTACAGTGGAAAAAGACTCTGTGAGTGTGTGAGGTGTATCTGAGCGAGTGTATGTATGTGTGTGTATGTTTTAGGTCCACAATCCCTTAACCGCAATTCTGAAATGCAAACAGTACTGCAAACTAAAAGGTTTTTGTTTTCTTGAGTTTTTTTTAGTTTTTAGTTTCTGGGTTTTTAAAAAAATTTTTTTTTAATTTGCAGCAAACATTTGGCAACCAAACCTGGCCTGAACAGACATAGGGGTACTTATAGTCTTTCTTTATTCCACTTATTGTGACTATTCATATTTTGCATTGCAAAAATTAGGATAGCTTGGATAAATAGCTTGTACTCTGTTAACAAATAAACCCCAAATCTCGGTGACTTAATACAGTATGTCCAGTATGAGGATGGGAAGGCCAGTGTTCCCCACAGTCACTTAGCAACCTGATTAAAAGAGATGCCAGTATTGTAGGACATGTGACTTCCATGGAAGAGAGTATAGAGCTCAATTCTGTTCCCAGCTCTTAGTCAAAACTAGGCACAAAACCCTAAACTAGGCCAGGCGCGGTGGCTCACACCTGTAATCCTAGCACTCTGGGAGGCCGAGGCAGGTGGATCGCTCGAGGTCAGGAGTTCGAGACCAGCCTGAGCAAGAGTGAGACCCCATCTCTGCTAAAAATAGAAAGAAATTATCTGGCCAACTAAAATATATATATACAAAAAATTAGCCGGGCATGGTGGCACATGCCTGTAGTCCCAGCTACTCGGGAGGCTGAGGTGGTAGGATCGCTTGAACCCAGGAGTTTGAGGTTGCTGTGAGCTAGGCTGACGCCATGGCACTCACTCTAGCCGGGGCAACAAAGTGAGACTCTGTCTCAAAAAAAAAAAAAAAAAAAAACCCAAACTAACTTTGAAATGCAGAGAAGTCTAGGAAATATTTGTGGGCATTCTGCCTCTACCACGGGTGTGCTGCCCCAGACTGTGCCCCCGGCCAGGAAGGTGTCACGTGCTATACAGAACATGTACCCTACTACCTTTCTAAATCCAAAATGTGCATTCTGAAGCACTTTTGGCCCAAGGATTTTAGCTAAAGGATAATGGACCTGTATTATCATTTATTGAGCACTTATATATCAGGTACTGTTCTAATTGCTTCACCGAATTATATCATTTAATTCTTTCAATAACTCTGTGAGATAGGTACTGTCATCATTCTCACTTTACAGAAGAGGAAACCAAGTCATAGAAAGGTTAAATAACAAATTCAAGGTCACACAGCTAGGAAGATGTACAGCCAGGATTTGAAGCAGACAGTTTGACTCTAGTGCTACATTCTTAACAACTACATATCTGCCTCAAGTATGTGAGAGGCAGATGAAGCTTTGCTTGTAAAATTGGGGCTAGACAGAGAGATTTGGGAATCTTGTACTTAGAGGTCCACTGAGGAGAAGGTGTGGCAGGGGGAAGGGGGAGGGAGAAAGCCAGAAGCCAAAAGTCCAAATGTTGAGGAATGGTCACATGTTGGGGGGAGGGGTGGGAGAGGGCATGAAGAGGAGGAACCAGCAAAGAAGCGGAAGTGGTTAGAGTGGTGGCAGGTTCCCTGGGCTGGGATGGAATCATAGAAGTTGGAGGAAGCTTGGCCACCAGTGTGAAATGCCTCAGAGAGGTCAAGGAGAATGGTTAGCCTGAAGGAATTGAATCAAGTTATCTTTATCTGAACTTCCCTTATCCATGACTTATTATGGTCAGCCTGATGGGGAAACTCGGATTTAGGAACTCGGCAGATTTAGGCACACTGTGTGGTACATGGAAGCCAGTCAGGGGCCTGTATCCTGCTCTGGAAAGGCTGTCATGGCATCAGAGAAGACATTTTTGTTTACACTACTTACTCAGTCATTGGCTTGGTTAATCTTGAATAGGAGCGATTTGCGGTTTGGGGTAAAAATGTAATTCCCTTTCTGACTAAATTCATGTATAGTGCTCAGCTTATGGCCCATCAAGAAATAAATGTAGGCTGGGTGCAGTGGCTCACACCTGTAATCCTAGCACTTTGGGAGGCTGAGGCAGGAGGATCGCTTGAGCTCAGGGCAAGAGCAAGACCCTGTCTCTATTAAAAATAGAACAATTAGCTGTGTGCGGTAGGCTCTGTCCCCCCTCCCCGCCCCCCAAAAAAAGAAAAGAAAGAAATATAGTTCCTTCAATCCCATAAATGGACTGAGGAGGTTCCTTCATAGGTGTATCTAAATATAATGTGTGGTGTGCACCTGTAGCTCTAGCTACTCAGGAAGCTGAGGCAGGAGGATCCTTTGAGTCCAGGAGATCGAGGCTGCAGTGAGTTGTGATCACACCACTGCACTCCAGCCAGGGTGACAGAGTGAGACCCCATCTCAAATAAATAAATAGATACATACATACACACACACACATACCCACCCACCCAGTTTAAGAATTAGGGCCATTATTGTGTTTTTTTACTGCAATTTTAAAAAATGAAAATTAGATAAAAATCAACAGAGGCTGGGCACGGTGACTCATGCCTGTAATCCTAGCACTTTGAGAGGCCAAGGTGGAAGGATCACTTGAGGCCAGGAGTTTGAGACCAGCCTGAGCAAGAGTGAGACCCTATCTCTACAAAAACTAGAAAAATTAGTTGGGTGTGGCAGCATGCACCTGTAGTCCCAGCTACTTGGGAGGCTGAGGCAGAAGGCTCTCTTGAGCCAGAAGTACGAGGTTGCAGTGAGCTATGATTGGGCCACTATACTCCAGCCTGGGCAACAGATCGAGATCCTATCTCCAAAAAAAAAAGAAAGATTTGGATTCTCTTACTAAATGTTTTTGGAAAATGTAGTTTTTTTTTTTAATAAAAATATATTTATGTTAACATGTAATGATTTTTAATTGCTATTTTTAAATGAATAAAATAAATGTAGATTTTCTCAGTTTTAATTTCTAGTATGGTAAATATCAATAGAATAATCCACATAAACAAAAACTCTTCGGAGTCTTCAATAATTTTTAGAGTGTAAATTAGAACCACTGTTCCAATTCAGTGAACTAGAAGAGAATTTTAGCTCCCTGTTCCCTTGGGAAAAGGGAGTCCTTTAGGTACTCACCCTGCCTTTCAAACTCTCTCCCTTTTTTGTCATTATCTCTGCTTGCTATGTGTTCCTCATCTTCAAGTAAGAGTATCTGAAGCCCTCTTCTTTCTTCCAAGCCACAGTCTATTAATTTATCTTTTTCAGTATAATTTTTGTTTATTGACTATGAACTCTTTCTCTCCTTCATCTCCATTATTTGCTGGTTTCCTGACAGTTGTACTTTTCTTTTCCTCTCCACCTGTTCTTTTCTTCTGTAATATCTCTTTCCTTTTCCTGTCATTTTTAACTCCCTCAAGTTACTTGCCCTTTTGCAATATTTCTTCCTCCTTACTTTGTTCTTTGTCTTTTTAACACTTCTACTTCCTCTTATTTTTGGTATTTATACTCAACTCTGTTCTTCATTCATTCACTTAACAAATTAAGCACATATAATATGCCATCCCCTTTGCCGGGCACTGGAGATATAGAAACAAGATAGACCTGATCTCTGCCCTCCTGCAGTTTATAGGCCACTCATGATGGTCTTTGTGGAAAAAGCTGGGGGCAGTGTATAATGCAATTTGTCCAGAGTCCTACTTTACCCCCACTGGGGTAACCTTGGGAAGATTGTGGGAAATCAATGATAGTAGTAGCAATAGCAGCAGCAACAGAAGCAAAAACCATTAACTGCATGTCTACTGTGTCAGGTGTTTACTTACATTATCTTGTTTAGTTCTCACAGGACTCTGCAAGATATGTTTAGCTTCACTCTATGGATGGAAAAACTGAGACTCATAGAGGATAAGTAACTTGCCTGTGGTCATATAGCTAGAAAGTATTGGCAGCAAGATTTCCTTTTTCTCTTAAGTCATATTAGCCAAGAAGGAAAGGTATTCTGGTCAGGAGGTGATGTAGTGGGAGAAACTCCAGAGCCAGCTATAGAAATAGAGTGTATGAAGCTAGAAACAACATGCCAAAGCGTAGCAGCTGAACTGGGGCAGCCACCTATGGATCTTGTCCCAAGAGATTTGTTGCCTGTGAGATTGGAACTGGAAGTTGTATCTCATTGGAATGCCTGTCTGGGTAGAGAAACTGGACCAGGAGCTATCAGGAATGTTTGCCTAGTGTTGCTAAAGGACTGCCCAAGGCTTACCTGGGAATGGCAGGAGTAACATGCCAGAGAATCCTCTAACCTGTCTATCATTCCTTTTGGCAGAGTGACGTCAGAATCAAGTTTGAGCACAGCGGGGAGAGGCGGTAAGTCTGCCTTCTGATCAGTAGTTGTGTTCATGTGTGCCAAAGTTCTCAAAAAGCATTGAGGTCATGGAAGCCGTTCCCCCGTCATGATCTTTGTGGGGCCACTGGCTGGGTAATGGAGTGGGCTGGGCATAAAGGGGGAAGTTTCACCTTTGTCTTGTCCTACCAATTGAACCTTGTTTCTGGTCTTAGAAGTGGAGGCTATTTCAACTGCTAATGTTTTACTATTCTGCTCTATTTCACTACTGTGAAGTCTGCCATTTTGCTAGGAAGTGAGGATTCCAGCTCTACCTGGAGTCATAGTTTCTAGACACACTGACGCTGTGCCACCTGTGGGCATTAGAGGGAGGGCAGGATTCTCCTGTGATGTGGTGCCATTCATATCCCCAGTAAAGTAGCCCTGGCTTTGTTGACATCAGGGGCCAGGTTGGTGAATTGGAAGTTTCTTCATGATGTCTGTAGGTCATGGGAAGTTGTACCAAGTCCATCAGTTGTGAAAGATTTTAGATCTTTTAAGGACATAGAAAGAGAGTTTTTCAGTCTATATTCTAAATCTTACCTCATTAGGGAAGTGAAAATAATGTTACAAAACTCTTCTATCCTTCTCTCCATTGTCAGTATTTTAGTTATTATTTTTGGTGGTAAGCCAAGGTAGAAATTGTCAGTAGAGAAAACTGTGACCCTACTTAATTTCTCAAGTTATTTAAAGAAAAACATTTAAACAGCATACAGAACTCTGGCCATGGTATATTTGGGACCCTGTGTATGTGTGCATGTGCAGCACACGGGCACATAATGTGCCTTTTTTTTTTTTTTTGAGGCAGAGTCTCACTTTGTTGTCTGGGCTAGAGTGCTGTGGCGTCAGCCTAGCTCACAGCAACCTCAAACTCCTGGGCTCAAGCAATCCTCCTGCCTCAGCCTCCCTAGTAGCTGGGACTACAGGCATGTGTCACCATGCCCAGCTAATGTTTTCTATGTATTTTTAGTTGTCCAGCTAATTTCTTTCTATTTTTAGTAGAGATGGGATCTCACTCTTGCTCAGGCTGGTCTAGAACTCCTGACCTCGAGCTATCCTCCCGCCTTTGCCTCCCAGAGTGCTAGGATTGCAGGCGTGAGCCACTGCACCTGGCCATAATGTGCCTTTTAATATTTATTTCATGCTCTTTGCCTTTCTCTCCATTGATATATCCCTCCTTTTTCCTTTGCTTTGAGCATTTGGAGAGGGCAAGAGCATACCCATGAAGATAAGGTGTTCCTACTTTTAGGAATCTCACCACAGGACCTTAGTACCTCTAAACTCTTAGTTCTGGTAGCTCTCTGTAGTTAGCACCTTTCAGCCCACTTTGAAGCTAGCTCCAGAGAAGATCTGTGGCTACTGTTCTTTCTTAAAAATATACATTCACAAGCCTACAAGGTTGTCAGAGGCTGCCTAGTGGAAACATTGTGGAAAGTGTGGTCTGCAGAGTCAGAGTCCTGCTGCTTCCATGTGGGTTCTAGGGCTGTTCCAGGTCTGAAGGGAGGAAGGTCTTCTGAGCTCTGTCTCCAGCTGCTTGTGTCATGCCAGTAGCAGGGAAGTTAAATTGTCACTTCACTGTTGCTGCTTTTCACACTTTCTGACCTGACTGGGTTTTGGAAGGGTGGCCAACCACAGAGCAGCAGAGAGTTTTCAGAAGTAGATATGAAATCAAAAGCTCAATTGTGTTGGAGCCTAATTATGCAGTTACACTCTCCTGAATTCCCTGTTCCCAAAGTGGTATGCAGTTACAGTGAGTGGACTTACACTGAGAAAGAGTATGTGTTTGGTTTTAGAGAAGCTGCCAAATTGAAACCACAAATATTTAAGGTGGTCAGGCAGGAATGGCCTTCTGAAGCCCTGAGCAGCAGAATGTTGGTATCAAGGTTTTGAAAACTGTGTATTCTCTTTTCATGGAGCTGTTTTCAGGAGCCATGGCATTTTCTTGTTTGTGTACTATATGTGGAATTGAGGGCTTTATAAAGTTGATATAGGGAAGCCCGCAGAGTTAGTACTCTGTGTCAGACAGCTCTAGTTTCTTGTATTTCATGCCTTAGGATTTTGTAGAGTATGTTATTGTGGGCTTTCTTTACTTTTTACAGGGAATGTGGGTAGTGTCTATCTAAACATAGGCCCTTATAGAATTATAATTTACAGAAAAGAGGAAAGAAGTAGTGACTTTGCCCATTCGTCCGTGACAGGTATCCCTTCTGGTGGACTGACATTCCCCTTTGCTTTGAAAGGGTGGGGACCAGACCCCTGACCCTCCTCCTCCTTAGCCCCAGGAGTGCAGAGAAGGAGGATTGTAGATTAGGATCTCCTTCCATTTGAAAACCTTAATTAATAGCAGGACACTGAGGGGAGTGGTTGTCATGGGTGTTAGACCTTTCTTTGAAGCACTTGCCTAAAAAATGCCTGTTATTCATTGTGATGGCAGCAGCTTAGATCTTACCTAACCTGGAAGTCCTGGTCTCTGATGTTGACCAGACAAACTTTCAGGCTGTTTTTGTGGGTTTGGCCTGGCTCAATGCCAGGCCAAATGCAGGAGAATTTAGTAGTGTGCTGGGGACATCTGAGTGGACTTCTAGTGTTTTATCCAGAAAGGCTGACCCCTTTTGTACTGTTGCTGAGGCCCTGAAAAAGGGGGTATGGTTTGCTATTAGGAATTAATGGAAAGCCATTCCCTCAAAAGGCTCCAGAGGCTGGGCATCGTGGCCCATGCCTGTAGTCCTAGCTACTTGGGAGGCAGAGCCAGGAAGATCGCCTGAGCCCAGGAGTTCAAGGCTGCAGTGAGCTGTGATTGCACCACTGTACTCCAGCCTGTGCGATAGAGTGAGACTCTGTCTCTAGGGAAAAAAAATAGAGAAAGACTCCAGAAAACATCCCCATCTGGGTATGTAGATAATGCATGTAGATAGTACTTAACAATATCACTGCTTGGGACAGTTGATTTGGGAGAAAAAAGGGTTACAGTATGAATGGATTTCCTAGTAGAGACAAACTAATATAGTTGGCAATATAGTTTCCCAAAATGGAAAGTGGTGATGGATAAAAGAAAAATCACAGAGAAATTATCTTCCTGAGATGTTAGGCTTTGCATGAAGGATAGATTATGGTTTATAGTAAGTACTATTCTATTAACATTGTCCAGTAGAACTTTCTACTATAATGGAAATGTTCTGTGTCCACTGTCCAATATAGTAGCCACTAGCCACGGGTGGCTAGTGAGCACTGGAAATGTGGTTAGTGAGATTTGAGGAACCAATTTTTAATTTAATTTAATTAATTTAAATAGCCACATGTGGCCAGTGGCTGCCATATTGAATAGTGAAGTTCAAGATGATGAAGGCTTTTGTGCTGTTCACTGATTTGAGCCAAACTGACACAGAAGAACATTAAAGAAATTATCTGGTCAAATTTTATTAAGATCCCCCGTTCCTGTGGCTTTTTGCTTCTTCCTCTGGTTATACCACTTCCCACTCTGGGGGAGCAGGGAAGATGTGAAAGAACCACACACTTCTTCCTCTCAGCATGGAGAAGGACAAGAAATAACAGGCCCATGGGTGAGTCCTACTAGTCTGATTTCATCTTGCCTAGGTATACTAAGAGATGAAAGTTATTTTAATATGCATTTTCCTAATAACATTGAACATCTCATGTTTATTAGCCATTCATAACTCTTCTGTGACTTTTCTCATCTTTTGCCTGTTTTTCTATTAGGTTGTTTGTCTTTTGCTTTTTGATGTTTTGCAAGTATTTTCTCCAAGTTTAGTTTTGTTTTTTAACTTTGTTCATGATTCATTTTGTTATCAGAAGTTTGAATTTTTGTTGTCAAGTCTGTCTTCTCCCAAAAGGAAGAAGACTTCTTCCTGTCTGTCTTCTGTATTTTACGTTATGCTTAGGAAGACCTTACCTGTTCCGAAGATTTTTTTTAATCCAATATTTTCTTATATAAATGTGCATGTGTGTATGTGTGAGTTTCTTTTTGATGTTTTGTCTCTTCGCTTATTTTTGTTTTGATCATTTGATTCTAGAGTATTGTGTTGAACTCACATGAAATTGCTGCTTTTGTACATCAAAAATGGTTGACCATCAACAGTTCCATATAGTTCAACCTAATACATTCATTAAAACTTTTTATTATGAAAATTTCAAGCACACACTAAAGTAGACAGAGGATTATACTGAACCCCAGCTTCAACATTATCAATATTTTGCCAATCTTGTTTTGTCTATCCCCACTTTTTAATTTTCTGGGGTATGTAATAAATCATATTTTAATACCTCTTTGGATAAGTTCTTACTCTACCTTATATTTTTTAAAATTGTTCTTTGAACTGACCTAATGAGTTCCTCCAGAAGAGCTTCAATATCAATACTACTTAAATGTGTCACTGATTAAGGAAACCAATCAAGCATATCACCAACTTAAGGGGAATTCGTGTGACTCTGTAATAGGAAATCTTAATTCTGGAGATAATCAGTATTGAGATTCCTGTGGTATTTCAAAAATGAACAATGGAAAAGACCTTTCAAGTCCTGGAGTTGAGTACCTTAGGAGTTGAGGCCATGTTTTTAGGACTGCTGTTCTAGTCTTTAGGTTTTCTGCCTTGTTTCTGTTTTTTTTTTTTTTTTTTTTTTTTTTTTTTGAGGCAGAGTCTCGCTTTGTTGCCTGGGCTAGAGTGAGTGCCATGGCGTCAGCCTAGCTCACAGCAACCTCAAACTCCTGGGCTTAAGCGATCCTACCACCTCAGCCTCCCGAGTAGCTGGGACTACAGGCATGCGCCACCATGCCCGGCTAATTTTTTCTATATATATTTTAGTTGGCCAGATAATTTCTTTCTATTTTTTTTAGTAGAGACGGGATCTCGCTCTTGCTCAGGCTGGTCTCGAACTTCTGACCTTGAGCGATCCACCCACCTCGGCCTCCCAGAGTGCTAGGATTACAGGCGTGAGCCACCGCGCCCGGCTTGCCTTGTTTCTTAATGAAAGTATTTGGAACATAGTTTTCAGATCCAGTGGCCTGCTATGATACTGTCATTGGCAGAAAGGTCTAAGCTGAAGTGGTAGAACAAATGGTTGGGTTCGAGCAATGGTTGTGGGTACTGTTGTCAAACCTGAGAGATGCTCAGAAGAAGGGTGAAAAGGTAAAGATAAGAGAAAAAAAGAATAGAGAAAAAGGCAAACTGAATGAAAGAAAAAGAGAATCCTATGTTGAAAATAAAGGGAGCATGTACTCAGGCCATTACTTTCTAAACCTTGCATTTTAAATATATAATTAACCAACATTTCTGTTCTTTTTCAGAATTATAGCATTCAGCCGGCCTGTGAGGTATGAAGATGTGGAGCACAAGGTGACAACAGTGTTTGGGCAACCTCTTGATCTACATTACATGAACAATGAGGTGAGAAGGTAGATGGATAGATGGATGGGGTAGGGACAAGAGGGACAGATGCCTACCTTTTTTCTCTTTGTTTAATTGAGTCTTTGTTAGTTTGTTCCTTTGATATCATCTGCAGGTTTTCATTTTCTAGAGCCCTTTTTCTTAACTCCAAAAATTCTGGGATTTCTGTTATTTATTAGATGGGCGATTACAGAGTCATTTCCTCATTTCCATTGCCCCTAATTATTCAATGCAGGTAGCTCTAATGTTCCAAGGTAGAATCACATGTGGTACCAGGGCTGGGGCTTGTATTGTATTGCTTCCTTTACATTGTGTAGGGATATCTTTTTTTTTTTTTTTTTTTCTAGCACAGCCTTAACAAGAAGCAGAAGGTTTAACAGGGGATGGGGAGGTGTGGAAAACCAGTGAGTAGGTCCTCTGTTGCAATCTTAAATGCTGGATTCTTCTTTCAGAGTTTAACTCCTGAATGGAGCTTATTTATTTCAAAAGTTAGCACCTACTCCAATAATTTCTTTATGTACTCCTTCCCCACTCCACCTCAACATTCCTTGTTTATTCCTATTTTGAACATCACCCAGGAAGGAATTCTTTTGAATATCAGTTACTCAGCTGATTTCCCAGCTCCAAGAAATGACTAAAGGCTATAATTGGCTTAGGCTGGTGCTTTGCATTAGTCTGAAAGGCAGTCTATTTATGCATAGTAAAGAGCGTGTACCTTGAGGGAATTGAGTTAGGGGTATAAGACAAGAAAGATGGGCAGAATCATGGCTCTTTGAGAGTCAGATCATTACTATGTAGTTTTATTTTATTTGATGAAGAGTTAAAATTTTCCTTCATAGTTTAGGATTGAAATCTGTAGGTGCTGAGATTTTTTTCGTCTAAACACTCCCTGGTCTCCTTCCTACAAAATATACAACTGCAATTGGGTATACTGCCAAATAGCTAACTGAAATAAGACTATCTGATCTTTGTTTTTTTTGGGTAAATTTTAGAAATACAGCAAAATTGGAAAATAAAACACTAACTTTATAGTTAATAAATAATACAGATGCAAATATTTTAAATTATTTAAACTAGCACATTTGAGATATAGAATATGAGAACCCCCAAAATACAAATGTCAAGTCTACGGAACTTTAAAAAAAAAATTATACAGCTGAAAGTAAGGCTAAAGTCAGCTAGCTAATCAGCATTAAAGAAGATGTTCTTTAGTTAAGACTTTTCTGGATGATTTAGTACTCTTTTTCAGTTAATATTTCCATTAAGAATTCCAGATGTCCCTAAATCTATTTTTAAACTCCTTTGCCAATAAAGTGACTGCCCAGAATGTTGGACATTACCTTATGTAAATCTTTAGGCAGATATTAATTCTAAAGCCAAATATAAATGTTGTTAATTATTTTAGATCATATGTGTCTTTCCATACACTACTGTTAGTGATCAGAAGTTGACTAGTTTACATTTTACTAATTTAAAATCCTTCAATTTCTTTCTTTTTTTGTCCTTTAAACCCTGCCCTGTCAAGATCTGAGAATCCCAAATGAAAAATCTATTGAGGCTTTATTTGATTTATATTTTTGTAATATCAATAATAGTTTTACTGAGATACAATTCACCTACTATAAAATTAACCCTTTTAAAATGTACAATTCATTAGTTTTTAGTGTATCCATAGAGTTGTGCAATCAACACCACAATCTTATTCCAGAACAGTTTCAACATCCCAGAGAAACCCTGTACCCATTAGTTCTCCCCTCTTCCCAGTTCCTGGCAACCACTTATCTACTTTCTGTCTCTTTGGATTTGCCTGTTGTGAACATTTCATGTAAGTGGAATAATACAATATATGGCCATTTGTGTCTGGATTTTTTTCACTAAACATATGTTTTCAAGGATCATTTATGTTGTAGCATGGACATTTGGCTTGTTTTCACTTTTTGTCAATTATGAATAATGCTACTGTGAGCATTTGTGTGTACAGGTTTTTATATGAACATGTGTTTTCAGTTCTCTAAGGTATATACCGAGGAGTGGACTTGCTGGGTCATATGATAACTCGGTTTAACTTTTTGAGGAACTGCCCAACTTTTCTATGATGGTTGCACCATTTTACAGTTCTACTAGTAATGTGTGAGTGTTGCAGTTTCTCCACCATCCTTGACAATACTTCTTCTTATTTTCTTTTTCTTTTCTTTTTTATAGCCATCCTAGTAGGTATAAAGTGCTATGTCACTTTTGATTTGCATTTCTGTAATGACTAATTATGTTGAGCATCTTTTCATGTGCTTTTTGGCCGTTTTTATATCTTGTTTGGACAAATGTCTATGCAAATCCTTTGCTCATTTAAACAATTAGTTTATTTTTTTATTATTGAATTGTAAGAGTTCTTTATATTTTCTGTGTACTAGACTCTTATCTTACATTTGCAAAATTGTAGCTTGGTTGTTTGAAAGTTAACACCTACTCCAACAATTTCTTTACATCCCCTCCCCACTGTTCTTATTTATTCCTACTTTGAATGTCACCCAGAAAGGAATTCTTTTGTATTATGATATGATTTGCAGAACATTCTCCCATTCCATGAGGAGTTTTGAGATTTTATTTTAAATTCGTTCTGTTCTTACTATTTTTTTAAGGGATGGGGGGTTGTGATGAGGAGTGCTCAGTTGCCTTGTTTGTTTTTGTTGAGACAGAGTCTCACTCGCGCCTTGGGTAAAGTGCAGTGGTGCCATTGTAGCTCACTGAAATCTCTGACTCCTGGGTTCTAAGCGATCCTTCTGCCTCAGCCTCCCAGGTAGCTGGGACTATGGGTGTGCATTGCAGCGCCCAGCTGGGTTTTTTTTTTTTTTTTTTCCCTCGTCTTTGTGGTAGAGATGGGGGCTCACTCTTGCTCAGGCTGGTCTCGAACTCCTGAGCTCAAGCAATCCTCCCGCCTCGGCCTCCCAGAGTGCTGGGACTACAGGTATGAGCCACCCCACCTGGCCTGTACTGTTCTTACTATTTGTTTTTTCATACTTTTGCATTTAGAGTTCTCATCTCCTTGTATTATAAATCGGGAACTGAATAAATTAATTGGGCTGTTGCTTGATTTCGTGTTTGCTACACATGTATAAGATCTGACATTTGCTAGGTCTGAGGCAAAGCATACTTTTCCATCTTTTAATACTGAGTACTTACAACATCCTCTGCTTTTAACAGTGAGCAAGACTTAATCTATACCCTCAAGGACTTTCTCTTTAATACTTCAATAGAATGAAAATGGAGGAGATAGTTTTCAGGTTCTAGTCACTGACTTTGCCCTTAAACAGAAGGATATTAAACCCTGCTATCTGATCCAAATTTGTGTTCTTGTTGAACAGTATTCATTCTCTGCCCGTTCCTCTGCTCCTCCTGTGCCTTTTCTGCTTGTTCTGTTAATGTCAGAATGCTTAATTTGGGAAGAAATATGGGGGCTATTACTATTTGGGATTTGATGCTTTGGAGTAAAGGATATTTTTAAAGAGGAAGCTCTTCTCAAAAAATATCTCAAAACAAAGTACTGAGATATGCTGTAGCACAGATGAACTCAAAAACATTAAGCTAAGTGAAAGAAGCTGGATGCAAAAGACTATGAATCTTTATGAATTGAATTGAATATGTATGAATTGTATGATTCTATTTATATGAAATATCCAGAAAAGGCAAACCTATAGAAATAGAAGTAGATTAGTGGTTGCCTGGGGCCGGAGGTGGAAAGGAGGAGTGACTATAAATGGGCACAGGAGATCCTTTTGGAGTGATGAAAATGTTTTAAAATTGGATTGTGGTGATGGTTGCATAACTGTATAGAGTTACTAAACATTATTGTATTGTACACTTAGAGAAAAAATTATCTCTGTGGTTTCAACTAAATCTTTTAGGACCCCATAGTATCCAGCAAGATTATTTTCCTCCAAACTTACTTTTGTTTTTGTTTATTTTAGCAAACTGAAGCATTGAGATAGACTTCTATTTTATGATTTCTTTTTTTCTGTGTCTTGTGTCACAGCTTTCCATCTTGCTGAAAAACCAAGATGATCTTGATAAAGCAATTGATATTTTGGATAGAAGCTCAAGCATGAAAAGCCTTAGGATATTGCTGCTGTCCCAGGACGGAAACCATGTAAGTTGCCCCTGTCATGACCTGGCAACTGAAGACACAGCTTGTGTTCCTTCAAGAACTTGCCTTGCCTCCTTGACAGAATTTTATGTTCCTCAGCCAGTGCCAAAGTGAGAGCATAAGCGCAACCCGGCCCACTGTGTCAGTGGCTAGCAAGCCTTCTGCATTTGATTTCACCGACAAGCCAGATCATCAGTGTTAATGTTGCAGTTAAAGGTTATTTGGCTTACAGTGTGGAAGGAAGGAAAACACTTTATGATAAAGGGGAAAATCCTTTTTCTCTATATTTATATACTTTCAATTAGATTTTGACCCCAATAAGAGAGATTTGATTAATGTGGGGGGGAGGGTACTGATTAGCAAAGGCTGTCAAGGATTTGAGACATCATGCTTTGTAAACCCAACTCCCAAAACTCCTCAGCAGCCTTGCCTTTCCCTTAGGACACATACGGGACACAAACTTTTCCTTCTATTCAATGGGAAAAAAAGGCCATGGGCTGGACAGCCTCTGGTAACCTACCAGCTGCTGCTTTACCAAATGGCAGGCAATATACAGGAGCCATCAAAAGTAGGGAATTAAAAAAAGTTAAAAAGGCCAGGTGTGGTGGCTCACACCCGTAGTCCCACTTTGGGAGGCTGAGGTGGGAAGATCGCTTGAGGCCAGGAGTTTGAGACCAACCTGGGCAACAGCAACCCAGCAAAACCTAATCTCTAAACAAACTAACAAACAGAAGTGGGGGAATTATCCCTTATGCATTTTCCTTTCCTGTAGAGTCCCTGGGGAGCCTACATTTCACAAGAATGCTTGCAATTTGGATGTCTTCCAATTACTGATTCTTCTACCAGTTTTCTTCAGATGCATGTTTCTGAAGGTTTCTTGGCTCTCTTTCCTTTCCTTATAGCTTGTGGACAGCTGATATGGCTGCTTGAGAACTGGGGCTGCACTGCACCAGGACAGAGTCCAGGTGGAATGGTGTTCATGCTGACCATTTATTTTCTAAAGAGACATATGGGGTTGGACTGTCCTATTGATTAGGGTGAGGCATAGGAGAATGCAGCTAGGAAACCACAGAATAAAGAAGACATTTTCTAATACAATAGTCTCCCCTATCAGTGGGGGATACATTTCAGGAACCCCAGTGGAAGGCTGAAACCACGGATAGTACTGAACCCAGTTGCCATCAGTTGGAACATGTTTCTGTTCATGTCTTCTACCACAAGTTTAATGCCTTTTCTGTCTCAAGCACTTATCACACATTGTGGCTATAACTCTTGTAGTTTGATGTGTGATAGCAAAACTAACATAAATTTTTTTTCCCTTCTTTACAATTTCATGGATGGAAGATTTGTTCTTACTGTAAATCTTAGCAACTTCAGCATACGATTTTTTTTCTCTCCTTATGATCTTGAGAACTTCCACCTTTTCTTTTAAAGGAAGTACTCTATAGCTTCTCTGAAGTGCTAGCATCACTACTCTTGCGTTTTGGGACCATTATTAAGTAAAATAAGAGTTACTTGAACATAAGCACTGCAATACCTTGACAGTCAATCTGATAACTGAGATGGTGACTATAAATAAGTGACTAATGGTTGATAGTGTAGACAGCGTGGATCTACTGGACAAAGGGAGGATTCCCCAGCAGGACAACACAGGATAGTGTGAGATTTCGTCATGCTACTCAGAATAGTGCAAGATTTAAAACTTAGGGATTGTTTATTTCTGGAATATTTCCTTTAATATTTTTGGGCCATGGTTGACTGTGGGTAACTGAAACCTCAGAAAGCAAAACCACGGATAAAGGAGGACTACAGTATTACAGAAGTGTCCCTGTGCATGAGAAGTGGTCTTCTCTATCTTAAATGTACCTTTTTTCTGGATATATTTTAGGAAGTATTCTGACGTAAAATATATACTTTATTATTTCATTTCTCTGCTTAAGTTATCACCTGCTTCTTAGAGTCCTTCCTTATTGCCTATCATGTGAGATCTAAATTTAACCTAGCATCCAGGGTTCACTGCTGACTATCCCTGCTTTCAGCTCCCCAATCTCATCTTTCCACATTTTTCATCATACTCCCCCCTCTATGCAGTCTGAAGTTCTTCCTTCTTCCTCTTAGCCAATCCATAGCTATCACCCTTTTTTTAGGACCCAGTTTGATTTACCTGTTACAATTTTGGTCAGCATTTTTGACTGAGGCCATTTTGGTTATTCCTTATTCTTTTAGTCATTGGATATAGTTTATGCACTAGTTTATAGGTTGTTTAGTAATTGCCTTATAGTTGTTGCATATTTATAAGTTTTTTTTTTTTTTTTTTTTTTTTTTTTTTTTTGAGACAGAGTCTCACTTTGTTGCCCAGGCTAGAGTGAGTGCCGTGGCGTCAGCCTAGCTCACAGCAACCTCAAACTCCTGAGCTCAAGGGATCCTCCTGTCTCAGCCTCCCGAGTAGCTGGGACTACAGGCATGCACCACCATGCCCGGCTAATTTTTTCTATATATATTTTTAGCTGTCCATATAATTTCTTTCTATTTTTAGTAGAGATGGGGTCTCGCTCTTGCTCAGGCTGGTCTCGAACTCCTGAGCTCAAATGATCCGCCCACCTCGGCCTCCCAGAGTGCTAGGATTACAGGCGTGAGCCACCGCGCCCGGCCATATTTATAAGTTTTATCACAAAAGATTATAAGCTCCCCAAGAGCAGGAGCTATGTCATTGTTTTGAAACCCCTTCCCCACCCATTCACTTAAAAAAACGTAGCGAATGCTTCTTGGATTTTTAGCAAGAGTCAAGCAGAGATCATATTCAGGAAACTCCTTCCTTACAGAAGCAGCTGGAATTGGAATTTGGTTAAATATGATTGCTGGACTGGGAGCTAGCACCCTTGACTGTAATCGTGATCCCTACACTCTCCCGATGAGAAGTTATAGACAACCGATTCTTTATATCAGCGTTCCCATCCATTTAAGGGGTACACATGGCTGCAGATACTGCCACAACATCCAGAGCTTTTGAAAGATGACCATCTGAGCTCTGATACTCATGACACTGCATAAGATAAATGCCACATTGATGCTTCTGTTTCTAAGAATTTATATTTTTAAAATTATAAAGTCAGGCCGGGCGCGGTGGCTCACGCCTGTAATCCTAGCACTCTGGGAGGCCGAGGCGGGTGGATCGCTCGAGGTCAGGAGTTCGAGACCAGCCTGAGCAAGAGTGAGACCCCGTCTCTACTAAAAATAGAAAGACATTATATGGACAACTAAAATATATATATACAAAAAATTAGCCGAGCATGGTGGCGCATGCCTGTAGTCCCAGCTACTCGGGAGGCTGAGGCAGTAGGATCGCTTAAGCCCAGGAGTTTGAGGTTGCTGTGAGCTAGACTGACGCCACGGCACTCACTCTAGCCCGGGCAACAGAGTGAGACTCTGTCTCAAAAAAAAAAAAATAAAAAAAAAAAAATAAAATTATAAAGTCAATATATTAAGTTTTTTAAGTTTATTTTTTAGAGGGCTATCTTACATAATCCTATAACCATAATGCATTTGTTGATTTATTTTTGGATAATTCTCTCCAGTTTTTGGCCATATGTTTGCATACCTTATGTAAATGTTATCATGGTATCTATGTAATTTTCTAATTTATTTTTTCATTTAACATTGTTAGGGCCCGGCATGGTGGCTCATGCCTATAATCCTAGCATTCTGGGAGGCTCAGGCGAGAGGATTGCTTAAGCTTAGGAGTTCAAGACCAGCCTGAGCAAGAACGAGACACCATCTCTACTAAAAACAGAAAAATTAGCCAGGTGTGCTGGTGCACACCTGTAGTCCCAGGTACTTGGGAGGCTGAGGCAAAAGGACCGCCTGAGCCCAGGAGTTTGAGGTTACAGTGAGCTTCGATGATGCCACTGCACTCCAACTGTGGCGACAGAGTGAGACTTGAGACTCTGTCTAAAAAAAAGAGTATAGATAATGAAAATACAGATTTATTCACCTAATCTTAATTTGGATGAACTCCTTGAATATTGGAGATTATTTTAGAACAAAAAGGAAATAATTCATGTAACAGGTGATAAACATGGCATCTATTATTCTGAAGTTGTATAGCTTCAAAACATTTTTTTTAAAGGTCTTTAACAAATTCATGGATAATAAGGCTGTAAATTTAATTAAATCACCTTGGTTGCTTCCATAAGTATCATAACTATCATGGTCTTCTGTGCAAATATCTCTTGGCACCACCATTAAAACAGAGGACTGGATGGGGTGCTCTTGGTAATCCAGTGTGCCATTTCTTGCCTTAGGTTCCCATGCTCCAAGCTACCCATCTCCCCACTCTCCCCCACCCCCCCACCTCCATGCATATTTGAATCCACTTGTTCTTTTATGTCATGTCATCAAATCTTTTATTGAGATAATTTGTGGATAGACTTTTTCTGTTGATCTCCTGTCTTGCAGTCACTGCAAACCTTTATGTACGTGGTTCCCTGGTAACTTTTCATATTGTTTTTGTCAGCCACAGCACACCACTACCCAGAGTCCTTTAGTGAGTTTTTCATAGAATAGTCAGACGCCACCTTCTATTTGCATCTGGATTCCAGACCAGCCCTGTCACTATTTAATGCCTCACCTGAGCAAATCACTCTTAAGTTTCCACAGGTGTGGATGGGAGCTAGCAGATACCTATTCTGGACCCCTCAGAGGTGTAAGAATCAAATGTCTTTAGAATGTTCTGCTAGCTACACACTTCACTCCTTTCACTCTACCACTGTCCCCTTTTATTTTCAAGTACAGTCCCACCTTCCTCCTTCCTCTCTTTCCCACTTCTGGGTCTTGTTCAACGTTCCCGGAATCCTTGCAGCAACCTCATTTTTATTTACCATGCCATTCCTCTTTGTCCCCTTAAATTGAGGTTTTCAAAACTTGGCTGAATATTACTACAATCACTTGGGGAGATTTAAAAAATATCAGTGCTTGGGCCCCCATGCCTAGACATTCTGGTGCAGTTGATCTGAGGTGTCAAAGGCTCCAAAGGCAGTTCTAATGGGCAGGTAGGGTTGAAAACCATTACCTGCAGTTTATGACTCAGCTCCTATACCTAACTACTCAAAATGTGGCCCATGTGATAGCAGCATCAGCATCACCTGGAAGCTTGTTAGATGCAGGTTCTGAGCCCCACCCCAGACCTACCAAATCAGAATCTACACTTTCACAAGATCTCAGATGATTTATATTTACATTAAAACGTGAGAAGTCCTGCTTTGAGACCGTCATGATTCTCTTCACCTGCTTTCCAACCTGTTGCCACAACTTCAGCTTTTTCTTTTACAAATTATGCCTGTGCTGGCTGTTGAACTTATTTTCCTGTCCCAGTTTTTAGATTTTTATTTTATTTATTTATTTTTTTTGAGACACAGTCTCATCTTGCCCTGACACCTGGGCTAGAGTACCATGGGGTCAGCATAGGTCATTGCAATCTCCAAGTTCTAGGCTCAAATGATCCTCCCACTTTGGCCTCCCAGAGTGCTAGGATAACAGGCATGAGCCACACGCCCAGCCTTCAGCTTTTAGATTTTTAAAATTAGGATTTAGGTTGTATGTTCTTTGTTACATTTCAAATTCTTGTTGCGAAGATTTATTGAATTCCCACTATGTGTAAGACCCTGCATTCAAGCAAGTGTCCTTAGGGGGCTCATCATGCAGCTCTTTTCTTTCTGACTGCAGGACTGTGGCCTTCCCTTGCTTTTCACTAGCCTGCCTCCCAAGTGTGTGGCTTTGACTGTTGTTTCCTTTCTGAACTTCAGCAGAGAGCTGTTGCACATCGGAGGTTTCAGCAAGAACATTAACTTCCCCTTGGTTCTGACTTCCTGTTAGAGCAAGACATTTTGTCAAGACAACCCTGCATGTGATAAAGTCTGGCATGGGGAGACTAGAGGATTGGCAGCTGAACTCACCCCCAAGAGTAGGAAACCTCTTTCCTGGAGGACAGGAGGACAGGATATAGAGTTTGTTTAGGTTGAACTTTTTTTTTTTTTTTTTTTTTTTTTGGTAGGAGGTAACAGAGATAGAGAAGCAAGTAGAAACTTTGACCCAACTTGTTTATAAATCCCGAGCTCCCATTCCAACTGTTAGTAGTACTTGGCTTGTTTGTAATCACATCCTGACATCACTTGCTCAACTCCAAGGTTCAGGTTTAAGCTTTCTTAGTATAAAAGTCCCCCGCTTTGTTGCTTTGTTTTCTCTGTAGGGCTCACCTGGTGACTCAGCTGGGCTGGTGCAAAGTGGGGGTGGATGTAGTGAGACTGCTGACCCTCTTCTGAGGTCCTTGACCTCTGACAGAATGGTGCCTATGATAGCTTGTCCTAATTGAACCTGATCCTGAGATGATTCACATGTAAACTCTGGTACTTTGAACAACTGAGGTCTTCTTACCTTAATTTTCAGGGAGTGATTATGGTTGGGGAAAAGAAACATATGGAGCTACTTTTTATTTTATCTTTATTTATTTTTTGAGACAGGGTCTCCCTCTGTTGCCTGGGAATCAGTGGCATCATCATAGCTCACTGCTACGTCCTCCAACTCCTGGGCTCAAGGGATCCTCTGGAGTAGCTGAGATTACAGGATTACACCGTGCCCAGCTTCGAGCTACTTTTTAAATTATATCATATATAAGCTGGGCATGATGGCAGACACCTGTAGTCCCAGCTACTTGGGAGGCTCAGGAGTTCAAATCCAGCCTGGGCAACATATAGAGACTTCGTCTTCCCTGCCGCCCCCCGAAAAAACTAATTAATTAAAATACATATATCATAACCAGAATTTTGTTGAGCAGGGAAGTTGCCATCATTCTCTATTGGACCCCCCTCCCAGCAGGTGATCTTGCTACGGAAATAATTTCCTGCTATTTTTCCTGAGCCCTCTGGAGAATTTTATGAGAGGATATTTACAGCTCTCTTTTCTGTTTGGCCAGTTATTACAGGAATGCCTGTTACTCCTCTGTGTCTGGGTCATCACTTTTTAAATTGGGGCACCAGGTCTCAGTGCCCATATATCACTGACACTGTAAAAGTACATTGAAGAAATAGTGATTTTCCAAGACAGATTGAGGAGTGAGATTTGGGGGAAAGCTAGGTAGTTCATGTATTAAACGCATGAAAGTAGCTGAGAGTTTGGGGAGTCCTGGGGAAGGGTGAGGGGCATCTATAGTTCTTCCTGCTTAAAGATCTCCCTTTTTCCTCTTCTGTTACAGAACAGTTCCTCTCCCCACTCTGGGGTGTCCAGGCAGGTGCGGATCAAGGCTTCCCAGTCTGCAGGGGATATAAATACCGTCTACCAGCCCCCTGAGCCCAGAAGCAGGCACCTCTCTGTCAGTGAGTATTTCACCCCTTTTTTTCCCTATTTTATCTGCCCATGTTTTAAAAATCAATAAATATTTATTAATTAAATAATCATCAAATATTTATTGACTATTACTCTGTGCTGAGTAATCCTCTCTGTGCCTTTATTTTAGTTACAAAGGAAGTGTAGAAAAATAACTAGGATGGTAACCTGACCCTCAAGGAGCTTAAAGTATAACGATGTAATGGCTTGATTAAATTCCTTTTAAACATCCCTGAAAAAGTGATCTCAAACATCTTCTTGAAGACCTCAGTCTACACTACACTCGTTTTTGATCATTCTTCCCCCCCGAAGGACGGGAGACTTGTGACCTGGAATCTGGGTGCCCTGGAGCCTGGGAAACTCTGCTGGCTTTGCCTCTTTTCCAGAGTCCTTGTAGAGATTGAAGGGACAGGAGTAGACAACATTGTTCCTTGTAGAGTAATCAGTGAGGATTGACAAGAGGCAGTAATTGGGTCTCCAGCTCCCAAGCAAGAGTCTGATTTGTGTGTGGAGGCAGGGGCTAAATGCTGAGTCATTTGGACCCTTTCTCTGCCTTGTAGGGAGCCATATATGGGAATTATTTCCCTTGCTGAAAATGCTGAGGAGTAAGATTTCTTTGAAGTATTTCCTATTTAGAAAATGGGTAACACAGCCTTTCAGCACACCTAGATCCTGGTCCTTCAGCAAGCATTAGGTGGCAGGCCATCGGGAGCGTGCAGAAGGGCAAGGGTGATAGGAGCAGAGAGGAGGCAATAACCACTTCTGCCCAGAGAGAAGGGCTCTCACAGAAGAGGGAAGATCAGAGCTGACGTGCAAAGATTTACTGAGCATCAAGTAGAGACAGATATCCCAGGCACAGGAAAGAGCACCTACCAGGCACTATCACAAAAGAACTCAGTGGGTTCTGAGAACCCCAGGTGTTTTGGAGTGTGTGGGGTGTGTGGTGGATGTGGGCAGAGCCTGCGAGCCTTTCTATAGAGCCACAAAATGGAGAGATGATTTCTAAATAACTGGCATGACCTGGGAAATGCATTCTGGGGAGGATCTCTTTGAGCTGGACCTTGAATATGGAGATATTCCATAGGGGATGAGGAAAGAGGAGTTTTATACCGTGCCTGTGGAGAGCTCATTATCCTTTAGGTCCAGACTGGCTGGTGTGTTTGGAGGAGGAACAGAGGCGGCCAATAAAGGATGCCTGGGCTGCTTTCTGGGGAATCTTGACTGTGCTCAGGCTTTTTTGGTAGGCAGAGGGAAGCCACTTGAAAATGTTCGCCTCTGATACCCATCGCTGCCATAATGCTTATCGTGTTATCTTATTGCTTTCCCATCAAACTGAATCTTTGTTCACTTATTCAAAAGATGATTATTGAAGTATCTACTCTGTGCCAGAAACATGGAAAGTAAAAAAGACACAGGCCCTGTCCCTGTGGGCGTTACAACCCCTGGACAGGCAGACATTTACTTGTCATGATGTGATTAATGTATGATTATCAGCTGTGACTGAAAGGTGTGTGATGCTTCGAATGTGTATAACTAAGAGATAGGACCTGATCTTGGGACCAGGAAAGCCTTAGGTTATCACCTGAAGCATGAATAGGAGTTGGGAGTTAGGCAAAGAGGATGCAGGAAAGAGGGTTCTAGGCAGAGAATGCTACAGGTTCAGAGGCCTGATGGCAGGAGGGAGTGTGGTATGTCTGAGAAATGGAAAGAAGCCCTGATGGCTGGGGTGAGGCTGGGGAGGAGGCAAAGCCTGTGGGCCTTGCAGAGGATTCTGATCCTCACATTGAAGGCAGCGAAAAGCTACTTTAGGGTTTTTAAGTGATGAGGAGTAAGTAGTGGTACATATCCAGATTTGTATTTTGAAAAGATTGATGTGGCTACAGTGTGGGGAACAGATTGGAGGGGGCAAGAATGGCTCCAAGGGAACCAAATTAGGCTAATGCAGTGGTCCAGGTGAAAAAAAAAACAAGGGCTTGGACTAGGCCAGTGCCAATGGTGGAGAGAGGAAGGTGCAGTCAGATTTAAGACATTTTCCCTGATGTAAAAGTGTCAGAACATGGCATTTCAGTGGTTCTCAAAGCATGGTCTGGGGACCCTGGAGAGTCCCTGAGATCCTTTCAGGGGGTCTGTGAGGTAAAAATTATTTTCATGACCATGCTAAGACATGATATGCCTTCTCTCACAAGTTTACAGTGTTTTCCAGAGGTCATGTTCCTGAGGTGATGTCATCACTCTGATGGCTAATGGAATGTGCTTGTGTATTATTGTGTATTAAAAATTTCACGCTCCCTTCCCAGTTTCTTCTGTGAAAATGTCTTAAAATTTTCTGAGCTTTAATTTCTAATACAGTAAATATCAATTGATACATCTCACATAAATAAAAGCTTTTAAGTGTCCTCGGTTTTAAAGTGTAAAGGGGATCTAAGATTAAAAGGCTTAAGAACTACTGTGATATTGGGTTGAATTGGCAGGTGTTGAGAGAGAGGGAGATAAGTTACTGCCTTATGGAGCTGGTTAAATTGCACTGCCTTTCACTGAGACAGAAGTACTGGAAGAGAGCCTGGTTTCAGGTGCTGGGAAGGGGCAGACCTAATGTTTTAAACATGTTGATGTTGAAGTGCCTTTAAGACAGCCAACAGGAGATATCAAATGGGCAATTAGATATACAGGTCCCTTGCTCAGAGGGAAAAACGTAGGCCAGGAGAAAAAAAATTGGAAAGTGTCAAGTTGAAACTTTGGCCCCAGCGGAGAATACCTCAGCAAAGACTATAGAATGAGAAGAAAAGAGGGCCTAGAACTGAGCCTTAGAAACTAACACTTCATGGCCAGTTAGAGGAGGATAAGCCTGGCAATGGTCCCCAACCTTTTTGGCACCAGGGACCATTTTCATGGAAGATAATTTTTCCACAGACCAGGGGGTAGAGGGAATGGTGTTGGGATTCAAGCGCATTACATTTGTTGTGCACTTTATTTCTATTATTATTACATTGTAATATATAATGAAGTAATTATACAACTCACTATAGGTTGGGGATCCCTACTGTAAAGAACACAGGAAACGAGTGACCAGAGGAGTAGGGAAGGAAATTAGGAATGTGGGGAGGAGGCCTTACATGGACCAGCCAGGTTGGGAAGGACAGACCAAGGGTAAGAGATACAAACCTGTCATTTTCATTCACAAATGTCTGAGTGCTTGCTATGTGCTGGTACAGTATAAGACTTTCTAGAAGTAAAGGGAAATAGGAAGAGAGAGGAGTCAAGGTTAAAGCATACGGACTAGGAAAAGTCCTAGCAGTAAAAAATGGTGTCAAAGGAGAAGTCTCTGGTTGGTTAGCCTTAGCAAGTCAACCTTCCACCTACTTCCTCTCCCCTCTCTGTCACCATCAACATTAACATACCAGTGAATATTTAGTGAGAGGCTGCAAGATGCAGGTCATTCAGTTCCCATTGCCACATTTGTGAAGATGAGGAAGTACAAGATAGCCCAATCCAATTTTAGACATCTCCATTTATTTGAAATTCTTCCTTATTTTGAATTGAAAATTAGCCTTCTTTCACTTTACTCATTGATTCTAGCACTGCTCTCCTGAGCAATACAGATAACACAGAGATCTTTCATATGACAGTTTTTCAAATATTTGAAACCAGCTATTATGTTCATCCTTTGTTTTTTTCATTATAATATACATACCCTGAATTCTAATTTTTTTCAAGCTGGCTAGTCTGTTAAACTAGTTCATGCTAAGAAAACATAAATAAACAAAAAACCTGCTGGTAAAGGAGTTAATCTCTGTGTGGGGAGTTGGCCAGGAAGGCTGATGGAATTTCCCTACCTGATGATGTCCTTCCTCATATCTTTGCCTATGGAAATTCTACCTACCTTTGAAGCTGAGCTCAAGCACCATTCTTCTGTAATACATTGGGTGGTGCCTGTAAGCTATGTAGCCAAGCCTCAGCTAAAGGACTTGTCCCTGCCACATTCTGACTCCTGCTTGGTCTAGTGCATCTTGTTAAGTACCTTTGCCCTGTTCTTATTCCATCTTTCTCCTTGTCTTGCCATTTTGTCCCACAATGAGATAAGCCAGAGTGGAGGCAGTCAGGTTTTTCGAGGAATTTGATAGTAAAAGAAAAAAGAGGTGGGCTTTTGGCTTAAGGCAGCAGCAGAAATGAGGTCAGGATGTTTTCAGACTAGAGATCTGAGCAAGTTTTTGAAGGGAGGGATAAAGATGACTGAAAAGGAGAGATTGAAGGTGGTGAAGAGGAGGCCATGGGGGAGCTGAGTCCGGCAGGAGATGACTCAAGCAGTCCAGGCTTACAGTGCCTTGGCAAGGAGTGGGGTTGGGGGTGGCGGGAGCCTTCTGTCTCTGAGAGAAGAGTAGGAAATATTCAGGCAGAGAACAAAAAAAAAGAATGTTGAAAGGATGACATGACTTATGGCGACAACTGGGCAGTAAAGAGTTAGCGGTGCGTGGGACCAGCTTCTAGTCCTAGTAGAGGTTTGAAAGGGTAGAAACCAAGACTGCAGAGGTAGCAGCCACACACGTGAAAACAAAATGATCAGCTTCCTTTACTTCCAAAGGTTTTTTTTGTCTCCTTCTCACTATAAATTCTTTTGTGATACTAGATGAGACCAGAAACTGGTTAGTGGTGATAGCAACTTTAAAATAAAATAGGAATTTTGAAAGTGGAAGCACAGGGTCTTATGGGATGAAAGTGTTGAGAAGCACTGTTCTGCACAGTCTGGTCCAGTGTGAGCATATTGGGAAATACTGGTTAAAATTGTGTTGAGGAAGAAAAAAAGATTTGACTCCTCTCTCCATCTCATCTGTCCCTCAAGAGAGAAAAGGATTTAGAAAATAGTTGATGGCTAAAAAAAGCTATCTCTTTGTACTTGCAATGACCTGCACATTAACACTGACCCAAAGCTCCAGAACTCCCTGCGGAGGCAACTTCCTGACTGCATCAGCTTCCTGATGAGGGTTCTCCTATGAGAAAGGCCAGAATCTGAGAGCCTCTCTTTCAGCTTTGGGTCAGAGTACAGAGCAAAAAAATCAGCATATCTTAGGCTGAGTTTATCTCTGCCTCTGCCTTTCTGGGTTAAGGAGGCTCGCAGAGAGCTAGCATGCCCGGGGAAGAATGCAAGCAGCTGGCAGCTTGAACCCCTGTCTTCTTATGTGTTGAATGTCTTCATTGACTTGTGGGCCACTCTGAACAGAGGACTGCTACTGTGCTCTTTTGCTTCAGCTGGTGCTGAGATGCCCATCTCACATTGTGCCCTTCGCTCAAATGGCCCAGTGAGGCTAGAGCAAGATCAGGCTGAAATGCCAGGGAAGGGTGTCCCAGAGAACCTGTGACCCCTTCCTGTGCCTGCCTTCTGGAGCCTGTGGAATGAGCTGTTTTGCATAGAACTGTGCTTTGTGCTGTCGGGCTCATTGCTGTCACTCCTGATAAGTGTGTGACCATCAGTGAGTCTTATGGTCCAGTGTCCTGTCCTGTTCAGCTCCCCTGTCTCACTTGTTCTTGACTGCTGTTGTGCATCTCATTGGCTCCCAATTTCTGAAATGAAGATAAAAACAAAACTGAAAATGCCATGGAGCAGTTCTGCCAACTCCTGGTTTTTCCATTCGCTTCCTCTGATAGCCATTGGTTTGGGGAGACTTCCCTTTCCTGCTCCAGGCTGTGGGCCTGTGCACAATAGCCCCTGGCATGTCGCCCATCAGATAACAAGGCTGGCTCTCTGCAGGCACAGTATGGATTGGAAAAAGTGAAAGTCTCTGGCTAGAAATAAAAGCTCAGAAAGCCTTTGCTATTTTCCCCCAGGCCCTCCTGGTTCTGTAGTTCTGGCCTCGTGAGCTAGTCCCATCCCACCTGCAAAACCAGGGGAGAGTTCAGTGCAGCTGGTGAAGGAGGGGATGGGTGTCAGGGGGGACCATGAATATTTTATCCCAGGGAGGTCTTACCTTAGACACTCCCTGTAAAAGACTGAGGGCAGTTCATCCTGTTTGGGCATAGTTTGGACCAATGTCTGAGATTTCATCAGTGAGTCAAGTTTTTCTTTCTCTCTAATCAATCCCTTACAAGAGACATTTTTTATTTGTTCTAGGTAAAATGTGTAATACCATTCCAGAGTGTTGGTCAGGGTTCAATTGTACAGAAGACAGCCCACTCTAGCTAGTTTCAGGAAGAGATTCAGTGTACATTCTGGCTTATGGAATCATTGAGGGAGTGAGAAAAGCAGGCTTTAGGTTAAGACACACCATGGAGCTCCTTCTTCTTCTGTAATTAGGAAGCCACCAGTCGAGAAACTAAGTGCCCCTCAGCTCTAGTCCACGCCTGTCTCTTGACATCGGCAAAGCTAGGGACCAGGTGTGGAGCCTCTGCAAATGCTGTGGCAGAAAAACCAAAGGCTTCTGTGACTGCTCCCAGAAGCAACAGGAATGGCAGGAAGTCTCTAAATCTCATCCAAGTGCATCTGATTGGCTAAACCAAAAGGAAGTCTTAGAAATATAACTTTTATCTAATTAGCTTCTGAAGCACAGGAAGTCATACTAGAAGGGTGGACTAGATCTTGAGCCTACCCTATCACATCTGCTACATAAAGTGAAGGAAACAAATGGGATTCTGTGGAGTTCCTGCCATGAGATGGTGTTATGTAGATGTGTGCCTGTGCCACCACATTTATAACTTCCAAAAAATTATGAGGTAGATAGTTCTCCCCATTTTGCAGGTGAGGAAATTAAGGTGAGAGTTTAAATCATTCAGTTAATGAGTGGCAAAGCCTGATTTTTCTGTTCTGTTCTGTTTTTTTTTTTTTTTTTTTTTGAGACAGAGTCTCACTCTGTTGCCCTGAGTAGAGTGCTGTAGCATGAGCCTAACTCACAGCAACCTCAAACTTCTGGACTTAAGCGATCCTCCTGCCTCAGCCTCCTGAGTAGCTGGGACTGCAGGCTCATGCCACCATGCCTGGCTGATTTTTCTATTTTCAGTTCTTGCTCTTGCTCAGGCTGGTCTCGAACTCCTGAGCTCAAGTGATCCTCCTGTCTTGGCCTCCCAGAGTAGAGTGCTAGGATTACAGGCATAAGCTACCATGCCCGGCCCGAAGCCTGATTTGAACCAATGTTCATCTAATTTCAAAGCTTAGGCTTTTTTCGATCCACCTTGCTTACCCCCTTAGGGTTGCTTCTGCTGCTGACAAATGTTACCAGCATATGAATTGAATTGCCACAGAACTTGTGGGCTACTAAAATGTTATCCAAAGCCAAAAGTAGGAAGCAGGCACTAGGCTAATGTTGGTAAGCAAAGATTAAATAGTGCTCTATGTTTTGAGGCATTGTAGAACTTAAGAAAACCATCCTTTTTTCATGGTTGCACTGGAATTTTGTGTTACACTGGCAAGGGAAGTAGCCAGGCGCATGGATCTTTGACATCTGGGCCACTGGAAAGTGGAGTAGTTTTCTTATCCTTGGTCCAGATTTCTCCTTAACTCCATCTTGTCTTTGCCCCCGAGCCCTCTGTTGGCCAAATGGCATTTTGTATCCCTGGCCTCCAACTCACAAATGACCATGGACAAAACAATCCTGAATTTGAGCTGCATGAAACATGGCACTATGTTTTTCCTGTGCTGTCAAGAAATCCCCATGTAAGCCTCCCTCTTGTGCCTGGCAGAAAGACTGTCATACTTCCTCATGGATGGGATCCCTATCCTCTGTATGGATCACTCTTGGGGAACGAATGGCCCAACCAGTTTAGGAAGAAATTTTTCCTTGTGCTACTGTTCAGCAGCAGGCCTGCCCTTTTTGGAAATAAATTATGGTCCCAAAATTGCTTTGGCTAAACTGTGCTGGGAGTTACAAAGCTTGTTTTCTAGCCTCAGCCCTACGTTAAGTCACTTTATGGTCCTGGACCTCAGGTTCCTCCTCTGCACGATGTGGGTGATAATAATGCACCTCCACTGCAGCGGTGTTGTAAGGGCTAAATGAGAGGTGACAAAGTCTTTTCTGAAAAAAGAAAAGGAAAAAAATTGCCTTGGCTGATTTCGTTGCTCTGTTCATGGCACAATATCCCTAAATTTACACTCAGAGCAACTTCGGTTTCTGATAGGGCTTAGGAAACATGGACAGACTCTCTTCCATGGGCTGTTTGAGATCATTAGAAAGGCATGGCTCGAGTACCACTTCATCTCAGAATTGGTTGCCTGTACTGTGTGTGTGAGATGTTGAGACAGGAAATCCAGCAAAATTCTTTGCCTGTTTTCAGAGCAATTTTGTTTCTGGCTTCTGCTCTGGAGTCATGTGGGGAAGCCAGATTGCTGAATGCCCCATGTTAGCCTTCCCTCCTGAGACATCTCCTTGGAGGGAGACTGGGTTGATGCCTCCAAGAAGAGATTGGAAGTGTTCTTGGTGGCGAATTTTTTAAAATGTATTCTGTACAACCAAATGAGCCATATGTTCTGAAAGGCTGACTTCATGTGAAAGAATAAAGGAGGCAGTTTCTTGAAGGACATTGAAAAAATTGTTTAAACTCATTAGAAACTGCCTTTCAAAAAATGACCCTCCTGGCCATTCTTTTTTTCTGTGAAGTATTTTTCTTCCTTATGAGGGTCCTTGGAATAGTGGAAGGTGTCTTCATGGCTCAGGAAGTTTTACTGAGCCGCAGCAATTTGTTAGGCCTACCCTCTCTTCTAGGATGTCCACAGAACCTTGACTGGGCTCTTTAGCAGCCTCTGCAGTAGATGCATAGTCCTTGGTGTACCATCTCTACTTCCAGAGCACAGGCTGAGTGGCTCCATGTGAGCTTTTGATTGAGAGGAGAGATATATAAAACTGTGCATCCTAAATTTTCCTTCTAAAACTGGTCTAGACTAGGGTACTATCAAGAGGTAATCTGGGCACAGTGGTACATGCCTGTAGTCCCAGCTACTTGGGAAGCTGAGCTGGGAGGATCACATGAGCCCAGGAGATTGAGGCCAGGCTAGGCAACCCGGTGAGACCCATTCTTAAATAAAAGAAAAAAAAGAAAAGAAAGGAGGGAGTTGGCAGTTGCTTGTAGTTGGATAGAATGAGTCAGGTTCTTCCCCAGGTCTTTCTTCCTTAGCCATTCCCACAGAGCACCTTGCCTGCAGTTCCATTTCAGAAAACCTAATGTTACAGCCCCTGAGCTAGACTGGAGAAACCAGCTAGAAAGGAAAGTAGCCTGCTTTGTCAAGGGATAGTACTTCTGCTGTTCCCCGTGTCTGGGAATTGCTGGATTGTAAGGGAGAGGTGGGGAGTATCAGATAAGGGAGGGGAGGGCTTGCATGTCTCTGGTTTTCTACACAACTGGATAAATTTGTTTCTTCCATAACAGGAAAAGGGCTCAGGATAAGAGCCCTATATTTAAGTTTTGAAACTGCTAGAAATATTTGTGTGTTGGTTGAAGATTGGCCCTTCTGGTTTGTCTGGTGAGCTTAGGAAGGAAAAAAGATGCAAACTTTTGACCTTACTTTTGTCTGCTTTTCTGATCATACAAAGCAACAGAATCAGTCAGAAAACGCTCTTAGGCTAGGAGTACGGAGACTTGATTTCTCAGCCTCAAAATCCCTATGACTGAAAAGCATTACTGCGTATCCATGTCATTCGTTGATGTTAGGATGATAAACCATTCTATCTTACAAGCTGATGTGGCAAAAGTACCTGTAAATTAGCTTTATATTCTCTTACCTTTAAAACAGGAATAATTTCTGCTTCTTAAAACTGTGCTGTATTTTTTTTTTTTTTTTTTTTTAAGAAATGTAAAGTTCCTTGAGTCTGGGTTCCCTCCTCTGTTAAGTAAAGCCAATGCATACCTCTCAGGATTGTTGAAAGGATTAAGTGAAGTAGCAAATGTGAAAATACTTTGCAGAATGCCTGCCACTTAGCAGGTACTCAGAAAATACTTGCCAAATCTCTGTTGGGGGGATGTTGAAACTCAAATGAGGCAACTTCTGTGAATGCCAACAAAAAGTAAAGCACTACATAAATGCAAGATACTATCTTTACTTGTAGTAGCCGGGAAGTATGGGAGTGGGTAGGGATGGAGGAGGCTACCTCTGGTTCCTGGCTACACCATTGGGAGGGCCTTCTTATCTGATACAGGTAGAGAACAAGTAAGGGGAGACACTGGGAGGACAGGCCAGCAGAGAGACGTGCCCAGCTATATCGAGTTACCTTTCCTTGGCCCCCAACCTCAAAATGCTGCTGGGACCCAAAGCTCAAGAGGGCTAGGCCAATGTAGTGATCATTTTCCTAGGTTCTTCCTAGTGTAAGAGGAAATGGTATTGGTGTTCTAGAGGAAAAGAGTGACATTATGAAGAAAGGGTGGCATTATGAAGGAATATACGAAGGTTTTTTTTTAAAGCTGATCTGGGGCCAAGCATGGTGGCTCACGCCTGTAATCCCAGTACTTTGGTAGGCTGGGGCAGGAGGATTGCTTGAGGCCAGGCGTTCAAGACCAGCCTGGGCAACACAATGAGACCCTGTCTCTACAAAAAATAAAATAATTACCCAGGCATGGTGGCACATACCTATAGTCCCAGCTACTTGGGAGACTTGAGGCAGGAGGATCACTTTAAGGCTGCAGCACGCTATGATCAGGCACTGTGTTCTCACCTGGGCAACAGAATGAAACCTTGTCTCCCCGCCCCCCCCACCAAAAAAAAGAAAAAACGAACTGGTCTGATTTGCCAGCTTAAATTGTTTTCATAAGGGTTATTTTGGTTCATGTTTTGTGTCAACATTCTTGGTCATATATACTTTAGTGCCTGTTCCATATGTGGCCTTCATTTCCTATTAGGGAGCTGGAGCATATTAGACTTTAGTGCCATGACCCACCTGAGTCACATCCCTGAACTCTAGAGCCCAGTATCACTCGGGCTGCGCATCCTGGGCTCTGTTGTCAAAAACCTTGTTTCTGTGCTCTAGGCTCCCAGAACCCGGGCCGAAGCTCACCTCCCCCTGGCTACGTCCCTGAACGGCAGCAGCACATTGCCCGGCAGGGGTCCTACACCAGCATCAACAGTGAAGGGGAGTTCATTCCAGAGACTAGCGAGCAGTGCGTGAGTATGGGGCTAGGGCCGGGGCGGGGGGGGGGGGGGGGGGGGGGGTGTGCCCATGGCCTGTGTCAGACCAAGGTTATAACGGGGGGTTCTTGGTGGGCACAGTGCAGACCTGAGGGACTTGAACCCTACCAAATAGCTCTTTTATAAGCCAGGCCTGCCCAAATATGGATTATTCCTTTGTAAGGGCCAAATGTCAATTCCTGCCAAAGATGGGATCTAGTCTGCCTAGCCTTCTTGGTATTGGGTGAGCACTTGTTAGATTTTCCCTCTTCGTGGTCCTCTCACTGGTCCCCTGCAGAATACCACTCTGTTATTTGTGTACGTCCTTACAACTGCCTGTCTTCATTTCAGCAGTGTTAGCACATGACCAGTCCTAAACTGACAGATTGTGTTTTTCATTGGCTATATTTTAGTTTTGCTATTTCTTGATCAAAGGTAGGGAGTAAACCATATCCAGATTACACTGTAGGGTTGGTTAGGGTGATCTTCTATGGTGGTAGACAGCTATATTAACAAATTACCACAAAGTTAGAATCTGAAAACAACATAAACATTTATTGTGGGGGAGGAGTCACCTTAGGTTGTGTCTACCACAATGGCTCAGCCATTTTAATGGCTTTGGTTTTTAACCAGTGGCTTACTTGATGAAAATGGCAATTTGCTTAGTGGGTGAGCCAGCAAGGGTGAGACCTCTGGCTTCATTCTGGTCTTTGCAGCGAGCTTGCTTTGATTGCAAAGAGAAAGGTCGGTTCTTGTAATTTCTGGGATTTGGTCTGAGAAGGGGAAATTTCTTAAGGGTTAAAATGCCCAACAGAATGGCCGGTGCCATCACTCGGGAGATTTTATAAAAAACTGATTCTTGTAACTTTTGTTTTATTATTCGAACATATAAGGCTGGGCACAGTGGCTCACCCTGTAATCCTAGCACTCTGAGAGGCCGAGGCAGGAGGATCTCTTGAGCCCAGGAGTTTGAGACCATCCTGAGCAAGAGTGAGACCCCATCTCTAGCGTGGTGGCATGCGTCTGTAGTCCCAGCTACTCGGGAGGCTGAGGCAGGAGGATTGCCTGAGCCCAGGAGTTTGAGGTTGCTGTGAGCTAGGCTGATACCATGGTACTCTAGCCCAGGTGACAGAGCGAGACTCCATTTCAAAAAAAAAAAAACACCACATATAGGCTAGGAGAAGCCCTTTACACTCTTCTTCTCCCTCTGTACTCCTGCCTTCTAGATAAATTCATGTTTGGAACAGTGACCTGGAGTGCCTTTAACTGTACATTCCCTTCTTGGGCATTTTCCTGACCATCTTTTCTTCTGGTTTCTCTAACCGAAGCACTTCTGAACATCAGCTGTTCTAGGGGTGACTTAGATGTAAAATCCCAGAAATTGCAAATGAGCTCTATTGCCTTTGGTCTCTGTCTCTCCCTATGGTCCTGTGCCCTAGCCCCTTCACTTCTATACTTTGCCTGCCTGGCCCTGGAAGGCATGGGAGAATTTCACTCCTAGTGAGAACAAACGTTTTAGAAAGAGGCCATGGCAGGTGGCAGCTGGGGATTGCCAAGGTCCTTCCCCAGTATCTACCCCTTTAGTTAAAGAGGATTGCTCCTGGTAACAGGCCATTCAAGATAAATCCACTTAACAGGGGCAAAAACAGTACAGTATGTAGTGAAAGAATATTCCACTGGGACTTTCTTGAAAAGTGAAACTAAGATACATTTATTTTGTTTTTCTTTAATCAGATTTAGGTAATAGTTGCATCTGTTTGCTAATTTTTAGAATGAACAAAGCATGATTCATGCTAATTTTTTCTGCTTAATTTTTCTAACAAAAACTATGCTAGCACAATGTAACTTCCTTTACTTCCCCCTTGACTTCTGCAGCACTATCATAAAGAGGGTCATTTTTTGCAAGAGCATTCACAGGAGTCAGCATTTTCCACAAGGCCTCTCTTGAGCCTTAGGTATTCTTCTTCCTCCATCATACCTGCTGTGTTGTTATAATCACCCATTTTCTCTTTTTCTGTTAGCTGGTCTAACTTTGCCAAGCATGCACTTCATGGATCAGGAGCAATTCTTTCCCATGTTGGTTTCATTTACTTTGGGACATCCTGTATCCTTAGCAAGATTTGCAGTTTTACTTTGCAATTAATTTGCCTTGATTGGCAGATTTTTAAAGATCATATATGACAATATGACCTAAAGCATTTAAAATTATGAGTGGGGATAGCATTAAATGGGAAAAGATATTTTAGTTGGAAACTAATTTTATGAAGGTTGTTAGTGAATTTTCATAATTCTGATACTTTACTTCCCTGTGTAACATTTAATGTTGGAGCTCAGATGATGAAGTCTCTGAAATTTTCTGCACAGAGAAAATGAATGGGTGGACCCTTCAGGAGATTAATTGGAGGAAAAGCTATTCTGAAGGCTTTTTGTTACTTCATTTGACCAGGGCCAGAGAAGTAATTTATATAGATACCTATTACCTCTGCATGGAACCAGGAACTGGGAAGTTTTTGTTCTGGTACCAGCTGTGCACTAACTAGTTTTGTGACTTTTTTAGACCAGTCTCCTAACCTTTCTAGGCCTGTAGTACTTATCTGTGAAATGAGGCAATACTTGTCTTTGTAAATTATAAATCATGGAGTGTAAACAGAAGCATTAAGGTCCCACCCAAACTCACTGGAAGCCTCTACGGGGTAGTACCATCTCCAGCGCCAGGTCTCAATGTTAATGAGCCAAGAAAATGCCAACAAGAGAAGCAGCATCTTGGCTTTGCTCTCCTGGCAGAGCCCCTTGGGATGCCAGCCAAGCATTTTTCTGCCTCCTGGAAACTTGCCCTTCAAACTAAAGGGGAGAATGGTACCTTACTAACCATTCTTCCCACTGCACGGGGAGAGAAAGGGCACTTCATATTTTGACAAAAAGGACCATATGCTGGCCCTGACTGAGTCATAAAGCCTGGGTCACCTGGCTGGGATTTGGGCTAGGGCTATGGTTTTATTTTATGACTTGCCTTACAGATGCTGGATCCCCTGAGCAGTGCAGAAAATTCCTTGTCAGGAAGCTGCCAATCCTTGGACAGGTCAGCAGACAGGTATGGGACTATGGGTGGTTTGGGGGGTGATACGTGGGTGTTTTTGGAACTGTCTGAGGAAGTAGAGTTAGCTAGTGTGTGTCTCTGAGCTAGACTGTAGGCCCAGGGTCAAAACATCGTGCTTCTTAGGAAAGCCCTCTCCTTATTTCCCAAAGCCATGAGAATGTTGTGTTTGCATAATTTAATGAATGTAATACTAGCTCATAAAATAGCAGCTCATTTATTAAGTGCTGTGTTGTTCTAAGTGCTTTACATGTTTTGACTTTCCACATAATATAATGCTGGAAGTATCCTTGTACTTTTGGCCTCATTGCTGTCATCTGAACTGAGAAGCAGTGGATCATCAATGTTTTGGGGGGAAAACTGAATTCTCATCTGTTGGTTTGCTTCCATTTTTTTCTCTAAGTGTGTCTGGGACAGTAAGAAACTGAAATCAGAAAACAAAACATCCAGACTGTCTAGAGTACCACACTGCCTGCTAGCTGTGTATCTTGTTCTAACACTTGGGGAGGAAACAAGTGCTGTCCTTTACATGCCAAATGGCTCTGCGCAGGGGTATGTTGGGAACAGGCCTTGGCACTGATCCCGCCACTCCCTCGCCTCAACCTCATTATGCCCAAGAGCATGTTTGATCACGTCTGGCTGGGCTTAGGGCTATGGTCAGAGGCTATGGAGCAGGTTTCGGGATTTCTTTTTTCTTTTGTGGAACTGATTGTTCATGTGAGTAATGATCTTGCGACTGTGGCCAAACTTGTCCTATCTCTCCTAACAGACTGGAACGTGGGTGAGCACTGTCTTCCCTCTAGATATCATAGAATGCAGACGTAGTTACTTGTTGGTTTCCAATATCTATCCTTGTTTTGGGCTTGCTCTCCAACCAGGGGAGGAAGGCACAGGTAAGAGTGCCAGGGGTTGCTGCCACAGACTGAAGGCCCTGCCAGGGCAGGGACTGACTCTGACTTTTGTCTATCTCCTGAGCTTTGGTGGGGGGAGCCCAGGAGGGGAGGACTACAGAAGGTGTAGTAGTTGGAAAACACTAGGGGTCAGCTCTCGCCACCCCTGTGGCCCTCTCAAAAGGCACTCTTGTGTAAGGGAAAGGGCCAGTCATGTGGATGCTGGGAAAGACAGCTGAACTTACCTACTTCTCTATTCTGAGGTTTTTCCTCTGTCCGTACAATGCTTTGTTTTCTTCCTATTAGGAATGATCTGGACTAACTTCCTTGAGGCCTGGGCCTGACTTGAGCTTAGTGTTCTCATCTTCTCTTCATGGGGAAGGTCATGGGATCTGGAGCCAGATAGATCTAGATCCAGTCCCAGTTCCACCAAATATTAGTTGAGTGGCTTTGAACAGGTCCCTTAACCTCTCTGTTCCTCAGTTTTCCTGTCTCTAAAATGAGATGATGTGATTAGTTTGAAAGGAAGATGCCTGGTTTAGCCGCAAGAACATGGACTTTGGAATCATAGACCTGGATTTGAAGTCTGGCCCTGTTGCTTACTAGCTGTGTCCTTGGGCAAGTAAATAGGGCTGTGTAATACCTAACCTCTAGGGTGTCTTTGAAGACTAGAAACAGTATAGCAGGTGTTTAGTCATTGGGACCTGCTACTATACCATATTTCCTACCTCACTTTGTAAAATAGGTAAGAGAACAGCAATCTGTAAACCATGTTGTTGTTGCTATTTGTTACTTCCCTGGGCAAAGGATTCTCTTACAGCTCTTCACCTGTTACAGAGGTGGGAAGAAAGTCCAAGAAGGGCAAGGGGTGTGCAGCCAGGCTGGAGCGCGGTAGGATGGGAGATTTCCCTGTCAGATTTGGGCCTCAGACTAGTGAAGGGAGGGTGGAAAGAGGAGGCTGGGCTCAGAAAAGGGCCTTTTCCCTCAAACTCTGCTCCTCTCACCCAGTGCTATGGGAGGGAGTTAGATAGGGAGGCCAACTGGATGCCCTGCTGGGCTGCTCTGAAAGTACGTGGAGGTCTATTTTGGGATTTCTTTTTGTTTTCTCTAGCCCTTCCTTCCGGAAATCACGAATGTCCCGAGCCCAGAGCTTCCCCGACAACAGACAGGAGTACTCAGGTGAGCTCCACAGAGCCTGGGTGGGTGCTGCAGGGTGTCTGGGCCACAGACACTGTGGTGTGACCACTCTGAGTTGGTAACTTTCCTCGGGCTTGCTGCTCTGAGGCCTCAGGGTGACCTGGGGGCTTAAGTGATTCTCCCACTTTGACCTACCCAGAAGCCAGTGATTCCCTTGTCTTACTCAGATCGGGAAACTCAGCTATATGACAAAGGGGTCAAAGGTGGAACTTACCCCCGGCGCTACCATGTGTCTATGCACCACAAGGACTACAATGACGGTGAGTGCACCTGCACCCTGCCCCCTGCTGGTGCCTCAAGAAAGGAGTGCGTAGAGTTGCACCGTGGAAAAGTTGCCACGGAAAAGCCATCATGAGAGGCCTGGGCCCAGGCACTCCAAACCCTGTGTTTTCCTTTATTCCTGAGGAATTGTGGCCCAAGACTTAAGGCACAGGAGGCAGAAAAAAACAAAAAAGCCAGACGGGGAGAGCGATATTTGTAGATCAAGATGTTGCCACTGGGAACTCTGACCTTTGTCTGTGGCGTGCTCCAGGAGCACCACCTCTCTGAAGCCCTCTTCTTCCCTGCAGCAGCAGACAGACTGGGGCCACGCAGAGGGGTGAGAGCAAGATTCTAGCAAAACAGAGCCTTTACCTGTGGCTTGGCCTTGTGAGCAACTGTGGGCCTATAGGCCAGCCCTGTGCCTTTCCTTTGGCCAGGACTCCCTGAATCAGACAGGCTTCTTCCTGATTTCTGTTTCTGTCCTGATTTTTGGGATGCCTGGGACAGCAGCCTTTGTGGCATGAGTCAGGCGGCAGGGCAGATAGGATAGGCTGCAGCTGGTGGTATCTATTACTTGTAGAAAGGACCTGGTTTGCACATTTGGCCTTGTGGCGAGGGGTCTGACTTGCTCTATTCTGGTCCCTGCACCCTTTCAGGCAGAAGAACATTTCCCCGAATACGGCGTCATCAAGGCAACCTGTTCACCCTGGTGCCATCCAGCCGCTCCCTGAGCACAAATGGCGAGAACATGGGTCTGGCTGTGCAATACCTGGACCCCCGTGGGCGCCTGCGGAGTGCAGACAGCGAGAACGCCCTTTCTGTGCAGGAGAGGAATGTGCCGACCAAGTGTGAGGAGCTGTCCCTGGCTAGGAGGAGACAGCCCAGGCCATCTCAGACAAGCTGCTGAGCTGGGAGCATGGCCAGGCCACTGGGACCCTTAGGCTCAGCAGGCAGCAGCTCTAGCCCATCCTCACCACACTAGAAGAGCCTTGGAGTGGGCATCAGACCCCCAGGACCCAAGGCCTGATCCACTATTGTGTGACAAGCCACTTCTCCTCTCTGGGCTTTAGTTTTTCCATGTTTAAACTGAAGAGCACACCCTTAATCCCTGCCATATTAAAATATTTAGGGACTTTGGAAATAAAGGTATTTGATCAATGCAGAAGAGCATTTAATATGACTTTAGCCAGTCCTTTGCTTCTCAGGACTCTGACCTTAAGGTCCGATTGACCAGGGCACTGGTGTGCTCCAGATTGGGGTGGTGATGGTGCTGGGTGAGGGGGGACACTGAGCCAGAGGTCCCATTACAGAGCATCTAGAAAATGAGGTAGGATATCAATCAATGATGTACATGAAATAATGCTCTTTCCTTCTGTTCTCCTGTAGCTCCTAGTGCCCCCATCAATTGGCGCCGGGGGAAGCTCCTGGGTCAGGGTGCCTTCGGCAGGGTCTATTTGTGCTATGATGTGGACACAGGACGAGAACTTGCTTCCAAGCAGGTCCAGTTTGACCCAGATAGTCCTGAGACAAGCAAGGTACTGCCTTCCCCATGGCTTTTCAGTCCCCCTTTTCAACAGAAAGGCCTGTCTCATTACACAGAGTAGTTGCTTTCCCTGTCGTTCTTCCTCCCAGGCTGCCTTGCTGTTCACCCTGGCCCTGGCTGAGTGGTGAAGGGACTGTGGTCCACAGAGCACCAAGCACCCGGGGGAGGGATTGGGTATGAGGAACTGAGTCGATACCAAAGTTCCAAGCAACCCAGACTGAGAGGCCATGACCAGTGCCACAAAGATGGCCTGTTCTCTCCACCAAACAGATACCTCTCCCCTTCCCTCAGCCCAGGAAGGAGCCTTGGGGTTCACCCGCTTAGTCCAGCTCTAAAGGAGGAATCTTTTGACCGGTCTTTGGAGTTCAGCTTTGGATGTGGCCTACACTTCAAATTGAGTGGACAAATATAGCAATTACCTTAACTAAGCACCCACAACCCCTTCTCCCACCTGCCTGGCCACCTTCTTCCAGGCATGGAAGTGCCACCATCCCAAAGGCTGCCCAGCATTGGGGCTAAGGGCCAGACAGTTGAAAGAGTCCCCCTTTTCTCCAGTGGAAGTTCCCAAGGCAGGCCCCTGTAAGGCCATTGACTAGGGCAAGCTGAGTGGAACCCAGGTGGGCAGAACTGAAGCCCTGAGGGCTGAGGGTGACTGCTCACTCTTCCCCTAGGAGGTGAGCGCTCTGGAATGTGAGATCCAGTTGCTGAAGAACTTGCAGCATGAGCGCATCGTGCAGTACTACGGCTGTCTGCGGGACCGTGCTGAGAAGACCCTGACCATCTTCATGGAGTACATGCCAGGGGTATGTGCCCCTTGAATGCATGTGGGGCCTGACCTGGGGACTGCGGGAGAAGGGTCACCTTTGACATCAGTCTGACCATCTGAGGCGCCAGAGGTGATGGCAGGACTTAGGGTCAGGAATGCCCTGCCTCAGGCTGCAGTATAGTGTGAGATGAGAGCTGCCCCAGGCCCAACCCTCCCCAGAGGCTGGCGGGGCTGGCGCACTGTCCAGTAAGTATAGCTAGCCTTCACCTGGGGCAGGGGCCTCTCTTCTGGATTTGGTTGTACGTTGCTTGAGGGAAAGATTGGTTCATACTCTTCTCCAAGCTGCCCAGCAGCTCCTGGCAAAGTGCCTAGAACGTCGCAAGTAGAAACTGGGTGAATCACACCTTTGCTGCAATGCTAAGGGCTGGAATAACCTTTCCCCCTTCCCATACCCCTCCCCCGAGGGGACTCCCTCTGACTCCTTGTGGCTGGTAGGGCTCGGTGAAGGACCAGTTGAAGGCCTACGGAGCCCTGACGGAGAGTGTGACCCGGAAGTATACCCGGCAGATCCTGGAGGGCATGTCCTACCTGCACAGCAACATGATTGTTCACCGGGACATCAAGGGTAAGCAGAGGTCAGGTTGCATGGGGACCCCAACACCTGGGTTCAAGTCTACCATTTAGTGGCTTAACCATTCTGAACTTTCTGAAAAGTCGGACCCCAGTTGCTTCCTTGGGGGACTGGTGTGAAGATTGGGTGAGCAACTTAGGAAAATGCCAAGTTCTTTGCACATGTTGGCCGTGGCAGGGGTCATGTTTTACAGCAGGTCTGAGGCTTCCCTTTGCTAGACTGTGTGCTGTGAGTAGTTACCACTGGCCGTGCGCAGCGGTAGGGCCACCAGCGGCTCTCTGACCTGGGAGGGAGGGAGGCAGGTTGGGAGAAAATGCAAGAGGGTCCAAGGTTACAGCTTCTGCCCTTCCATGCCTCAGGAGCCAACATCCTCCGAGACTCTGCTGGGAATGTGAAGCTGGGGGACTTTGGGGCCAGCAAACGCCTGCAGACCATCTGCATGTCGGGGACAGGCATGCGCTCAGTCACCGGCACACCCTACTGGATGAGCCCTGAGGTGATCAGTGGCGAGGGCTATGGAAGGAAGGCAGACGTGTGGTGAGTGCTGGACGTGCGGGACCCATCTCCCTGCCTGGGCTGTAGTGCGCTAAATTAGAAACTCGCCTTGGGGACTTTGAGGTGTGGTAGAAGGGCGTGCACTTAGGGCCCAGGCTACATGTGTGCAAGGGTGTTGGTGTGTGCAGTAGCACATATGACAGATGGGTTGTAGTTTTGTTTTGTTTGTTTGAGACAGGGTCTCACATGTTGCCCAGGCTGGAGTGCAGTGGTGCAATCAATCATAGTTCACTATAACCTCGAATTCCTGGGCTCAGTGTGATCTTCCTGCCTCAGCCTCCCAAGCAGCTAGGACTACAGGCGTGTGCCACCACACCCAGCTAATTTTTTAATTTTAAAAATTTGTTTTAGAGACGGGGTCTCACTATGTTGCCCAGGCTGGTCTCAAACTCCTGGTGGCCTCAAGTAATCCTCCCATCTCAGCCTCCCAGACCACTTGGATTAAAGGCATGAGCCACTGCCTGGCCTGGATAGCTTACGTTTTAACCCCAAGTAGCAAACTGTTTGTTAGTGCCGGGAACTTAGGGCATGGGAAACATCCTACATGTTTGCAAAATCCATTAAAGATGTAGGATCCACTCTGAAGGTCTGAATTAGTGCCTAAATAAGAGCAACTTCTGCCTTCTCTCCTCGTGCCCAGATGGCTTGCATTTGCTCTGCCTAACTTTATGTCCATCCTCAAGGGCCCAGAAATTGTGAGAGTTTCTCCCTTTGGAAAGTGATTACGGTGGGCTGAATAATGGTCCTCCAAAGACGTCCACGTCCTAATCACTGGAACCTGTAAATGTTACCTTATATGGCAGAAGTGCCTTTGCAGATGTAGAGTTAAGGATTTTGAGATGAAAGAGATGATTCTGGATTATCCAGGCGGTCCCAGTATAGTCACAAGGGTCCTTATAAAAGGAGGCAGGAGATCGGAATGGGTAGCGGAAGGTGTGACAGTGGAAACAGGAGGCTGGAGTGAGCCAAGGAATGCAGGTGGCCTCTAGAAGCTGGAAATAGCAAGGAAACGGATTCTTCCCTCAGAGCCTCCAAAAGGAACCATCCCTGCTAGCTAACACCTGACTTTAGCCCAGTGAGACTAATTTTAGACAGGACTATAAGATAATAAATTTGTGTTGTTTTTATGTCACTAAGTTTGTGGTAATTTGTGACAACGGCAACAGGAAACTAATACAGTTATCTTGCAGCTGTTCTGTCAATGCTGAGTTGTTCTCTTTTCCCCAAGCTCAAGAATGACCTAGGTGGGTGGGGATGTGTAGGTTGATGAAGCCGTGTGGACAAGGGGCCGAGAGTGCTTTGAGCCTCTTCTGGCCTTGGGGATCTGAGAGATGCCAACCCTCAGCTTGGCTTCTCCTGTGCTTGGGTGTGTTCTGAGACAGGCCCTCCTTTCACAGTGGTGGGCAGGACAGCTGGGAGCCCCAGGCTGGCCAAGGGGTGACGTGGGCTTCTGTCTCTCCAGGAGCCTGGGCTGCACTGTGGTGGAGATGCTGACAGAGAAACCACCGTGGGCAGAGTATGAAGCTATGGCAGCCATTTTCAAGATTGCCACCCAGCCCACCAATCCTCAGCTGCCTTCCCACATCTCTGAACATGGCCGGGACTTCCTGAGGCGCATTTTTGTGGAGGCTCGCCAGAGACCTTCAGCTGAGGAGCTGCTCACACACCACTTTGCACAGCTCGTGTACTGAGCTCGCGAGTCCACGCTTTTGCTGGGCGCCCTTACCACACGAGCAAGGGGCTGCTGTGGGCTCAGCGACATTGCTGCTTCTCCAGGCAAGGCTGTGGACCACGGAGCTGAGCTACAGCCCAGCCAGCGTTTGTCTGCGCCCCTTCTGCCACTGGGGCTGAGAGCTAGGGTGGGGTGGCTGCAGCCTCAAAGACTGAGAGTCCCCAGCCTGCCAGACCCAAGAGCTCCCAGTGTCCTGAGAAGGCCGGAAACAGTATGCTAGGCGGCCGTGTGGGCCCCACCCTCGGGTTGTATCCTGACGCTGCAAAATCCGCACCAAAGCCCAGAGGGTCTGGGGGCACAGGACTGATGCCAGGGTATGAATAGTGTTATTTTCATTCAGAGTGTTATTTTGTTTCTCCTCCCAATGTCTGGAGACCACCAGGATGTCTTGGGGCTGGATGAGCCCACTCAAGCCTGAGGTAAAGCCCAGCATCCCCCAAGCAACGGCAGGCAGGGGCCCAGGCTGCCCTCCCTAGGGCCCCGGTCAGCTCTGCCAGTCCCATCCTTTACCAAAGAGAATGGAGCAAATGTCATGCTGCCTTATTCAGGGAAGGAGGAGCCTGTCCTGCCTGTCCCTGTGACCCTGCTCCATAAGCAGGGGCCTGAGATGTGGAACTGCCCCCACTGAGGGGTGGAGACCCGATTTTGTCAATGCAATTGTCTCTGTTTTACAAGTTGGTGTCACTCTTATGCTGTATCCAGTTTCTAAACTGGAGACTTTGTGCCCTCTGGGCTCTGAGTACCCCTGCTGTGGGCTTGGGCCTGGGAAGAGCTGAAGGTAATGGCCTCTGTGGTCCCGGCCCGGCATCAGTTACCCCACTGGAGTGGAAGGGAAGATGGACAGCACAGTGAGGGCATCTGGCCTGGCTGGTGCCTTGAGCCCAGAGAGTCTGGGGAGGCGTCTCAGGCCGCCTGAGTTGTGACCTGCCAGGCCAGAGCCCCTCTGTCTGCTAGAAGAGAAAGCCCATGTGCTGCCACCAGCTGTGTCCGAAACCGCCAGCTTTGTTCTTCCTTAGCCAGCCTTGCCCACCCCTAGGAGGTCTCAGTCTCTTTCCCTTCTTGCTCCTCCCCTGGGGGAGGAGTGGCAGCAGGGGTCTGGGAAACAGCATCTCCAAGCAGCTTAGAGTTGGCCATGTTTACCTCAGCCTGGGCGCTGGTCCTTTCCTCCGGCCCCTCCCCTCCAAAATGTGCCTATTGCTCGAGCTCCTCCCTCTCAACACCCAGTTTCCTTGGGAGTTGTCATTAAAGGAAAAAAAAGCCAGTGCCCAGGGATGGGTGTCTCCAGGAGCTGGGGGTGAGCAGCAGGCAGCCCTGCCAGCGTGCCTGCGTCCCCACGGGCACAGAACAAGCCAAAGCCTTCGTTGTATGTTGACGATGCACTTTTATGAATGTAGTTTCTATCGCTGTTTTTAGCCTTTTCACATGATGTAATGTGAGGCCTTGTACTTGTTAATTTATATCTCAGATCATATTTGATGGTTTTTATATATATCAATTCTAGACTGTTACAGGTGATGGACGCCTCAAGAGAGAGAAGAGAAAATGAAAGCAGCTGGTTTTGCAGAAATGTGTGCTGCATGGTGCCAGTTGGGCCTTGGCCCCTCTGTTTCCATCCGTTTCTCCCCAAGGCCCCTGTCAGGCCCCTCCGCCCCACACTGCTCTCTGAAGACAGTGAGCACGTGCTCCTGCCTCCACCTCGGCCCTTGCCCAGGGTGGGGCGCGGCTCCTCATCTCGACCAAAGCTGCTGTGTGGCAGCTCGGCCTCTCCACGCCCCCATCCTGCTGGCTGTAGGCTCTTCTTGGCCCGCACCCCCAGCCCCCGGCCCTGTTCCCCAAGAGGATACAGAACACGATGCCGGCTGACTCTGCAGCTGTGTGTGTCCCAGGTTCAGGCTCTCACAGAGCCCCACCCCCTGGGGTCTTACCTCACAGGAAATGTGTTTTAAAAATGAATTTGAAAACAACAAACCCTGCACTCCAAAAAACCAAAAAAGACCCTGATTTTTTTGTGCCAAAAACTGTGGACATGCTGCCTCAGCATCCTCAGGATCAAGCTGTTGCTTAATTTTAATTTATTGTTTTTTATTAACTAATCCAGATGAAAAGTTGTGGGGCTCTAGGACAACCCGGGCCCAGAGGTTCTGAAGGGCAGTTTCCTAGCAGCCCCAGGCCTGCTGTGGGAAGGGGCCATGCCGTCATTTTCTCATCATTCCATGGGGCGTGTGCCTTGGCCAGCCTCGCATGGAGAGGCCAGGGCTGGGGATGGTCCTCACTCTCCTGCCCTCCTGCCCACCCACCCAGCTCTGTGTCTGTGTCTGAATTGTGGATCGTGCAGAAGAACCTGCAGCCATAGTTATTTGACTATATCTTGACCGAGGGCTTGCAGTGCAAAGCCAGGCCAGTGTCGTGCATTACTTACAATAAAAGGGATCATTTATACCAGTGGGGTCCTGTGGCAATGCTTTCGGTTGGGTGGGGCTCCTCAAGCAGAAGAGAACTTCAAGTGACTCCACGCAGAGGAGTCCTGGCTTGACTTGGCTGGGCACTGCTGTTAGCCTAGAGGTGGCTCCCCCTTTCCTCCACTTGCCCCTCCAGGAGTTCCACTGGGGGTGGTTCCATCGGGGCTGACTTACCAAGGTGGCACTGTGGCCCTCTTGACCCAAGTGTCACAAGTGGCTGGGTTCCTGGGCCCTCCATGGCATCTAATAGGGTCTTCCTGTCCCTTCGATAGCTCAGCTGGTGGAGCGGAGGACTGCAGCTAATAGGGTCTTCCTGGCCCAGAAAAGGATTCCCTTCAGTACCATCCTTGCAAGGCAGGGCTCAGGTGTCTCCAGGAGCCAACTCTCTGGTATCTCCCTCTGGTCCACCTGCTGCTATTGCTTAACTCTGAGCAGACCTCGCGTACAGGAAGTTGGGCCTGCCCTGAGAGGCTCTGAGCAGCTCTCCCCACACTCTCAGGACCCAGGCCTGGGGTGCCATCTCTGCTTCCTCAAGCAGTGCCAACCTCAACATAGCACAGTGGCCCATCTGCCACCAGAGCTGGAGGCCCAGCTGCCTACCCACTGGGCCATGGGTATGATGTCACTTAGGAACTCAGGCAGTTGCATGGGGTGGCGGCAGCAAGTCCTCTGCTGCAAACTGTCGTCCATCAGTGTGCCTGGGTTTTCAGAGGAGCAAATGAACTGAGCTTGAAAAGGCAAGGGGAAGATGCCAACGAAGGGAAAGGGCACAGGGACAAAGAGGGTAGTCACTGAAACCTTGAGCAGCACTTGCTGGGTCTGCTGGTTCCCACCGTTCCTGATTTCCAGGGCAAAGGACTAGGACTACAGGGAAGGGGGTTCTGGCAAGAGCTCCGCAGAAGGGTTCTGACTTTGGCCCCTCACGTTCAAGTGCAGCAAGGCCAGGTGTCATCACCCACCAACAGCCAGCACTCCTGCTCCACGGGCCCAATGCTCGCTCTCCTGTTCACGTCGGGGTGTATGTGTGAGTCTGTGGGCCTGGGGTGTCTTAACCAACCCAAAGCTGAGGGGGCAAAGTGGGGTTTCAGGTATAAAACCACTCTAGGGTTGCCGGCATGACACCCTGGCTGGGGAGAGGAGCAGCCCCTTTTCTCAAGCCACCCCCTCCTCCCATCAAGGCCAGTGGTACTCTGGTTGGCCCTGTCCCCGCTTCCCATCTCCATGGTGAGTCTACATCCTTCCTGCCACAAAGCCCCCCAGCAGTGACACGATACAGAGTCAGCAACTGTTCAAACATGTTTAAAATGGGGTTGATCACAACAGACAGACGGGCAGAAACAGGAGGGGAGGGGGGCCACGGCCAGCCCCGCTGCCAGTCTCTGGGGTGCTCAGCTTGGCGGGTGCTTTACTTCCGCTTCTCCACGGACTCGGGTGGTGCGAGATGGTCCCAAGCCCCGCTGGGGCAGGCCCTGCCTTGCCTGGGCAGGGTGGCTCCACTTCCCCATCCCCTCCCCCAGGAGCTGCAGTGGCATTCATGAGGCCCAACAGGTGACACCCTCCTTCCTCCCTGTCTCCATGGCTCAGGACCAGGCTAAGGGCAGAGGTAGATGGGGAGACTTGGGGGCCCGGACACAGCCCGGCCGGGTGGCAGTGAGGGAGCTTAGGACCCTGAGGAGGGCATGCTGACTCCTTGTTGGAGAAAAGGCACCTAGATAGGGAAGCTGGGGTGGAAAGCAGCAGGAAGCAGGGTGGTGAGCAAACCCCAATCCTGGTTCCAAACCCCCACCCCTGGGGGAGAAGGAAGGAGTCCTGGAGCCGGGCCCTGCCCTGTGACCCTCTGCCTGAGCAAGCCTCATCCCTCCCCACCCTGCCCTGTCCAAGCCCTGACCAGGCCCCACCAGAGGAGTGCAAGGCCTCAAGCAGTCTTGGTGCCGGGGTCCACCTCCTTGTGGGCCCAGAGCTCCTTGTGCTGCTTGCGGCCGAACCCCTCATCGTAGTTGCCTTTGCTCTTAAACAGCTGCTGAAAGTGGGGTTTGCAGTAAAACTCCCCATGCAGTGCTGCGTAGCTGCCCAGGCTGCAGAAGCAGAACACTCAGGTCAGGGCCTGCAGGGAAGGGGTAGGGGCAGGGGCAGGGGCAAGCAGGGCAGGGGCGCACCTGAGTTTGGTGTGACAGTGCTTGCAGCAGAAGCAGGTGTTGTGGAAGATAAGCTTGTCTGCCACCAGCCGCTCCATGGGGTACACAGTCTTCTGGCAGGCGGCGCAGGTCTCCTTCACCTGGGCCCGCAAGCTGAAGGACTGTGTGGGGACACTCAGCCAGGGGCCTGCCCTGCGCCCACCCCTCCTCCCGCGTCCACCCTCAGGGCCCTACCTTGGAGCGCTGCACAGTGCTGCCGCCACCGCCACCTTTGGCTTCCTGAGGGAGAGGGGCAATCAGACCATGCTCCACCATGGCTGCGGTCACCACCCCAGTTCCCAGTGGCACTCAAGAGGGGCAAAGGGTGGCAGGCAAACACGCTGCTCCTCCTCCCTTCACCCCCAGGCCAGGCACCTGCCCAGGGGCTCCTCCCACTCGGCTGGTCACCTACATGAGATGGGGTGGCCTGGGCGGTTCCTGCAGCCTGGAACATGGCTCGTTGGAGGTGGTGGAGGCCCGAGTGGAGGCGCGGCACCCGCTGGGTTCTGCAAGGGGAAGTCGGTCGGGAGGGCCCCACAGGCCCTTCCCCAGCCTGCAGGGGTGAGGGGTGTTTACAGTAGGCGACTGGGGGGCTGCGGTTGGGACTTTCCCTAAGTCATTTCCTGTTGCTCTAGGTCTTGCCACTTCCGCCCCTCACACCCCGCAACGTTGCTCCCGCAAGGGGCAGGGGTCCTGAGTGGAACCGTGCAAGGGGGAGGAACAAAGCACAGGGCCGTGGGGCTGGAGCGGTGGGGGACTCCCAACAGCCGCCCTGTGCGCCCCGCGGGCGGGGACCCGTCTGGGGTGAGGGGAGGTCAGGAGAGGGCGGGGTCGGGCGGGGCCGCGATGAGAACCCGCTGCCCCGGCCTGACCCCGGCCCAGCTCTGCCCCGCGCTGAGGCCGCGGGCGCCCGGCTCGCTGCCCAGCCCCTGGACAGCGCCTGCCCGCCCGGCCGCCCGCCCCGGCCGTCCCGCCCCTCCCTGCCGAGCCGCCGCCCGCGCGTCCTGCTCCTCTGTCCCCGGCCCCGCGCGGACCGGACCCCAGCCCCAGGACCCCGTGGGCCAATAAGCGGCACTGGGTTGCGCCCCCGCCGAGGCCGGCCCCGAAGGGCCGACTAGAGCCACGGGACCCCGGGCGAGGGCTAAGCGCGGAGTCGCCGGGCATCGGTGCCCCGCGGACGGCGGGGGAGGCGGTCCTCGTTCCCCCAGCTCGGCGCCCTGATCGGGAGCCGGTACAGGACCCCCCGGCCCGCCCGCGGGTCTCACCGGGCCCCGGCCTGGGCCGCGGGGCGGGGGTCGGTCTCCGGGGGGCGCCTCGGGTGCGAGGAGGGCGCGGGCGGAGGCTGACGCCGCTGCCAGTGGTCCCCAAGCGGCCGCCGCCGCCGCCGCCGCCTTATCGCGGCGCCGCCCCCGCCGGCCCCCGCCCCGCGCCCGCCCATTGGCTCCGCGGCGCCCGGAGCCGCCTCCGGGGCCCCGCTGCCGCCGCCGACCCCCCTCTGCGCTTTGTCTTTCCCTGACTCGCGGTCCCCGCCTTTGTCTGCCCCCCGCCCCGACCCCGCGCTCCGGGCCCCGCACCGCCCCCGGGCTCCGAGCTCGCAGGCCTCAGGGAATCGGCCGCCTGTCTGCCCGCTCCCGACGGCGCCGGGGCCCCGAGCGGCAGCGCGTGCGGAAGCGACAGTGTTGGGACGGGAGCCCGAGGGCTCCACACCGCACCCTTAGGAGCGGGGACAAGTTCAGGTTGAGGCGACTGTAGTCGCGGGACACGAGGCACTCCCGCGCGGCCCCTGGGGAGCGGAAGGGGATAACCGGGCCGTGCCTGGGCCTTTTGCTGCCTCAGTTTCCCCCGATTGGCCCTCGGGCGCAGATCCGGGCGGCCCCGGTCCCCGCCCCGCGCTGTGTGGGCCCTGCAGCCTCAGACAGCCCGCTGGGGCGACCCCGAGACAGGCCCGGGGCCCCCGTGTCTGGCTCCCGTGTTACGCGAGCCGCGGAGTCCTCCCGCCGCCAGGGGCCGCCCCCGCGCGCCCGCACGGCCCACGGAGGAAGATGGCAGCGGCGGCCGTGCACGCGGTCCCGCCAAGCCGGGCCGCGAGGCTGCGATGAAGGGGACTGGGGTACCCGCGTTCGTTTCCCTCCCGCCGCCCGCTGGCCGCGGAGCTGTCCAGCAACCGGGCTCCGGTGGGACCGCCGCCCTCAGCGCCTTCTGCCACCCTGTAGACAAGAGGCCGCGGAAGCTGCTGCCCCTTCCCAGAGCCCCCACCCTCCCAGCGTTTCTGTGGCCGAGTTTTGTGGGATCAGTAATCCCCCGACTCCTGGGGGCCCTAAGAAGCCGAGGGCACGCCCTCACGGAAGCGATTTTAGCACAAGGGAGCCCAGGCCTGGAGATTTGAAGTGACTTGTTGCAATTACCAAAGCTCCTGCAGCAGAGCTACTCCCTGCGCCTTTGTGCAGCCCACTGCAGGACAGGTCTGAGGCACATGGGAGGAAGCAAGTGACGGTCACTCACTCGCGACCTCTGCTGGGAGGCCCGGCCTTCCTGGGCATCAGGTACTGCTTGGCTCTGCCTGAAATCAGGCTGGAAGCTGTTTCCGAAAGCACAGCCCTAAACACAGCGTGTTCCCACACTGTGGCAGGAATAGAACTGGTGGCTCCAGAGCGCAGCCCACACACTTGTCAGGGAACAGAACAGCTCCCGCCTGCCGGCTGGCAGGGAACAGCAAGACAGCTCCCCAGCCCCCAGCGGTTTCCTCCTCGGCTCCCCGCGCCCACGGGCCACCTTCGCTTTTCTCCTCCAGCCTCCTGTGCTTGAGGAAGACGTTTTGCCTGCACTGTGGGCCTGAGACTCCCTGGTGGGGTGTGTGTCCGAACCCTTAAAAACTGGAGGAGTATCTCGTTGGGGAAAGTTTCCATCTCTGTGAATAGATTCTCGAAGGGGGCTGTTTGATGCAAGAAAGGAGAAGCCCTCGGGGGCACCGGGAGCAGGGCTGGCTGGGCAGTCCCTGAGGCCCTGTCGCCCTGCCCAGGATGGACCTGTGGGCCCAGCTGCAGGCGGCCTGCCGAATCAGCACTTCGGGCATGGAGAATGAGCTGACAGCAGGTGAAGAAGGTACTCAGGAAGGAAAGAAACCTGACAGTGAGCCAGCGTTAAGAAACGGAAACGTGAGAAAAAAAACAACCAAAACTGAGCTGAGGAGGGGGCTGGAAATAAGTGTGACCTGGCCTTGTCACTCACTTCACATTGCAGGCCGCCCCCCATGGTTAGTGTCATTCCCTTCACTTCAGCCCCTACCATTGCCCAAAGGAAGAAGGTTTTTTTTTTTTTTTTCTTTTTTAACTGGTGTTAAAATTTCTGAGGAAAAGGAAAGTGAGGGTATTTGATGGTTCAGAGTAGCTTCAGAAGAGGAGGCCACTTACGTGCCTGATGGTGCCTGAGCTAGAGGAGGGCCCCTCCCGGTGAGGGACTGTGGGGGGAAAGTGCCCAGGCATGCCGCGGGACCCAGGTTCTAATCCCAACCCCCTGCTCACACGCACTGGCCTGCAGCCCGCCAGGACACCGGCTCTCAGGTTACTTGCTGGGTATTGGCACCGATGGTAAGGAGACACCCCCAGTTAGGTTACAAGACAAACACTTCCACCTCCTTTCCTGCCAGAAGGGAGCATCTTCCGCCTCTATCCCTAGTGGCTGGTCTCTAGCACTTGGACCTTTCCAGCCCCAAAGTGGTTTGATGGCCACAGGCTAATATTAAGTCTGGAAATTTTAGAGCATTAAGAGACAAATCTATTACGGGTTTTAAGAGAAACTGGTCTATGTAGTGAAAGAGGCCGCTGCTGCGTTTCCATGAGCACTCATGGGCCTGCTCTCGCACGGCAGAATGCCTCCCGCCCGAGCCCACGGCCATCCGCGTCAGCACAAACACTAGGAAGCAGGGCTTGCAGTTCCTGCACGATGCAAACACACAACCATGCCATTCTCCAACAGCTTCTCTAAAAATTTTAATTTGTTCTGACAATGAAACTAACACAGCATGAGGACTTAAGCCCTCAGGCTAAACAAAACATTATGGCCCTAGGGAAAGTGCCCAGGCCGCTGGCTGGAGGCATTAAGATGGATTCTTGGTGGGAAAGGAATGAGCTACACAGATGAACCGTGGGAAGGCTTCAGATGTCAGGGCCCAAGTGAGAAGCGGGGTAAGGGTGGACTTAACCCTCTTAAAAGGACAGAAATAATCTTCCCTTCAATTACTAGCCAAGGGGTTGAGGGGAAGGGAGGAAGGTTGACTATTACTGGCCCCTTCGTGGACCTGTAGGATCTGGGAGCATAGGAAGAGAATGGCATTAGGCTGGAAGGAGAGCAAGCGCTGGGAAGAGGAGGAGATGGTTCTCTGGGTTGATGAGTAAAACCCTGGGCTTCGACTTCAGCCCCCAGGGCCAGAGCAGCACCTCTTCCTTCTGAGGAGCTCGCCTGAGCTCGAGCTTGCAGGACTGGGCATGCCAGCTTTTGGACTCCTCCTGATCCCTGGTTGTTGGGATTCCCTTGGGCCTCAAAAGCCTAGGAGCAGTGAAGAAAAGTCTCTCTAGGAATTTCTTTCCCAATCAGTCAGCAGCCAACTTTCCTAGCAGACTGTCCTTTCTACCCAATCTGCAGCCAGGACGATGGGAATGTGGCACGCTCTCAGGAAGGGCCTCCTGTAGGCCCCCAGGTCCCAGGCTGGAGAATGTGCACAGTCCGCGGAGGCTCAGAAGTCCCAGTCGTCCATCTCCAGCTCTTCTAGGTTTGAAACCAGCCCAAAGATTCCACTGTGATCCTGAGACTGGCTGCCCTCAAAACTGGTGATGGGGGTGACGGGATGAAGTAATTCAGGCAAAGCCTCTGAGGCACGTCGTTTGATCTGGGGAAGGAGAGAGTTTGGTAATGGATCCTGTTGCCCTGGGTCCCAGGACACCATGAGGCAAGGAACCACGGCCCAGTGATAGATGGGCTGTCGGAGCAAACAGATTCCAGGAGCTCCTTCCTCTCGTTGAGGGGCTTCAGAAACATGGTGATTTCTCTAACTCACAGGGAGAAGGAGAGAATACCTAAAGACCCCAAAGCTAAGGTGATGGTGGGTAGTTAGAACCAAAGGCAAGAAAAAGCAGAGAGCCGAGGGCAAGTGCTACTGTACCTGCTTGAAGAAAGAGTGGTTCAGGAGGGTGCTGGCACTTGGCCTGGAGGGAAAGGGGGGAGAGACCAGCATCAGCGCTGTGCCCCTGCGTTCCCAAGTCTTGCCTGCTTACACCTTCTCCTCAAGGGCCTGCTGTCTCTCCCCTCAGCTCGCCATGGAACCATGGCCAGAGCGCCCAGGCTGGCTTCTTTGCAAACCCAGGTGCTGATCTCGCTTGCTGTTGGGCTCTAGATCCTTCTGGGAACCCAGACCCTTACAAAACCTTGGAGAGGTGCAACCTTTCCAACCTTGGCCCTACCTCCAGCGCCCCCTGCCCTCCCCGAAGCCCAGCGCCAGGCCAGCGGGGATACCTTGTGTCTGGGTTGCGCTGAAGGCACTGCTCCACGAAATGGTGGAAGTGGGGAGAGAAGGTCCGGTGGTAGGGGTGGGAAGGGGAGTCGCCGTTGGAGGGCCGGGGGTTGCTGGTGGTCAGGTTCTCACTCAGGCCAGGGTTGGCCGCGGAGCGCGAGCGGCTCATGGTCAGCTCCTCAGTGGGGATGGTGCTGGTATCCAGCAGGCAGGGCACTGTGCCGTTCAGCTTCTCCAGCAGCATCTGGGGAGGGCAGAGCCGGGCCTGGGCTGGAAAGGGGCCCCTAGAAGGCCTAGAGAGTCTCATCACAAACATACTTTCCCCAATATACAAATGTGACCTTTTGGGAGTGGAGGAAAGATGGAAGTGGAGTAAGTCTAACTTTCCCAAAGGAATGCTGTCACTGGTGTGGCAGCTACACTCTAGCTCGGCCACCAGGAAAAGGAGGAAGAGATTGCACAGAAGACCCCCTTTCACATGGCTGGAAGGAAGGGCTCGCGGTTTCCTCTCCCCTCTTAGAAGGCATCAAATTCCTTTCACTGTCCAGCCCTGGCCCTGGCACTCCAGCCTGGGCAACAGAGACTCTATCTCTAAACAAAATAACATAAAATAAAAAATAAAAATTCAGTCTCTCAGTCTCACTGGCCACATTCTAAATGCTCAATAGCCACAGGTGGCTAGTGGCTGCCTGCTGGACAGCACAGACACAGAACAGTTCCATGACTGAGGAAAGTTCTATTGGACAGCGCTGCTTCTAGATCTGAATCTCCTATTTACCCTAAGGAGCCTTTTAACTCTTTCCTGAGTATCTTTCTGTTACTAAATTGTTTTACTTAGATTTCCTACATGCCTTACCTGGATTTCCATACTCTCCTAACTGGTCTACGAGATCTAATCCATCTGCTACAGTAATTTTTCTAAAACATGTATGTGATGCCAGCACTCCTGCGCTTGAAATTTTTCAGTAACTCCCCACATGCTTTGGGGCAGGAACCCCATGCCTGGGGTGCATACGAAGCCCTTCCCGACACGCCCTTGCTTCCTTCTGCAGCCTTTTTACCTGGCCGCCCCCCACCCCAAAACACCTGTACCCCAGCCATTTATACCCATTTGCTGCTCCCAGGTCCTGTTCGTCCTTGACTCTGGGTCTTTGCACATGCTGTTCCCTCTGCCTGAGTCTCCCTCTAGTTCCCACACTTCACACAGTTAACTGCTATTTAAGACTCAAGTGTTACCTCCTCCCAGGAGCCTTCCTGGGCCCTCTGCCTAGAGGCTCCACTCCAGCCATCCTCTAGCTGCCCCCTCCCCAAGGGCAAGCAGCTGGTGGCTTCCAGGGGAGGCTCACTCAGAGACTGCACGCTACCCATGCTCCAGGTGCCTGGGACTCCGGCAGTCCTTGCTCAAACGACCTTATGTCCACTTCTTGGATTTAATGAGGCTTGGCTAAGCCTTTCCCTGGGTCAATCCTCCCAGTGGTAGGCTGTACCACTGGCTGTGTACCCCTAGGTCCTGGGGGTGGCCAAAGAATAGGCATCTGTAGGGGGCATGGACAGGAGTTGAAAAAAGGATGTGTCTTTCATCTTCGCATCCCTGGTCAGCATCCTGAGTGTGGCAGGTGCTCAGCAAACATCTGTGGAAGGCAGACGGGTAAGAAGGAAACCTCTGGGCTGCAGGCTTACCTGGGTAGCAGGCATATCCTTAAAGGGGACATGGCCATTGGCCAGTTCACATGCTGTGATTCCCACACTGTAGATGTCAGACTTGGCATCATAACCCTGAAGATTCTAAGTCAGGAAAAAAAAGCCACAGATGACTCCTTTTGTAGCCTTGGTCTTGATTCTTAGGAAAAGAAAGGTAGAGCTGAGGAGAGGAAAAGAATGCCTATCCCCAAATCAGGACAGCTGCCGACACCTCTCCTTGCCTGCACAACTGGGGATTAACTGCTATTTTATGAGAAGCAAATGTTTGGCGCCACTCCCGCTTAGCATAGGGATCCAGAGAGCACCAAGGATTTCCAAAATGCTCACTCTTCCCACAGTGGGGTAAGGATCCCCGAAGGGAGCAGAAACAGTGCCAGGTCCCGTTTAGGACTCCACAGAGGGGAAAGCACATCCGTCTTATGAGTGGGTTAGGGTTAGGGTACACTGCGCCAGCCCGGCTCCCTCCAGGAACCCCTCACTCCGCTCAAAAGTAGAGAGCACCCCCCATCCCAGGAAATTCTCAAGGCTTCCTTGGGAAACCATGAGTTGATGGGGGCTGGAGTTTCTCAGGACCCAGTGCACAAACCTGCTGGAGGACTTCTGGGCTGAGCCAAGGCAGAACCTTGATACTGTACTTGGGAAAATCGTGGACCACACGCTGCCGCTGCCCGTGGCTGATCATGCTGAGGTTGCTGCGTAGACCAGACAGGTAGACCTTCCCATCCCCGGAGATCAGAATGTGGCTGGCTTTGACACTCCTGCGGGGGACGAGGGGAAGGTGTCAGGGGCAGCAGGATCCCCTCACACTACAGACGTTTGGTCTGAACACATTAGACCCGGTCAGCACACACAGACTCTCCCCTGTGTGTGCATTTTATATGTCCATAAACACATCTTATGAAAAATTTCAAACCTACTTTAAAAAAAAGAAAATAGCATCAACCCATTTATATACCACCAGATTTAAAAACTTATTTATATCCTGTTAAGTTCTCTTTTATGCTCATAGACAACCTCTTCCCCACCTCCTACTAGTGCTTTTAATCTGTCCTTTTCTTTAGAGCCATTCTTGTAAAGTATACCACTGTTTTGTATGCATATATTTTCAATTTGCCTAATGGTTCTATGGTATGCATCCCGCACTTCCTTTTTCACTCAGTGCTACGGGTTCAAGATCCATCCGCGCTGCTCTCTGTGTACATCTAATCTTTGCTTCCAGTTGCCACCGACTCTGGGATGGGATCTAATGCTTCCACTCCTCCATTCTTCCAGGGAGGGCCTCTCACACTACCTCTAACCAGCACAAATATGAACAGTGACATCCGCACACATGTCCTCTGACAGGCCTGCACGGGGGGTGTCTTTGGGGAGTACACCCAGAGGCAGCACTGAAGTTTCTGTGACCCTGACTGGCCGCATCAGGCTGTCTGCCACTCTCTGGACAGGAGGCTCCCACGTCCTTAACACACTGGGCCTCACCCAGCCTCCTAACCCTGCTGGTCTGGTGTATAAAGTGATACCTTGTTTTCATTTGCTTTTCTCTGATGGTTAGGTTTGAGTGTCTGTTCTCATGATTGCTAGTCTTTGGGGTTCCTCTTTTGTAACCTTTGTATCTTTTGCCCATTTTTCTATTGCTTTGCTGTCCTTTTCTTGTTGATTTGCAAGATTTCCTTGTTACTAATCTCCTCTATGTTTTAGACAAAGCTAACATCTTCCGCTGTCCCCCGTTTCTTAACTTTGTTCATGGTGTACTTTATTGGGTAACAATCTTTAATCTTGATATAATCAAATTCATCAATTTTTTACCTTATGTTTTGTGCTTCTAAAATGTTGAGATGTTCTATGCCTCAGATCACAAAAGTATCGCCTCACACTTCCTTTTATTTAAGTCTGCAGTTTGACATTTTACATTTAGGCCTTTGATGCACCTGGAGTCCTCCTTTGTATGTGGAATTAGGTAGTGGTCCAATCTTATTATCTTGCCTACTCAGCACCACCTACGAAGCAATCTGTCTTTGCCCTGGCCTCTCAGCATAGGACCAACTGTGGGGCACACAAGGATGGAGGCAGGGGGTGGGGGACAGAAGTCCACACCAGATGTTCCTCACACACAATAGTCAGGACCAACCTGCTCAGCAAAGAGAAAGTCAATGGCTTAAGTACTAGCAGGCTAAAGTGACTGCTTCCCCAAGTCAGTGACAAGGTCAGAATCCAGATCCTTGATTTTATTTAAAAAAAAAAAATTTTTTTTTAATATATATATTTTTCCCAGGCTGCAGTGCAGTGTGGTGCAAACTTAGCTCACTGCAACCTCAAATTCTTGAGCTCACTCAAGGATCCTTGATTTTAAACTCTGGTGTGAAGCCAGAGTTTAATCTTAGTCAAACTTCAACTGTTTACCTGAGGGCTCACAGACACAGATATCCACTCTAGTCTAGGGTGAGGGGGCTTAAGAATGTACCTGTGTACATATCCCATGTGGTGGATGTAGTCGAGGGCCTTCAACACCCCCTGCAGGATGTAAGCAATCGCCAGTTCGTTCATGCCATCCATGAAGTGTGTACAGATGAGATCCTTTGCAGACCCTGAAGAAGAGAGTTGTAGGGAGGTAGCAAACGGTAACAGAGGAGGAAAACAGCACATAGGCAACCTGACAACAAAGTCCTTGGAACTCTCTCTGCCAGGAACCCTTTCTACTTACCATATGCCATGAATGATGTGACAACCCACAGCTCATTGTCTGCGATAAAGGTGGCTCGATATGGCACGATGTTGGGATGGTTGAAGAGTTTAGAGACATGAAGCTCCCCCTGAAAGCAATGGTATAGCTAAGTCAGAACCAGGGGGCACTGAAGATGACACTCACCATTCTTCAGTGGCAGCATGAAGAACGTGGGACCTAGTACTTTCTGGATGCTCTTCTCAGAGTTCTGGGAGCAGCCTGAGCAGGTGCCCTCAGATACTGCTTTGCGGCTTCTGCCTTGGTGTGGCCCCGCCAGCCAATCCTAACACAACTCAAGAAACAATCCCCCACCAAACAGGGAAACTGCTGACAACACAGTAGAGGGTCCCAGTTCACCCACTCAGAGATGCTGAATCAAACTGTTGACTGAAGACTTCTGAAGTTATGAGCTTAGCTCAACTTCAAGGGCAAGGTACAGAACTCCTCTTTTAAGATAAGAAAACAAAAAATATTTTTCTATTATAAAAGAAAATGTTGTAGTTGATGGAAACCAGGAAATAAAGTATTAAAGGACAAATGACAACTAGTAAACATTTTAGAAGATATTTTTACAGCACCCTCAAATTGAGAGCTCTCTTCTCCAGGAGCAGCTATAAGAAGTATAAAAAAAATCTGGACCAAAAAAACTACAGAACTCCAGGGTCCTGGTCTTTGGGACATGAGCTAAGGTCAAACAGGCTGGATGTTCTGCCTGTCCACTGCTTTAGAGAACATAAGCCAAAAGAATCATAAAGTCCAATATGATCTACAACAAACTCAGACATGTTTTTTCTCAAATAACTAAGTTGAGACTGGACTTCTGCTCCATCCTCAGACCCACTAAACTACTTTGTACAGATGAACTGGTATTAGAGTGTTGTCAGGTTGATGAAGAAACCCAAGATTACTAATAAAGAAAAAAAAGAGCACTGTCAGGTGAACATTCAGAAAGACATTGTAAATGCAGGAGGGGCTGCAACTAACTATACTGAACACGCATTCACCCAGGCCAAGATCAAAGCTGGCATCAGCAAAGGGCAGTCTGGTCCCCAGGCAGTTACTAGACCTCCTCACCTAGCTCAGTTTAACAAGAGGGCAGGTACCTGCTTCTTGAATAGAAAGGAATCTTAGGCAAACAGGATGCTAAGAGCTGGAAGATGGCCACAGGGGCAGCGCGGGCTGCTCTGCGTCTGGAACAAGGCTGCCTGGGTTTGAATCCTGCCTCTGCTGCTCACTAGTGTGTGTGTGGCCATGGGAGAGTTGCTTGGCCTCTCTACGTAATAAATAAATGAATAAATGAGCCAGAAAGGAATATCTGGAGAAGAAGAGGGAAATATAAATTGGGCTGAGCAGCATTTCAGCCCAATCCTTAGTGCCAAATGCCCAAGATTCTCCCTTGAAAGCACCATAACTTCTGAACATTCGGTCTACCTTCGTTTCCTAACAGGTGCTTTCAGAGGACTGATGTGTGAGGTGCCTTACAATGACTACAGGAGCCAAGAACCCACCCTCCCTCCAAGTGTCACATTCATGTTTTATTACCTGCAAGAATGTCACCATCTCATTGGAACAAGCTTCTAGGTTAATCCTCCGTACCGTCACATACTCCCCTGTTGGTTTGTACCTTGCTAGATTCACTGTCATCAGGTCCTCAAATCCTTTGCCTAAAAGGAAAGAGGAATACCATAAACAGGGACAAGAGCAACAAAAGTTTGTATCTGCCTTAAAGAAAAAGGGACTTGATTTCAAAAGAAAATCCAAGTTAAAATTTTCACTACTGTTACTTTCATGGCTGACATTTCTTGATATTTCTCCCATCAGTTCCTTCTCGGCCAACCATTCTGACTGAGTCTGACCCAGGACACCAGACGTGCACAGCCACAAAGAAAAAATGGCAAAAGAGCTTCTCTCCTGGAAACTTGATCTCTTCCCATACTTGGCAGAAGAAAACCAAACAAGACCCACAAAAGCCAGTTTTGCCACCATGAATCCTCCTAACTAGCTGACAGCGTCTGGTGCACACGCATCTGGGGATGCTGACAAGGCTGCAGCAGTCCCCGGACAGAGCAATGACAGTCCATGGACATTACCTATATTGGTGAGTAGCTCATAACACCCTCCCTCTGGCAGAAAGCTACTCATGATCTCTTGTTTAGAGAAGGATGCTATCGACTCTGAGCTCGCCTCATTGGTCTAAAGAAAAGAAAAATGGATTAATAGAGAAAACTGGGGGTGGGATGGGAGCAGAGCGGAGGTGGTAATTCAGACCGACGAGACTGGCATCCAAACACACATACATATCCTGACTCTGTGGCAAAGAAACAGTGCCAGCACCATTCAAAGAGAAATAAAACAGCACACATTCAATGTAGTAATCATCACTAATACCAAAGCAAGTAAGTGTTACGACTATCTACAAATGGGGGACAAGGACCCATTCCAGTCAACTGTTAACCTGCTTGTCCTTTCCAACAAATTGGTTCATGTACAGAAAACTATAAATTTATTACTTGGGGAAAAGATGTCTGGAGAAAGAAAGGCATGTTTGGAAAAGAGAAGGGAAAATTAACTGGGCGTGGTGGTGTGCGCCTACAGTCCCAGTTACTGGGGAGGCTTGAGCCCAGGGGCTTGAGGTTGCAGTGAGCTATGATGATGCCACTACACTGTAGCCTGGGTGACCAAGTGAGACTTTGTCTCAAAAAAAGAGAGAGAGAGAGAAGGGGATGGAGAGGTGGGGGTTCTCCTGGATTTCCTATTGTACTAGACTGCTATTTTTAAGGTCCTGACTGCAAGATCCCAAAAGGTCAAACACTAAATCTTGCTCTATGGAAAATGTGGCCAGATGTAGACCCCTCCTTAGCAAACAAAGAGTCCAGGCCAGTCATGCCTGGCATTCCCAAGTAAGAGAACAACTGATGCCCTGAGCTGAGACTGAGGTGTCAATCAGGTCGCAGGCATCATCCAGGCAGCAGCCTGCTGCTCCCTCATTCCTGCCCGCTCGTGCGGCTCATGAAGCTGGAGCGCAGCCATTTAGGGTGTCACATTCCAGCCTTTGAGGTCCTGGAGGAAGATATCCAGCAATGTCTGAGTGGTGAAAGCAAAACACATGGCAGACCAATAGCTCTTCTTTCAGCTTAATGGCTCAGTTTCCTTATCCTAGACCTAAACTGATTTATATGATTTGGGGACTGTGAGTATTTTCCTTTTTTTTTTAGATTTGCTTTCTTCAGATGTGTGTCTAACTGAAATGGAGAAGGCTTAGGCCAGCTCATATTTCACATTCTGCATTCATGAGCCGACCTCTAGTCAGAAAAAGGTCTTTGTCAACATATGAAGGCTCTTGGCTTAGCACTAGCCAGAAGAGCGAGGTGAGAATGTTCTGACAACATGCTACTTGAGCAACTATCAGGGAAGTGGCTGTGCAGAGGAAACCATGAAGATGATGGTGCTTTCTGCCTGTTATTTGACCATAGTATTCTTTCCAGAGCACTTCCACAGCTCAGTGGAGTAGATGGGGCAGACATCATCTCCACTTTTCAATAACAAAAATGAGGGCCAAGGAGATTAAGTAACATGCAAAAATCAAAACATGAACACACTGCACGGATGTCAGGACCCAGGCTGAAGCCAGTGAAATTAACATACCACCCTGCTGGCTGATGTTTCAAGTGCATCTAGTTTCAAAACAGCTGACACTGTGGGTGGGGAAAGAAACCAAGGGGGGCACTGTCACCCTCACCACTTACAGTGACATTAAGAGGAAACTAGTCAAAGCAAAATCAAGCCCTGCTAACAATCAAATTCCATTTCCAATTTAATCAATTGTTATATTTCTGCAAGTCAGCCATATTGTTCTACTTAGCTATAGTTCACCCGTTTCACTGTTGTATAACATACTCATCTCATGAATGTACCTCAATTATCCATCATTCCAATGTTAATGGGCCTTTGGGGTTAGTTTTCAGTTCTATTATGAACTGTGCTACTATAAACACATTTGAATATCTCTCCTGACTAACGCCTATACCTAGGAGTAGCTGGAATCGCTAGGACACATACTATCTGAACAATCAACTTTATGAGATAATGCCAAGTCTTTTCCCCAAATGGTTATACCTATTGACACTCCCACTAGCAATGTATGTGTGTTCTTGTTGATCCCACTGTTCCCCAACACTTGGTATTTTCAGATTTCTTAATTTTTGCCAATCTCATTGTGGGTTTGATTTACATTTCCCTGATTACTAATGAAGATGAGCAACTTTTATTTATTGGCCATGTGAGTCTTCTCCAAGGTGAAAATGTCTCTTCCTGTCTCTTGTCCATTTTTCTACTGAGCTGGTTCAATGCAGGATTTCCCCAAAGCAGGCCCCACGGAACACTGATCCTGGCAGTTGATGCATGAAAAAAGTTTCCATGATGAATTAAGTGAGGAAATGCAGTGAGGAAATTCTCTCACATGGAGAATCACTAGTCATACTCCCATACTAAAGGTGTTGAGAAATTCTCTAGTAAGGAAATTTACTTTGTTTAACCTAGGATTTCTCAAAGATATCTGTCTAGAGAACCTTCTGTTAAATTTTGGGAAAGATAATTTAGGAAAGGCTATTTTAAGTAAAACATATGCCATAATGCAAAGACCATAGGCTTAGGGATCAGGCAGAGGCAGAATTTGAACTCAGGTCTGTCAATGGCTCTGTGACCTTGGGCAAGTCAATGACCTCTTGGGATCTCCATTATCTCAGCAGTGGAATAATTCCCATCCTATAGGGTTGCTGTGACCAAGAGATGAGATAAAATGTTAAGAGCTTAGTTCTACCTCGTATAACAAGTATTAGGCTGTGTGTGGTAGCTTATGTCTGTAATCCTAGCACTTTGGGAGGCCCAGGTGGGAGGACTGTTTGAGGCCAGGAGCTCAAGACCAGCCTGAGCAACATAGAGACTTCATCTCTACAAAAAATAGAAAAAATTAGCTGGGCTTGGTGGCATGTGCCTGTAGTCCCAGCTACTCAGGAGGCTGAGGCAGGAGGACTGCTGGAGCCCAGGAGTTCCAGATTGCAGTTGTGCCACTGCACTCCAGCCTGGGCAACAGAGCGAGACCCTGTCTCAAAAAACTCCACAAAAAATGAAATATTTAATATTTGTGAATTCTATTCTTCTTCTCTCTCTATTGCTGTCTACCTTTTGGTGATTCTCCTGTTCAACAAATAAAATGGAACAGGGAAAATGGAGCAAAGAGGGACTCTTAAGTGGAGTCAGATCAATAGTTAAGGTTGATTTGATTTGGGGTTTTATATTTATTTGTGTTTTCAAATGATCTAAAAACAAATTCTAGGATCATTTAATTGCCACTGTAGCTTTCTGAAACTATCTTATCTTCAGACAACCTTAAGATACTGGTTACTACATACCAGGTACTTCATACAGGTGAGAGAAATACACAAAAAAGAGACAAAAATGGAGCAGCAATTTGAGCAAAAAGCCTAAACCAAGAGCTCTGAAAAGGCAACTCCCATTTGTTTAGAATTTATAATGCTACTTTAGTCTTAAAGCATTCCGTCTTCTCAACCTTGCACCTCTGAAGCCCTGCAGTATTCTTGCTTTGCAGATCCTGTTTTCTCAAGCATTAATCTATTCCTCAGTAAAATCAATGTCACCAGTTAACAGAAAACTCAGCGGGTTGTTTTCAGACCCAAACTACCTACACTCTGCCTCTATGATCTCGTGCCACATCCCTCTCCCCACACAATCATGCTCTAGTCTTAGGAAACCTTCACTAACTGTTCCTCTGTTTGGAACCCTCCTCCTGCCCCATCCTTCCTTACCCTGCCCCTGCCATTTTCTCAACACTACCTCCTCATCATGCGGTTTCAGCTGAAATGTCATTTCTTCAGAAAAGATTTCCAGCCAAAGTAAAGTAGGTTCCTAGTCACTTTATTAAATCGCCTTGTTTTACTTTCTTCACAGAGTTATCACTGCAGTTTATTGATCTATTGTCCATCTCTTCCACTAGAATGCAAGCGCCGTGAGGGCAGGGACCTTGTCTGTCATGCTTATTGGTGTATTCCCCAATGCCCAGAACAATGTCGGCAAACATTTAAAAAATAAAAATCGTTTAAGCAAAGTTCGAACTGAGGAGGTTTTCTGTCCATGACCTTTTCGTTCCCATGAGCTGAAGAGGAGAATAGGGGAAATGTACTAGCCAGTTCCTTTGCAGACAGGCTCAACATAATGAGCTACACTGGAAATGCCAGCCTCACACAGCACGTTCACTAGATTCCCCTATTGCTAGGGCGCTCTGCAGATCAGAACCTGATACCTGCATGTGAGAAAGTACTGCATTTTTTAGCAGGTAACCATATGGCCTCACTGAGAAACAACTACTTTGTATCTGAAGGTCTTCTCTCCTCTGATCTCCAAGCAAACTCCTTAAAATTTCTATAATTTGAAAAGGACACTATGAAGGCCAGCTGAGTCCTGAAATGGAAATATTTACGATTTATACTTTAAAAAACTCCCTTTGGAAAAGTTACAGATAGATACTTTTTTTAATTACCTATGTCCCTCTTCCTTGTCAGGAGGCATATAAGACATATTGTCTACTGGGCCATACACCAGGATACATTCTTGTTGAGCCTAGGTAGGGAGTGATTCATTAAACTACTGATGTTCTTAGTCAGTAACCTGACAAACACTTCTATTATCTAGTAGTACAGAAAACTACTAAAGCTAACTCAAAAGTGTTAGTTTCAGAAAATAAGATTCTTTAGGTAATTGGGAATATGAGTTCATGGGCAATCTGGAATCGCATGAAATGAACTGGTCCAGTGACAGCAACCACTTTGTCCCCAACTCACCGGAAATGATCCTAAAATGGAAGCTTTCTACTCTGTGGGTATTCTACAGGTCTAAACTCAGAGAGAGACCAGCTTTATTTAGGAAAACAAATAAACCAGGAAACAAAGGCAATATTTTGAAAGGAAGAGGTCTGGACTGATGCTGCCACCAGAAAAATAGGTTAGTTCATTATATTGCTTCAGATTTAGAAAAGGTCAAAGTTAAGATGAAAAGAAAAATATTTAACCCATTCTTTTTAAACACAGCATGGCACAGTTTAATTAGTGTAATGTATAAATCACAAATTGCTCAGAGAAAGGAACTAATTCTATCAGTCTTTTCTTAGTTTTCCCCACAATGAAAAGCATTTTATTCATTTTGAAGCATTTGAAAAATACATAAGCTACTGATATCCAGAAATGATCATAAAATAACTTTGTTTAAAGAGTTTAAAACAAAATACAACAAAGCATACAAAGACAGTATTTATGAAATGCTACCAAACAAACACATTCAACTTCCCACAGGTTTCACACAGGATAACTTTTGATATAACATTGGCAGCTGTGAAAATATAATTGGCATTATATTCTGGAAAAGTACCTTACTGATCCCATAGGAAACTTTTTTGGTCTCCTGATTGGAAAATATTTGGATCTGATAGAGAGGTGCTCCTGATTAGTAGACTACATAAGCACAGTCAAAGCTTCGCTCAAAGAAATGCCTAGTCAACATGTTCTTCCTTCACTCAGCCTTGGGGCTGCCTGCAAACGTGTAAATGTTTGTAACACGAATAGTGTTATAAGTCTACATAGAGAAGGGTTCTTATCCTCTCTCTTTATAAGACAATGATTCATATTTTACAAAATAGCTTGGTACATTGTGCACATCTGGCACTTATTTTGGTAAAATAAACTAGAAGAGAATCTCATAGCTTTCACCAATGAAAAAAGTAAATGTTTTGTTTTATACTTTTTAATTTTTGTTTTATTTTTAAGGCAGGAGATTTGAAGTCTAGCTTTATTATCTAAATAGAGATCTATATTATCTCTGTGGACTGAAATCTATTATTGATAGACTAAGGATGGAAAATTTAATACCACTAGCCACTAAAAGATAACCACATTTCAGATTGTTCCAGGTACTTTTTTGGGGAAGGGGGTGGTGGGTGATTGGTAGGGTTGGGAAGGGGAGGAGACCTTAATCCCTAGAAGAGACAAAAAGTACCTGAGATTTTTTTCAGTTTTCAAACTACACATCAAAATCTTTCCAGGGTGAAACCTGAATCTCCACGAGCAAAAGAATTATACTACAAATAAAGCTCAATGACAGATAAGCAGAAACAGAAAATGATAAGCCAAGAAAACACACAAACTTCCACAAGAAGTCATCTCCATGCAACAGCCATAGTGCTAGAGCCTAGAAAGTCACTTACTTTTCTCCGAGTGTCACCCGGAGGCTGTTCTGGAGTAGAGAAATTGATTGTTGGCATTTTGTTTTTTTAGCAGAAGACACACCCACATTCAGAAGAGCAATTATTGCACTTAGGGCTACATTTATTAATAGAAACCACTTAAGAGTCATTGCAGCAAAAGTGCCTGCAGGGCTACATATAAACACACACACATAGAGATCCACAGTAAAAACACTGTAGAGGTAGGGATTTTAAACATGAATCTATGGCTCTTCAAAACTTGGCAAGGCTACCACTCTACAGGTATTCTTTACTAGGTATAACTCAATTGCTACAATTCTGGTCATTTACATTTACTTTTAATCAGCACACAATATTATTGAATAGACTGGTTTCAGAGTCTTATACTTTGTAAACACAAAATTTATTGTAAAGTTATATAAGTGGTTGGCCATTTCCCAGTGACTGTAGGGACTAGAAAACAGATTTTTTTTTTTAAATGGGCAAAAAAAGTTTTAATACAGCAACACATGTATAAGGGACCATTTCCCATTCTGATTCTCCAAAGCCAGATATATTCTATTCTGAATGCAAACAAAGCAAAGGCATTTTGGCACTCTGTTACACCTAGTGAAAATGAACAAAGCAAACGACAACTGAAGTAACTTTCTGCTCAAATCAGACAAATTCTGCATGTGTCTTTGATTTTCGCCATTCTGTAAAAGTGATAAAAATCATCAAACTAAAGATTTTTAACTGTAAAATATTGGGGTGATTACACATTTTTAATTATCTTAAGCTATAACAGTTCTAAATATCTTAAACTATACAAAGTCATAAGAGTAAGTCTAGTCACCAAGGAAAATGCTTTCTCATAAGCTATATTACAGGAGATTATCTGCAGAGTAAATTAGCCTCAACTTATCAAAATAGAAATTTTTTTCCCCCTTGGACATCAGTTTTCTGGTATACAAATGGCAGGAGCAGTTGCTTAATATAGTCTATCAAAGGTAAGAAGCCAGGTGAATGGATTAAAAGAAATTTCACCTTCCAGAGTAGAAGGCAAATTCCAAGTTGTATAAAACTTAGTAATATAGACTTCATCAAGCTTCAGTGATATATAGAACAACCTCTTCACACTCCTCAGACCAGAGACTATGCCATCGTCAAAGACAGTCAGAGATTCTATGCTCAAGACACTGAAAACGGCCGGGCGCGGTGGCTCACGCCTGTAATCCTAGCACTCTGGGAGGCCGAGGCGGGTGGATCGCTCAAGGTCAGGAGTTCGAGACCAGCCTGAGCAAGAGTGAGACCCCGTCTCTACTAAAAATAGAAAGAAATTATACGGACAACTAAAATATATATATACAAAAAATTAGCCGGGCATGGTGGCGCGTGCCTGTAGTCCCAGCTACTCGGGAGGCTGAGGCAGTAAGATTGCTTGAGCCCAGGAGTTTGAGGTTGCTGTGAGCTAGGCTGACGCCACGGCACTCACTCTAGCCCGGGCAACAGAGTGAGACTCTGTCTCAAAAAAAAAAAAAAAAAAAAAAGACACTGAAAACAAAACCCATTAATTCAATTCCCAAATACTGGAATATTTGTAACTGGACTACCAAATTTCCATTAATGACAATGTTCACTTTTTTTTTTTTAAGACATGGGGTCTCACCATGTTGCCTAGGCTGGACTTGAATTCCTGGGCTCAAGTGACTCCCCCACCTCAGCCTCCCAAGTAGCTGGGACTACAGGCGCGCACCACCACGCCCAGCTCAATGTTTACTTTAAGCCATTTTATTCCCATTAATGATGGGAAGAAAATGAGAATAGGATCAGAAAATAGTATTTTTGTTCCATTAGCCTTTCCTTTACTAATTTTTTTTTTTTTTTTTTTTTTTTTTTGAGACAGAGTCTTACTCTTTTGCCCGGGCTAGAGTGCCGTGGCATCAGCCTAGCTCACAGCAACCTCAAACTCCTGGGCTCAAGCAATCCTTCTGCCTCAGCCTCCCAAGTAGCTGGGATTACAGGCATGCGCTACCGTGCCCGGCTAATTTTTTCTATATTTTTAGTTGTCCAGCTAATTTCTTTCTATTTTTTTTTTTTTTTTTTTTTAGTAGAGACAGGGTCTCGCTCTTGCTCAGGCTGGTCTTGAACTCCTGAGCTCAAACGATCCTCTAGCCTTGGCCTCCCAGAGTGTGCTAGGATTACAGGCGTGAGCCACCACGCCCGGCCTCTAATTTTTGTTCTTTGTAACTAAAACAAAAAGAACTCATCATTTTTTAAAACTCTCATTTGTCTAAAATATAACACTTCAACAAAGTTCACAAATAATACTACTCTAGAAGTTCTCTGAGATTCATTAGGGAAAATAATAAGTACCATCTAGCAACTAACAAGTTTGAGTTTTCAATCTCTTAAACCTATTTGGGAGTATTTTGCATCAGTCAACCAATGCACTCAATCTGACAACCTGTTTTTTTTTTTTTAATTTTGTTTGCTTTTGAATGGGATTTTCTTTTTTAAATTTTGTTTGCTAGATAACTTGTTTCTTTAGCTACAGGATCCTAAAAGAGGATCTTGGTATTCAAACACAAAGAATGGGGCTCTACTACTATTATTTTTTTTGAAGAGAACTTTTTTTTGTCCTAAATTAAGATGAGAGTTCTCAAAAAGGCTCACTTTGAAAATGGCCAAAGAGAAATGCTTGGGCCTATTTTTTTTTTTTTTTACAGGACCTGGACTGCATGCTTGGGCCTATTAAATCTCAAAGTTTACTTCTGAAATCAACATTTAGATTTTACAATAGTAGTTAATATTTTTGCCATGACAGATTTTTTTCCTTTGTTCTTTTAAGTCTCATAATTTCTACCATGAAAAGAATGAGTCAACTGATTGATCAGTAAAACCATAACTTTTATATCATTGCTACCTTTGTCCTATTATTTTATTTTTAAAATCTTCAAGGCTAGAGACTTTAAACACTTAGGTTTTTTTCCCTTAAAAATATGTATTTCAATTGGACAAAAGTAACATATGTGCCCTTAAATAAATACTGGCTTTCTAACAATCAAGGCAGGTCAAGGACAAGGCTGGATTAGTCCTCAAACCTTTGGGAAACCATGAATTCAAAAAGGAATCAAATAAATCCAACAAGTGTACTTTACACTTGCCCTTAGAATAGCTAATTTCTATAAATTGATTTAGTCAACAAAAGAGTAGTCATGTTTATCCTGAAGTGATGGCTAACTGCCATACTGTACTTACCTCCAAATAGTTCCAAATCTCTTAAGCCCTCAACAATGAACTTTTCCGAGACCCACCGCTAAAGAGGAAAACCCCAAAGAGAATTAGTATTTCTTCCAAGCCACAACAAATTAGCTACCAGCCTTTAGACAGACAAAAATACAACTACAAAAACAGAATCATGCAGTATAGTTAGGATACATTTCTATGGAAAAGTGTTGAAAAGAATCTTGAAATCAATTAAAAACAATAGATTAATTCCCTTTTCTACTCTTTGCCTAATTTGATGAATTCTTAAATCTGACATACAAAAAATATGCAGTACTGATCCTAATAACTAACAATGACTGTTTTTGTCTTTCCTATACCTAAAACTACCTTTTGGTTCCATCGTACCCATTCCATAGCTATCTATTACAGCTTGTATCATTAATGCCAATTTGAAAACAATTATTGGAATTCACAACACAGAAAATAGGGATGAAACAGTAGTTTTTCACAAGACTCTATTAGTCTGTAAAAGGAAAAACAGCAAGCTGCATATTCTTTTACCAACTAGGGGTTCTAAAGACATCTTTGCTTACATTTTCTGCCAAGTTCACAAGGATCAAACTAACAAGACCAATCTATGGTTCACTTTACTGGCCTATTTCAAATGAGTATTAGATTTCCATCATACTGATCAGTGGTTTCATTTCACCTGAATTAGGCTATGTTGAAACAGAAAAGCAGCTCATATTTAAAAGCAATGGAATCAAGATTGTATTTCACTTAAGGACTGGTGTTAAAGTTTGGTTTGGGGGCTTTCTTTCCACTGGGCAGAGTTCAGGCTAAGGAGAGATTTCCTTTATCCTCTTAATTAACAGTGAAGTTTATTCTTTCCAAAACATTAATAAATTATTCTTATATGTATAAACATAATAAAAAAGATTAAATAACATTCAGAAATAAGTTGCATAATATAGATTATGAATTGGAACTATAGCATCATTCTCTGTCCTTCCCTATAACAATTTTTTCTGAATTAAAAAAGAACACCCTAAATAACTTAATATAAAAAATTATATGTGCTGTATCACAAAATATAATTTATGCTTTAATATTTAAAGAGAGTGGTATACTCATAATGTCTCACAGCACTTACACAGTTACAAAATTTTTAAATAATTACTACTGTATTTAGAAATTGAGTACTTGATAATAAAATAAGATTCTCTTTTATGAAATCATGGGAGCTTGTAAAGAAGCAAAATCTAGTATTTGTTCTTGAGGTCATTTTAGCTGATGAAGTTTTGAGGTGTAATAAAATCTTTCATGTTCAAAATGTCTTCAATTAAAACAAATGATTATAGCTAGAAAAAAGTGTCCCAGTAATTACAACTTGATGCTGACTTTAAAAACACACAAACCCATGGAGAGATCATTAACAGTTACATATCTACACTGAAAAGTGCAACCAACTCATCTAGTGTTGCACAACTGATATTCATAAAATAAGCCATCTTCTTGTGTCTTCTCTATCAGACAAGCTGGTGGTAAATTATGTGTCTCTGGTCAGCTTCTGCCTGCAAACTCTCTTCTCAGGAGTGGAGGCTACAATACCTGCCTTACTTCCTACATCCCTCATTTCTATATGCTTCTGAACATCACACAAAACCACCCACAATATATGCCAAAGCACATTACTTTTCAGAAAACAAAAATAGTAAATCCAGAAGAATAGAAAAACACTCACCCTAATTCGCTCTGGTTTACTTACAAGAAAAGACATGAGTTCTCAACGTGTAGACCTACTTCAATTTCAAAAATTTAAACCTAAAAGGAAAATAGAAAAACGCTGAGTTAGCAAAATCTCTGTTTACAGAAAGACCTTTTTTTTTTTTTTTTTGAGACAGAGTCTCACTCTGTTGCCCAGGCTAGAGTGAGTGCCGTGGCGTCAGCCTAGCTCACAGCAACCTCAAACTCCTGAACTCAAGCGATCCTCCTGTCTCAGCCTCCCGAGTAGCTGGGACTACAGGCATGCGCCACCATGCCCGGCTAATTTTTTCTATATATATTTTTAGCTGTCCATATAATTTCTTTCTATTTTTAGTAGAGATGGGGTCTCGCTCTTGCTCAGGCTGGTCTCAAACTCCTGAGCTCAAACGATCCGCCCACCTCGGCCTCCCAGAGTGCTAGGATTACAGGCGTGAGCCACCGCGCCCGGCCCAGAAAGACCTTTCTATTAACAAAAACTTACTATGGGTCTACCATTCGAAGCACTGTACTAGAACGTACAAATTGTTAAAGATTTGCTTAGAGAAGTTTTCAGTGATGATAAACTTGGATGTAGTTTGGCCTAGTACATTCTGAAATTCTGCAATTTCTATAAAAGAAGTTTATTATTATATGGTTTTCTTTATTTTTTTGAGACAGAGTATCACTCTGTTGCCCTGGGTAGAGTGCAGTGGCATCATGATAGCTCACTCAACCTCAAATTGCTGGGCTCAAGTGATCTTCCTGCCTCAGCCTCCTGAGTAGCTGAGACTATAGGCACGTGCCACCACGCCTGGCTAATTTTTTCTATTTTTTTGTAGAGAAGGGGTCTTGCTCTTTCTCAGGCTGGTCTCAAGCTCCTGAGCTCAAGTGATCCTCCTGCCTGGGCCTCCCAGAGTGCTAGGATTACAGGCATGAGCCACCGTGCCCGGCCTTAAATGGTTATTAAAAAAGAATGTACTGCTGTTCAAGGCTATAACTGAAATCTTAAATAGTGAGAATAAGGCTTTAGTCTTGACTAGAATGACTAAATCCTATACACACACTTTTCACAAACTGTCTCTAAGTAGCAACAGTAAGCTAATGTGAATATACTTATTTATTTACCTTAAGAGCACTGTGAACTGAAATAAAACTTTAAGGCTCACCCCCTCACTGGCTGACTGAATGGACCCCCTAGTGGCGAAAGGAATACCCTAAAACTAAATTGCCTGCCATGTCTCATCATGCCCCCCTCCCTTCTTAGGGACATCCTTTGTAACCCATTAACAGGTCTAAGGGTATGTGAGACAAACCTGCAGGTCCTCAATTTACACAACAAATATATGTCTGGTGGCTTATCTCTGATAAACAGCTCCTATGTTAAAACATTCCAAGCCTTTAAACAAAGCTTCATGTCTTTAACCAATTACAAGCCAAAGAATCTTTGATTCCACCTATAACCTGTAAGCCCCCCTTCCAGATGGCCCACCTTTTCGGGCCAAACCGATGTATGCCTCCCATGTATTGATTTATGACTTTACCTGTAACCTCTATCTCCCTGAAATGTATAAAACCAAACTGTAACCCAACCATAGCTAGTCCACTTGCTCAAGGCTTCTTGGCCGTAGCTCAGGGTCATGGTCCTCAAATTTGGCTCAGAGTAAATCTCTTTAAAATTATTTTACAGAGTCTGGTCTTTTTTTTCCATTGACAGCACTGATAGAAATAGTAACTACTGGCCGGGGGACACATTACGGGCTCATGCCTGTAATCCTAGCACTCTGGGAGGCCGAGGCGGGAGGATCGCTCCAGGTCAGGAGTTTGAGACCAGCCTGAGCAAGAGCAAGACCCCATCTCTACTAAAAATAGAAAGAAATTAGCCAGACAACTAAAAATATATATATAAAAAATTAGCTGGGCATGGTGGCACATACCTGTAGTCCCAGCTACTCGGGAGGCTGAGGCAGGAGGATTAGCTTGAGCTCAGGAGTTTGAGGTTGCTGTGAGCTAGGCTGACGCCACGGCACTCTACCCCAGGCAACAGAGTGAGACTCTGTCTCAAAAAAAAAAAAAAAAAAATAGTAACTATTATGGAGAGGTTTGCATACTTAGACTGCAAAAAGGTATGGGGCCTCCAGCTAATCTTAAAAACCCAGGGTGTATGCTGGGGACAGGACTCAAAGGATAACCATAAGCAGTTTTCATTATCTTCAAATGTGTCAGTACCTCCTCTGATAAAACCCTGGTGCCCGGCCTTAGGGATACAAAGAAGTGTAAGATATTCCTGGAAAATAAAGAGCTTACAAACTAGTTGTGGAAACAGGACACACAAGCAAGACAAGAAAACACACAAGTAGAAATGAGTGATGGGCAACTCCTTATGGAGATCAGCAAAGGGAGAGATTACTATGAGCTGGGGTAATCTTGTAATGTCAAGTAGGAATTAAAGAAAATGGGAATTCCAAGACTAAAATAGTATTAGCTACTGATTATTTCGTGCTTATAGTAGTCCTCCTTATCCGTGGTTTCACTTTCTGAGACTTTTTCAGGTCAACTGAGGTCTGAAAATATTAAATGGAAATTTCCAGAAATCAATAATTCGTAAGTTTTAAAACGTGCGCTGTTCTGGAGTAGCCTGATGAAAACTTGTACCCTCATGCTCCGTCCTGCCTAGGACATGAATCATCCCTTTGTCCAGTGTATCCACACCGTCTATGCTACCCACACATCAGTCACTTAGTAGCTGACATGATTATCAGATCAACTGTGGCAGTATCACAGTGTGATATTTTCTGGGGTTTCAGGAATCCACTGGGGATCTTGGAACACAGCCCCCATGGTTATGGGGGGACTACTATACTTTGTCTTGTCCACAGGTGTATCTCCCAACTTCCAGAATAATGCGTTTCATATAGTAAGCACTCCATAATACTGAATGGCTGGCCGAATGTGCAGAGAAGTATTTTAGCACTTTGAGCATACTCTGAAATTAATGTCAGGGCAGTTACAGAAACAGAACTCCACATATATAAGAACAGGCCTTAAATGCATGCTAGAGTACGGACTTTACTCAGCAATCAGAAGCCACTGCAGTTTTGAACAGAAAGGTGACAAACACAACAGTGGTCTAAAGTAGTGTCTCTCAAACTTTATTGTCGTGTAAATCACTTGAGGATCTTGTTAAAATGCAGACTTTGATTCAGAAGGTCTGGAGGGGGGCCTGGTAGTTCTAACAAGCTCATAAGTGATGGCAATGCTGCTGATCTGTGGCCCATCATATTAACTAATGTTAGAGAAGTCTTATTCTAAGGAATATTCTAAGGAATATTAATCTGCCAAGGGATGGGGAGGGGAGAAGTGAAAATAACCCTGGGAAAGGAATGTCAGTTAGAATACAATGACAGCAGATGACATTAAAGGCCTGTGGCACTGGGAATGTTAAAGAAATAGATGGATGGGGGAGAAGGAAGAATAAAGAAAGCATAAAACGTTTAGTTAGAAAGGACACCAGAAGTCATCTGGTCATTCTCTACCCTTTGGAAGAATATCTTTTACAAATTCCTAGATATATGGTTATCTAGTTTCTACTTGAAAACTTTCCATGCCACTACCTTATCCGGGAGCCCATTCTACCTGTGGATAACTCTTATGACTCTGGTTTTTTTGTGTACCTGAGTGACTGGGGAAAGAGTAGTGTGAAACAGGAAAGCTCGGAAGTGGAAGCAGTTTGAGTAGAAGGATGAGTTTGAGTTTTTAAATCATATTGAGGCTGAGAAGACAGTTATATATTCCAAGAGGAAATATATAGCATTCAGTTAGAAGAACAGGACTGATGCTTAAGAGAGGTTAGATGGCAATGTGGACTTGGGAATCAGCACTTAAGAGTGACAGAAAAATTCAGCCCTTACATCTGGGCAAAAAAAAAAAGAAAGACAGTGACAGAAATTCACAAAAGAAAATGGTGAGAGAAAAGCAGAAGGCTGAGAGGCAAGCCTTGGGATAGATCTATATTTAGGGCATGGCCCTTGAAAGACAGCTAGGAAGTAGAGCCCAAAGAAAACACTTTAAAGTTCCTGCTTCCCCTCCTGGACCACCTCCTTGTCTCCAACCTGGCTAATTCTGACCTGTCCCACAGTACTCGCCTCAGATGTCCTGTGCTATGGGAAGTCCTCCCTGACCCCCCTAACCTCTATTCACCCCTAACACCTACCACACTCTTAACTGCCAATTTCTCTCTTCCACTAGGAATAGAGATTCCTTGAGGGCAGGGAATGAATTTTGTATAGTGTTGTACTTCCAGGGGCAACTGTGCCCCCGGGTAGCTGTTAAATTAATAATAGTAAAAAATAATAAAAGCAGTAAACATTTATGTCAAACTTAATATGTGCCATGCACTGTGCTAAATGCTTCACGGAGATCAGCTGACAAGTATTATCATCACTGTTTTACAAATCTGGAACTTAGGGGACAGGGAGGTTAAATGCCCAAAAGTCACACAGGCAAGTGATAGGGGACTGATTAAATCTGTTCCAAAGCCTGTGCTCTAGAAACTGGAGTGATGACAGACAAGCCAAAGAAGTTTCAAGACTGGGTGCACAAGATAAAATGATTGAGAAAATATCAACTGATTGGCAAATGCTGCGGACCAGATGCCAAATGGTACTGAAAAAATTCATTTATCCTGATTTGAAATTTTTTCCTTTCTCCCTATTCTTGTCACGGGTTTTCTAAACTTCCTCCATGTCTGAGGTCACAATTATAAGCACCTCATTTGAGCCAAAATACCTCCAAGAAACCTGGTTAAAGGGTAGGGGACAGATTTGACTAGTGCAGCGCTGTAACTAATGGCTGAATCAACAGGCTCCTGGCCTGACGCAGGTAATCAAATCCGGTGTCTTCATCAACTCTCGGGGGACAAGAAACAGTCTTGAGTGTCTTTAGAAAGTATGAATCAGTCAATGAAGAACTGTTTTAATGCCACAAATAAATATCTGAACATGGTTCTACTTCAACAGATATTACAATAAGAACATGACCGAGTCCAACAGCTTTTCCTGTTTGGGGGAAGTCCAGTTAAAGTATGCCAGGGTATTAGCAGAAAGCTGGGCAGAGAGGTTAGTTCCCCATTTCCTGAGAACCATTAACAATTTTACTTAACCACTCCCCTTCCCTCTTGCTCACTTCCCTACCGCCGACCCCCATCTCCGGCCCCCAATCTGCTGCGGGCACTTTAACATACTTTGCAAAAAGACAATTAGAAACTCTTCGTTTTGGCTTAGTCTGGGAGTCATCTGGATCTTGTGTCCTTATGGGGGCTTGACCGGCTGCCTGTCCAGCCTGGGATGAGATGAAATGGGGATGGGGGGAGCACGAGGAAGTCAGGACTAGGATCTGCTGCCACTTTGCTTGAGCAGGACAAAATGACACCTGGCCCCAGGTTCCCCACCTGGAAGTCCCGGGAGAAAAGGGGACTGGGAAAGCAGGAGCTCGCCTCTCCCTCCCGGCAACTCCACTCCAGCGTCTGCCCGCCAGGCCCAAGCCTATTCAGCTCTCTGGCTGCGGCCCCTCATTGAGGGACTGAGGACGCGGGTTAAAGGCGGCCCGTGGAGGACGAGAGTGAGCCCAGGATGGCGGCTTTGACGAATGCCCGGCTCTGAGGAGATGGAATGGGCGCCAGGGCGAGGAGGGACTGGACCCTGGAGCGCACCAGGCGGCCCCGCCAGCCCGGTACCTGTTCCTGGAGTTAGCGAGCAGTCCCGACCGTCTGAGGTCCGCCTCCTCAGTTTTATGGCCGCGCCACCGCCAGGCCGGTTGCCGGGGGAGGTACGCAACGTGCCATGCGCAGTAGAGCGGTCCGGGCCTCGCAGGAGCGCCCCGCCCCGCCCCGCCCCGCCCTCAGCCGCCGCGCGCGGGCGCTCGTTCTCCGCTGCGGTCGCGCTGTCCCGCGCAGCGCCTACACTGGATAGTTCCGTCTCGGAGGGGCCTGGTTTCTCCGAGGGTGTGGAAGCCAAAGACCTAGGTTGTCGCCAACGCGGACGGGGCACTCCAGAGCCTCCGCCTCCTCAGCAAGAGAAGGAGTAAGTAGGTGATTTCAATAATGAAGGGTCCAAGAGGACTAAAAAGTGCAAACCACCTCTGGCTACTGACTTGGCTACTCTGAGGATTTTTTTTTTTCTTGTGGTAGAACTTCAGTGGAAAAACCCATCTCGCACTTTTCTTTGAAGACATCTCAAACACCCCTCACTTTGGGCCCTTGGGCACCAGACGACAAACTATAAAAGAGGAAACCTATCTTTTCTCTGCCCCAGGTTGCTTGTCGGTAAAATGGGGAAAATAGCTTAACTGGTAAGAACCATTGATATCATTTTTTCCCCTTCTGGGTCTTTTTGCCCCCGAACCCTTCCTCAACTACAATTCAAAGACGGGCTGTTTGCGGAAGCCTGTGATAAGGTTTGCCCAAGCCAAGCTATGCAGGGCTTGAGAAATGAGGAAGCGGTCAAGTGATGGTGTAAGACTCGTTTTCTGAGACTAGGTGTTTCAGCGACTTACTCCACCCGCTGGGAGCAGGGGGTGCCCCAAAAGTGGATATATACCATCAAGTAATGAACATTCACTTTCGTAGCTCTGACCCTTGAAACATTTATACTGTCCTAACTTCCAAGACCGGAGAGAAGTTGAGCTACATCCAAGCTGATGGAAATATGCCACTGAAACTGTGTGTGGTCTTAGCCGTGCACCTGTACGTTCACGAGGGTCTCACTCAATTTTACATACACCACTTTGATCCTCTCTAGTACTGTAACATTCCAAAGCACTGCTCTCACATTCTCAAAATAAGATGCCACACTCAGGAGCAAACTTTGTAAATTCACAAAGCAAGATAGTAGCAGAAACAGAAGTAAAATTCCTGGCAGTGTTCTATTGAAAAGACCTTCACATGTGGTCTTTGGAATTGGGAGTATTAGCGAAGACTGCCTGAAAAGACTTCAAACTTCTGTACTAATACCTAGTAGACAAGGCGGGCGAGGTGGCTCACGCCTATAATCCTAACACTGGGTGGCCGAGGCTAGAGGATCGCTTGAGCTCAGGAGTTGGAGACTAGCCTGAGCAAGGGTGAGACCCATTTCTAATGAAAATAGAAAAATTAGCGGGGCGTGGAGGGCGCCTGTATTCCCAGCTACTCCAAAGGCAGGAGGGTCGCTTGAGCCCATGAATTTGAGGTTCCATGACGACCCCACTGTATTCTACCCTGGCGACAGAGCAGACTGTCTCAAAAAACAAAAACGAAACCTAGTAGCCCAGATGCTACATCATTTTCTGGATGGCAAAAGGGGGTAAGATATTTTTACCAACTTCATGACTAGCCACAAACGCTAATTAGAGAACTCCTTGGCCCAGATTCTGCTGTGACTGTTTTGAGGAGCGAATTTGTATTAGCTTTAGTTTTCCTTGTGAAAGGACCTCCCACACACTAATCCATGTAATTTAGAGGAAACGGTGCAATAAAAGGTCAATTTTTAGAGTTTACGTATGTCTTTTCGTTTGCTTTTCACTTGTTATGAGGCCTGGGATGCACAGTAAGCTCTGTAACGTTCTTCACTTACTTAGAAAGTTAGGACTCTCCAAGATTTCCAGCTTTCTGAAACTGGCTTGAAGCCTAGAGGAATGAAGATGGACTAAGTTCCTGGCTATTTCTGTTTAACTCTGAGTACCCAGTTTAAACTAAGTACTCGGGCCTCTTCATCATACCACATAAATTAACCGTGAAAAAGGTAAAACTAGTTGCCGATAATATTCAAGTGACAGATAACAGGGAAATTTATGATGTGTAGAACAGACTGAACAGGATTATCTGTAGAGCACTTTACATCTCAAAGTACTTTACACATATTATCTAATATGATCCTTGAGCAGCCATTTGAGAAAGGAGTGATAATGCCCATTTATGGATGAGGAAACAGACTTGTTAAAACACTAGGACAGCACCTGGGCTTCTGCCTCTAGTAAATGATGTAATAACCTAGGCAGAAATAATATCTGATTTTCAAATAACTCCCATGGAATTGAATGCTTTAATAAGGCCAGGGTGTCTTTTAAATAGTTAAACTATTTAGATAAAATGAATTAGGTAAATTTAAAGAAGATACTTATTTTTAAAAGATGGAGATAGCAACAAAGTATCCAATAAAAACCAATACCCATTTAAAAGTGGTATAGTAGTATAGACACAAGTTTCTCCCTTTCAGAAAAAATGTCAGTTTTCTTCTGAAATTGGTATTACTTCACAGTTCACAGAGCTGAGAAGATGGCATTAGATTTGTATAAAGATAAAAACATTACTTTCTTTCACATGGGATCAAATATTTTGCTGATCACCAAACCCCAGAAACTGAGAAAATACTTTTTATTATTCTGTTTTAACAGTCTGTAATAGAAGTCACTCCTATGGGTATAACTCTTCCTTTTATATCCTTTCACATTAAAAATGAGGCAGGAACAGTCAAGAAAGGTCACTTAGGAGGATAAAGTACAGTATTTTTACCCCTTCTCACCAAATCCAATAAATCTTAAAAAACATTTCAATAATCTTCACATTGCCAATTCCTATTAAATGAGTGAAATGAGGCTATCAGTGGTTTTTTGGGGTCTAAATCCCATCTAAAGAAAGGAGTTTCACATTTGGTCACTAACAGGGAAAAATTTCTTATTATTAACGAAACAGAATCATAAGCTACTCCCTTCTTCCTCAAAAGATACCCTATCAATTTTTGCAGTAAAGTTAGAGGACTCTGAAAGGATCTGCTGCTTGGTTTCCATCGGGAGAAAGAAAAGAAAGAGAGTAAAAGAAGGCCAGGTGCAGTGGCTTATGCCTGTAATCCTAGGAGCACTTTGGGAGGCCGAGGTAGGAGGATTGCTTGAGGCCAGGAGTTCGAGATTAGCCTGAGCAACAAGGCAAGACCCCGTCTCTCTACAAAAAGTATAAAAATTAGCAGGGCATGGTGGCACATGCCTGTAGTCCCAGCTACTCAAGAGAGGCTGAGGCACGAGTATTTTTTGAGCTCAGGAGTTTGAGGCTGCAGTAAGCTATGATAATGTCACTGCACTCTAGCCTGGGCAACAGAGTGGAACCCTGTATAAAAAAAAAAAAAGAAAAGAAAGCAAAAACGTGCCACTTGCAGAATGGTCCTAGATGATGCCTTACATTTGTAAAGTCCTTAATAGTTTACAAAACAATTTTACATATACAGTATTATCTCTTTGTGTTGAACTACCTGTGAAACAGGTAGGGCAAATAATTACCATCCCCACTTTATAGAAGTTAATGACTTACCCAATGTCATGGGATAAGTAATTGGTTTTGCTGGCACTAAAAGCCACGTCTTTGTCTTCTAGTGCAGTGCTTATTTCAGCATTGCTAAGTGACCAGATTGGAGGATTGGTTTTTCAGTGTCTAACAGTAAACAACATTCTCCTCTCTGTCCTCACATTCACGGGAGGGTTAATGGAGTGTTAGCTCAAGAGGGGGACTGCAGGGAGTAGCCCATTAATAACATATGGGGCTCTAAAACTACAAAACATTCTAAATGTGATTAAATAGTAACAACAAAGGGACTACTCAAGACCAACTCTTTAGAAGGCAAGTATTTCAATGCTGACTTTTATTGAAATGAAAGATCTTTCCTATAGGTTTATGCTCTTACAGGACAACTCCAGAAAGTCAAGGCAGCACTCTGAGATTTTGTCAATCAGTTTAATATGTGTCCATAGGTAGTTCATATGAATGCTTAAATTACAAAATTAGCTGCCGTGGTCCAAATGTATGGGACTTTAAGAAAGCTTTTATTACTCAAAAGATAACTAAGCATATCAATTTTGACTTCTAGAATGTATTTTAAAGGTCTGTAAAACAAGGCTAATTCTAGAATTACATAGCATTAAAGTAATTAAATTTTGTTATTTTAATAACTTAATTTCATGAACTGTTAAAAAACATTACATTGCATCTCTCGGTTTACACATTTCTGTATTAACCTAGAGAAAAACCCATGTGAAAAGTTTCCATGCAGTTACAAAGGCAGCAGCACATGCTGTTTTCACAGCAACTTATTGTTATTGCCTCAGAACAGACCTGCACATAAAGCATCAACAAAAAATACCCACCCACCCCACTCCCACTGAAAAACCCAACCTTTTCCCATCCCCAGCAAAAATTACCTGGTACAAGCAGTGACCTAAAAAATGCTTTCTTAGTAGGAAGCATTTATAAAATGCAGAGATCTGAACAAGCTAAATGCTTGTGCAGATAGATGGGCCTCTCTCCCAGAATTTTCCCCTCAAGAGGCAGAAAGAACTCTCAATAGTTTAGGAAAGCTCATTTTTAAAGTATACTTATGCATATTCATAGCTATTTCTTTAAAAGAACATACCCAGCCTCAACTATGGAAGAGATAGAAGCAGAGGGAGAAACAAAGGTACACAGCCACAGCACAGAGAATAGAGCTTCTCCATGCATCTACTGGGTTGCAGCAACCAAGAAGGAAAACATGTGTGACTTCACACAGACCAATGATCTGACTGTGATCTAATCTAGGTGAAGTATTAATTTTTCATGCATTTGTTACTCGAGAAAAATAAACATACAACCACTTAAAATAAAGCATTCACATTGTCATTAGCTTGTAGTATCAGGTAAGGAGAAACTGTGCTCTCGTACTACCTATCCCTAGAATTTTCCATGTATGTCAGTATCCTAATGCCTACAGATTTCCTATAATACTCTCATCAGCACCTCCCACCTACAAAACATACACTGCATTGTTTTGAGTCCCTGAAATTTCATTACTGCACATAGTGTTCTAAATTTTACTTTTTCACAAGTTTAATGCAGACACAGAAGAAAACACCAAGCAATGTTTATTGTGCAATTCCAATAGCTATTTGTGGAATCTTGGTTTAGAGTCAGTCCTCATAGCCATTTCAACTGCTTAAACAAAAAGCAACAATCTACCCATACATTTCATGATATTTCTTCAAACACTGAAGTACTAAAAGCACTGATGATTCATGTTATAATTTTAAAAATATGTTAAAACTACACAGATTTCGTATATTATTCCTTTTATAAAATAATCAAAATAATTTGATTATCTGGAAGAAAATTACTGAAACAGAGTCCTTTCAATCTATCTACAACCCCCATAAAACTCCAAACCAAAAGCAGGGTGGATGATGAAATAAGGATATCTCAGTTTGCTAGAAGTGTCTGAAATTTAAGGTGAGAAATGGACAGGTGTTTTTTTGTTTCCTGTGAATTCAGAGCTTACAGGTGCCATCAGAACTCAAATCTCTGGGATGACTTTACATAGCTTTCACTTTGATTTGTTTCATTTTCATTTGCTTCTTCTCCAACTTCTTTTGCTCACGCCTCAAAGCAGCTTCCTAGAGAAAGAGGGAAAGGGGCAGAGGGAGAGAGAGAACCCAAACTAAGCTCCAAGCATATGTTTAAAAAAATCAAAACTACAATATTGCCTATAATATTATTTACAAACTTAGGCTTGCACCATAAATGACATTCTAGAATACAGTTATAAAAATAATGGCTAATACCTATGTTGGTGAATGAAAATTAACTTGAAATGAAGTAGAGGTAACTAAAATCTCAATTTAGAAAGAAACTACTACAATTAACCAGGTTTTGCTATTCTGGTTTGATTTTTCTTATACCCAGGAAACACGAGCCCAATATGCATACCATTTATGATGGCAGATAAATATATACCTGCCAAGATATATTATGGCCTTAGAGGCTAAGTCAAAGTAAGACTTCACTGATGGCCATTACTGGTACATTTGATTAAAGCTTATTTCAGCTGCAATCTCAAACTTTATTTTTTTAGGAGACTGGGGTAGAAATGTCCTGAGGACTATACTGCTCAACGGGTACAGGATCAAGAAAATATGGATGAGAAAAAGCAGAAGCATGTAGCATACATAGTTGTTGATAGTATAACAAATTAGGTTTCAAAGGATGATTTGTAAATTCCTGGTTTGGGAACTATTGATTGTGTTATGTTCCTGCACTAGATAACAAAGAACTCTTCAACTATACAGCAGTATAAGCCTGAATGTTGACGCATCCTCAGCTGTGATACTGTGAAACTACCACCAATGTTAAGGGTAAGCTGCTTTTATGGGAAAATACATTCTGAGTGTGGATTTGCAAAGGCAGGAATGAACCCACCTCTGTGGCAATGCTGCCGCCTCCTGTGAGGGCCCAGTAGCAAGGAAGTAGCAACAGCAAAAATCTCAAGAGCTATACTATTCTGGGGCAGCTACATAAAGTAGGCAAGGTATTGTCCCAATGTCTTCTTCCCACTGTCCCAACCCCTATCTCCACTATATTCACTCCTTTCCCGGTATTAGCCATCCCTAATTCCCATATATACATGTGTAAAACTACTGATACACGACATACAGTATCATGGTTAAGAAATATATTTATGTTAAGGTCAATACATGTGAAAAATGTCCATTTGCAATAATTGAAAAAATGCAAAACAAATGAGATACCATTTCCCCCCACCAGAATCACAAATTAAAAAAAAAAAAGAGGATAACTACTAGTTTTTGAAAAGATATGAGTAAAGAGGAGCTCTCATACTGGTAAAAGTATAAATTGGTACAACTTCTTATTGGTAATATGTATTCAAAATATATTTTATATGTATACATACATATGCATGCATATACATACATGAGTATGTGTGTGTCTGTGTGTGTACCTTCTGAGACTGTTTTCAGAAAATTAAAAAGCACAAATTGGAAAGACATCACTTTCTTGAAAGATTGATATATTTTTAATATAAAAAACTTGCAGAACACTTGTTTTTAAGATAATGTACATTAAGAAACATTTACATCAAACACAGAGAACTATATAAAGTGTTAACACTGGTTATTTTTAGGGATGGGGGTTGTCTGAAGGATTGTTATATTATTTTTACATAGTAATTACATGACAATCAAGGTTTAATTTTAACTTCTGTGTATAATGTTGCTCTGTATTTTTCAAATTAAATATATAAAAACAAACAAGCTACTACACTGGCACTGGCAGGGAGGTCCAGATCATTCGTATGGATGAGTTATTCAAATCAGAAATTTACTATAATCTTCTCTTTCTTTTCTTTCCTTCATTTCTTATTCATTTTAGAGACAGTCTCGCTCTGTCACCCAGGCTGCAGCACAGTGGTGAAAGCAGAGCTCACTTCAACCTTGAACTCCTGGGCTCAAGTGATCCTCCTGCCTCAGACTCCTGAGTTGCTGGGACTACAGGCATGCACCACTGTGATAGGCTTATAGTGGTGGTTCTAAAAAAATTAATTCTTTATATCCACAAAAAGCTAAAAATCCAACTTAAGTTCCAGATGCCCCTTTTCCTTTAACCCATTGTAGTTTCAAACCCTAGAATTTCCTTTTCATAGAAAAATAAAAGGCATTAGGCTGGGCGCGGTGGCTCACGCCTGTAATCCTAGCACTCTGGGAGGCCGAGGTGGGTGGATCGTTTGAGCTCAGGAGTTCGAGACCAGCCTGAGCAAGAGCGAGACCCCATCTCTACTAAAAATAGAAAGAAATTATATAGACAGCTAAAAATATATATAGAAAAAATTAGCCGGGCATGGTGGCACATGCCTGTAGTCCCAGCTACTCAGGAGGCTGAGACAGGAGGATCCTTTGAGCTCAGAAGTTTGAGGTTGCTGTGAGCTAGGCTGACGCCACGGCACTCACTCTAGCCTGGGCAACAGAGTGAGACTCTGTCTCAAAAAAAAAAAAAATAAATAAATAAAAGGCATTACCTATTCCTGTGTAGATTCTTCACGTGTACATTAAAAGCCATTTTCATTTATCATGACGACTGCAAAAAGAGCTACACTTTCAGGGAAAATAGCCTATCACTAAACCAAATCAAACAAAAACTGAAGAGAAAGAGGGTAAGATGAGGACAGGTCTCTGGTATCCTAGACACTTTCCTGAATAGCATTAATGACACTACTGGCAAGTGCAGTGCCACACAGCAGCTCACATTTTCTTGGAAGCATGTCCCCTTTACTCCTAAGAATTTTCTTCAATCCTCTCAATATTATTTTAATTTTTTCTTTCTTTTTTTTTATTTGAGACAGAGTCTCGCTCTGTTGCCCGGGCTACAGTGCCGTGGCGTCAAGCTCACAGCAACCTCAAACTCCTGGGCTTAAGCAATCCTTCTGCCTCAGCCTCCCGAGTAGCAGGGACTATAGGCATGTGCCACCATGCCTGGCTAATTTTTTTCTAGATATATTTTTAGCTGTCCAGATCATTTCTTTCTATTTTTTTTAGTAGAGACGGGGTCTTGCTCTTGCTCTTGCTGAGGCTGGTCTCGAACTCCTGACCTCAAGTGATCCTCCTGCCTCTGCCTCCCAGAGTGCTAGGATTACAGGCATGAGCCACCGTGCCCGGCCCAATCCTCTCAATATTATTCCGATTAAAACTCACATCTTCTAGGACTTTTCTCTGTTTTGACCAGCATTTACAAAGTTTAAAATTATTTTAGAGCTGGATTATGGCATCTTTTTTTCACAAAAATATCAGAACATGCTGATCTTTGAAATATATACTACGCCTAAAAAGTTCTAAGTTTGAGGTTCTAGTTACATAGAAAAACAGAAAACAAGGCTTGGTGTGGTGACTCACACCTGTAGTCCCAGCTACTCAAGAGGCCGAGGCAGGAGGATCACTTGAAGCCGGAAATATGAGGTTACAGTAAGTTATGATCATGCCACTATACTCCCCACAAAAAACCAAAAAACAAAACAAAAACCCCAAAACAGAAAACAAAAATACAAAAGGGGCACTTGTGCTAGTTTCTATTAAAATCCTAATTTCTTTCTACTGCATGTTTGTTTGGCTTGAAAAATGACAGTGGAACTTTCAAAATGAAATTGTGCTAAGGGAATAGGATAAGTCAGATCATTTTCCAGGTTCATAGACTCAAACTACATGGTTTGGAGGAAGGAGTATTTATTCTTTATAATACGATCAACTGACACAATGTCCCAAATGCTGAGTAAATGCTAAACTTTTAGCTTGCATACATTCCTACATAGGATTACCTTAACAACTGATGACACAATATGACATAAATCTTAGTTTTACCTCAGAGATACAAAAAGTTTGGCTGGGTGTGGTGGCTTATGCCTGTAATCCTAGCACTCAGGGAGGCTGAGGCAGGAGGATCGCTTGAGGTCAGGAGTTCAAAATCAACCTGAGCAAGAGGGAGACCCTATCTCCACTAAAAATAGAAACATTAACCAGGCATTGTAGTGTGTACCTGTAGTCCCAGCTACTAGGGAGGATCGCTTGACACCAGGAGTTTGAGGTTGCAGTGAGCTACAGTGATGGATGATAATGCCACTGCACTCTACCCAGGGTGACAGAGCAAGACCCTGTCTCAAAAAAAAAAAAAAAAAAGAAGAAAGAAATAAAGAAAAGAAAAGTAAAGTAAAGTTAAGTTTGTCATACCTCCAGCCTACGCTGTTTCTCAGGATCTTCTTCATTCATGATTCGCTCCTTCTCTGCTCTTTTCTTCTCTTCCCGCCGAGACTGGGCAGCTTCCTGTCTTTGCACATGTGTCAGCTTCAAGAAGTTCTCTTCTACTCGAGCACGGTTCTTATCTGCTTTTTGTTTGCCCTTTTCCCAAGAAACAAAGTGTTTCATAAGAAATCCATTTCTATCCAACAGTAGCAAAATCCCATTTATTGTTCTTTCATAAAAGTACTCCCATTTGACACTTTCCAGTCAACTAGCAAAGATTCAATCATTGAAATCCCTGATAGCCCCTTCTCTCAGGGACTTCCCACCTGCCCCTTCCCCCGGAAAAAATAATAAAAGGTGCAAATTAAAATAAAAGCTTTGAGGCTTACTTCTCTGTTGAGTCGGAACTTTTTGACTTTATCAATAGAGTAAATCACCATGTTCATCAAGGGTAGCAAAGCCTCCATATCCTTTGGGTAAGTGTTACCTGAACCAGGCACTGGAAAAAAGCGCCATTTTTTCTATGAGTTAATGGCAGCATTAATATTAATATTCCAACCCTTTTTATGTTAATAGATTCCTTTCTCTAAGTTTCTTAAGCAGTTGAAATGCAGTAGAAAACAGACATTAAAATATATAAAAGGTTCTCTTCTTGAAGAAACCCAGAAATCAATAAGCAAGCATGGGGTTAGTTTTAACATAGTTTTATGGCTATCATTTAGGAAGGAACAATGCTGTCAAGATCATGTCATAGAAAACTAAGAACCCAGACAGAACCCAGAACGCTTACCATTAAATGTAAACAATAGTGTCCTCTTAGTGTCAGGTAGCTTCAAAGGCTGACCTTCCCTGTCATAAAACAAAAGGCTATTAAGAAGGAACACAAGAAAGATATTTTCCATGCATACAAGTCACCCAATCCACTTAGATGAACAGATACCTACAAATAATTAGCACAGTATTTGGTTTGGCATTCCCAAGTCAAATATAATCCTAGAGCATGAAGGTTTACAGGTCATCTTGTCCACTCATCTATCTGATGGATGCAGTCCCAAGTGATCTTTACCCTATACTTGAACACCTCCAGTGATGTTCCCTCCAAGCAGGGTACATTCCATCTCACCTAGGGAGCCAGAAATGAGCCTATTATTTAAATATGAGGCCCATATTTTAAGCAACATTTTTGCTTATTTTGATAGATTTTTATTTTTTATTTCCAACTCCTATGCTATCTTCCTATAATGAAGCATCTTATTTTTGAGTTAGGCCCAGAAAAAAATTTAGGGATAGCAGATATAATTAGTTCTGTCATTGAAGATTTCTTTGTAATTTTCGACTATAAATCCTTTGACCAGGCCGGGCGCGGTGGCTCACGCCTGTAATCCTAGCACTCTGGGAGGCCGAGGCGGGTGGATCGCTCAAGGTCAGGAGTTCGAGACCAGCCTGAGCAAGAGCGAGACCCTGTCTCTACTAAAAATAGAAAGAAATTATATGGACAACTAAAAATATATATATAGAAAAATTAGCCGGGCATAGTGGCGCATGCCTATAGTCCCAGCTACTCGGGAGGCTGAGGCAGGAGGATCGCTTGAGCCCAGGAGTTTGAGGTTGCTGTCAGCTAGGCTGACGCCACGGCACTCACTCTAGCCTGGGCAACAAAGTGAGACTCTGTCTCAAAAAAAAAAAAAAAAAAAAATCCTTTGACCAACTGCCTTCCCTTCCACAAACAAAAGGCTTGATGAATGCTACAATGGAAACTTTGTCCCCAGTGTCGTTATTGAGTTGAGCAAGGCAAGGATGATGCTGTACTACCTAAAGGCATAAGGACCTGAGTAATCTTAACATACAACTAAAATCCACATTGGCTTTTAACTGTGCTCAACTTCACAGCCTATGAGAAGCCTTTAGCTAAAAATTTGGGTCAGAACCAGTTCCACACCAAGGATAAAGGGAAATAAATATGCTCTCCTGATGCAAGCTGTGAATTCAAAGAACAAATCCAAGACCTAAATATGTACACTTGAACAATATTACTACAAATCCAGAAACTCTATGGGCATTGAGGGTGTCTGATAATATGCTAGGAAAGTACACAATCACCCAACTAACTATTCAGACAGGGAAGCCCGAAAAGGCCATAAAATACAAAATACCCAGATTTGCAATCAAACACCACAAATTAATATCATAAATTAAAAAAAAAAAGAACCTATGCTACAAAGGAAAAAGAAATTAGCAACTGTTTTTCTTAGCATCAGCCATTCATTTTGTAAGATTCTCAACCACCTCACTGAGTGAGTGGTGCAAACATGTAGGAAGGCTCTGCATGGGTGGTGCAAACATGCAAACTGGGGGAGGGTAGCTCATGTGTTTGTCTCTTATAGGTTTCCAATGACCTCTCATGATGCATGGACTCAAAGCAAAGGAACATTAGGAGGCCTGTCACCAACTTCCCTCACTCATTTGATAAGGGAAATTGCAGAAACACCTTAAGGTATTTTAACACAGAAAGCGAGTAAGGAAAATTAATTTTAACATTTTTATCTCATACGTACTCTTGCATAATTTTAGGGCCAGAGAACTGATCCGAAAAATGAACGGATTCAATCTTGTCAGCATAGTGTGTAAGAAAGTGAACCATCTGAAAAAAATACATATATTTTTAAAGTAGGGTTTGATGCATTTCCCTTTTTTCATAAAGATATTCACTCTTCAACCTTCCTTACTTTTGCACAATGTCATTAAGACCAGAGCTTTTTAAAAATTAGTCACACCAATGATTAAATTTCTCACTGAGCAGATGAAAATGTCTCAATGTTCTAAACAAAAATGAAAGCATAAAGATAAAACCTAAAATAATTTCAGGGGATTCTTTAAAAACTCATCACCTTGAACTTACATTTATAACTATGTCTGAGTTTTCCTATATTTTTATGATACTAAGATTTGTTACCATTACACAACCAATAGAAAGAAATGGCTCTCTCAGCTGGGCATGGTGGCATGTGTCCATAGTCCCAGCTACTGGGGAGGCTAAGGTGGGATGATTGCTCGAGCCCAGGAGTTCAACGCTACAGTCAGCTATGATCACATCTGTGAATAGCCACTGCAATCCAATTTGGGCACATAGCAAGACTCATCTCTTATTTAAAAAAGGGGTGGGGTGGGGGCTCTCTATATATCTCTCTTCTTCCACACTAACTGAAGCTCAAAAAAAAAAAAAAAGGACTAAATGACATGGTGAAAAGGATTAAAATCATATTCCCTTTTCAAAAAACCTGAAAGTCCTTAGCAAACCCAGGAACAATTTGCTCTTGATTTAGAGAGAACTTCTTGACTAATCAAACTATCCTTTTGACAAGTTAATCTACTGCTAAAAGAGGTATTTTAATATTTGTGTGGGAGAGGAATACATAACTAGCGCATTGCCATAAAATGAAGAACTTGTACAGTGAGACTTTTAGGGAGAGTGCCCGATAACTACAAGGTCTAGCAGATGTATGTCTTCTATTGCATTTACCTTTGTATCCATCATTCCCTCTGTGACTTCTCCCATCTCTGATAGGATGGCCAAGGAGTCTGGCAGTCCATACTTTGCTCCAGACTTAGGTTTATCACTACAAAACTCACTCTGGGGAAAGAAGTAATTGAAAGTAAGACATAACATTTTATTATGCACAAAGACGACTTCCCCCCCCTCAAAAGAATATGTACTGACCTATTTCAAAGGAGTGCTTCAAACACTCAAGTGATATAATTAATTATCCTATGCTACGAAGTTGAGCATCTATGTAATAAAGAGGCACAGCTTCTCCATATATTTCAGTTGGAACAACCTGACATACCAGATCCTGCATTTCTTTCTGCAGTCGCACCAAGGCTTTCCGTGTGCCAACAGCAAACACATAGGTATCCATGTCTTCATCATTCATGGTTACTTTTATTTGCTTTAAAAATCAACAACAAAACCCACTTGTTAGAGTCTGTGGTAGGCACATTTCTAAATGACCCCTAAGATTCCCATCCCCTGGTGTACATATCCTCCCTTTAAGTGAGTAGAATTTGTGAATATGATGGAATAGCACTCCCATAATTATGCTGCTATATGGCAGAAGGCCCCTACTCAAGGGACTTTGAATTAACCAAAAGGGACATTATCTTGGGTGTACCCAACCTAATCAAGCAAATTCTTAAAAGAGGATGGGCCCTACTTGAAGAAGAGAGTCAAAGTGTGAAAGGGCTCATGGGGGGAGATGGAGATGCTGGAAAGGACCCGAGGGTGGCCTTTAGGAGCTAAGAGTAGTTCTCAGTTGACAGCTTGCAAGAAGATAGGGACCTATAACCACAAGGAACTGAATTCTGCCAACAACCTGAATAACCTTGAGAAGAGAACCCCAAGCTCCAGAGAATTCTAGCCTTGCTGACACTTTGATTTCAGCTTAGTAAGACCCTGAACAGAGGCCCATGCTGGACTTCTGACCAACAAAAATTGAGAAAATAAATGAGTGTTGTTTTAAGCTGCTAAGTTTGGGTAATTTGTTATGTAGCAATAGAACATTAATGCACATTCATATAGGAGTACTCAAGTCCAAAAACCAGAAATCAACAAGAACCGTATCAGACAGTATGGAATAACAGAGGAAATATGTTTGGTTTTATTCTAGTTTTCTGACACAGAGCTCCTAAAACACTTAGAATTTCCTGAATGATATACGTATCTTTGGTTACTTAAAATAAGCCCCTTGAACAAGATTGAGAGCTTCCAAGTTGGTGAACACATCATCTTGCAGGAAGGGTGGCGTGCTCAGAAAAGGGCATGAAGCCCCATGCCACCCCCTACCCCCATACCTTGCCCTATGCCTCTCTTTCATTTGGCTATTCCTGAATTTTATCCTTTATAATAAACGAGTAAATGTAAATAAAGAGTTTTCCTGAGTTCTGTGAGCCATTCTAAGAAATTATTGGATGTAAAGGGAGGTTGTGGGATCCCCTGGTTTATAGTTGATTAGTGAGAAGTACAGGTGACTGTACAGGTAACCTGGGACTGGAGACTGCATTTGAAGTGGGGGCAGTCTTATGGGACTGAGCCCTTCAATGTGTGGGATGTGAAGCTAACTCCACTTACATAGTGTCAGAATTGAACTGAATTGTTGGACACCCAGTTGGCATCCAGAGAATCTGAGAAGTGGTTGTTGGTGCTGGAAAACATCCTAGGCAGGTAAATAGTGAGTACTCTGATGGGGCAGAAAGACAAAATTATAGCCTAAAAAGTCTGATATGATAAAACACGGCCCCCTATTTGTCTTATTAATTATATCTTAAAATGTTTGGGTCAAACGTTTTCAGTATGGGGAAGAACAGAAATGTTAATATAGGGAAAGAATTAGCCAGATGGCAGCTGTAAAAGAAAGGGTTTTCTGTTATTCCATCATCACACCTTAAACAGAATCCAGAAAAACAAGGCAAATAAAGAGCCACAAGGCAAATAGTCTGTTGAGGCTATTTTTCTTAGTGTGGGGTAGGGTAGGGAGAGCGGGGCAGGGATAGAGATAGAGATAGATACAAAAGATGGTTGGTCCAGAGGCAAAGAGAAGATTAAGTGTACTCTAGGAAAGAACTGAAAATGATTAAAACACTAAAGAATAATTTCTACAAAAAGATAGCTGGGGAGGCCGGGCATGGTGGCTCACACCTGTAATCCTAGCTCTCTGGGAAGCTGAGGCAGGAGGATCACTTGAGTTCAGGAGTTCAAAACCAGCCTGAGCAAGAGTGAGACCCTGTCTCTACTAGAAATAGAAAAATTAGCTAGGTGTTGTGACTCACACCTGTAGTCCCAGCTACTCAGAAGGCTGAGGCAAGAGGATCCCTTGAGCCCAGGAGTTTGAGGTTGCATTGCACCTGCACTCTACCTAGGGTGACAGAGCAAGACTCTGTCTCAAAAAAGGAAGAAGAAGAAAAAACAAAGATGGCTTGGGGATACAGCAAACTTTCCCCCTTTCCAGCTAATAAGATGATGTTTCGGGGAGAAAAGATGACAGAAATGTTAACTGATGGGGCTCTAAATTTTAATGGATTAAGCCATCATGACCATATTAGAAAAATTAAAGATACAGTTTTACAACTAAAAATGACACCTTTTAAATAATAACAATGATTTTAAATCCAATGACATTTCAAAGTCCCTAATTTATATCACTAACACAGTATTTATTAAACAAATACTACTTTATACTTTGACATATATATACATATATATATACATACATATATATATTTCTTGTTCTCTTAGTTTATATAAAAGAAACTGTCTTGTATACTTGTTTCTTGTAGTAGTGGGAGCCAATACAATTATTTACTGAAAGAATGGAGGGAGGAGGAATGTGGCATTTCTTACAAAGAGCACAATTTGCAGATCAACATGTTAATAAAGGAAAGAAAGTATACCAAACATATGGTCCCCAGATCATGATTTGAGTTCATTTAGCCAAAAATGTATTATTTGAAGCAAAAATTATTTGAAAAGAAATCCAGCTTTTTGCCAAAGATAAAAGCAAATACAAGGAGCACAGTTGGCTATGAAGGCAAACTATCTATGACAATTGCTTTTCCCTCTATTACCAAGGCTAATTCAGCTGATCTATGTGGGGATAGAGTATTATCTCCTTCGCTCAAAAAAAGCAGAACAAGGCCCCCTGACAGCTGCAGAGTGGAAGACGACAATCTGTCTAAACAGAAAAGGGTCAATTTTTTGGCAAGGGACACAAGTTGCCAGAAACACCAAACACAATCCAAGCAGAAATGGAATAAACTTTAAGAAGTAAAGAATTCAGTCTGTACACAGAAAGACAGTGGGAAGAATACATACCACTTGATCACTCACTGGCCTCATCATCCGGGCCAGGACATTCAGTAAGTCTTGTCTCTTGAGGAACTGAAAAATGAGAGAAGTGATTAACGCAACTGCAGCTTCTGCTTACTACAATAAAGAAAGGGCCTTGAAGAACCAAATACTTCATCAAATACACTCCATGACACATTTGCCAATTAGCAGAAATAATCTGTAGACTTCAAGACAAACATAAATGGATGAGACACTAAATTTGGAGAATTAGGAATCATGGCTGGGAAAAATTAAGGGAAGATACACATTGTACCAGAAGTTCCCCACTTACCCTTAGCTGGATAAGCATGCCCTCACAGCACACTCGACCAGAACACCACAGGTTATAGATGTGCTCATTCTCCTGGTTCAACTTTCCTGTGCTTGTGGCTTCTTTGTTAGTTCCATCATCTCCTAGGGATAAAACCACGTAATGTGATTAACTGAAAATGTGGAGGTCTAATACCCTCCTCTACCCCAATTCCCTAATGATCATAGATTTAGGGTAGAAATACTTTGCTATCTTACAGAACTCTCCTTTGGACAGGGATTAAAACAGATTGGCACTGTTCCTTTTACTTTTAAAACTCAATATTGTCTCCATAAAAAAAATTACGGACTCCAGCACATACTGTTAGTTTAACGATGATTATCTTAGAGTATAAATCTCTCAAGTAGATAGAAAATGGAACAAAATCAGTTTAAATATCTCTGCCAAAAGTTAAAAAAAAAAAAAAAAAAACCTCCTATGCCATGAATAAAAAATACCATTAATACAAACTATTCAGCACTTCCTGTGTTTTCTCACCAAGTTTTCTTCTCCAGCAGCTAAATGACTGAGTCTTATCAGTGGTATTGAGTTGTATTTTAAATACAGAAAAAACTCAAATTCCAATAATTTCTCTCTTTATTTAATTCATTAAATGTACAAAAAGAACTGTTCGACCTCACCAGGTAAAATAGATTGATACACCAAATGAAAACAAACAAGAAGTGGAAGGAGCCACAGGCTGCTTATTGTTTTCTGATTTCCTGGTCAAGAAGTACTCTGAAATACTATAGAGAATGGAGAGAGCATGGAGTTTTAAAACAGGTACATAGGTTTTAATATTTTGGTTGCTATTTATTTTTTTGTATTTTATTTTTAGAGATGGGGTTTCATGATGTTGCTTAGGCTAGTCTTGAACTCCTGAGCTCAAGCGTTCATCCTGCCTCAGTCTCCCCAGTAGCTGGGACTACCAGCGCTGCTCTCACAATTACTTAATAGCTTAGACAAGTTTTTAACATTTCTGCCCTGCAGGTCCCTCCTCAGGAAAATAGAAACAATACCTAACTGACAGTGTTGCTACAAAGAGTAAATAAGAAACAACGTGCGCAAAGTACCCAGCACAATATATAAACGTTTGTCTGTTGCAGAGCAGATAGATTACTATTAAAGAGAAATAAAGTGCTAAATGCCAGACAGAGGTGAATGTGAGGGGAGTACATCTCATTCCCCACACCATATAACTAAAAGGGTTTCTCTAAGTACTTCACTGTATACCTCATCAGTGGATCCAAAACTAAAGTGCCCAGAACTTGAGGGAATTTTGAGGGACTTCCAATTTTATGAATTGAAAGCAATTATTGAGCTACCTAAAATGTCAAAATTATTTGGTTTCAGCCAGAATTTTATCAATTTGTTTTGGTAATATTGATTATGTCATTGTAATCAGAAGCTGTTTGGCAATTATACTGTTGATTAATGAAAGACGAGAAAATTTTTACATAAATGCAATTTATTCAGTACACAAAACCTAACAAAAAACAGGATCCTTGGGGTAAAATAAAATGTGTCCTCTTCAGCATTCAATGAAAACAGTTACACATTTATATTGATGGGAATAAACCATCCTTACCAGATTGTTTTTAAGCAGGAAGCTGGATTTACATTGGCCTAACTTACCCACTAAGGTAAAGTTGCTCTCCAAAAGCTCTCTATGAGTGTTAAACCAGGCCTGAGCAAGGCGACTATTTTTATTCTTCCCAATGATGTAATTCATGATATAGGCAAGCAGACCAGTCACCATCAAAATTTCTAGATAATAACTTTCCCAACTGTTCTGGAGGTGTGCAGGAACCTAAAGAAGCAAAAGCATTCCATTTAATGTGGGCTGAAGCTGAAGGAGGGAGTCTAACTCATGGAATAAAGAATGAGAAACCCATAACTGTCACTGAACATGATTATTCTTTGAAAAATATGCCCATTTTGGTTTTCTAGGTCAGCTTTGTAAAAGATTCTTTAAGGAAATGTAAGGACAATCAAATGGGATGAAAAGCTAGAAAGCCCTTTGTATTACACTTGGTCCTGAGTCCCACCTCAAAATAAATCCAATGTACTGTATATCCCCTTACTTATTCATTTATAAGTAAACTAGGAGGGCTAGAATAAAAAACCAGGAGTTCCTTCCCTAGGTGTGGATTCTTATCAGAAGAATTGATGTCAAGCTCTTTCCCAGCTCCCACTATTACATCAATACCAGCTATATGTCACTAATTATATTTCTGGGATTAATAACAAGATATTTTGTTGGTTAGTGTGAAATTCAGAATTCTGTATACCTACATCAACAATTGTTATTGGGTCTTTATTTTTGCTAGAAGTAGTATCTGGTTTGTCTTCATAACCTTCAAATTCTTCATCATCATATGGCTCACTCTCGGTATCTCCCTCCTACAAAAATGAGGCACCATCTGTTTTCCTCTACAAATGTCACCAACAGTTGTGTCTCATTTTGTAGGCAACATTTATAGAGGAAAACAGAATGCGTAAGGAGCAAGAACAGAACACAGAGATATTACACTTTTAACAAAATGATCAAAGGGTACAAATTTTCAGGATGAGTAAGTTCTAGAAACCTAATGTACAACAAAAGAACTATAGTTAATAATGTACTGTATACTTGAAATTGCTAACAGGGTAGATCTTAAGTATTCTTACCACACACGCACACAAAGGTATCTATGTGAAGTGATGGCTATATTAATTAGCTTGACTGCGTTAAGAATTTCACAATGTATATGCATATCAAAACATCATGTTGTACACCTTAAATGTGCACAATTTTTATTTGTCAATTATACCACAAAAAAGCTGGGGGGAAAAAACCCCAAACACCAAAATGATGACTCCCCATGCTTTTGAACCCAAAGTTCTAAATAATATAATTCTCATCCTACACATTATTCTCCAGCCCCTCCCCCAGCCAGGGTTTCAATAGAAGAGAAAAATACAATCCATTCTATCAATATAAGAGGTAAGAATAGACCAGAAAACATTTAGAAAAGTTCTAATTACAGAACAAAAATTAAGATGCCAGACAGTAAAGGTCTCCCTAGATCTGGGTTTTACTCTTAATGTTTGGGAAAAGCACTAGTTAGAAATTTTTCCATCCTTCTGATTTCCCCAGAAATCAATAAAAAAGAACCTCACTTGGGTATCTGCATCTTCAAAATCTCCTTCTTGGTTTTCATCCTGTCCTTCCAACTCCACAGTGGTCTCGTCTTCATCATCTTCAGTGGTTATCACCCGTTGAGGAGATTCAGTAACAGAATCTTCTATGACATCCTCAAATTCAGCAAAGTCATTATCATCATACTCTACTATATCTTCCTCATCCTCAAAATCATCAAACTTGGCTTCAGAGACGCTCCCAAATACCAAAAGGACAACACAGAAAGCGTGGAAGGCTTTCATTGCACCTTTAAAAAAGAAAACAAACAAACAAAAAAAAACAAATGGAATGCCATTCTATATATACTCATCAGATTTTGTTAAATAGTTAATAAATCTATAAACCTTTCCTGCTTGTCTCTCATGCAATACTATTCGATTTAGATAGCATTAGATAAAGGAAAATGAAGCGAAGTCAAGAGGCTTGGGTTCTAGTCTAGATCCTGGCACTAGGTATCTATAAAATCTTGGACAAGTCATCAAGTCATTTAATTTCTTTAGGTTGGGTTCTCTAAACTTCTCTTCATATTTACACTGAGTATTCAAATAAGTGTTTTTTTGAGGGCCTATATAGGAACTGAGAAGGGGGTATAATGAAAGAATAAGATGTAACTATTTATGTTAGTTGTAGCAAGAATAATCCAGGAACAGAAAAGCCATTCCTCCTTACATCAACTTTGTGTATGCATGTGTGAACACCATTATCATGAGATCAAACACTTAAGACACCAAGTGCTAGCTGGACACTGTTCTAAAGGCCCTATAAAAAGCAACTTATTTAATCTTATAACAGCCCTCTAAGGAAAGCAGCAGTACTAACATTCCCATTTCAGATAAGAAAAATGAGGCACAGAGATGCTAATTATTAATAATACTACCAAGTGCAACAGAGCTGTGATTTGATCCCAGAGTTTTGCTTCCAAAATTCATGCTATGCACCACTTCTCAGGCTGCTTCTCAAATGCACATTGGTGGCTCTGATTTTATATTACTTACTTAAAAGTAGTAATTTTCTGCTAACAAATTGTTCCTAGTGTGTTATGATGGAATTCAATGTATCAGCATTTTATATATAGCTTTTTGAAAAAGACACCTGAGTATTCCAACAACTGAACAAGGTTTTGAACTGATAGATGAAACCATATATGTGACAAAAATATATACCAGATTATACAAAAACATGGAGGGCAATATAATCATTTTATCAAACAGGTAAGGCTTTACCAAAAAAGGGGAGAACATTAGAGCTGGCATTTGAAAAGTAGTTAGATTTCAACCATTAAAACCCTTAAGGCACATAAAGAAAAAGGTTTAGAAGGACATACATCTATATACAAATAGCAGTTATCTCAAGACCAGCCTTGTGTCGTCAGTTGTTTAACAGACATCTCTATTTTGATGCCCTACAACCTTTTCCTGTATCTGGTAAAACAGTAAATATTTTGTGCTTTATGGGGCACATACTGGTCTCTGTTGCATATTCTTCTTTTCTTTTAAATAACCCTTTAAAAATGTAAAAACCATTCTTTCACAGGCCACCTCTCAGGCGGTAGTCTGCTGACACCTGCCCTACAGGCAGCTCTAACTCAAACTCAGCAGGTATCTGAGTTTTCCTTTTTTTTTTTTTTTTTTTCTTGAGACAGAGTCTTGCTCTTCACCCAGGCTGGAGTATAGTGGCACAATCATAACTCACTGCAGGCTCAAACTCCTGGGTTCAAGCAACCCTTCTGCCTCAGCCTTCTGAGTAGCTGGGACTACAGCCAGCAACCACACTCACCTAATAAAAATTTTCTTTTGTAGAAGCAGAGGTCTCATTATGTTGCCCAGGCTGGTCTCAAACTCCTGGCCTCAAGTGATCTTCCCACTTTGGCCTCCCAAAGTGCTGGGAGTACAGGTGTGAGCCACTATGTTTGGCTTGAATTTCTCTATTTTTACACTATTACAGTGTCAGTCCAATTTTTCCAGTCTTACTTGTTGAAATGAATAAAATATCTACTTTCTCACTTTCTTTTCCCTTTGAAATCTTATTAGCCATCAAATCCTAGTGTTTTCTTCTTTGATTTCCAAAACCACTGTAATCCAAGTTACCACCACCTACCTGCTGAGGAACCACAGTAATTATCCTAAATGGTCTCCCTTGTCTCAACTCTCTCCCTACTTCTCTCCTTGCTAAAAACCATCATCTTTCTAAAACATGATTTTTATTTATTTTTATTTTTTATTTATTTTTTTTTTTAAAAGTCTGCCCATTATCTTTAATTAAATGCTTACCACACTGACACTATTCTGGTTGTTATTATACAACAGTGTATATGGGTGCCCATGTGTATACTCTTAAACTCTGCTTATCCATCCATTTACTCTTCGTCTAATTAAGTTTGAAGAAAAAAATCTGAACTCTTCCACTGCCCAAAGAGGATTTCTTTTTTTTTTTTTTTCAATTTAATAAAACACGATTTTTATTACATAAGGATTCAATAATCATCAAAGGCTAACCAATTATTATAAAAACTCCTTTGACTTTCACTTCTTTTGATAAATGATCCTACCATAAGTAATTAAATGTACCTTCACTAAGCATATCTCTATAGTAGATACCAAGATAAGCAAAGCATGATTCCTGAATAATCATAAATTTGCACAGGAATTCAGTTTCAAGGGTAATTTGCTAAAGTATTACTTACGGGAGAGTGAAAATTTTGAAAATATTTGGTTGCACTATGGGTGTATCCAAAAAAACAAGGTTACTTTCTGTCCATTAAAAATTGTTACAAATGAAGTTAGAACCTATGTTGTTTTCAAAGCAAATGCACATCTAAAAAATGATTTAGAAAGACATACATCTACGCATAAATAGTAGTTAGTTTGTATAGTAGGATTATGGACATTTTGTCTCTATTTTTCTTTATATTTTTCTACAAGATATTTTTGTAATTAAAAGAAAGTTTTTTATTTGTTTGTTTTTGTTTTGAGACAGGGTCTTCTTGCTGCCCCAGCTAGAGTGCAATGATGTCACAGCTCACTGCAACCTCAAAATCCTGGGCTCAAGTGATCTTCCTGCCTCAGCCTCCCTAAAGTAGCTGTAACTACAGGTGCACACCACCAAGCCCAGCTAAATTTTCCATTTTTTGTAGAGATGGGGTCTCACTGTGTTGTCCAGGCTGGATTCGAACTCCTGGCCTTAAGTGATCCTCTCACCTTGGCCTCTGTTGCAAGCTACCGCACTTGGCCAAAAGTAATAGTTGTAAAAAATAAAAGCATGGTTCCTCCTGCATTCGAGATGAGGCACTGCAGATTGAGGAACAGCTATGGCACAGAGGCCTGAAATAGCATATTTTAGGAGTTCAGTATGATAGAGCTGGGGTCCCCAACCCCTGGGCCAGTACCAGTCTGTGGCCTGTTAGGAACCAGGCTGTACAGCAGGAGGTGAGCAGCAGGCAAGGGAGTGAAGCTTCATCTGTATTTACAGCTGATCCCCATAACTCACATCACCTGCCTCCTGTCAGAATAGCATATTAGATTCTCATAGGAGTATGAACCCTACTGTAAACTGCATGCAAGGGATCTAGGTTGCATGCTCCTTATGCAAATCTTATGCCTGATGATCTGAGGTGGAACTGAGGCAGTGATGCTAGCCTCAGACCAAAAATTTCCAACATTCAGGAAATCATTATTGACAAGTGCAAGGAAGTGGTAGGGATGGAAGCCAGGTGCAGAGAGTTGAGTACTAATGGAAGTGAGTGTGGCAAAAGTAAATATGTACTACTTTTCAAGCTTGGGGATAATGAATGATCTAAATTGCATATTTATAGCACCACCAATTCTGAAAGGAATTAGTTTAATACAAAAGGATATGGATGCTCAAGAAATATTCTTAGAATTATATTTTCCCATCTGAGGTTATATTAAAAAAATAATTATTCTTAGAATTAAAGTTCATAAATTTTGAAAGGTACAAATAATTTTGAGAAATGCCATAAAGTAGATAGGCCAACAGTACAGTAGGCCCTCTGTATGGGTCGGTTCCACATTTGTGGATTCAACCAACCACAGACTGAAAATATTCAGGAAAAAAATAAATAAAACAATAAAACTAAAAAACCAATACAGTATAACAACTATTTACGTAGTGTTTACACTGCATTAGGTATTACAAGTAAACTAGAGATGACTTTTAAGTATATGGGCAGATGTGTGTAGGTTACATACAAATACCATGGCATTTTATATAAGTGACTTGAGTATCCATGGATTTGGGTCTCTGATGAGGGCGTCGTGGAACCAATCTCCCATGGATACAGAGAGACACCTTTCCACTCTTTGATCTTTGTGGTTAGCGCCAGAGGACATTTTGTGGGAAAGCATGCTGCCTTCTCAACACCAACCTCAAAGAGGTTTGTGATGTGTCTCCAACCATCCCTAGCTTCCTTTAATGGTCTTTTTTTTTTTTTAATTAATTAATGCTCCTAAACTCTAGAATGGACATTTTCAGCTTCCATTAGTTCTAAGGGTCATCAATCCTCCAAGTTATTACCTGTTAAACAAAGTTTCTCTTCTAATTTGTCTAGGCTTTCCCCCTAGTTCTCTTGTTGTGACATTTGGTCAAAAGTGGCAAAAAGAGGTAAAACTTTAGTGAAGTATGTGCTCTTTTCTCCTATTTCTCCTCATATTTGTTTTAAAAAGTCAGCTCTATCATTTACCAGCCATATGACCTTAGGCTAATTACTTAAAATTCCCTGTTCCCCACATGCAAAAAAGGAATACCATTTGATACTTGCCTCTAGGCTGTGGTGGGTATTACAGGAGATGCGTGCCATTTTAACACACTGCCTGGCACAGCGAAGGTGCTCAATATTAGTTCTTATTCCTTTCTTCTGCTGTGCCTTACAAATACCCTTTAAGAGTTAAAAAACTTCATTTTTAGTGTTTCCCTTTTCAGATCCCAGTCTTGAACTTTTTTTCAAATAGAAGTGACTAAAGGTTAACCCTTGTACAGTCAACTTGATTAATGGCCTGCTAAAATATCTGATCATTTCAATTAGAATTTCCATTTAGAATGTTCACACCATAAAAACATTTCCAAGATAACTCAGCACTGTAACAAAGCTCCTTCAAAGTTATTAAGTTTAAAATTATCCAAGCCATTTGTACCTTGGCCTTCCCTCTCAGAAGTCTCTGTTGCACCTGTCAACTCATTTCTCAAATGCTCAACTCCCTGCCAGGCCACCCAGTCTGAGACTCCTGAAGCAAGGAACACAAGACCAAGTCAAGGCAAAAGCATTAACAAATCTGGTTTGATTATTTTCTGCAAGCTCACCCAATAGTCTCTCAGCGACTCACTCTGAATTTAAAAACGAAAGAGGAGTAAGTGAGGCCATCATTCCTTGATGTCATTTTAGATTAGGCCATCCTGACAATGGCCAGAAAATGAGTCTTCTGGAAATCATGTAGATTTCATTCCCGTCTCCTTACATGTGATGGATAAAAACGTTTCAAGCTAGAAACCTTCATCAAAAATTGGCTACAGAAGTTGTTGCTTGTTAAACCACCCTTGTCTAGTTTTTCCCTACCATGGAGAATCAATTCATCCTAATGCCTACTTCCATTCTTCCTGCTGCACACTGTAAATTTCCTCTAACTTTGCCCTTCTGGTTGGCATTTCTTCACCCCCCGCCCCGACAACTCTGTGGGAAAGTTCCCGAAAACCATTAAAATCCCCGACCCCCTAGCAAACCAACAGAAAATGGGCCTTTGCGTGGATGGACAGTTAAAAATTTTTTTTCCTACAAAATAAAGTCGGGAGAAGTTAGAAGGCGCAGGGACCGATGCATGTCACTACAGGCTGGACTTAAGGGTTGGTTGAGAAACAGACCGGCATACAGGCCACGCAACTCAAGAGTCACCGCTCGGCCTGGCCCGGACCCACCGACTAACGCGTCATGGCCCCGCTACCTACCTGTAGCCGAGGCTAAAACTCGGCCCAGCGCTCCTGGGTCCGCCACCTCCACCCTGCCTGCCTCTCAGTCTGGTCGCCGCCTCTGTGGTCGCTGCGATTTCACCGCCCAGAAGCCTCTAAGACAGAGCCGGACCAGGTAGCTCAGTCACGCCGCGCCCCCTTCACCTAGCCTCCGCCGTCCGTTACGTAGAATGCGTGCGGCTCGTCTACGCCTGCGCGCGGCGTGGAGGGCGGGACACAGCCGCGGGGACAGCGCGAGACCTCCCTCTCCCACACCCAGCTGAGGCGAGGTGGGGCTGCTGGGAAAATTACATAATCCCCGCCCCAGGGCCGGAACTGTCCTCGCCTATCCTAGTCCTCCTCACTTGGGTTCAGTCAAGTTGGCGTCACACTGAACGGGTGCTCCGGAAGTTAAAGGTAGCCATGCTCTGTGGGACCACGTGGCTAGAGGCAAGCAGAGAAACGTTGCTCAAATCGTATTTGCAAGGGACCGGAGTTAAGGGGATTGACATTTTAATGTAAATGTGGTATTCGCCCTACTCCTTTTCTCTTCGGATTTTTGGGCGGCTCCATCACTGACCCTGTTTCTTCATTCCCAGACCCACCTTCTAGGTGGGCTATGAACACTATCCACCCAGCAGCAGCTTCCCGTCTGAGTCTGAGGAGCCTGTGAGGCATTCTGGAACTTTAAAGCCGGGAGCCTGCAGCGCCTTCCGGGAGCCGTAGCCCCAGGCCCCGCCCTTTGGTCCGCGCTCTCTTCACTGCGCATGTCAGGTTTTCATTCCCCTCCCCCTTTCAGCAACGGGCCAGAGGCGGTGACGGCAGCGGCGGCGGAGGGGGCGGAGAGGGAAGAGCGCGGCGGGACGGAGCCCGGACAGCGCGTACTTTGGGCCGCAAGATTTTTTTTTTTTTTCCGCGCCGGCGGTAGTAGCAGCTGCTGCTGCAGCTGTAGCAGCAGGTTTGTGCGTGGGGGCTCTGGACTTAGGGCTGCTAACCCTCGGGGGCACTGGAGGCAACTGTGGGGCCTAGCGAGGGCGGAGAACTGCGGCCTCGCTTAACAAAGAGTCCGCGGAGCCTCCGGCCACCAGCGGCCAGGGGGCTGGGGAGGGAGGGAAGTGCGGGCTGAGGCCTGGAGGGGGCCTTTCGAGCCGCGCCGCCCTCCCACGGCTACCGCTTCTCGCAACTCTTACCGAGGCCCAGTTGGCGGCTTTCCGGAGGCGGCGCCCGCCCGGCTAGGAAGGGATTTGCAGGGTGCCCGGCTCTGAGGCAGGGGTAGCCGCGGGGGAGGATTCTGACCCAAGCAGGCAGCAGGTGGGAGATGCAAGCCCCCACATTAGGGGTCCCAATAGGCAAAACCTGCTAGACGAGAAGACTGTAAAAGACATAGTCGATGTTCTTTGTGCAGTCTTGAGGAGATCGCCATAAGTCACACAAACTTTTTTGCGGCCCACTTGAAAGCCTATCTGACGTGAATAAATAATTTATGTGGAGTTGCAAGCATACGCACCAAAAATATGAGGAAAAACTGTCGTATTAGTCGAGAGTTTGGAGTAATTATAGTCTCCTCACTTCAGCGTTTCTGTCCTTGCCCTCCTCCTTTAGGCTGTTAATCAGTTTCCTGTGGCTTCCCTGTATATGGTGTTTGGTAAACAATGTTTGTATGTCTGTCCCCCGTATACACACCCAGGAGTTTCTAAAGGGCAGGAATTGTCTTAATTCATTTAAACTTTTCAGAGCTAAGCCCAGTTCTGGCACATAGGAGGTAAGCAATAAGTGTTTCTACCAAAAATTAATTTTTAGACTTTCAGCGTTGTGGGGAAATATGTATTTTCCCGTTTCTAGAAGGGGCATTATGTAGCCTCATGTGTAACTCATTCATTCAATGAATATTTTTATTGGTGCTTATTGTGTGCCTATTCCCTAACACCATCTTAGGTGTTAGGGATAGGTCTGTGACCCCTGCCCTCATGAAACTTAACTTTCTAGTGGGGGGAAAGAGAGGCAAACAAACACATAAATTATACTATATGTTAGACGACGATTGGTGTCTTAGGGAAAAAAATAAAGCTGGAAAAGGGAATGGGAACGTGTTGTTGGAATTTGCAGTAGATTAGTCAGGCACGTCCTTACAGACAAGCTGATACTTAAGCAGACTAGAAGGTGAGGGAGTGAGCCATGTGAGAAAGGAACGTTCCAAGCAGGGGAACAGCAAGCATGAAGGCCTTGTAGAGGACAAAGCTGGCCTGTTAGAGGAACAGTGAGAAGACCAATGTGCTTGGAGTCCTGTGAGCAGAGGGAGTAGTAGGAGATGAGGTCAGGGAAGGAGGGGGAAAGGGGATGGGCAGAACAACCAGGGCCTTTTAGACTGTTGTGAGGATTTCACCTTTACTGGGATGGGAGCTATCTGAGGGTTTTGCACAGAGGAGTAATAAAGGGTTACTTACATTGTAACAAGGTAATTCATGGGGGAGTGCAGTTCTTTCAGTTTGTGTTTTATCATATTGATAGTCATATAATCAGCTCTTGGTTTCTTTAAGCTAGCATAAAGGAAGGGATGCTTCTAAAATAACTACAATCCAGCATTTACTTATATTTGGCTTGAACAAAATGTGATGGAATTCTTGAGTTTTATACAGGTTCATTAAAGTACTGACTGGTATATAGTGTGTGAGATGTTCTCAATGCAGATTTTTCTGTAGACTGGATGCTAATTACTGTCGCTAGAATTCTTTCATCTACCTCCAAAAATACACGTGATAAAGTAATGTGGTTTATATAATCAGTTTTTAGTCCACTATTTTTAAACTCATTTAAATCATATCTTATTTTCCCACCATTGCCCAAAACAAAAACTAGCCAATTGTCTTAGATTCCACATTTATTCTCTCTTCTTATCCTTTGGTAGTTTTATCTTCCTCTATGGAATGCCTTCCTCCTCTGCACATCTCTACCTTCTCTACATAGCTTGCATCTTTCTGTGCCTAGCCTGGGTTCTAGCTGTGGTTCTATGATTCTGTGGTTTTTCACAGCAACGCTTGAGGTAGGTGATAGTCTCACCATTTTACAGATGAGGAAACTGAGGCCCAGAGAAGCTAAATAACTTCCCTGAGGTTCATGTCAAATTAGTGGCAGAGCTAGAGTTTGAACATAGTCATTCTCTGCTACTTTACAATTCTGTTGTGATTTCTTACCAAATCACAGCATTTTAGTGCCTAGAACCATATACCAAGGTGGACTTCATGCCATCTTGAATTTGTTCCTCAGCCAAGTGGTAGATCTCTTTGGGTCTGTTACATATGTAATAAACATGAATAAAAAGTATGTACTCTGAAAAACATACTATAAGAGATAAAAAAAAAAATGAACAAGCCTATTTCTTCAACCATGAAATCTGTCATATGGAATTGGAGAACACCACAAAATAGTTATAATTAAACATCAGGTGTTTTAAGACTGGAAAGGGAGGTTGAAGAAGGAGATATCACTTCCCTGGGGAAATCATATTCATGTCCTTGTTCTAGGAGTTAGTATTTGAGATGGGCTTTGAAGGAAGGTAGATAGAGTGAGAGATTTGGTGAGGAGAGAATCTAGGCAGAGGGAAGAGGATTCACCAAAGTGCTTGGTTTTCTTGGAAAACTGAGGACATGTGGGGAGACCTTGGGGAATATGAATGGTAAAGTGGTTTGTTGCCACACTGGGAGGTCTCATTTCAGCCAGATTAACTGGAGAGCTATTGAGTTGAAGGAAGTGACAGAATCAGAAATGTGTGTTCAAAGGTTTGGGGCCAGAGTCTGGAAGAAGAGGGTTTTTGCTGAGTGTCTGAATGAATACTCACTTCCCTTCAGTATGACTTTCCCTGGTTCTAAAGTATTAACACAAACCACGCTACTCTGCCAAAGAAAGTAAAAATTCATTTTCTCTTTTCACTGTTTGTCTCCCATCATCATTTTATGCTTTACTACATGCAGTCACTTCTTATGGACTATGAAACATTGACTGGTTATAGATGCAGCCTCTGGATATACATTACTATGACTTTTCCAATAACATTCTTACTGCAAGCAATATTGTGGCAGATGATCAAAATTGATTCAGTTTGAGCTTGCTGTATCAAGAAAGTCTAACCTATTCCGGTGTTCTCCCTTCCGTGAGAAAAGCTATTTATATAGACTTAAACAGTGTAAAAAGAGAAAAAGACATTCTTGGAACGGTACAGTGAGGGGGGAAGGGTGCCTGTCATATGTCAAGGGTCATTCACCTCAGAGAGGCCTTGCCTGACTTCTGTCTGTAATAGTTTGCCTCTTACCGGTTTGCTTACATTTCATAGAACTTTTACTGCCTGAAATTACATTATTTGGTTTTTCTCTGTCCTGGACCATACTGTGAACTCCCTGTAAGCTGGGACTGAGTCTGATTTCATTACTGTATCCTTAGTGGCACAAAATAGGCACTCAGTATATTTTGATTTAGTGGTTACTCTTGTACTGGTGGAAGCTGGATAATGATCAGAGAGACTTGTTAGGAAATTATTGCAATAGTGGAGGGGGAGATGAAAAGAGGATATACATGAGAGGTGTCCTTCATTATGCTGGGCATGCAACAGAAAGTTGTTAGGGGTTAATGGTCAATATCAAATAATGGATGTTATTAAGACCCAACTTAGGTTGTAAAGCAAATGCTCATTAAAGTTTGTTTATGGTTCCATTATATAGCTAATTCTTTTCAAATTAGATATTTAATTTTTAAAATGAATCTTTTAAAGAGGAAAAATGTAATTTTCACAAGTATGTTTGCATTTCAAAGTAGAGATTGAGGCCTAGATAGCGTCATTGCTCCCTCATAAATTGGATAAAATAACAATCTAAAAATACATGTGCCAATGGAATCTAATTAGTTTTCATAGTTTTTGTTTTTTAAATTATAAAATACACATAAAAATATTAACCATTTTTAAGTGTGCATGTCAGTAGCATTAAGTATATCCAAGTTTTTTGCTGCCATTGCCACCATCCAGCCTCAGAACCCTTTTCACTGAAACTCTTTACCCATTAAACAGCACTCCATTCTTTCCTCCCCCCGGCCCCTGATGACGACCATTCTACTTTCTGTATCTGAGTTTACTTACTCTAGGTACCTCGTATAAGAGGAATCATACAATACTTGTACTTCTGCAACTGGACTTGCCATAATGTCCACAGGGTTCATTCGTGTTGCAGCATGTATCAGAATTCCCTTCCTTTTTTTTTTTTTTAACATAGGATCATTCTCAAGTTTTGTTTGTTTTTGAGAATTCTCTTCCTTTTTAAGGTTGCATAATATTTCATTTTATGGGTGTACCACTTTATCCATCAAGGAACACTTGGGTTGCTTCTACCTTTTGCTATCATGAATAATGCTGTTATGAACATGGGTGTATAAGTTATCTGTTCAAGTTCCTGTTTTCAGTTCTTCTGGCTATTTGCCCAAAAGCAGAATTGCTGGATCATATGGTAATTCTGTTCATAATCTTTTGAAGAACCACCGTAGTATTTCCCATGGCAGCTGAACCATTTTACATTCCCACCAGCAATGTGAGAGGATTCCAGTTTCTCCACATCTTTGCTAACACTGTTTTCTGCTTTTTTTCCCCAAAGTAGCCATCTTAATGGGTGCGAGGTGATTGATACCTCATTGTGGTATTGATTTCCCTAATGATTAGTGATGTTGAGCATCTTTTCATGGCCATTTGTATATCTTCTTCAAAGAAATACCTACTCATGTCTTTTGCCCATTTTTTAATTGGATTGCTTTTATGTAGTTGAGTTTCTTGGGGGATGTTTGTTTGTTTGTTTGTTTGTTTTGCTGGAAACAAGGTCTCACTCTGTTGCCTGGGCTCTCAAATGATCCACCTGTCTCAGCCTCCTGAGTAGTTGAACTACAGGTGCACACTACCACACCTGGCTAATTTTTCTGTTTGTAGAAACTAGGTCCTGCTATGTTGCCCAGCCTGGTCTTGAACTCCTGGTCTCTAGTGATCCTCCCTCCTTGGTCTCCCAAAGTGCTGGAATTATAGGCGTGGGCCACTGCACCTAGCCTATGAGTTTGTTGTGTTTAATGAATTCTGAAATTTTCCTGGGTATGGGAAGCTATGTGGTGAATATATGTCCTGAAGCTAGTGGGTGTTTTCACCTTTTCTGTCATCTATTTGAGAAGTTGTTTATGGAGGCATACGTGAGGTTTCAGAGCTATTTGATGTGAGTTTGATGTGAGTTTGATAATTTGTTGGAAACTGTGATGTACCAGGTATATTGTTATAACTTGTGTGTTAAGACCAAATAAAGAGAACTTTGAACAGACCCACAAATAGGACTATAGTTAATTTTTTAATATCCTTATTATATTTTGACTCTTAACTAGTAGGTGTCTTTTCTCGAAACAATGTTTGCTTAGAGAATGCAAATATTAATTTTAATAGCCTAAGTAGAAGAGAGTTCATCATCTAACTTTCTTTTGAGACAGGTTGATCTTTCGCTTAGGCTGGAGTGCAGTGGCACAATCATAGCTCAGTGTAATCTCGAATTCTTGGGCTCAAGCGATCCTCCCGCCTTGATCTCCCAAAGTGCTGGGATTGTAAGCATGAGCCACTGCGCCTGACCTCATCTTTTTTTCTTTTTTTTACAACCAAATAGAAATTAGGGGGAATATCTTTTGCTGCTTGTATCAGCTATAATCTCTCAAACCTCTGATTGTCAAGATTCAATAGCATATATAGCATGTGATTTAATAGTAGGCGAAACAGTTGTTAAGATAGTAATGATTCATTGAGGATGATCTGGCTTAGATTTAATCAGGAAAGGTGGATGGCTAATTAACAAGCTTTGTCATGATGGAAGGTGGTGGTTTTTGCAAATACTAGGATGAATTTCGGAGAGCCTGGATCCATTATATTTATTCACTCAACAGAATTTTGAGTGCTACACACATGCTAGGCACCAAGGATACAGTGGTGGACAAATCCAGGAAGTCCATCTCCTCATGGAGCTAACATTCTAGTCAGTGGAGTATATAGAAAGCACAGTTGTTTGGCCTTGCTAGAGACAATGAATTAGGGGAAATGGGCATTGTGTTCTCTGTCTGCTAGTGAAAGGATTGCTTTTCCATCTTGCTGAGTCTGAGAGCCATTAAACAATTCTCACCTGCCCAAGCTCTCACTGCCTGCCTCTGGCAGAAGTTGATTTGCTTCTTTATACAAGCCTTTTGATTATTTAGTAGGACTGATTCATACCTATGTCCGTCTTTTCTCTCCTTCCTTCCAGTCTGGGAGGAAGAGTTATTTACTTCTCTTGATAGAGGTTTTGATCTTGTCTATTCTGTTCTCTCAGGAAATCCTATGATTTTTTTTTTTTGACATTTTACATTTTAGTTTTTCTAACTTCATTGTTTTTCCCCCTTTAGCATATAAACCTGCTTACATTTTTTAAATAAATAAAATTCCTCTGGTTAATATATCACCTTGTCCTTCCTGTTATTGGTAAACGGTCTACAAAGTACTCTTTACTCTTTTTTCTGAGGTAGTCTTGCTCTGTCGCCTGGCTAGGCTGCATTAGCATCATCATAATTCACTGCAACCTCAAATTCCTGGGCTTGAGTGATCCTTCTGCCTCAGCCTCCTGGGTAGCTGGGACTACAGGCATGCGCCACCATGCCCAGCTAGTATTTAAAATTTTTTATACTTAGAATGCATATTCTCTTGATGGGGCAGTTGCATTTTAAAAATTGGTTCTAAGGAATAAGGTTAAGCTCAAAAATATATCTAAAATATAACAATGTAAAGTGAAGAAATATGCTTATCGACATTGAAAACTATTATAGTATATCATTATGTGAATAAATCTGTAACTAAAATATGTACAATATGGTTTCAAATTTGTTTTTAAATTTTGTGTGTGTATGCACATCTGCATAGAAAAAATAGCAAGAAAAATAACAAAGTACATAGCTGGGAGAGGAGATTTCAGGTAGTTTTAAAGTTGGTTCCTCTTTTGCATTCTGCTTTTCTATAAAATTTAGGTAAGTTTTGTCATTAAAAAAGTGTTTTTTTGAAGCCAAGACTGGTAAGACAGAAGGTATTGCTTGTAAAGTGATTTTATCGATGCTTAAGTTTCTTTGTAATAGGCTAGCTAAATACTTTAGGCAACATATCAATGAATCATAGTTTCTTCCTGGATAGTGTTCTAGTGGGCAGTTGCTTGATAAATGCATAGTTCAAAGTATGGTTCAGAGACAAATACATAGATAGTATCACAATTTCTGATTTTTTAAAGTTTTGATTCTTCCAGATGTCATTACTAGAGAATAATCTTTAGTTTGGGGACAATCTTGCTGATAGCACCTCAGTCTTTGTTATGACAAGCATTATAAATGTGGAGTTTTTTTCCTTTTCCTGGCTGACTATAAATTATTTGAGCATAAAAATTAAGAGATTAAGTCTTTTCATCTTTCTTTTCATCGTATCTCCAATTGCCTAACACAATGCTTAGCACGTCAGATTCCCAGAAATATTTCTTTAAAGTATTTTGGCAGCTTAGTAAGATGTTAATTAACGGTCAAATCCTTTTGAAGGGGATAATATTAAATTCTGCATTGCTGTTTAGATTGCGATCCCAATAAAATGAATTACAATTTCTTCGATATTTTAGAAAATGTAATCATTTGGTTGAGGCTCTAGCATTGTGTGTGTATGAAATATGTTAAAGTTTTGTTGGTTTTTTTTTTTTTTTTTTTTTTTTGGAGACAAGAGTCTCGCTCTGTTGCCCAGGCTAGAGTGGAGTGCTGGGGCATCAGCCTAGCTCACAGCAACCTCAAACTCCTGGGCAATCCTTCTGCCTCAGTCTCCTGAGTAGCTGGGACTACAGGCATGTACCACCATACCCAGCTAATTTTTTCTATATATTTTTAGGTGTCCAGCTAATTTCTTTCTATTTTTAGTAGAGACAGGGTCTCTCTCTTGCTCAGGCTGGTCTCCATCTCCTGACCTGGAGCTATCCTCCCACCTCAGCCTCCCAGATTGTTAGGATTACAGATGTGAGCCACCATGACACCCGGCCTTGTTTTTTTTTTTTTTTTTTTAAGAGACAGTGTCTTGCTACATTTTCCAGGCTGGAGTACAATGACTATTCATAGGCATGATCGTAGCAAATTTCAGACTTGAACGCTTGGGCTCAAGTGATCGTTGCTGGAACTACAGGCTTGCACCATAGCGCCCAGCTACCATGTTATAGTTTTGAGAGGCTAAAGTTTAGAATAAAATTGTAGGTAGAAGTTGGAAGAGACATACAAGTCAATGGAGCTATTTACTTTATAAAGTTAAATTTTTATTTGTGTGTCTTATTCCTAACAGATCACTCATTGGCACCATGAACTGGAATAAAGGTGGTCCTGGCACTAAGCGGGGATTTGGCTTTGGAGGTTTTGCCATCAGTGCTGGGAAGAAGGAGGAACCCAAACTCCCACAACAGTCCCACAGTGCCTTTGGGGCAACCAGTTCTTCTTCTGGTTTTGGAAAGTCAGCTCCACCACAGCTTCCTTCTTTCTACAAAATTGGATCTAAGCGGGCCAACTTTGATGAAGAAAACGCGTAAGTGGTAATTTCTGATGATTTAGCAAAGATTGGGCTTTGACATAGTTATTCCATCAGTAGAAACTGAGGCAAAGAAACTTTGTTTCCTAAATTATGATGACTTTTTAAGTGGGTTATCTTACTGAATTCCATATTTCTTTTTTTTTTTTTTTTTTTTGAGACAGAGTCTCGCTTTGTTGCCCAGGCTAGAGTGAGTGCCATGGCGTCAGCCTAGCTCACAGCAACCTGAAACTCCCAGGCTTAAGTGATCCTCCTGCCTCAGCCTCCGAGTAGCTGGGACTACAGGCATGCACCACCATGCCCGGCTAATATTTTCTATATATTTTTAGTTGTCCAGATAATTTCTTTGTATTTTTAGTAGAGACGGGGTCTCGCTCTTGCTCAGGCTGGTCTTGAACTCCTGACCTCAAGCGATCCACCCGCCTCGGCCTCCCAGAGTGCTTGGATTACAGGCGTGAGCCACCATGTCCGGCCCATATTTCTTAATAAGTTAAATTGACAAGTTACTCATTTGTAAGGAATATAATACCTAGTGTGCTTAATTATAACTTTACTCATTCAGTGAATTGTGGTTTCTTCCTGGAATAGTGTTTTAGTGGATAGTTGCTCAATAAATGTATGGTTGCAAGATTTGAAGCTATTGAAGTTTAAATATGGCTAAAGAAAAATTTCATGTGATCCATGTGGTTTTTACTGCAGCTTTCATTGATGCAGTATAAATTGTTTTGTATACATAGGCATTTGTCAGAACTGGTAGAAACACAAGTTTGTGTTAACATCTAAGTCCTTAAAACTATCATGTTGGAACCATATGATAGTGGTAGAAAAGTCTACTCAGATTTTTCCCACAGTTCTCAAGAAACATTTACATACATATATATATATATATATATATATATATATTTTTTTTTTTTTTTTTTTTTCCTGAGACAGAGTCTCTCTCTGTTGCCCAGGCTACAGTGTAGTGGCATCATCATAACTCACTGCAACCTCAAACTCCTGGGCTCAAAGGATCCTCCTGCCTCAGCCTCCTGAGTAGTTGAGACTACAGGCATGTGCCACCATGCCCAGTGAATTTTTCTATTTTTTATGGAGACGGCATCTCACTTTGTTCAGGCTGGTCTTGAACTCGTGGTCTCAAGTGATCCTCCCATCTTGGCCTCCCAAAGCTCCAGGATTATAGACATGATCCACTGCACCTGCCCTCATTTTTAACTTGCTGTGTAATAAAGTAGTAATAAAAAGCTGGGATTTGAAAGTTTGAAGTCTAATTTCTATAGATAATTTCTCTCTTTGCTGAATCTGAAGAAATCTCTTATTGCTGTTATTTTCAATTGGTTGTGGCACTGTGTGATATATATTTGTTTTAATTAAAAAAAGCTTCTGGGGCTGGGCGAGGTGGCTCACTGTAGCTGTAGTCCCAGCTACTCGGGAGGCTGAGGCAGGAGGATCACTTGAGCCCAGGAGTTTGAGGTTGCAGTGAGCTATGATCACACCACTGCCCTCATGCTTGGGCAATGAAGTGAAACACTGTCTCTAAAAAAAAAAAAAAAAAAAAAAATCTTCTGAAGATTGTTTTTTTAAATTTTTAAAAAGCACACAGCAGCATTTTAGAAAGCTGGTATGTTATTCAGGAATCAAATACAGTGGTGGTGTTTAAGGTTCAGCAGAGTCAAATATTATTCTAGAGAGCAGTTAACCAGGTTTGGATACCTTTTCATTGGTTGAATGAAACCTATTATATAAATGAGTTTGCATTAGTATATGGTTTATAAAGAGCTGTATTGACATCCTTTTCTGAACTGAAAGTGGTACTATATCTAGACTTTTAAGTTGTCCTTTCTGAATATTTAAGTAATGTGGTAGAATGATTTTTGGATTGCATTTTTAATTCTAGAAGTTTTCTGTCAGTTCTCAGAAAATAGCCCAAGACTTCTAAAGAAAGTTTCTAGCCTTATGAAAATATTGCCAAGTCTTTTTTAAGGATTATAAAGAGTAAACTTAATTTTTAATGTTTCGTACAAAAGTCTCATTTTTTCCCATAGCACAAACTCTTTAATATTTGCCATATTTATTCAATAATGAAATACTAAGTTGTACTGAAAACACATCCCTTTTAATAGAACTGGGAATGTGATTTGAACAAATACTAATTAAATGGAGAATCTGCTGTGACTGGTTTTTTTGTAATATTAGAATTTTGTCTATATTAAGTAGTACTTAATAATTAGGTCCTTAGCCAAAGCCCTGGAGTTCTCTAATTTGATCTGTATAGGATAAATCTCTTAATAATAAGATATACTGTAATAAAAATTTTTAATAAATGAAAGATTCCCTGACCCCCAAACTAAACATTCACTTCACCAATTTGCATTTTAATTTTCAGCTATTTTGAAGATGAGGAAGAAGACTCTAGCAATGTTGATTTACCTTATATTCCTGCCGAAAACTCACCAACCCGCCAGCGATTCCATTCCAAGCCAGTAGATTCTGACAGCGATGATGATCCCTTGGAGGCATTCATGGCAGAAGTTGAGGCAAGTATCAATTCTTTTGTTTCGTTAAAGTATTCAGCAATTAGAAACAGATCAAGTTAGCCTAGTATGTTCAAAATTTTTCTAGCCTTTTTTTTTTTTTTGAAATATTTGTTCTCATGCTCTACAGTTTCATGTATCTATTTCCAATTGCCCTGTAGTATTTTCAGAGATGACTGTGACTAGAAATTTGAACTGTATAACCCTTGAACATAGTAGCTTAAGATTTGTGTGTGTCTTTTTTTTATTTTAATAACCTTGTTATATTCTTAAATGGAATGAACATTATATCATTCAGTCTAACATTTCTGCTAGATTCTGTAACTTTAAATGTTATTTCTTCATCAGTATCCATGACCTCCCTGTAGAAATTGAAACTCATGAACACCACCTCCTTGCTACTCTTCTAAGTAGGCTTTTGTGAGATTTTTCTTTTCTTTTTTCTTTTCTTTTTTTTTTTTTTTTTTTTTTTGAGACAGAGTCTTACTCTGTTGCCCGGACTAGAGTGCCATGGCGTCAGCCTAGCTCACAGCAACCTCAAACTCCTGGGCTCAAGCAGTCCTCCTGCTTCAGCCTCCCGAGTAGCTGAGACTACAGGCATGCGCCACCATGCTTGGCTAATTTTTTCTATATATATTTTTAGCTGTCCATATAATTTCTTTCTATTTATAGTAGAGACGGGGTTTCGCTCTTGCTCAGGCTGGTCTCGAACTCCTGAGCTCAAACAATCCACCCGCCTCGGCCTCCCAGAGTGCTAGGATTACAGGCGTAAGCCACCGCCCCCAGCCCGAGATTTTTCATTTTTTTTCCTTTTTCTTTAATTTCTCTGACTTTTTTTTCCTTTGTACTTATTTACTTTTTATTATGGAAAATTTCAAACACATAGTTACAAGGTAGAATAATAAAATGAACCCTCATGTACCCTTCACCCAACTTTATTAGTTAACAACTTTTGGCCAGTCTTGTTACCTAACCCTTCCCACTTCTAAATCTTTTATTATTACTTTAAAGTAAATCTCAGACATATAATTTAATGCATCAGTACTTCTGTATCTTAACGGAACTCTTAAAAAAAAAAAAAAAAAAAACACCAGATCATTACACCAAAAGAAAAAATCATTAAATATCTATCTGACTGTTGTTATCCTTGTGATCCTCCTCCAGTTTCTCAAGTACAGAGGTCCTTTACAATTCTCTATATTGATTTAATATCTTCACTTTTTATACATTCCTTAGTGACCTCATCTACTTTTAAAACTTTCATGTGCGTAATTTATGTCTTTAGCCCCATACTTTCTCTGTGGTTTCATTTCTGCTTTTCCAGAAGCATATTGGCCATTTTTACATGGGTGTGTCCCACTGGTAACTTAAACCCAATTCATCATATTTCCTCCTTCAACAGGTGATTCTCTTATTTCTGTTAATGACACCAATATTCATACAATCACCTTGGCTTAAAACTTTGGCTTTAACGTCTTCCTTCATTCCCCGCTTCGTTTCTTTTTAGCAGATTATCAAGCATGTTCATTATTTTATTTAATCCTCAGAGTAACCATGGGAAATAGGCAGAAAGTATATACGTATAAATATAATTTTTTAACTGTTTTTTTTTTTTTTTTTTTTTTTTTTTTGAGACAGAGTCTCACTCTGTTGCCCAGGCTAGAGTGAGTGCCGTGGCGTCAGCCTAGCTCACAGCAACCTCAAACCCCTGAGCTCAAGCGATCCTCCTGTCTCAGCCTCCCGAGTAGCTGGGACTACAGGCATGCACCACCATGCCCGGCTAATTTTTTCTATATATATTTTTAGCTGTCCATATAATTTCTTTTATATTTTTAGTAGAGATGGGGTCTCGCTCTTGCTCAGGCTGGTCTCGAACTCCTGAGCTCAAACGATCCGCCCACCTCGGCCTCCCAGAGTGCTAGGATTACAGGCGTGAGCCACCACGCCCGGCCTAATTTTTTAACTGTTAAGAAAACTGAGCCCTAAGATAATTCAAATCACATGCCCCAAATCATATTGGTATTTATATGGAAGAACTGGGACTAAAATCTAATTTTTCTTGCTTTGTAGTCCTGAAAGCCTAGTTTTTTCCAGTACATCATACTGCCTTTCCTCTAATTTGCCAAATTCTGTCATCTTTTCAATAGCCTGCATCTGTTCCTTTCTGTTGCCACTAGTAGTCATCCTACTTTATATCCTCATTAACTCTGCCTGCTTTAGGCTCTCTACTCTCCCATTTACGTGGTATACAGCTACAGGTTAATTAGACCAAAGCATGGTTCTTAAACGTGTTATTCCACGTTGCTTAAAACTGTCACTTTATTGCTTTTGACATAAAGTCCTTTCAGATTCTTGTCTTCAACCAGAATTCATCTCTGCTCTAAGGAAGGAGGGAAAGAAAGAATCCAACATAGATGTGTTTTTGTTTGACCTAGACATTGCTTTATAAAAAACGTGAGCCGACATTTTTAAAATCAGAAGATTTTTTTCTAATAGTTCAGACTGTTGAAAAATGGAAGATCTGGCAATACAGAGCCTGTGTTCTTATGTGGCAAAAATGGGCTATTGCTGAGCAAATGGCTGCCTGCTTTAGACAAGGCATGCTTTTTCTTGTGCACCGTAGTTTCATCAATCTGTTTTCTTCTTGACATTGAGACCACTGGTTAAAAACCGTTTGTCATCACACTTGAATTATGATTTTTCTTTGGAGAAATATTTTTCTAAACTCAGGTCTCTATCAAGTATCAGAAAATAAAAGACTGAGGGTGATAAGAAAAATTAGAGCATATTTCTTTAGAAGAATGTGCCTACTTACCAAAGTGCAAGCAAAGCATGTTTGTGTCAAAAGAATACAACTTTTCTTATCCTTCATTTATTGCCAGCTTGGTACCTGCTAGGTATTTGAGTTTCCCACCTTTGATTTCTAACAGATTAAGTTACTTGCTGACGTGTATACACCTAGTAGGTGTCAGAGCCAAAATTCACCTCCAAACCCCATATTCTTTATGCTGTATCGTTCTGTACCTGAGTTCTTATAGTAGTGTCTATTTCTGCCATTTATCAGACTATTCAGGACACTTACCACTTAACAAAACTATTCAGGACATACATGTGTCTTGCAACATAGTAGGTATTTAGTTAATATGTTAAATGATTCCCTATAGGGGTAAAGGCAATAAATGATTTGTCGTGTTTGAGATGTCTTATGCACATTGCTTTTTCTTTATCTTCTTGAGGATACAGACATTCTCTGAAGGGATATGTTTCCCAGAGAATCTGGTCTCATTATTTCTTGAGATGCCTAGTGATGAATTAGAAGAAAAATCAGCTCTTGATTTTTGTAGGCTTAAATTTAGATTTAATTTATGGTAGTGCAAGCTGGCATAGCCTTTTTTGAGTGAGAGTATCCAAGAATGGCCTAAATTCTCTTACATTTCACTAGTTGAAGTTGTTTGGAGGTTAAATCTTTTTGGTACCGTATCATTCTTCTGGGTATCTTTTGTGTGGTATCAAAAACAGTTTTGCTTATTTTAGGACAGGGAGAGTGGCTATTGTCAGATCTTGCATAGAGTGTTGTTGCCTAAGTATTTGCATTAATTCCTGATCTCAGTTATCAACTTTTCTAGAAAGTAAAACTTTTCTAGTGCCTGAATTAGGTGAAGATTTATTTTTAACCAGTGTTCCAGAAAAGGATTTATGTAGGCTTAAACAATATGTTCTCCAAGTGTTCGTGACCTGTTTCTTACATTACATTGCTTATGTCGTCTTCAATTGATGATCTTAAGTATATCTTATATCTGGCTCAATCCCTTAAAAAGTAGGTTGTTTGTGTGTAACACTTCTTTTTAAAATAATTCCTCTTTATTGGAAACATTTGATTTGATAGTATACCTGACCGTGCCATGTATATGGAGTGGCATTTTTATAAATCAAAGATAGCCAGAAAAACTCATGTTGTTTTATAATGAAAAACATTTAGAGCATTTAGGTATTCCCCTGAAAAATATTACTAATTGTCAAAATGCAATTTGTGGCAAAATACAGTTGTCAAAATACATGGCTAGAAACAGTTAAAACATAGTGAAAAACTGTTGTGCAGAATATATAACCTTGGGAAAAATTACTTAATTCTTCTGACGTTGATTTTTAAATGTATGATAAAAGGACTAATTTAGATCTGTGATTATCAATTTGCTGTATGTAAGAATTGCCTGTGGAAATTGTAAAAATATACACATTTAACTCTACCCCTAAGGGTTTTGATTTAGTGGGTCTACAGCAGAGTTTTCAGCCTCAGAACTGTTATCATTTGGGGCTGGACAATTCTTTGTTGTGAGGGCTATCCTGTGTATTGTAGAATATTTAGCAGCATCTCTGGCCTCTGCCAACTAGTGTCACCAGTTGTACCCCCACCTCCAAAGTTGTGAATAACCAAAAATGTCTGCAGATATTGCCAGATGTGGCCTAGGGGCAAAATTGCCCCAGGTTGAGAGCCACTTTCTAGCTCAAAAATTTGCATTTTTTACCATTCCCACTGGTAACCTGGTGTAAATGATCTTAAGCTACACTTTGAGAAAGGCTGATTTACCTGAATTTAAGGCCCTTTACAGCCATAATTATATCGTTAACTTTTAAAAAGTGACCAAAGGTTATATATTTGTGAATCAAGCATTTTTGCTAGTTTTTCCACTCATGGTGTATATTATAGGTAAAAATTGTGCAATCCTTATATAACTAAGTTTTTAGAGCATTTAGGTATTCCTCTGAAAAATATTAATAATTGTCAAAATGCAATTTGATTGTGGCAAAATGCAATTTGATTGTGGCAAAATGCAGTTGTCAAAACACATAGCTAAAGCTATGATGGCACTTATTCCAGTCTAAAAATTCTTTATAAATCAATTCTCCTTTCAACTTTTTAGTTGATGTGATTCTATACAGCCTTTTGTTTTATCAGGATCAGGCAGCTAGAGACATGAAGAGGCTTGAAGAAAAGGACAAAGAAAGAAAAAACGTAAAGTAAGTTGTTTTCTTCTCTTTCACAAAGGTTACATGAAAATTGCTAAAGTATTACAAAGCCTATTCCCCCAAAGTTTATAGAGAAAAAATACTAAAATACACAAGTGTCTTTACTTGAGGTTATCCCTGTATCTTGTATATGTCTTTAGGTGTACAGATGGCAAAAATCTTTACGTTTGCAATAATTAAAAATCATTCTGTTTAGTAGAATGGTATTTGGTCTTTATAAAGAGTTGAGTTGTTTAGTAAACAGAAGAAATGAATTACAGTAGGGGTTAGAGGAGCATTATTACTAAAGTTTGGGTTCATTATTTGAGTTTGTCCCATAATTAATATATAACAGTTTAATGCCTATAGGGTTATAAGATGTAATGGTGATTATATCATAACAACTATGTACAGTTAACCTTGAACAACACAGGGTTGAACTGTGAGAGCTGGCTTATATGCGGGGGTGTTTTTGCTTTTTTTGTTTTCTTTCCCCCCCCACCAAATGTGGATTCACAGGAATGCAAAACCTGTGTATAAAGAGGGTTGATGTCTTACATGCCGGTTCTGCAGGGCTGAGTGCAGAACTTGAATGTATGTGGATTTTGGTATATGTGGGGGTCCTGTAACCAGTCCCCCATGCATACTGAGGGGTGACTGTATGTTATTCGTAATAAAACTTAATTTCAGGTAAAGAGTGACATGCTTTACCAACCATAGTCAGAAGTTGAAGTACTTTATTTTCTGGGAAAGAGAAGTCTCCTCTTTGCCTTGCTGAATATATTCCTAAGGCTTTTTCTACTGGGCATGGTTGAACTTTTTTCTGCCTCTGCTTGGCAATCAGTGCTCCGGGCCCTTCCCTATTTCTGTACCATATAGAGGTTCAGCCCTCTTTTTGGTGCTTACTGTATGTTGCATCCTCTTCCAGCTGCCCTACACTGGTTGTATTGCTTGCTGGTTGCCTTAGGAATAGCAAGTACTCCAAGTTAGGCAGAAAGTCTGATTAGAAAGAGATGGTTGTGGGAACTAAGCAACCATACTTTCCCTAGCTCCTGAGAGATCCAGCAAGTGGTGATGGTCCCCTTGTCCATGTGAACTGTTTAGGGAGTTTTAGTCCCAGACTCATAAAGAAGTTAATGTAGTTTTTCCTCTTTGTCCTTGTCCCCAAGCTAACTGATTTTGTTTGAAAGTAGTTACTCTAGAGCTAGAAACTCTGGGGGACAATAAAAAAATTGTGACATTCTTTCTAGTGTATACCAAATTCAGGATTTTTTTTTTTTCTTTTTTTATATGAAAGGTTTTTCACAACTGCATTGTGATTGTTGTATGGGTTCCCAAAGCTAGGGTCCTTTGGTGTCTGTTTTTAGAAAATTTTTACTCCTTATATCCTTGTTAGTAATTGATATTTCTAGGGGTACTGTATCATCACATTTAAAAGAAATGCAAACTGCTGCTTACGGAGTGAAACCACACATATCATGGGTGGATAGTTTACAGTGTGCTTATTGCTGCTTTGTTATTATTAGTGTTGAGAGTTCCTCAGTTGTATGGAATTCAACACTAATCTGCTGTTAAGTATGGAGCTGGGTATGTGGAACATTTGCAGGGAAGTTTGTTTCTCCGCTTGTTTTTCCAGGGGTATTCGAGATGACATTGAAGAGGAAGATGACCAAGTGAGTTCCTATGCAGTATTTCTATCTTTTATTTTTACCCCACAAAGTCTATACTGGGGACAAGCTAGAGCTTGCCTTCACTTGAAATGGCCATTCCTGACATTGAGCAGGCAATGTCATTTGATTTGCTCCTTTTCTACCTGTGTGACCAGTTGGTAATATAAAGATTCACATGGCTTTCCCCCATGTTGAAGATGGAACTTTTGATTAACTATGACATCAAAAACAAATATGAGCTTTATTCAGCTTCTTTTTAAATCCAAAATTAATGTTTATTCTGATAAATCAAGTGGAAGAGTAGTATGGGATCTATTGATGGCCTCTAGCAACATCTAACCTCTACTTGTTTGTAAGAGTTCTGTTTGTGATTCTTGTATTTCAAGATGGAACATTAATGACTGTCCGTTAGTATATTTTTTTTCCATTGTTCAGTTGTGGAATGATGAGAACCCAGAGTGAGCAGTAATCCTTTCCAGGTTTGTGACCTTTCTAATCAGTGTCAGCTTCCCAACTTGGATTGGTAAAGCCACAGCATGTGTTCTACAGCTCTGGGGAGGGTAGGTAGACACTCCATCCCAGGAAGGTTATGGAACAGACAGATTTGTAACTCTTCTGTTAAACAAGTTAAATCATTTTTTAGTACTAACTGCCTAATTTATTTCTTCTGATGGTCCTTCTGAATACTGCTATTATAAAAGGAATCATTGCTAGTAAAAGTTTTGTCTTACTTGGTAGGTATTTTAATTGTACAGTCATCTGGTATACTGTACATTAATTACAGAATTAGAAATAGGAGCAGTTGTACTTGGGTGTGATCATGTTCTTGTGCTTTCCTGCAGGAAGCTTATTTTCGATACATGGCAGAAAACCCAACTGCTGGTGTGGTTCAAGAGGAAGAGGAAGACAATCTGGAATATGATAGTGATGGAAATCCAATTGCACCTTCCAAAAAAATCATTGATCCTCTTCCTCCCATTGATCATTCAGAGGTATGGTGTTTCTTACAGAATTTGATTCTTGTTTCAAAATGACACAATTTCCTTCATCTTTAATATTTAGGTTTTCCCAGTAGCTGAGTACTGTTATGTCAAGAGCATACTTGTGCTTTGGGATCTTGCCGTCTCTGTTAAGTGCTTGAGTCACAAATTTCATGAGACTTTATGGCCTGTGTTGTTGAAGGTTATAGCCACATTATTTGCTCATGTTTGATATTAGAATTTTAAGAATTTTTTTAAACAGTTGTACCTGTTTTCCAGAAGCAACACCTACTATCTTCCTTTCAGAATGGGCCCTTGGGCCTACATTTGTTGTTTTTTTGTTTTGAGATGGGGGTCTCACTGTGTTGCCCAGGCTGGCCTCAAACTCCTTGGCTCAAGCCATCCTTTCACCTCAGCCTTCTGAGTAGCTGGGACTACAGTTGAGCACCACTGTACCCGGCTTGCATTTGTTTTTTAATTGCTGTAAATCTTTACCGTGGCTCCCAGATCTGAGGCAGATAAGAGGCTGTTTTTCAAAGTGGAGCCAGGAATTACAGGTTCCTTAAGTCAAGGAAGGCAAATGAGGATATCAGTATGCCCACTTGAAAAAAAAAATCAATGTTTCATCCAAGTTAAGTATCTCAGACTAGATCTTGTATACCCTAGGGATTCTAGATCTGGGGCAGTGCTTCTCAAAGTGTGGTCCTAGGGACCCCTAACGGGACACTTTTGGGAAGCCTACAAAGTCAGAAGAATTTTCATAACACTAACACTATTTTCCTTTTTCATTTTATCAGCATTTGCAGCAGTGATGTAAAAGCAGTGATAGGTAAAACTGCTAATGCCTGAGCATGAATCAAGCCAGTGGCACCAAACTGTACTAGTAGTCGTTTTCTTCCCTGCCAGACATTACAGTTTGAGGGGGAGGGGAAGGCCAGTTTCACTTAAGAATGCCCTTATGAAACAGTAAAAATTGTCATTTAGTAAATCATGACCCTTGAGTTCCATGTCTTTTTATTCTATGTGACAGAATGGGAAGTACACATAAAGCATTTCTGTTGCATACCAAAATATGATAGTCATCTTAAGGAAAAGCCACTTACGTGTTTGAGTTGTAAGCAGAAGTAGCTGGCTTTTTTCGTGGAACACAAAAGTGTTTATTGCCAATAATAGAAATTCAAGCTTTCAAGCAAAAATTAGAATTCAGAAAACTTATATCCACTATAGGAAACTTGACCACTTCTCAGTACTTAAAGACCATTGTGATAAAATTGATAGTGATGATAATTGTAATTTTTAAAATATATATATAACGAAATGAATGTGTCAACATTTGGATGATTTGCATGCTATAGTGAACCAGTATTTTCCATGTGACCAATGTATAACATTACAAAATCATATGAGTAAAAGCTTAATTCAAAATACATGATAGACTAATGGATTATGATGTAACAGTATAAAAATTTTAATGATATGGTTTCAGATTACACAATGAAAATAACCTTTAGGAAATGACCACTGAAGTTTTAGTATAGTATCAGAGAAGAATAAAAATCCACAGATATCTGAAAAGTCTTTTAAAGTACTCTCCTCCCTTTCCCAACTACATATCTTTTGAGGTCAGATTTTCTTCGTGGGCTTAAATTAAAACAACGTATTGCAATGATTTGAATCGATGCAATAGGTGGTTTTCGTTAACTCAGATGTTAAAGAGGTTTCCAAAAATGTAAAACAAGTGTCACGCTTCTCACCAAATCTTTTTGGATATACCCAGAATTGTGAAAAATTTTGACCACCTATAGAAAGCTTAAATTCTTCTTAAAAACTAAGTTTAGTATAGACATTACATGATGTCAAAAAGAGAATCATTTAGCAAAATTCCTACATGGTGATGTGGGTATGTTTTTTATCCTGAGTACAATAAGCTATGAAAAGAGTACCAGAAATGACTACTTTTCTCTTTGGGATTGGAAATGCTTGGCCATACATTTTTTTTTTTTAAAGCTAACTTGTAAGCAGCTCCATATTTTTAAACAGAGAACTCTCTAAAGGCACAACTATCTGTGAAGGAATACTAGAAATATTTTTAAATGCATGGAGCTAGGTTAACATCTTAATCCAAAACATATTTAATACCATAGGGGAAAATACCTTCTTTGTCCTCTGAGGTGTTTGGCATTGTAAAGATTCCTTAGTCTGTTTCAAAGTTATTCAAATCTGAGATGTCCTTTAGAGTCTCTTTAGGAAGTAGGTTGGTGTTTATATTGAAAACAGGAATATGGTCGGGCGCGGTGGCTCACGCCTGTAATCCTAGCACTCTGGGAGGCCGAGGCGGGTGGATCGCTCAAGGTCAGGAGTTCGAGACCAGCCTGAGCGAGACCCCGTCTCTACTAAAAATAGAAAGACATTATATGGTCAACTAAAAATCTATATAGAAAAAATTAGCCGGGCATGGTGGCGCATGCCTGTAGTCCCAGCTACTTGGGAGGCTGAGGCAGTAGGATCGCTTAAGCCGAGGAGTCTGAGGTTGCTGTGAGCTAAGCTGACGCCACGGCACTCACTCTAGCCTGGGCAACAAAGTGAGACTCTGTCTCAACAACAAAAAAAAAAAGAAAACAGGAATAGGAAATGGTATTGTATTAGTTGTACTTTTTGGGATGAATGTCAAAAATAAATTCCTTTATCCTCCCTAGCTGGAATGGCTTTACTTGTATAATATTTGTAGAAGTTATTTTGCATTAAAATCAAACTCACAGGATTGACTCTTGAATTCTAGACTAACTTTGAATAATTGGACCTGCAGATTGACTATCCACCATTTGAAAAAAATTTTTACAATGAGCATGAAGAGATAACCAACCTCACTCCACAGCAGTTAATAGATCTCCGACATAAGCTCAATCTTCGGGTAAGACAATCATTAAGCCTTGCTTAACCAAACTAATAACCTTGAATTTATTTCCTAATGGTCCTTAAATGGTCTTTGCTAGAATAATTCTTAGATCCCTTGGGCTTATGTGTCTTGATTTGATTATTTTAGTCCTCCAGGTGATATTTTAGGATAGGATCATTTTTTTCTTTCATGTGTTCAGTCACCTATGCTGGTCGGGCTAGTAATGAAGGGTAGGAGTCCCCATCTTCAGGAAGAGGAAGCGATTAATAGATGTGAACAATATATGAAGTCTTAGACTATTTTGCAATTAAGATATACTTGTTTCTCAAATTACGTACAACATAGTTTTTTAAAAATATTAGAAGAAATTAACACCTTTTAAAGGCCTGCATGCACTAATTTCAGAATAATAGTTTAAATTGCCCATGAAAAAGTTGTGGGTTGCACATTGGCCACATTGTTTAGGGTGCTGAGAGATGTTAGTTAAGTGAAACCGCAGAGAAAATATGCTGATATCTACTCTGATGTGGACAACTTTCTGGCCTACGTCTGCCCTACCAGTTGCTATGTTATGTTTGAACTCATGTTTTCTGAGCGGGCAGGCGGTGTGTATGTACATGTGTGTACACTTTTCTGTTTCCCAAGAGGTTGCTGATACCCCCAATAACCCCCAAAAGCTTTTAAGTGAAATCCAGATTGAATATATCAGCACCACTGGAGAAGGATTGAAGGACACCACTGTTGGAGACAACATGGAGTTTATAAACCCCATTCTTCACCGGGGCACAAAACAGTGCCAGACAGTAGCTGGACCATCACCAAGTGAGACATTAATTTGTTAGGCATCACTGAAAACAGAGGTGTAAGATTATATTTCTGTAACCAGTATGTGTAGGCTTGTCTTATTCAGAGACCATTTGCAATTTTCAGGAGTAAGATTTATTCATTTTTTTTTTTTTTTTTTTTTACCATTTGGTTAATATTTATGCAGTATAGCAAAAAAGAAAATTAATGACGTTTCCCAATTCATTCAATAATTTTTCTCCCTTCTTCATTATTTCTTAAGAGAAAATTAATTTTGATTTAAGAGATTTTTAGGTACTTAATCATTGTAAATCATGTGACAGCTATCTCAGGAACGTTTATCGTGGAGTTTTTTGTGTGAGATTTATATTTGAGGTTTTGCCTCTTCAGTGTATGCTTTTGGCTATAGACTTATATTTTCACTTCTTCATACTCAAGCTAAAATGCTAGATTCAGGTAAGTATTGTTGAACTTTGTGCTGTTTATGTTGAAGTACAAGTCATTCTTGGGAGTTGTCTCTATCTCTAGGTCTCTGGTGCTGCACCTCCTAGACCAGGAAGTAGCTTTGCTCATTTTGGGTTTGATGAACAACTTATGCACCAGATTCGGAAATCTGAGTACACACAGCCCACTCCAATACAGTGCCAGGTAAGTAAAACATAATGAAAGAAAAATGAAGTAGAATCATATTTTGTAACTATATTTAGTTTACAAACAAGTAAAACTGTTTAGTTTGGAACTGTGTTGACATGGATAGAAGGTATCCACATACTTCCTCTGTGGCTTAGTGTTCAGCTTTTGTTTTAATTAAGTGAAAAAAAGATATACATGAAATCCAGGATTACTTTTGAAATCTTAAAAAATAAAGAGCAAATATGAATTACTTACCACTCTAAAAACTTACTAAGTAATTGGGAAATGTTCTTTTGTATCTGATAAATATCTTGAAGTATAAAGAAAATAATTAGGCCTACATGTAACAAAAAAGATTTGTGCATGGACAAATTTAGCACTGTGACTTGAAAATTCTCATTTATTACTATAAGTAATAGCTTCTGTTTCTCATTCATATATGGGGTTTATTCCTATTCAGAAAATGAGAATTTTCTATACATGAATGAAATAGTCTGTACCAAGGGTGGAGAACCTGCAGCCTCAAGGCCACATGTGGCCCCTCAGATGCCCAAGTGTGGCCACTCGACCGAATTCAAACTTCACAGAAAGGATTTATTCTGTAAAACTTGGATTTAGTCAAAAGACCACACTCAGGGATCTAGAAGGCCACATATAGCTCCACAACCACAGGTTCCCCTCCCATGGTACAGACTCTATACCTTCTCAAGGGAAGAAAATTTTTTAAATTTTAGCAATCACTTCCATTATAAATTATAATTTTTCATTTATATATTTTAAGCAAAATGGAGTCATTCATATTCTGTAAATGGTGGCTAATCCACATGAAGAGAATGATGTTATTTCCTATAAATCAAGAAGTCGATGGGAATGTCACATATTTCTATTTCACAGCCAGTATGCATAGCCCAAGATATTTTTTTCCCCATTGGAAATGAATGTCAGTAATAGCCAATTTATCCTTCTCTGATATTTCTTTCAGTGCATCTTTAGAGTTGAAATTTTAGAGTGGATATACTTTATTTTTTCTCCAGGGTGTGCCTGTGGCGTTAAGTGGTAGAGACATGATTGGTATTGCTAAAACAGGCAGTGGGAAGACTGCAGCTTTTATCTGGCCCATGTTGATTCATATAATGGACCAGAAGGAATTGGAACCAGGTGATGGACCAATCGCTGTGATTGTGTGTCCTACTAGAGAGCTTTGCCAGCAGGTATGTGTTTTGTATAGAATACCTTCTTCCATGTGTGGACTAGCAAGGGATTAGCCAGTCAAGTAGGTAGTATGATCAGGAAACCTTTTTTTTAAATTGTGGTAAAATACAAAATCAACTATCTCTTAACCATTTTTTTTTTTTTTTTTTTTTTTTTTTTGAGACAGAGTCTCGCTTTGTTGCCCGGGCTAGAGTGAGTGCCGTGGCATCAGCCTAGCTCACAGCAACCTCAAACTCCTGGGCTTAAGTGATCCTACTGCCTCAGCCTCCCAGGTAGCTGGGACTACAGGCATGCGCCACCATGCCCGGCTAATTTTTTCTATATATATTTTAGTTGGCCAGATAATTTCTTTCTATTTATAGTAGAGACGGGGGTCTCGCTCTTGCTCAGGCTGGTCTCGAACTCCTGACCTTGAGCGATCCACCCGCCTCGGCCTCCCAGAGTGCTAGGATTACAGGCGTGAGCCACCACGCCCGGCCTCTTAACCATTTTTAAGTGTACAGTTCAGGAATATTAAGCATATTTACATTGTTATGCTACCAGGAAACTTTTGGAAAGTATTATGTAATATTTCCTATGTAACCAAATATATGCTTTTTCCTTAGAACTACTGTTTAAGAGGAAAAAAATAGTATGATGATATGGGAATTGTATTTTATTTTGTATTATAAGCTCACAATGTTTTTCTCCAGGGTACATTCATTTTTCTTGGTAGAAGGGCAATGACAGGATCAGGAAAAGAAGGGGAAAAAATGAATAATCACGGCAAGATTTTAGATAGCTTGTTGATAGTGATAATGGTACACTGCTATTCAGTTACACCTTTATGAATAAAATTGTGATTTTAAAGCATGTTCTAGGTTTTGATTTTTTTATGATATCACACTGTTTTTCAGAACTCCCTTTTGGGTTGTGATAGAGATATTTGTTAGTGTCACGGTTTGCTAATATATTAACAACTTTTAGATCCATGCAGAATGTAAGCGGTTTGGAAAAGCTTATAATCTTCGATCAGTGGCTGTATATGGAGGAGGGAGCATGTGGGAGCAGGCCAAGGCTCTTCAGGAAGGGGCAGAGATTGTTGTGTGTACCCCAGTAAGTATGTCTTGTGTTAAGTGACTTCTCAGCCTCTCTCTATGGAAAACAGTTTTGCAGGAAATTCCCTCTAAGATGCGGTAAAGCAGGGTTGAGAATACCCTGATGAATGGCAGCCTGTGGTTTTAATTTTTAATTTTTTGTTTTGTTTTGTGACAGAGTCTAACTCTGTCACACCGACTAGAATGCAGTGACATCATCATAGCTCACCGCAACCTCCAACTCCTGGGCTCAAGCTATCCTCCTGCCTCAGCCTTCTGAGTAGCTGGGAATACAGGCATGCGCCCCAATGCCCAGATAATTTTTCTATTTTTGTTAGAAATGGGGTCTTGTTCTTGCTTAGGCTGGCCTCGAACTCCTGATCTCCACGTGATCCTTGTGCCTCAGCCTCCCAGAATGCTGGGATTACAGGCACAGGCCACTGCTTCCAGCCTTTGATTTAATTTTGATCAGTTGACTAACATAGCAGTCCAGTAAGAGTCTCTGTGACGTATACATTAGGAGCTACAAATTCCCCTCTATTTCAAATAGTTTTCCTTATGCTCGCCTAGAAAGTGGATCCATGGTTACCAAGAGCATCCAGAATCAGATATTCAGAGTATGGTCAGAACTTTCCAGAAGAGTGTAGTCTAAACAATAAAACCCATCAGAAGTACGCTTTAAGTCAAGTCATTTCAGAATGCCTCATGAAAATGCTTCTGGCCATCTTCCCACAGAATTTAAATCACAATTAATGTAAAGGAAGAAGCTAATTAAGTTTTCAAAATTTCTGCTTGATTGGGCTATGTAGTGCATAAATGAAGTACTGGGCTGTCAGACCAGCATCTGTTACCATCCAAAACTGAATTAGCACTTTTGCCAGGAGCACAACTTTAGAAAGTCCTTGTAAATGCTTTTTAATTATGCTTACTATTCACTTTGTGGATCTCATAGGGTCGACTGATTGATCATGTGAAAAAGAAAGCTACTAATCTTCAAAGAGTCTCTTACCTTGTGTTTGATGAAGCAGATCGAATGTTTGACATGGGATTTGGTATGCCTTGAATACCTATTTATTCTGTCCCCATCCTCATGATATTAATTTTTTCTATATCTTCAGAGACTCAGCAAATTTTTTTCAGCATAAGAGAAGCTAAAAGTACTGCTGGGTAGAGTTAGACTGTAGAAGTATAGCTAAGATTTTAACTATTTTTAGGTGTCTTCTCAGGAAAAGTATGTTAGGCTTGGTTGAGTTGAGGAAAGTTGAAAATGCCTTTTGTATATGGGGGAATATTTTCTCTATTCATTATTTTTGTTCATGTGCCTTTGATCGTGGAGGTCATGATCTGTGTTCCCGGGTAGGTGAACATCACATCATTTAATACCCTTTGTATTCTTGTCCACATAATTATCTTTTCTGATTGGAACACTGCCAGACATAGCCCCCCGGGATAGAAGGGAAATTTTTCGGAATTTTATGGTGAATGATGTATCTAGGATTTTTTTTTTCTTCTTCTTCTTGGAGACAAAATCTCACTCTGTCGCCCTGGTTAGAGTGCAGTGGCATCATCATAGCTCACTGCAACCTCAAACTCCTGGGCTCAAGCGATCCTCCTGCCTCAGCCTCCTGAATAGCTAGGACTACAGGCATACACCACCACACCCAGCTAATTTTTCTATTTTTAGTACAGATGGGGTCTTGCTCTTGTTCAGGCTGGTCTCAAACTCCTGAGCTCAAGTTATCCTCTTGCCTCGGCCTCCCAGAGTGTTAGGATTGTAGGCATGAACCACTGCACCCAGCTTTATATCTAGGAATTTCAAAATTTCCTTAATTCATAAAACTTTTCATGGAGACGTTTACTAAAATGACTTTTTCCGGGCCTTCCAGTCTGTATTACAGGGTTATAATATTAATTTTGCTGTTCTACTTCTTCCAGAGTACCAGGTTCGATCCATAGCAAGTCATGTCCGTCCTGACAGACAGAGTATGTATGAAGCAGCTTTATTAAACCACATTTGTACTCAGAATGAACACCTGTTTATTTTATAAGCAATCACAATTATGGAAGTAAAAATGATCATGTGTGTACTGGTGAGAACCATAAAGGGGAAGACAATGACACTTTATCTGAGCTGGACAGGACTTTAGAGATCATCAGATAGACCCTACTCATCTTTGTAGATGATGAAACCAAGGCTCAGAAATTAAATGGGTTGCCCCGGTTTATACAGGTTTATCAGTGGGTAGAGGCAAAGCACAGTACAGATCTGCTGATTTGAAATCAAGAGCCCTTTTCTGAATCATGCTGACAACTTGTCTTAACTGAAAATGCAATAAAAATAGAATAAGAGCAAAATCTTTTTTTTTTTTTTTTTTTTAGTGAATCAATTTTTAAACTAAATTTAAGGTTTAGGTGGGTTTATGTAAAAACTGAATAATTCTGAATGTCAAGGAAGCTTATTTAGCAGATGTTCAATAAAAAAGTCACACTATTTCTTTAACAGAATTTATTTTACCTTTTAGCTCTCTTATTCAGTGCAACTTTTCGGAAAAAGATTGAAAAGTTGGCCAGAGACATCCTGATCGACCCTATTCGAGTGGTGCAGGGAGATATTGGAGAGGTAATCCTAAGCACGGCTGGATGGGATGCCAGTGGGTTATTTCTTGTATTATGGAGACATAGAATTAATTTCTCACTAGTAAGATAAAAATTTAAAATACTAAGTTTATGGACGAAGCAACACGTTTCAGATTTGCTTTAAAATATACAAGTGGGGGGATAAATGAAGCAACATTGGCAAAATGTAGACAATTATTGAAGCTGGGTGAAGAGTACATGGTAAATGAGTTCTTTTTTTGTATTTAAGAATTTTCATAATAAAAAGTCTTTTTTAAGCTTAAACAGAAAGGTCTGCCAAGAAACCTACCAGTGAATTAGGATGGAACTGATATTTTAAATGATTGTGGGAGGTTGCTTGCTTAGGAGGAAGGGGGTGACCTGAAAGGCCTGGTGAAAATAAAGTTTTATTTCCTACTTGTGCATATGCCCTATGTGAGAAATTTCTCTGAATTGGGACTTGAAAGTCACTTAAATGTACTTAGAAAATTCCTTCCGTTGCTTGCCATGTTTATTGTTAAAAAAAAAAGTTCCTATGTAGTTAGCATCTTGACATTTTGCAGTTTTCATTTTTGAGTGCCTTCTATGTGCATGTATGAATTATACTAGGAACACTGAGTAGGAGGCACAATAGAATTGTTTACTGTATTAGGAATAATCTGAAAAGGCATTTAAAAAGGTATTACAAAGTGTTGGGTTATACAAATTAGGTACATACAAATTATGTATGTACACCAGGGAGAGGTGGAGAGCAAGGTGATTAGAGAAGAGAGGTAAGGTTTTTTTTTGTTTTTTTTGTTTTTGAGACAGAGTCTCACTTTGTTGCCCAGGCTAGAATGAGTGCCATGGCATCAGCCTAGCTCACAGCAACCTCAAACTCCTGGGCTTAAGCAATCCTACTGCCTCAGCCTCCTGGTTAGCTGGAACTACAGGCATGTGCCACCATGCCCGGCTAATTTTTTCTATATATATTTTAGTTGGCCAGATAATGTCTTTCTATTTTTAGTAGAGACGGGGTCTCGCTCTTGCTCAGGCTGGTTTTGAACTCCTGACCTCGAGCGATCCACCCACCTCGGCCTCCCAGAGTGCTAGGATTACAGGCGTGAGCCACCGCGCCCGGCCGAAAGGTAAATTTTGAGTTGCACTTGACTTGCTGAAGTAAGGACCAAGGTGAAAAGGAATTATTTAAGGTTCTTCCAGATACAGGTAGAAAATTTAATGCCTGGTCCTGTTCAGGTAGCCTGAGGCGTCAATGTCACAATCATCTGTTTCATTTCTTCCTTCTTAGGCGAACGAAGATGTGACACAGATTGTGGAGATTCTCCATTCTGGGCCTAGTAAATGGAACTGGCTTACCCGGCGTCTGGTGGAGTTTACCTCTTCAGGGAGTGTCCTCCTGTTTGTTACTAAAAAAGCCAATGCTGAAGAGCTAGCCAATAACCTTAAGCAGGAAGGTCATAATCTTGGGCTACTCCATGGGGACATGGATCAGAGTGAGAGAAACAAGGTCATTTCAGACTTTAAGAAAAAGGACATCCCAGTCCTGGTGGCCACAGATGTTGCAGGTAGAGTATGGATTTCACAATGACCTTTAGGCTCTGTGCTGTCAGAGTGCTCTGTCTTAACTATACAAAACCTGTAATAGCTGAGCAGGCGAATTGAAAGACTGCTGGTCTGGTTGGCCACGCACTGGGGAACAGCAGTTCAGCACAGGGATCATAGTCTGGAGCTCTGGATACTGCTTTTCACTTAATGTTTCTTTCTGATCAAAGAGTTTCTGCAGCTTGAAGACAATTGTGTCTGAGTGTGGTAGGTATCTTACACAGGTCTACTACATGTGTCTTAGTCGGACATCTTTCAGTCAAGATCAGAAAATTTTTTGGAGTATGGTTTCTGGCTTTGTCCTGCCAAGTTTTAATAACTACCCTTAAAAATTGGTATTTTCTTCCAGAAAGGTGAAAACTTCTCAGCTTTGAGACACATTTTTAAAGTATATTACCAGTACAAGAGAGAGGTCATGTCAGGTTATTAATGACAAAAGATACAAGTCCCTTACACTAGATGGCCCTGTATCATAGAATCTACAGTGGTGACATTTACTGTAAAGGGGTAACTTACATGCCTGTATCTCAGCTTACCAAACCCATGCACTTTGCCTAGATAAGGGAAATGTGGGTTCTTAGAGCACTAACATTTACTTTGGTCTTTTGACTCCAGATGAATAAAAGAATTTGGTTACTTTTTATTTCAGCCCGTGGTCTGGACATTCCTTCAATTAAGACTGTCATTAACTATGATGTGGCACGAGACATTGATACCCATACTCATAGGATTGGCCGCACAGGAAGAGCGGGCGAGAAGGGTGTGGCCTATACCTTATTGACTCCCAAGGACAGCAATTTTGCTGGTGACCTTGTCCGAAACTTGGAAGGAGCCAATCAGCATGTTTCCAAGGAACTCCTAGATCTGGCAATGCAGGTGAGGGGCCAGGCATACTTCAGATTATAAAACTAAGAAAGACATTTCAGCAACCCCGGGGCAGATAACTTTCTATGTTATAAGAAAAGGGGGGAGGGTATGGGAGGTTTATGAGTTACAGATGGGATTCGTGAGATACTAAAATTCATCTGGTCTGTCTTCTCATCTTCTCCATTCAATAGCATCTGTGTCGAAAATTATTCTTTGTGCTAAAATCTGTCCCTGTATTTTCTACCTGCTTACCCCATAGCATGCTAGGAGTCAATTCAGTCTCAAAGATGGCTACTATTCTGACTACTGCTCTTCCCCTCAAACAGTCTTCTCTTTTAGGGGATTAAAGATGTGTGATCTTCTAAAAAATATATAGTGCCTCTCAACTATTCCTTACAGACCAAGATCTCAGACCTCTGACCACACTGATTTCCCTCTTCCAGGTGTTCTCTAGTCCAAAACTGAGTGAGGCATTCTGCCAAATCTAAATCTTGAGTCATTTTAATATATGCAGTTCCCAAATTACAAATGGGTTTGGAAGGAACACTTTCTAATAGTAGACACTGTTAAGAGTTTGTCAAATGTATAGCCCAGCCCACACAACTCTTAACCCCTAACACAGTGGTTGCATGGTGCTGGCCATGTTTCTGGTCCCAGGAGTAAAGGACTGACACTGCAGGAGAGAGGAGGAGAATGATGTTTCCTCCCCCTTTCCTGGGGATAGAGAGCCAGTCCTAAACTAAAATTTTAAACAGCATGTGTTTTGTCTTTTGGCATTTTCTTACATCTTTCTTTGGGTCTCGGGCGCTCTGTGCTCACCCTTTTCCTAAGCTTGCCCTGTCTCTGAAGTACTTGACTTGTCATTGTCATATAAAGCTTTAAACTCCTCAGAGATATTTGCATTCTTAAGAGAATGTGAATAAATCTGGTGAGTAGTATTCCGGCAGTGGTCAAGTTCAGTGAAACCTTTCAGGCTCTGAGGGTAACTAAAATTTCTGTTGTATGGCTACTTCTGGGAGTCTGTTCCTAGAGTCAATTCTAATAAGCCTCACTTCACGTTGCTTTTTTCCTTTGCTTCTGAACCCACTAGTTCTTTAAAATTAAGCTCCAGATTTTTATGTCTAATAGTATGTATAGGTTGTTTCAGAAATAAAAAAATAAATTCATTTTCCTCAACGAAGTTAGAAGTGGCCGTGACCACTTTGCATTTGAAGTTTATCTAATCACTTCCCTCCTAGGAGGTCCTGAAGGAAGACTTGGTGGCCTAAACTACCACAAAGAAGCTAATCTGTGGTTCCTGTAAGCAGTTCCTCCCTTGCCATAAATGCACTGGCTAAAGATGAAGCAAAAAGTTCTTCCTATTTAATTTCCTCTTTAACTTTGTCCTCTTCCTCTGGCTTTCTCTCCTTCCCTTTACTTAACCTTGAATTGTGTTCAATGCAGAATGCCTGGTTTCGGAAATCCCGCTTCAAAGGAGGAAAAGGCAAAAAGCTGAACATTGGTGGAGGAGGCCTAGGCTATAGGGAACGGCCTGGCCTAGGCTCTGAGAACACGGTGAGTCCAGATTACAGTAGTGCCTTTCTGGTTGGTCCTGTGTCTAAGAAAGCCTCAGTGAGTCCAAAACCCTCTCTGGAAGGGAATTTATATTTAATATGCTGGCCTGAGTCAATGCATTGCTGGTTCTTTTTTTTTTTTTTCTGACATAGAGTCTCACTCTGTTGCCAGGGCTAGAGTGCTGTGGCATCAGCCTAGCTCACAGCAACCTCAAACTCTTGGGCTCAAGTGATCTTCCTGCCTGCCTCAGCCTCCCAAGAAGCTGGGACTCCAGGCATGCACCACCATGCCCAGCTAGTTTGTTGTTTTTGTTTTGTTTTTTTTTTCCCTGTTTTTAGTTGTCTGGCTAATTTTTTCTATTTTTAGTAGAGATGGGGTCTCACTCTTGCTCAGGCTGGTCTGGAACTCCTGACTTCAAGCAATCCTCCTGTCTCGGCCTCCCAGAGTGCTAGGATTACAGGCATGAGCCACCGTGCCCAGCCTTGCATCACTGGGTCTTAACATAACTTTCTGTTGGCAGAGCATCATTTGTACTTGGCTGACTAGGTTTGCTCAAGACATTAGTCTACGTTAGCAGTGAGTTTCAGATTGTGGTCCCTGGACCAGCAGCATTTGCAAACTCATCCCCCACCCCAGACTTGATGAGTCAGAAACTCTAGAGGTGGGGTCCAGCAATCTGTTTTTATAGGCTCTCCAGCACTGACCTAGAGTTTGCTGCGGTAAACATTGCCTTAGGGTCTAGCTATAGCTTGTTATTAGACTCAGGAATGATCCCTACACTCTCTGGGAAATAGTATCAGAGAGGTGAGAGCTGATTTTTCTCACAAAGCAGGTATCAAAAGCACCCCCTTAGTGGCTTTCTTAATTGCCTGTTTTCTGTTGCTTTGATTTCTGTGCCAGGGAAGAAAGCTGCCAGTATACTTTTCTGGAGCTTTATAGTTAAATTGGCAACTTTGATAAATATAGTGATATAGATTTTAGTGATAGCTAATATTTACTGAGGATTTTAAATATGTGCCAGGGCTATTCCAAGCAGTCACATCTATTAACTCAGTTAATCTTCACAGCAGCCCAGTTGCATAGTTACAGATAACAGAGGCACCTAAGGCTGCACTGGTAAATGTTGTAGCTGAGATTCAGACCCTTAATGGTCTTGATTCAGAGCCTGAGCAGTCATACAATATGCTGTATTTGTGGCCTTTACATCTTTATTATTTTTACTTAATGTGTTTGTGTGTGTGTATGTGTGTGCAAATAATACATGATCAACTTTGGGCATAATCTGATTGCATTTCTGATTATTAGGGTTAGTTTCCAGAAATACAATTACTAGATTGAGGGGCATAAGCATTTTTAAGTGATTCTTTGTCACTGCACCGTTCTCATCTTTTCTCATAAGTAACTTTCTAAAAATATCTAGTTCCCATTACAGCTCCTGTTTCAGAGTTTTCAGTATCATGAGGCCCAGTCTATGGCAGTGGGCCTTCCTGGGTATTTTTCCATCCTCATAGATGTGTTTATTTTTTAGGACCGAGGAAATAATAATGTAATGAGCAATTATGAGGCCTACAAGCCCTCCACGGGAGCTATGGGAGATCGGCTGACGGCAATGAAAGCAGCTTTCCAGGTCTGAAATCAGCAATTCATTAAAAGAGCTCTTAACAGTAACTCTTGGGCAATGACAAAGGGGGTCTAGTTCTCCTGAGGTGGTAGCTGGGCTTATAGACTTGATGCTAGATTTAGGGCATTCTCACTGCTTGGATTTTGGATATAATGTTAACAGTAGCTTACTTGGAGATGCAGGTGTGGAACCAGGGAACCCTTCATGCTACTCATCTGCTGGAGTTACTCCGAGTCTAGGACTGCAGTTCTGCAGTAGGGTTTGTGTTCCCCACTGCTTTGTTCTCTGGCTGAGAGTAATTGCCATCTTTTTGGCTAAGACAAGTTTGGTTCTGTTACCTCTTATGAACTCTGAACCTTTTTTCCTTCCATGTCTACCTTTCCGGGTAGCTAGCTGACATCTGATTAGCTAGGTCTTAATTTACATATTTTATCTGTCTTCAGACTCTTTCAGTTTGGTTCTAAAATTTTTTCTGGTTTTCACTAATAGAAGAATGTAAAAATCCTTGTTTAGGAAATCAGGGCTTAGTTTTCAGATTTGAGGAAAGATAATGTGATACATATTCCGTATATTAACACCACAAAAACGTCTGCAGCCACATCTTATATAATCAAACTTCTGGAGCAAAATATATTAATAGTGATGCTAAGCTGAATAGATAGAAACTAAACAGCCTTTATATCAGTTCAAGTTAGGTTTTGCCATCAAACTTTAAAATTTTTTTTTTTGTTTTTAGAACTTTTTAGTTTTGAATTGTAAATAGCAGATTGTAAACCATAAATGTGCTGAATTGCTGTATACATTGATGTTTTACTCTAGCCAATCAGGCTATAAAAGTAAATTTCAGTACATTGAGGTCCATCTCTCCACAGAGATGCAGGCGTTTTCCTTTACAGCATAAGAATAGAACAAAAGCGGTGGCGCTGTAGAGGCACCAGGGCAATAACGTCACTGTGCCAAGACTGCATAGTTAGAATTTCTGTATACTTTATCATTTCCCAAGCTTATTTTACTCAAGTTTCTTGAACTTGCTACCTTACCTACTCTCGGTGTCTCTTTTTCTTTCAGTCACAGTACAAGAGTCACTTTGTTGCAGCCAGTTTAAGCAATCAGAAGGCTGGAAGCTCTGCCGCTGGGGCAAGTGGATGGACTAGTGCAGGGAGCTTGAATTCTGTTCCAACTAATTCAGCACAACAGGGCCATAACAGTCCTGACAGCCCCATCGCCGGTGCCACCAAGGCTATCCCAGGCTTTGGCAATACTGGGAACATCAGCAGTGCTCCAGTGACCTACCCTTCTGCTGCAGCCCAGGGAGTCAACAACTCAGCTTCAGGGAACGACAGTCGAGAAGGGATTGGGGGTGGCAATGGGAAAAGAGAGAGATATACTGAGAACCGGGGTGGCAGCCGTCATAATCACGGAGAGAGTGGCAATCGGCACGGTGATAGCCCACGTCACGGAGATGGTGGTCGCCATGGAGATGGATACCGCTACCCAGAAGGCAGCAGCCGTTATCCCGATGGCCAGCGGCATGGGGAAAACAGGCATGGCGGAAGTGCAGGCCGGCATGGGGAGAGCCGGGGTGCAAACGATGGTCGGAATGGGGAAAGCAGGAAAGAAGGTTGTAATCGTGAGAGTAAGATGGACCCCAAGGTGGACAGCAGCAAGATGGACAAGGTAGACAGCAAGACAGATAAGACAGCTGATGGCTTTGCTGTCCCGGAGCCACCCAAGCGCAAGAAGAGTCGATGGGACAGTTAGAGGGTATGTGCTAAATCACAAAATCAGTTGTGTTTAATTTTATTTTTAGAAAGATTTTGGTAACTAGGTGTCTCAGGGCTGGGTTGGGGTCCAAGGTGTAAGGACCCCCTGCCCTTAGTGGAGAGTTGGAGCTTGGAGATATTAGCCCTTCTTCTTGGGAAGCTGCTTTGGTCCCTGGAAGCATTGAGAGCTGGGAAGCTTCTTTTGACTCTAGGTGAGTTGTCATGAGGGTAAGTTGATACCTTGGGAGAAGGGGCCTCATTGGGCACAAAACTCACTCTAGGTTTATATTATATGTAGCTTATATTTTTTACTAAGATGTCACCTTATAAACATCTATAAATTGAATTCCTTTTCTTAGCTGTGTGGCCAGGCAGTCCCCTTTTTAGGAGTTGGCTTCTGCAAACCCCACTGAACTGTTGGGAAGCAATTTGGTGGTTGTAGACATTTGCCAGGGAAGGGAGATGTCTGATTCTAAATGAGAGTCAATGCTCAGGTTCCCCAGCCAGGTTTGTATCCTGTCCTGAGACATGTAGAGGAAGCAGCAGCCTTCCAGACCCAGGCTTTGAAGATTTCCAAAGCCACTGTGATTGAAAGGAAAAGATTATCCATATGATTCCAGGGTTGCTCCTGGTCTGAGGTGTTGTTAAATTTAAAATTAAAAAGAAAAAAAAAAAAAAAAAAAAAAAACCTCAACAGCTTTTTTTTAAATGTCTTCTATTTCATTGTATTTTTTTTTTTTTAACTTGCCCCAATGGTAGAAAAGTCTTTTGCTGAAATGATTTTTGTTCTATCTTGTTTATAAAAGGAAAAGAAATATACAAACTTTGAATTTTGTGACTTTGTGAAGGTTTCTTTAAGATGTGCATTCCTTTCTGCTTGCTCTCTAGTAAATGTTTTACTACTGAGATCTGTGGATTGTCTGTCATTTCTACTTCACAAAGTCGGTGCATATTATTAATAAATAATGAAACAGTGTAACACACAGTATTAAACTGTCAGAAAAGACATCTCTCCCACCACCCTGGTTTTATTCAAGAATAGGAAGGGGGAAGGCTTGAGAGGCCCAGAAGCCCAGGAATGGACTACAATGAATGCCACTCCAACACCTAACCTCCCCTTACAATTTAACATTGACTTTTCATCTAGTATCCCCACATTCTTCATGGAAAGGTGGTGGGGTCTGGGGTCTGTAAAGACAGTTCAGCAGTGTTTTTGTGGGAGACTGTCCTTCAGGCAGGAGGACATCCTCCTCTCTGCTCAGGACCACAGTGGGAGTTCTGTACCCCCCCTCGCTGTCAGCTGCAATGCAAGTGAGAGCAGGGCTGGTACTGAGGCCAGAGTGGGCCGTGCCACCATCTCCCGCCCCCAGTCCTTACACTCTTCTCAGAGGCCCAGTAGCTCTGCTCACTTGCGCTTGTGTTTTTTCTTTTGCTCCTTACGCTGCTGTGCTCTTTGGTCCTTCTTCATCCTTGAGTCCACCACCTTAAAATGGCCTCTGACTCCAGCTGGCCGGCGCACTTTGCGGCCCACACCTTTTTTGGCTACAACATAGGTGACTTGGCGCTTCTCCTTGCCAAGCCCAGCCTTCTTGTAGAGACTACAAAGGGAAGAGAACAGGTTAGGGACTTGCTTTCTGCTGCTTTAACCTTGTCCCCTTGTGGTGTCTTCCCCCATTACCTTCGCAACTGTGCCATTTTCTCGCGTTCTGAGATGTCCACTGTGTTCACCACAGCTTCTGCCTTCTTCCTAGTCTGTTCCAGCTTTTTCAACATCTGGGAGGGGACCTCAGTCAAGTGACCTCTTCCCCATCCCTGCCTCCCCCCGCCCCCCCCCCCCCAGATCTCAGGCAGCTACTTCCCCTACCACTTACCCTCCTTTTCTTTCTGGCCTTGGCTTCAGCCACTTTCTTGATGGGACGAGCGTTGATTTCCCTCCAGCGCTTCCGGTAATGCTCTACCTCTTTCTTGTCAATAGGCAACTGCCGTATCCGGTGCTGCTTTTCCTCCTGCACAAACCACTCTGGAAGCTCTCCCTCTTCCTCATTAAATGTATACCTGGGCAGAAAGGACACCAGCCCAGTAACCAACCACTCCAGACTTCCTAAGGAAGAAATCACCCACTTACCCACGATATCCTGGGCTACTTCTCATGATTTTCGGGCCTCCCTACCTGTTGAAGGAGTTATCTATGAGGTCTCTCTTGGCCTTTTTGGAAGAGGCAATAACGGCACCTAGAGCAAGGCCTTCAGCATCCAGTATCTGATGTTTCACTAGAGAGGGAAGGAGAAAAATCAAAGCTCGATTCCCAATGCTGACACTTCTGCTGGTCTCCTGTCCTTCCACTGCATGCAGAGCTCTCACCTGGGTCCTCAATAGGCACTATCTCAAACCCATCGTCATCGGACTTAGGCCCACGTCTGCGCTTCTTACCACGGGATGCTTCCCAGCTGTGAAGAGGGAGGACCATGAGTGAAAATCCGCCGCACCCCCACCTCACCTCAACCCTGCTTTCTATTTACAGCCACTTAGGGAACTTGCAAAAATTCTGCCACCCCGCCCACACCCCAGACCGGTTCAATCAGAATCATCAGCACAGTATTTTTAAAGCTCCCTATCTGCAGCCAAGGTAGAGAAATGTTTCAAGCCACTGTTTCCTCTTCATCTCTTCTCCCATCAGCTGCAGCCACTCACCTCTCTTCATCCTCACTGCTGCTGCTGTCACTGTCTGAGCTGCCATCTTTTTCTTCCCCTTCAGGGCCAGGGGTAGCTTCTGTCCCTGAAGAAGCCTCTGGCCCCTTAGGGGCCTCATCCTGGCACTGGGGAGACTTTTTCTCAGTCTTCAAACTGGAAGATGGTGGTGGCGGTGGCAGCTGCCGCTGCTGTCCCTTCCGACGGCTCTCATACAACAGCTGGGCCTGACTGATCTCCAGGGCTTCATCAGCATCATCCTCAATCCCACTGAAGCCATCCTGGGGATGGGGGGGCTCTTCAGTTACCCTCCATCCAGGGGATGGCAGTTTCCTGTCAGTCTTGTCCCCAGCCTCTTACCTTTGAGAACCACAGGGTGGCCTGTTCTTCCTGCAGCACTGCCTTTTCCTCCAGTGGCACCAGCAAAGGATTCTCTTCTTCTTCTTCTTCTTTATCTTCCACCTCAGCATATCGCATTCTGTAGACCCAAAGGAAAGCAGGGGGAGGACCCAGTGACCCTGAGTGCCTGGAGTCCTCGCTGCCCTAATCCCTCCCCACTCCCGCTCACGTGCTCACCCAGCCACCCACCCCTTACCGCTTCTGGTCCTTTAGATCCTGATGTCCCCCAACTCCTGCCAGCTCCTCTGGATCCAGGTCACTATCCAGAGATGCATCATCATCGTCCTCTTCAACATCTGATACATAGATGTCATCTCTTGGCAGATCGGACAGAAGTGTGTCTGCAGCACTCATATCCCCTTTTGTTACTTCTTCTAACAACTGAAGTTTAACAGAAACAGAAATCAAGTATTTAAAAGGAACATCCAGCTTTTTTGCCATGTGTCTGTTACCTATCCTCAGCAATGCTAGGAAGTATGTGTGGCAAATACATCATCTCCTTTTACAGACAGGGAAGCTTAGACCCAGGGAAGTGACGGGCCCATCCCAGGCTGGGTTACTGATTTATCCCACTCTGCTGTCTTGCCTTTGATGGTGGTAGCACAAATAGATTTTATGGAAAAGTAGCCCACAGCCCATATAGCATCAGATCTTAAAATGTTAAACATTGGTTTTCCTTTAAAAATTATTCTCAGAAGGCACCTCAGTCACCTTTTGAGAATAATACCACATTTTGTTTCCACTGAATAAAAGAGCCCAGGCAACATACGCATCTAACAGAACTGTTTTCACTTAAACCAATTGTCAGAACCTCATAATCTATTTTCCCCAGGCAAAGACAGCTACTATTTCTTGTTTATCACATGAGGGATTACACCCAACCATCTTTTTTTATTCCTCACAGAAACCCTATGAGGTAGGTTCTATTACTGTTTTACAGATGAGGGAACAGGCAAAGAAGATAAGCAGTCACCTCAGGGTCCACACAACTCCCTAGTGGTGGAACTGGGACTGGAGCCTGAGCCTGTGTCTGGTCTAGGGCCACTAGTTCTGTTTTCTTCTTTAAGAGACAGGGTGTTTAAGCACCAGGCTCGAGTGCAGTGGCACAATCATAGCTCACTGCAGCCTCGAATTCCTGGGCTCAAGTGAGCCTCCCATCTCAGCTTCCCGAGTAGCTGGGACTACAGATGTGTACCACCATGCCCAACTAATTTTTATTTTTTATAGAGGTGGGATCTCACTATGTTGCCCAGGCTGGTCTCAAACTCTTGGCCTCAAGCTGTCCTGCTTCAGCCTCCCAAAGTACTGGGATTAAAGGTATGAGCCACTGCACCTGACGGAGGGCCACTATGTTCTAATGCTTCTCTTGTACAACAAAGATAACGTGGTTATGATGTCCCCACACCAGAGCCATGAAAGCTCATTTTGCTTGTGACACTGCTTTTATCAGGAAAAGCATGTTCTCTAGTATTCAGCAGGAGTAAGTAACCTAGTGTGAAGCTTTAACTTGGTCTCAGTGAACTGAAGAGTGTTGCTCCCCTCTGAGGAAGACCCTCTATTCACTGTGCTTGTAACCCAAGTATCCTGGATGCATCTACCCTAACCTAAGCCTCGCTCCTGATGCTCTAGTTCTACAAGGATAAATCTATCACACTCGTATATCTTCCTAATTTCATCATTTTAGGTATATGCTTCTTTTTGGCCTTTGAGTCGCGAGGTTCTTATTTTTTCCCCAGTCTCCCCCTTGCCAAGTCATCTTGTGGGTGAAGACAGCAACCAAAGCCCATCATCGTTCAGCACACTTTTTTTAAAAGACATCCAACACCCCCACCTCCACACACCCAAGCAGATCCTCCTGTCTCCTCAATCCGAGCCCCAGCCCTGCCTCACCTGGTGACCCCGGATGGTGCGCAGAGAGAACATGCCAGTCTCCCCCTCATCTGCGATGGAAACCCCTGGCAGATCCATCTTCAGCTCCACACGCTCCCGCTGCTTCCTCTGCTCACGCAGCAGCTTCTTTTTCTTCCTGAGGGGGTGGATTGAGGGAATAAAGCTGTTCAGCTCAAACTCCCTATCCACACCTTTCATTCTCTTCTCCCATCTTCACACGCTGAGGAACTCTCTGCAGGGGTTCCCCAAGCTCCCCGCGGGTCCCCTCACCTCTTTAATTCCGCCACCTCCTGGGCCTTCATCTCTGCCAGGGTCTGGTTCAGTTGTTCCTCCTCCTCCTCCTCCTTAGAGGGTTGTCTTGTGGTCCCAGCTGTTGACTCTTCCTCATCACCTTCTTCTTCCTCTCCTGAGCTGAGGCTGACAAAACAGTCCAAAGGAGTTCGGTTATTTTCCCAGATACTTCCCCTGATACCCAGTCGACACCTGCCCTGGTTTCATTCCCTCCTCACCTGATGTCCAGTGCCTTTGCTTGCTCTTTCAGCTTCTTGGCCAAATGTCGCCGAAGCTTTGTTCTCCAGTTCAGTAGGGACCTGCCCCGGAAATACTATTACTGATCTTACCTTTTCCCTCTTTGTCCCTGCCCCCTTCTCTGCTTTAGGTGGACCCCAGAAATCTTAAGCTTCAGCCACATAAATCCTAAGGTTCAGAGCCCCACCCCAAACCTCTAGCACAGCATCTTGTTTCCAGAGATCCAACATCATGGCCTTCACTGGCCTTGCCCTGCCTTCAGGACTCCTGGCCCCTACACTCTCCACACCACAGACCTGAGCTCCTTTCGCCCCAGCACTTTGATGTCCTGACAGCAAGCCCGTATGTCCTCAGTCGTGGCTGGATGCTGGGCCAACTCTTCATCATCTAGCAAGATCTGTTTGGGAGGAGGGAAATGTGTCAGGGAATATTCTCAGGCCGTGTTTCTGAGGCCCCCTTACATCCCTCAAGCCTGGAGACTCACTTCGCTGGCCTTAGAGAGGAAGTCAACAGGGTTGGCAGCTCGAAGGAAGTCAGTTACTGAGGTTCGGTGATACAGAGTGAGGTCACCCTCAGCATAGCCTTCAGCCTTAGGGAGGGAAATAAAGAAGGTTGGGCAGTCCCTTCTGGGGAATGTAGGGCCCACCAGGCCCAATCTCTCCAAAGTTCCAGGACCTGAGGGTGGCCCCATTCCCCTAACATACCTTTGGCTTTTTCTTAGTCACCAACTCAGTCACAGTCTTTGCCTGAACCTCAACTTCCTTGAAAGCAAATTTGGGGTCAAAGAATTTGCTATCAACCTTGTCAGGAGCCAGGAATCCTAAAATGATAGGCTATATCAAAAAGTGTGCTTTGGTAGTTGGGAGACTGAGTCAAAAGAAGGAAGTGATGCCCACCCTGGCAGACGACAAAGATCTCTGCAGATTCATGGCGGGAGGCTTGGGGCTTGGTGGCCTGGACACGGTGGAACAGCTGCTGAAAGATCCACAGGAGGGGCTGATAGTCACGGGAACGGAAAACCTTTGTGATGAAGCAGCCACCACGGGCCAAAAAATCACAAGCCAAACGCAGAGCCATCAGTGTCAAATGGGCTGTGGGGTAGAAATAGTCAGCTGAGGACCTCTGCGACCTGATAGGGCATACCCACCTCCTCTCCAAGCCCCACACTCCCTGCACCTTGTGAGTAAGCATCATGGACCCAGCTAGCCCCGACATTGGGGGCCCCATCATTGAGCACTACATCAACCTTCCAGGTCTTCAGCTCCTTCCTCAGGGCCTACAGAAAAGGAAAGGGATTATGGTAACAGAAAAACAAGAATGGTTAAAAATTGCCCTGGTTTAGCCATTTGTCTAGTCATTTGCTAAGTGCCCATGATGTGCCAAATCCTATGCCAGGCACAGGGACACAACAGTAAAAGAAAAAAATAATAATAATAATACAACATCTTCATTCCTGACTCTAAATAAAGGCTGGAGTTAACACTAAGGCTATTACGGGTCTCATTATACAGATACCACCTTCAGAGGATTTGGAGATGTCGATGTTTGCATATAAAGGGAATAAGAAAAGAGAGACTCCTATTACCTGCCTACAGCGTTCTGTTGTGATGTCCTCCTGGAGAGTCACCACATTGGGGAGAGGCTTGATTGGAACCAGGTCCACTCCTGGAAGAAATCAGGCCAGAGTACTCTAAAGGGTTGCCTCATGCAAGGAGGAGGGAAATATAGGACAAAACTAGTACCTCATACATCCACCTCAGAAAACAACCCAGGAAAGTCGCCTGTCACTCACCCACAATAAGACTGGATACAGGCATAAACTTGGCAGCCACCTGCAGCCTAAAAAAGGAATAAAGATTAAAATACTGAGGACTTTCCCTTTCCATCCCTTAGCTGTGTGATCTCTCACCCCTGTTGTTAGGAGCCTATGCAAAGGGCAGTGGCCATAGCATGTCCTATGTTCATATTCCAAGCCTTTTCTTTGCAATCAAGAAAAGAAACAGCCCCCAAAGTTTAGGAGAGACCTATGCTCTGGGATGCAGAGAAATCTGAGACTGAGATTACTGTACTGTACCGAATCCCACCGCCCTCCAGCAAAACTCTAAGCCATCCAGGGTCAGAACCCAGAAAGCTGCCATCAGGAGCAATCTGTGCGAAGTGTTTCTCACCATCCTCCTGGCGCAGCACAGAGGTCCAGCAAGGCTCGGGCTTTCTGCAGGAACTGAAAGCGGCGATTGAGCTGGATTAGCTTGAAAGCAGAGCGGGAACGGTAACCTGGGGGTGACGACAGAGTCCGCGGAGTGCTTTACCAGCAGGGTTTCTCGGGCCTCACCACCTACCACCCCTTCTGCGGAATAGGAACCCAATATCTGGGGAATATAACCAGAGAAAGATCGCTCGCTCGCAGACGGAGCGAACCCTCACTCACCCGTCTCCTTCGCCAAGTGATAAAACTTGTCCCGTCGGCTCTTGCCAACTTTGCCCTTCTTGCCCATGGTGGAATGGGGGAGTGTCACTCAATCAGAGAAGAAGGTAAAAGTTGGGAACGTCTCTTCCCGGAGCACTAGATTCCGCTTTCTTTTTTCCACTTGGCACAGCAATCGCACTACGTCCCTTGCTCCCCACACTCACCTAGGCTCAGTACCGTTTTCACCACATGCAGACAACAAGCGTACTTCCGTTTCCGCTTGCGCCCCTGGCTCCAAGGTTTCCGTTTTTCGCCATTTTGAGTGTGGCCGTGAATTTTTTGTGTGTGTGTGTGTGTGTGTGTGTGTGTGTGTTGTTTTTTTTTTTTTTTTGTATGGTCTGTCCCCCGGGTCTTATACATTGAACGTTGGGATCATGAGGCAGATTACAAGAATTAAAAACCAAGTTTCTAAGAAGCAACACTTAGTAACTACATTCCCTCTTCTTTCCCTTCCTAAGCGCCTGAACTCAAGTAGCCGCCCCTCTCATCATGGCCCCCACATTTATTGTCGTCTTGGCGCACACCCCGCCCATTGACCCGGAACTCTTCCCTGCCTTCGGTTTAAGACCACAAACCCCTGCTTCCGCGCCTGCGCGCCAAGGCAGCTTGGATGCCGGCGGTCTCCGCTTGAGGGAAGATGGCGCTTGACGGACCGGAGCAGGTATGGCGGCGGCGGCGGCCGCGGCTGCTGTTGCGGCGGGGCGGGCGGGGACCGGGGATGGATGCGGAGCGGGCGTGATTAGAGGTGGGTAGCGAGCCGGGACAAAGGGGTCTCGTGGGTCGGGGGTAGATGGGCCAATGCAGACTGGCCCTACCCGAGGCCGGATCTGCTGTGTCAGCGCCGCCCCCGGTGAGTCAGGGCAGAGCTGGGAGAGGAAGACTCGGTAGAAGCGGAGTGAGTGAGAGGAGCGAAGGGAGAGGGAACGGGCCGCTCCGCGAGCCGCCGTCCTTCCTACTGGCTTGATCGGTAGTAACAATATTCGGGTTTGTATGGCGCTTGACACAGTGCAAAGCGCCCCGTGTATAGTATCTTTAGATACTCCTGAAAGTCCAGTGAGGTAGGCGGCGTTCTCGTTCTTTTATTTTAGTCATAGGAAAATGGAGGGTTCGAAGGAGGGAAGAAGGGATTAGAATCCAGGTCTTAAGCCTCCAAAGCCCAGACTCTACTGCACAAAGCTGCCAGGTATTAAGCCTTATGGTGAAGTTCCCTGGAAGCGGCTTTACCCCTTGGATGTCTAGCTTGTTGTTTAATAATTATCTTGTGTCTTCAGATGGAGCTGGAAGAGGGGAAGGCAGGCAGCGGACTTCGTCAGTATTATCTGTCCAAGATTGAAGAACTCCAGGTGAGGAAATACTCTAGAGGGAGCTAGAAGGCGGGGTCTGAAAATCGATGGAAGCAGACGGGAGTGCAGTGCAAGAAGCTTACTCTTTTCCTGTTTCTTTTTAACTAGAAAGCGTATGTATAAGAAGTAACAAGTAATATAAAGTATATGAAGTTATTCTCTTGTTGTCCTCATATCCCACTACTTGAGGGTGATAATGTTCAATTTGTTACACATGTTCAAGAGTCAAATTTTAGTAGAGAAGCTACCTCTAGCCAAAGGCCGTCCCTTTTAGAAGCCTGAAGAAAAAGGTTACTCATAAAAGGGAAGATGTGCTTGCAAGTTTGAAAAAACTCAAAACAGTGTAGCCAAGAAATATCAAAAAAATTAAGGAAAAGTTAGGTATGTGTTGAGTGCATGAAATATATGTGGATATTAGTCTATGTGTTAACTGGTCAACAGTAGACTATTAGTTGTTGAGTTTTGGGGGAGTCAAAATTTCTGTGTGGATTTTCAACTTTGCCTCTAACCCCCCCATTGTTCAGGGGTCAACCATAGTATAAATTGGATGGGGAAAGCCACAAGGAAAAATTCTGAACTCCACCGCTGATTGCAGGCATTATATTTGGTTTACCATTTTTGAATGCTTTTATGTGTGTTTTCTTTTGTTCATCCCAATAGTCCTGAAAAGAATCAGGTGTAGCTGATTCTACGCCCTTGTGTATTTTGGTAACAGACCTAGATTTTTTTAAATGGCTTGCCTTAGCTTTACCTCACTTTTAATTGACAGCAGCTGGGCTAGAACTCAGGCTCCTAATCTACCGATCCTTCTGCTATATTACCTTCCCACAAGAAATTCACTGTTACATGAGCCAGCTATAACTTTTCTCCCTTAGATTGTTACTGTTAGACCAGTATGAGGCACAGCCTTTTTTGCTGGCTGCCCTAGGCTTCAGAGGGGATCTTGGAGGACAGGCTAGGATCATTAGGATCATACTGGAGAATCTGAAACAACATGCAGGTGCTCTGTGCCCTTTCCTCACTCATACGCACCTGTGAGGCTCTTGGCCAAGATCCTGCCTTCTACTGTATTCTGCCTTGGGTAATGGAATTTGTCTCTTGTCCTCCACAGCTGATTGTGAATGATAAGAGCCAAAACCTCCGGAGGCTGCAGGCACAGAGAAATGAGCTAAATGCAAAAGGTGAGGGGGGAGAGATGGGAAGATGCACGTGGGCAGTTTGAGGTGTGACTATTCGTAACCTCCCTGCACCGTCTTCAGAGCTGTGCTTAGTGTTTTCTCCCAGTCCGAGACGATGCTTCCCAGTGTCATCATGTGGTCGTTTCACATACATGTCTCTCTCCCGTGCTCCAATACAACCCCCTTAAAAACATGAATTTTGGCCTTTTTGCATGTGTCGTTCTCTTCAAAGCGGTGCTTAGTTCATGCATGTTAAATTGTGTCCTGGAAAGGGGGGAACACCAGAGGAGAAGCTAGGTGACCAATGTCTGTTTGCCTTCTAGTTCGACTGTTGCGAGAGGAGCTACAGCTGCTGCAGGAACAGGGCTCCTATGTAGGGGAAGTAGTTCGAGCCATGGATAAGAAAAAAGTGTTAGTCAAGGTAAAAGCAGCATGACCCAAGGAACTGGCCCATTCCTCACTGTGTTCCTAGCCATTTGTGTGTAGCCTTGGAGGACAATGTTCTGTCATGTTGTTACGGGATTCTCATGGGTTTTTCTGGGTGATGTTGGCGATTTGGTGGCTGTCAGGGAAGGTCATAAGCCCTTGTTTCTGTAGGTGCATCCTGAAGGCAAGTTTGTTGTAGATGTAGACAAGAACATTGACATCAATGATGTGAGTAGCAGGTGAGGTGAGGGGGTGGGGTCAGCTCTTACTGTACCATTCCTGAAACTTGCCTCCTTTGCCCAGGTGACGCCCAATTGCCGGGTGGCTCTAAGAAATGACAGCTACACTCTGCACAAGATCCTACCCAACAAAGTGGACCCACTGGTGTCACTGATGATGGTGGAAAAAGTGCCAGACTCCACTTATGAGATGATTGGTGGACTGGACAAGCAGATCAAGGAGATCAAAGAAGTGATCGAGCTGCCTGTTAAGCATCCTGAGCTCTTTGAAGCACTGGGCATTGCACAGCCCAAAGTGAGGAGCAGGGCTTCTCTGGGAGGACTTGCTGTACTTATTCCTCCTGCCCCAGGCCAAGCTGAGTGCAGGGGTGGGGAGGTGTTGGGATAGGCTGCAGCCTGTTTGGGTGGGCCCTTCCTGCTGAAGGGCGGGGGTGGGAGGGAATGTTTCCAGGGTATTGAGGTGGTTTAGATATAAGCTTCAGAAGGGACTCTGTTGATTTTTCACATCCCCAGCCTCTAGCAAGGGATCCAGCATAAAGCCAGCACTCAGTAAATGTTCACTGAATGAAATGAGGGCCCAGCTTTCTGTCCTGAGTCTGCTGTTCCCCTCCAGGGAGTGCTGCTGTATGGACCCCCAGGCACTGGGAAGACACTGCTGGCCCGGGCTGTGGCTCATCATACGGACTGCACCTTCATTCGTGTCTCTGGCTCTGAATTGGTACAGAAATTCATCGGGGAAGGTAACCATGGCTAGGAATGTGAGAACCAAATGGAAAGGGTGTGGGGAGCTGGCTCATCAGCTCCCTAACACTAGCTTGGCCTCTGCACAGGGGCGAGAATGGTGAGGGAGCTGTTTGTCATGGCACGAGAACATGCTCCGTCTATCATCTTCATGGATGAAATTGACTCCATTGGCTCCTCGAGGCTGGAAGGGGGTTCTGGAGGGGACAGTGAAGTGCAGCGCACGATGCTGGAGCTGCTTAACCAGCTGGATGGCTTTGAGGCCACGAAGAATATCAAGGTGAGAGGGTATCAGCCTCAGGCTGAGCCTGCGGCAGGCCCTGGCTGAGGTGCAGGCTGAGGAAGAACTTAGCTGATTCCTCTCTTTTCTCCACTCAGGTTATCATGGCTACTAATAGAATTGACATCCTGGATTCAGCGCTACTTCGCCCAGGCCGCATCGACAGAAAAATTGAATTCCCACCCCCCAATGAGGAGGTTTGTGATGGGCAGTGCTCAGAGTGGCTCTGACTGTGGGGGTGGGGACATGGCTCAGCCCTTTCTTCTCCCATCTGCAGGCCCGACTAGACATTCTGAAGATCCATTCTCGGAAAATGAACCTGACCCGGGGGATCAACCTGAGAAAAATTGCTGAGCTCATGCCAGGAGCATCAGGGGCTGAAGTGAAGGTAGTTGGAGGTGGCAGCAAGGGTTCGAGGGCCACACTCAGGGTTGAGGGGACACAGCAACGGGGCCTTAACTTCCTTTTCCTGCTCAGGGCGTATGCACAGAAGCTGGCATGTATGCTTTGCGGGAACGGCGAGTCCATGTCACCCAGGAGGACTTTGAGATGGCAGTAGCTAAGGTACTTGTCTCCATCTTTCTACCTCTGCTGATGGTGGGTCTGGAGCAGTGGGCCAGGGCCTGTGTTCACCCGGTTCATAACTTAATGCTCGCTCTCTTTCCAGGTCATGCAGAAGGATAGCGAGAAAAACATGTCCATCAAGAAACTATGGAAGTGAGCAGACATCTTTTGTGTGGATCCCTCAAATAAAGCTGTGGGACAAGCCCTCTAGGACTCCAATCTGTTACCAGAGTGGCCGTACTATTCAATGACCAGGTTTGGGCACCACCAGTAAACAAAAGGATTTATTTGGGAATTTCCAAACCTGCCAGAAGTGGTACTTGCCAAGCCCCAAAGGGCAGCAACAATCGTCCCAGCCCCCTTCCTCTGCCCTCTACCATGCACACACCCAGACCTCAGGCCATGCTTGAGAACTGCAGTGTCTCCTTCCTCTAGGAGGCTTCGCTTCCCCAGCCCAAAGTATCTGGGGAGGCATCCCAGGAGATGATGGCGGCCAAAGCCGCTTGCATAGATTGAGGAAAGAAATTAAGTAAGGAGGCACCAAACAGGGCTCCATGAAAAACCCCAACTTACCCCTGTATAAAAAAGTGGCTCCCACATAGAAAAACTTGCTCCCCAAATAGTGCAAATACCCAAAGGAAAAAACCAGCAGCAAGGCTGAGCTTGTAGGAATGGCAAAGAACTTTGGTTTAGAAAGGCTAGGAAAAGTCTGGGCTGTGCCACCGCCTCCTCGCCCAGCTCCCCAGCTCCGACACTCTCCCCAGAGGGAAGTCTGTAAACATGCAAACCCAGCCGCCTTTGGTTCAGAAATGTCTCAGTTACAAAGGCAAAGCATAGCCTCCAGCAGTCCTACTTGGGCCTGCCTGCCGGGGGCGGAGGAGACATCATCTGATGAGAACCCCATTAAAGCCAATGCGAAAAGTAAGTAATAAGGCTTTGGGGACCAAGCAATAAGGAATCCTATCTCTACATTTATGAAACTAAAGCTGGGGAGTAGAGGGTGAAAGCAGACACCCCTCACCCCATCCTACATGTCTGCAGCCTCAGCCAAGACCCAGAGGGGGCTCCCCTTCCAGGCTCCAGGGCTGGGAGGAAAGGAAGAGATCCCTGAGCAGTTAGGTCAGGCGAATTCCCAGCACCTGTTCCAGTTCCTGCCTTCGCTGCTGCACCTAGAGAAGGGAGAGACCAGCGACTCAGGTCTCTGCGCCTCACAACCAAGGAGGACAACCAGGACAGACGGAGCCTCACCTTGGCAAAGATATGCCTCCCCACTGCTTCCTGGGCCCAGGGCTGGTGGTAGAAAGCAGCTCGTCTCTCCTCTTCAGGATTTCCAATCACATCAGTGATGATCTGCAAAGAGCCAGGAGGAAAGCTGTAGCAAAATTCCTACCCCTGAGCCAATCTGCCCCTGGAACTGGAACAATAGTGCTTGGGGATAAAAAAAAAAATCATCCGGTGCTTCAAATGGCATTCCATCCTCAAGAAAGAAGACTATACCTTGAGGTCTCGGCGCTGGGAACGGAGCCATTCCTGGATGAAGTCCTGGGGGTCAGTGCTAAAGCTGAGCATGAAATCCCTCTGGGTCTTCAGCTGGTTGATGGACTCAATGGTCTCATGGATCTGGGGAAGGATGCATGTGTCATACTGGGCCTCTGGTCTGCTCCCAGGCCTAAACCCAAAGGACTGAGCCAGAGATGCCATCCCCAAGGAGCTACATGGATGGAAGTGCCTCACAGGGCCGGCCCACCCCCATCCTGGGCCCCACAGGAGGCTGGGGAAGTGAAGGCCCACCTTGACATCAAGGGAGGCAATCTCCTGCTGATTAGTGGTAGAGGCCAGAAAATTGCTCATCTGGGCCTTTAGTGGGTCGTCGACCTCCACATCAATGTCATAACAGGCTGTCTTCTTCTGGTCATTAGGATCCACACTGCAGGCAGCACACAGCAAGGGAAAGGGAAGCGTGTATGTCTTCATCCCACCCACCTGGGCCCCATTCTGCACACAGGGAGCAAGAAACCAACCTGCTGCTGCTCTCTTTGGCTTTGGTTCAAACCAAGGATGAATCTGCTTAGATGAGCCTTCCCATCCCCCACCTTCCATTTACCTAATGACATGGTTGATGACAATGGGGTCTGGATGCTGCAGCAACCCAGCCAGCTTCATGGGAATCTCAGAGAAACGGAGTCGGCCACAACTAAAGATCTGGAGAGAGTACCAAAGGCTCGATGATGCCTTTGAGGGCACGGGGGAAGTGAACCATTCCATGGCCAGTAAGGGCAGCAGTCTGAAGACTGTGGCCAAGAACTAGCCCAGCAGGGGCTGAGAGAACAGAGGATGGCATCTGGCTAACCTGGCGGAAGTAACGGTTGCAATTGATGTACTCTCGCTCATGCCCATCTTGCAGCTGGTTGTGTTTGATGTAAAGCCACAGGGCCTGCATGATGGCGGCCCGTGTCTGTGTGTGCACTCCCAGCAGCCTCGCCAGTCGGGGGTCCAGTTTGTACTGGGGTGGCTGGAGGTGGACACAGGGAAGTCAGGCAACAGGTTCTTGTGAAGAAGCAAAGCAGGAAAATCGGGCAGGGACAGGAAGTGTTTCTAGGAATCTCCTCCCCTCCCCCAGATGAGTCCCTGTGCCCCAGACATGACACCAGGACATGTCACCTGATGATCCAGCATAAGCAGGAGGGTACACTTGACGTTGAGGTCTCCAGGCCGTTTCACCTGGAAGCCATCTGTCTCCTGGGTGGTGGGCATCCGGTGCCACTGGCGAGGAGGAGGGGAGCAGAGCTTATCACCAAGGGCATAGGCATGGACATATGGCCCTCCAAGGGAACCAAGGCCATTTCTCTGCCCAACCAGCACATCAGCCTGTGCTTGGTGTCCTCAGGCAGCTTGTTCTCCCTGTGCCCCAGGTCCACGCTCACCTCCACCAAGTGATTGTCAGGCCCGTACAGTTCCTTGTCCAGCTCAATGACGAGGCTCTTAAAGAATGAAGAAAACTTCCTCTTCTGTTTGCTAGGCTGAGAATAGAAAGGAGTGTGAGATGGTGCTTCTGCGAGCTCTCAAACCTAACGCTGCCAAAGCTATGCTAACTCCCCCAAAAAGCAGATTGTTTCAACCCTGGAGCTCAGGGAACTGAGCATTTGTGGGCCCTGGAGAAAGCAGTCAGACTCTGGGCAAAGAGGCTGGAGGCAGAGAAAAGATTCTCTATGCAGCCCCCTGCCAGCCAGCGAGGGACTTCAAGACACTCGACTGCCATCCACAGGAACATCGTTGTAAAAAACCACACAATCAACCTCTGGCTGGGAGCTGTGGCAAGCAGGACCACAAGCAGCACCTCCTGGGAGTGCGTAAGTGTCTGGTCCATCTTAAACCTGCACAGGCCTCCTGCCCTCCTGACACCTCCCTCCCCAACTCACATCATCCAGCAGTTTTCCTTCCACTCGGAGTTCCCAGGAAGCCACCTTGTCCCCTGCTGGGGTTCCCCCAGGGGTCCCTGTAGTTCCTGCACTATCGGCGTCTGCCTTGCTGGGACTGAACGTATTGGAAATGTAGATCCGAAGTTTTCGCTTTTGCTAAAGAGAGAATGACAACTAGAGGTGGACCAAAATATTGGAAAACAATGCTACCCAATCTTCCCTTATGAAATCATCCGACAGTCGGTATCAAGCATATGTGACTTCCACCTTGTTAGGCACTGAGAATTGGAAGTATTAATAGTAGATCCCAGCCCCAGCCCTAAAGAATTCACAATTTATGGGGGAAACAGATGCATCACCCACAATGCTAACACAGTGGGATCAGTGGTACGGCTTGACAGAGGCAGGTGGAGCGCTACCAGGCAAATCAGAAACCTCTGGCTCAGATTTTAAATGAAACCCAAACACCCATCATGACCCCAAAATATCCCAGTCTCCTGGAAAGACTTCACCACTCAGGTGACTGTTCTAGATTATCATTAGGAAAAGAAAAACTTCTCTAGGGATGGGGAAGGAAAAAGGAACTACTTTTATCTGCTCTCTAGTGGTTTTCAAACTTTTGACCACAATCTATAAGATTTACATTTTAAATTATGACGCCGGATCTGCATACCTATATATAAATACCTGAAACAAAAAGTTCATTAAAGAATACCTTCATTACTATGGCAAATACTTTACTACTGTGAAGTACTTTTATATTTTCTACTATTTTATATTCATTTAAAACATACTGGCCCCAACACATTAAATTGAGTTCATGCTTTACCAACGGGCTGCATCCTGCATGTGAAAAATCCCGCTCTAGCCCAACACCAACCCTTGCTTGGCCCCTGAAAAACAAGCCAGGGAGGGGCGAGAAGTTTGGGAAGGCCAGGGGTGGTCAGGGCTCCACACACCGTCAGAGGCTTTTTGATGGCCTCCTGGATCTCCATCCGCTTGCGAGCAATGGTCTGGTCCAGCTTCCGCTCAAAAGCCAAGAGATCCATGTATGCCTGAGACTCTGGGACAAGCTCCCGAATCTGGAGGAACAGAGAAGGAATTCAGCTTGCTTCAGCCACAGCTCTGGCTCCTTCCCTTCCTCCCCACTTCCAGGGTTGGAGGAGATGGACTCCCATCCCCAGCCAGCCACTGGGCAGGCCTCCTAGACCTCCTGCCAGCACTTACTCGCTGAGGTAGAACCTTATCTGCCATCTTCCTCCTCTTTAACCTGGAGAGGACAGAAACCCATGTAAGAGGTCAATGGTCCAAAGGATGCTCACCGCCCCCCCCCGCCCCGCCATCCACCCCTTCAGTCCCTAGGACCCTCTGCCAAGAGAGCCAGGAGTTATCCTCAGTCATAGAGGCCCTCAGAATAGAAGGAAACCCTCTGCTACAACCAGAGCTGGGCTAGGTAGGGTGGGAGAAATAGGATGGTCTTACCCCCGGCGCTGGGTGGGCATCGGGGGCTGGGCCTGGGGAACAAGCAGGCGTTTTCGGAATGGATCCATCATGGTGGGTGGCATGCCAGGTCGAAGTGGAGCAGCTGTGCCAAACGGGGAGCCAGCAGGGGGTCCCACCTGCAAGCCAGCCATGGGCATCCGGCTCCCTGGTGACATGCCAGGCCGCTGGGGGAAGTGAGCCAACGGGGGTGCACAGGTCAAGGGCAGGGCCCTCTGGGGCCCATAGCCCATGCCTTCCATCCCTCTCCTCAGCCAGGGCCAGCCCTGAGCAGCACACCACAGAGCCCCGCTGGAGTGCCAGGAACAAAGGGGAGCGGGCGCCTGAACACAGAGTGTAAACCATACCTGCCCCGCCCCCTGCAACTGCCCTGGCAGCCGTGCCAGCAAATGAGGCCTGCCAGAGCCCAGGGGTGGGCGGAGAGTCCTGCCTGCAGAGGGAAGGGCCTGGGAGAGCTTTTCAGGGCCCATCACAGCCTCCCAGCCCCAGTGTGCTGTCCCCCTGCTCCCTACGACCAGCTGGCCTTGAGGCACTCCTGAAGCCCTCAGACAGTTCCACTCAGCATTGCCCTCCTCCTCCTGCCTCCACTGTGAGGAGAAGCCCTGCATGGGGGCCAGTGTCGCAGCCAAACAGAGGGGTATAGTATGACATAAGAGGCTGATAGCACAGAGTCCTAATCCCCATCCCCTGTCTCCAGCCTGGTGTGTGACTGGGGGAGAAAGGCAGCCCAGTGGGCCGCAAGCCCATCAGGCGGCAGCACCCCAGGTGAGGAACCAGCTGCAACAGGATGGCTTGGAACATGTCCCAGCTGGTGGGGGTGGCCTCAGGTAGAGTACAGAGACCTTCTAGTCACCATATGGCCCTTACCCACAACCCAGAACCAGATCCTTCTCTCACCTCCCTGCTGCCCAACCACTGCCTCTATGCCAGAAGACCCTGAAAGGGAAGCTATGGCTCCTGGGTGGCCAGAGAGAGCACAGCTGGCACCCGGACTTTGTCTGTGGTCCAGGCACCACCTGGCAGCCAGGACTGGCTCAAGCTCCATCTGGCCCTATACCAATCCCAAGCTGGAGCATGGGGATAAAATCATCCTGGGATGCAAGGATCAGAGTCACAAGGACAGCAGCAGGAATCTGGGTGACAGAAATAGCTTTTTTTGAAGCCTTCAGAAGGATTTCCCACTGAGGCCCAGCTCCCAATATTCCCGTGGAGCCCATCTGGGAGTAACCTCTGCCCCCCATCACCTTCACTATGGCTGCTGCCTGCAAGGCCTGTTTGGCAGCTCTGCCTCGCACACACTGTCCCTGGCAGCTTCACAGGGCTGGCCCCAGGGCCCAGATTATGCAACCAGCACAACCAGCCAACCAAGCCAGGCTGGGTGGAGACTAGCACCAAATCAGAGGAGCCTCCCCCACCCCAGCATCACGGAGAGAAGATTCTTCCCCCATCACTTTATCTAGCACTAAACCCATGCTCCCATCTTGGAGGGTCAGATTCTTGACCAGATGCAGAGATGAAAAGAAACACGGCCCAGAGACATGGGGAAGGGGAGAGGAGAAGGGTGGAGGGAAGTGCTTGGGAGGATGAAGAGTTCAAAGTAGGGGCTCTGGTGCCCAGAGAGTCCTGCCACATGTCTCTCCCCATCAGGAAGAGATTCATCAGAGCTGCTGAAAGGCAAAAGACAGCCTGTTTCTCTGCCTTAATAAGCCATGGCCGAGACTCTAGAAAAAAAACTCAGTGTGGCCACAGCTGAGCTTACTGGCCACAGTAAGCCCAAGCCCCAGACAGCCCAGACTTGAGTTTTTCCCAGTGCCTGAGACAAACAGGAGGAACCACTGAAGCAGAAGAACCCACAGAGTGTGAATTAGGGCCCTGTGGTCCCCACCAAGCTACACCCTGGGGCCTTTACAAAACCTGCAGCACCACCCACCCCTCCTGGGCAGGTGCTCCAGTAATAGGAAGTCCCAAGACAAGGCAGCACAGACAGGCAGGCCCTGGAATAGGTCCCACCCAGACATCTGCTCCAGACTTCCCGGGCTGAGAGCCCCCAGCTCACACAGGGCCCCAGGGGAAGGCTGCTCACAGTTCAAGTCCCAGCTCAGCCTTGCCAAGCTCTACACCTGGGCTTTGAAGCACCAGTAACTAATTCCTCCCCTTCAAAAAAAACAACTCAGGAGTTTCAACAAAAACAACCCCCACAGCCCAGAATTCTCAGCCTCTCCAACTCCCTGCCTGCTGCAGGACTAGGTAGGCCTGGCTCAGTCCCCTGAACCCCAGAAGCAGGCAGCAACCTCCTCTCCCTTGGCCCAGCAGCAGCCTATATTCTAAGCTGGTTTCTACCAACACCCAGGAGAGCAGGGCAACAGCTGCGCCTGTGCTGCGGCCTCCAGGTGAGGCATCTCGGACTCAGGTGAACATGCTCTGCCCTGCCCCAAAGCCCTCAGCCCTGATGCTCCTGGTGGTTGGGCCTAAGGACCTCGGTTGAAGGAGAACATACCACCCCCTCCCTCATGAGAAAGTGTTTTGAATTCTCTGGAGTGAACCTGCTAATCTGTGGTTTTTTGTTTTTTTCCAGTTTTTTGTTTTTCTAAGCTCCACAGGTAACTGTGATCAACAGCTAAAACCTCTGTCTGGAGGGAGGTGAATCGTCACTTCCTTCTTTCAACAGGCTCCCACCTACTGGCACAGCTTGGGCCCTCAAATCCTTGCTCTTCCGGCTCACTCATGAGCCCTAACAGACAGCAGCCCCTTTGTTTCCCAGATCTCAAGTCCCTTCTTCTGGAAATCATACGACTGCACTTGCAAAGAGGGCAAGTAGAATCCTCCTTGAACTAAGCCAAAGTTTGCTAGCTGGGTTCCCCTTCCCAGCTGGGAGGAGGAGGAGAAGAGGAGGAGGAGAGAAGCCCAGGCTCAGGGCCATCTCCTACTTCCCCACACCTAGTCACCCAGGGCTACCCAGCCAGCCAGCCTGGCCTTGCCACAGGCCCAAGGCCACTCCCCACAGAACATGGTGGAATCCATCCTCACAGGGGCTTTCCCAAGGGCACATTTCCTATGGGTTGCATGCCAAAGAAACTGTTCCAGGTCCCTTCCAGGCCAAAGACCCACAGGAGGCTCCCAGGCCAGGTCTCAGTTGGCAGGCCCAAGGACTACAGTGACTGAGGCAGGGACCCCTCAGCGATACCCTGGGGGGGCGGGGGGGGGGGCCCATGAATCCCCAAGGGAGAGAGCAAGATAGGAAAGACAGGACCCCAGCTAGAGTCCTTGGGACCAAGTGTATCTCTTTGACCCTTTGTTTCCTTTTGAGGACGGAGGACAAATGAGGAGTAAGAGGGGGAAAAAGTTACTGTCCCAGTTAAGCATCTCTTTAGAAAGTGAGGGCTCAGGGGTCCTGGCAGGATATGTACACCCCATGAGGATCCATTTACATCTGAGACCTCTACCTGGAGAAAGCCCCAGCGCAGACCTTGGAAGATTAGCAAGAAGCCAGTGCCAAATGCTGGAGCACCTGGGTTGGAATATGGCGGAGTTAGAACCTGAAGGCTAAATAAAAGTGGGGGGGGGGGGAGAAGGATGGGCACAATTCCCAAGCATTCTTGGGCAACCTGGAATGAGAGACGGGTACTAACGAGTCCCACCAGCAGGGTCAGGCTGAGTTCCTCAAACACTGACCATAAGTTTCTGCCTCTCAATGGCCTTTGAAGCTGCAACCTGAGAAGCTCTTTTCAAAGCCAAACCCCAAAGGAGTCAGGACAGCACCTTCTGAAGCAACTCTTGCAGACTCCTCCAGTCCCGGACTAGCAGGACTTGGTGGAGCCTCTCTGCTCCTCCAGACTAATCAACTCCTGGACACTATGACACCAGGCAGAAAGCCCAGAACAGAGTCTGCTGGGAACAGTTTGCTACTGGGCTGGGCCTTCCTCAGGCCTGGCCACCATCGTCTCTGGTCTAACTTGGAGTCATCCTGAGCAAAGGCTCCCAGGTGTGCCCCTGCACTAGGGAATCCCTTTGCCCTAGCCTCAGCCTCCCATGCCCGTGGGAAGCCAGACCTCCTTCCTTCTCATTAGCAGCTGGCAGCCATCTCAGACATGCTAGAATTCTACCAGTTCCCAACTAGAAAAAACAGGGCATACTTAGAGTGAGCCCAAGGCCAATGCAGGGTAACCCTGGTTTCTCAGTGAGGGCCAATTTCCAAAACTTTCTCATTGCTTCCCAGGCCCCCCTACCCTAGGACCTACACTACATTTCTCAACCCACCTGCCCACAATTCACTAGCCCCCACAACTCCTCCATCTCTCAGGTACTCAGAATCCCTGGACCAAGGAAGACCCCAGACCCTCCCAACTGCTTCAAACCCTCCACTGCAGAATCGGTGTTACCCTTTCCCCCAACTCTTCCACCACGGTTTAGCCGCAGCCCGAGGGTCCCTGGTCCTGCCCTTTACCGTCGTGAGTTCCTCACGCAGGGCCCCTGTGCCCTCCGTCCAGGAGCTCCTGTCTAGGGCCTCACTCGAGGTCCTCTCCGCCCCCTGCCTGGGACGCCCTTGTGGCGCGTTCCGCGCTCCTCACCTGGTACTGCGCCGCGGGGCCCGCGGGGCCCATGGGGCGGAAGGCGGCGGCCCCGGGGCCGCCCACGCCTCCAGCCGGCCCCGGTCCCCGGAGCGCCGGTCCAGGCATCATGCCTGGTCCTGCTGGGGGAGGCGGCGCTCCCAGGGCCGCGGCAACGGCGCCGCCGCCAGGGCTCAGCGGGGGCAGCGGGAACCCGCCCGCGCCTCGACCCGACATCGCTCCGTCCCGTCCCGGGGCGTCGCGATCCGGACTCCAGGCTCCGCGTCGAATCCGCTCCGCGCTCTGAACTCCGCGATCCGGGACTTTCTGGTCGTATTCCGGGTTCCGGGGTTTGTTGATCCGGGTTCCGGGATTTCCTAATTCAAGTTCCCCAGCTCTTCACAGAGGCCTGGTTTGGGCCCCGGCCGATCCTGATTCCTTCCTGTTCCGGATATTCCAGGTCCGGGATCTGCTACAGGCTCTCCTGCCGCCCCCGGCCTCGGGAGGTCTGGCGGCCCAAGTCCAGTTACCAAGAGGCGGCTACTAACTCCCTGCCCCGCTCAGCCCCGCCCAGCACCAGGCCCCGCCTCCACCTAGCCGCCCAATGCTAGAACATCTCCTCAAATCCCTCCCCTCGCGAGACCCGCCCCCAACAGGTACCGCCCCTAACCGCCGGCCTCTGAGCCCCGCCCACACCCCTTGGGCCAGCTCCTTGCCCGAGGGGCGGGAGCGGAAGCTGGGCACGGAAGCGCCGAGTGAGGCGCAGGGTCAGAGGTCGAAGGTGAGCTACGGTATCAACAGTGTGTAGGCTCTTGCTGCTACTCTCCCGGGTGTATCCGCCTCACCTAATTACCCGGCCACAGTCCCTGAAGATAGTTTTGTTAAGCCTCCCTTCTGCATTTTCAGCCTTAAAGACTCAACTTAGAGCTGCTCTCTGGGGCAGAACAGCCGCCAACTTCCTTTAAAAGCTCATCCTGGTGGCTCGGAGTTGCCAAGGGACATGAGTGGCTCCAGACCTGATCCAGCTGTGTGAACGGTTGACTTGGCCAAGTGCTCAATTCTTATCACACATTTTTAACATGGCTCTGCCTCACTTTAAGGAAACTTGGTACTTTACTCCCCAGGAGATGTTTCTAGTTAAAGGAAATTTGGATTATGAAAAACCTTCCTGCAGTTAAATATGGTCTTTCTCCAGCATTTATAGCACTTAATCTTTAAAAATTCAATACCTTTTCAGAAACACTGTCCTGTATTCGAAAGTATTCAAAATAAAGTGCTTCAGTGGTGCTAGGGAGCCTACGCTCTGATAGTCAGGGGTCTCCACCCCATTATACACAGGAGTGCACCTTAAACTTAAATGAGCATATAAAGAAAACACCTGAGGCTCTTATTAAGAATGCAGATTATAATTCATTAGGTCTGGGGCAGAGCCCAAGATTCTGCATTTCTAACAAGCTGCCAAACAATGCTGTTGCTGCTCAGACCACACTTTTGAGTAGCCAGGAGCTAGACTTTTTCACTATAAAATCCTTTATGTTTTTATCTCCAACCAAGTGATAGCTTCCCTCCTTGCACCATAGCACCCCAGATCCTGTTTACAGTTCTCCAGCCTTTTTTAGGAATGAGTTGTCCTCAGCTGTACCTCCTTTCCATCAGCGATAACCCCGCTACTGCTGCTTTCCTTCCTCTTGTTCTTCTCAGAGGTCCCACTCTTCCTAAAAGTCCAGTAGCTGTCAGTCTGGGAACAGGCCACTGGAATAGTTACAGTCATTAAACCATGGCCCCTCCCACTTCATAAGGTGGGTAAAGAATTCATGATAAGGCAGTTAATGGCATTTCAACCCTTTCAAGCTTCTAGAGCAACAGTCGTTCTTGAAGTGGTAGGGGTGGGAGAAAATCAGAGTCCTCTGGGGAGCTATTCCAAAATATTCCTGCTAGCCACCTTCCCAATCCAATGGCTCTCAGTATTGTATTTTTTAAAAAGCCTCCCAGGTAGTTCTGATACAAACCCCCTTGAAAAGAACTGCTACTCTAGAAAAGAGGCAATCTAATTAAGTGCATTTAAAAACAGATAAAACAGTTAAATATCATTCAGGTCCTGTTAATCCCTTGCTTCAAACTCTCCTCAGTTCCCCACTCCTCTTAGACTGAAAGTCATACTCCCTCCTGTGACATTTAAGACTCTGCAGGAACTGGCTCCTTGGGTTCACTTTAAACCACTGCCTTTGGCTCTCTACATATCAGCCCAGATGGTCTCCTTGCAATTTCTCAAACCACCAAACCCCTTCCCACCTCAGAGCCTCTTTGCTCCCAGCTCTTTTTTTTTTTTTTTTTTTTTTTTGAGGAAGAGTCTCACTCTGTTGCCCTGAATAGAATGCCATGGCGTCAGCCTAGCTCACAGCAACCTCAAACTTCTGGGCTCAAGCAATCGTCCTGCCTCAGCCTCCTGAGTAGCTGGGACTACAAGTGTGTGCCATGATGCCCAGCTACTTTTTCTATTTTTAGTAGAGATGGGGGGTCTTGCTTTTGCTCAGGCTGGTCTTGAACTCCTGACCTCAAGGGATCCTCCTGCCTCGGCCTCCCAGAGTGCTAAGATTACATACAGGAGTGAGCCACCATAGGAGCAGGATGCGCAGCTACCGCTGTCAGGGCCAACCGCCAGGAGTGAGCCACCATGCCCGGCCTCCCAGCTCTTTCTTAACTTTTCTGCTTTATCCCCTTTATTTCCCACCAAGTGATTATCACGGTATGTAATTATGTGTGCTGGTTTTGAGAAAGTTTTGGAAATTGGCCCTCTGAAGGGAGAGTCAATCTCTCTCTTTTTCTCTCTCTCCCTCCCTCTCTCTTCCTATTTCTTTTTCTTTTTCTTAATTGAGGTGAGATTTACATAACATAAAATTTACTATTTGAAAGCAAACAATTCAATGGCATTTATTACATTCACAATGTTGTGCAACTACCACCTCTATCTAGTCCCAAAACATTTTCATCACCCCAAAAGAAAACCGCACACCCATTAAGCAGTTGCTTCCTATTCCTTCCTCTTTCCAACCCCTGCCACTCACCAACCTGGGTTCCTGGATATATCATATAAATGGAATCATAATATGTGGATTTATGTGCCTGGCTTCCTTCACCTAGCATAATGTTTTCAAGATTCATCAATGTTGTAGCATGTATCAGTACTTCATTTCTTTTTATCTTTTTATGGCTGAATAATAATCCACTGTATGTATGTACCACAGTTTGTTTATCCATTTATCTTTTGATGAACATTAGGGCTGTTTCTACTTGTTGGCTATGCTGAGTAGTGCTGCTATTAACATGCATGTACTTGTATTTGAGTACTTGTTTTCAATTATTTTAGGTATATACGATGTCTCTCTTGATCTTTGTTGTAACCAACTCAACAAGTGTATGTGAACAAATGATCATTGAGTGTAGTGAGAGAGAATGATAAATAGATAATGTCAACAATAAGCAATTGCTATGATAAAATATCCTCAAGGTGTCAGGGAGAAAAAAGCTATCTAAGGCACACTAGGGATAAAAGATTTCCTACACAGCAGGCAGAGAATAGCTAAGATTTACTGAGCATGTACTACACATAGCAGCTCATTTAATCCCCATAATACATATGCAGTAGGTACCATATATGAGGTAGACACCATTTTTACCTCTATTTTAGAAATCAAGGCAGAGAGATCCGGTCACTTGCCTCCTGTCACTGTGATGGTGCTAGGATTCAAACCTGGTTCTTATCTGGCTCTAGAATCCACAATGTAGGAACTTAACCACTACATGCCACAAATTGTGTGTCAGATCTATTATTACTTACAAAGAAATAGTGTTAAAACTGAAACGCAAATATTGTGGGGATTCAGAGAAAGGGATATTGATTGATTGATCCTGATTAATCAGAGGTTTCTTTCCTGGAAAACTTTAGTTTGAAGGAGGAAATATTATTGGTGCTCAACTAACAGGCAAATGGGACCTGTTGTATCACTTCAGGACAATTCAGGACCTTGTGAAAAGAGACTGCTGAGTTTCCTGTGGAGAATCCACAGAAGTTGGGGCGAGGGGTGGGCATTCCCACTGCCAATTATAGGACTGGTGGCCCCGTGCCTTTGTTCCCTCAGCATGGAATGCCCTCTTCTCTTCCTTCTTCTCCCCTTGATACTTACTCTGCTCAGTGCCCACTTTTCAGGGATTTCATTCAACAACTTTTATTGAGCCCTTCTATGGTCCCAGCCTTACAATCTAGAGGAAGGACTTTCCCAGTACCTCTGGACCCTATTACATCTACAGATTCTCAGTGTAGGCTGAATGGAACTAAAGTAATTTAATAATAAAGGATTTAACATAATCATAACCAATGGGACAATTCACAGCATAGACTCTGTGGTTCCTTGCCCAGCTGTATGGTGAGCAAAATAGCACCTACCAAACAGCTTGGAGAAAGGCCTTTGGAGCAGGGTTGCCCAGTGCTTCCCCTAGAGCAGGCCAGAAAAGGATCCCTCTTCAGTATGGATGTCCCTCAGGAGATTAGAATTTCACGAGAAGCAATGTGAATAGTCAGGTCATGGTGGGAAACATTTACCAAGATGGAAGCACTGCTGGGGCTGTACCAGGAGCCTGTCCTAGCTGGAGCATCCATCTCCCACACAGATACAGTGGTGGGGCCTGGCCCAGGCCACTGGCCAGTCAGAGAAGCAGAAGGACTGCATGCAAGGGTAAAGCAGCAGATGTTGTATTCAGTGTTTGAGACACATTTATTAAGTACCTTCTTTGTGCCAATACCTGACATATGCTAGTAAACAAGTGCATAAATAGATCATTTCCCCATGTGACAACTGCTAACATAAAGGTATTCACAAGGTGGGGGAGCAGAGGTGTCCTTTAATGAAGGAAAGGGATTAATGATGACTTCTGGGAGGAGGTAATGCATGCATGCATTAGGCAAAGACAGAGTAAGTCAAAAGCATGAAGCAGTACAGGGTGAGGGGGATCAGCATCAGTGTTGCTGGATCAAGTGTAAGACAGAGAGCGCCTCTTCTGGGGGCACATTGTGGTCACAATTCTCAACACACATTTTTATAGTCAGTCAATACAGGCTAGCAGGTAAAATGCCTGAAGAATAGAGAATTCCAATGTAGAAGCAGATACCAGCATACAAGAAGTGGGCTTCAGCCCTGGGAACCCAGCCTCCTAGGCCAGAATGAGAAACCACAATGGTTTCATTTGCTTCTGTTGCTGCTGCAACAAGGAGTTGGCAAAGAGAACCCTTGGAAATTTGGAAAGTCTCCTTTGAAGAAAAAATTGACAGATGGTGTTTACTGCTTTGCTTTGGTTCTTCCATCAGAGTGAATACCAGATGTTTTCTTCTGGTTTCCAAGATAGTGTGTTCCATCTAAAAGGCTCTTTTGCCCAAAGATAATGAAATGTTGGTAAATACAGTTAAGTGGAAGAACATAGGCAAGCGAATCCTGTGTCAGGTCAGCAAAGTGTGATTTGCTGCTGTGTGAACCCAAGGTTTGGTGTTACCATGCCAGTCTTTTCTTGAAGTCATGTAACAGCACCAGTGTCCAACAATAGAGGACTGGCTCAGGATAATTCATGAGACAATGTTATGCATCCATTAAAAAGGATGCTATAAAAGGCAAAATAGGCTGGGTGCGGTGGCTCATGCCCGTAATGCCAGCACTTTGGGAGGCTGACGCAGGAGGATCACTTGAGCCTAGGAGTTTGAGGTTACATGGTAAGAAGACCAGTGGTTGCCAGGGATTGGGAAAGTGGGATGAATAGGTGAAGTACAGGGCATTTTTAGGGCAGTGAAACTATTATGTATGATACAGTAATGGTGAATACATGATAATATGTATTTGTCAAAATCCATAGAACTGTGTAACAGCAAGAGTGAACTTTAACATAAACTGTGGACTTTAATAATAATGTATCAATAATGGTTAATTAGTTATAACAAATGTACCATACTAATGAAAGGTATTATTAATAATAACACGGGGAATAGAGGGAGAGGGATAGGGGACTCTCAGCACTATCTGCTCAATGTTTTTTGTAAATCTAAAACTTTTCTTAAAAAGTCTATAAAAGAAAAAAGAAAGAAGTAGGAGACTTTGGGGCTACAACCAGTCCAGGTGACACTCCTGGAATCTCTGGAGCCAAGGTCAGGGGCATGATTCTACCATTTGTTCTCTTCCCATGCAGAGAAGAGTTATACCACATTGAGAGACCTGGGTGGCACTGTAGTCTTGCAGGCCTCTTCGTGGTCACTCCTTAGACCCTCTCAGAGGTGACCTTCTAGCTTTTGAATTTGGACCCAGAGCTATTGATAGAATTAAAAAACAGACTGCTACCACAGAGGAACAATAAGGCAAGAGCCTCCACTGGGATCTCTGACTTGTCCTTAAGCGTCCTTGTTTTCTGGGTTTCTATATTTAGCCCTTTTCTCTATCCCTGATCTACCCAGACATATTCATCCACTCCCAACCCTTCAATTACTGTCTACTTTCTAATGACCCTAAATCTCTTAGTTCCAACCCCACCTCTCTCCTGAGCTTCAGATCCATATTTCCAATGCCCTGCTAGATGCTCCATTAGTCATTTGAAGCCATCTGTTTAAAATCAATGTCTCTTTGTCCTCTCAGTCTACCTTTCCTCCCCTGTACCTATCCTGGTTAAGGGCATGAGGACATGGCAAAGGGCCAGCCATGCCTTGCTGAGACATTCAAACTGGTCTTGCAGGCAACAGAAAGCCAAGGAAGATGGAGTGACCCCACCAGATGCCCAAGGTGCCTGCAACCAAAAGCAAGGAAGAGAATAGAGACAGCCTTAAGGATTCAAATTCTGCTCTTGCTTGAAATCATCTTTCTCTCCTCCCTCTCCTTCTTCCCCTCATTCTTAGTCACCAAGTTCTGCTGGTTTTGCCTCCCAGCTCTCTCTTGGATCCAGCCTACCCACCTTAGGTAGGGCCTCAGCAGTTCTTCCCTGACCCATCCAGTGGGCTTCTGTACCCACTGGCCATGCTACTCTATGCCCTTTGCCAGTTTTATCCCAAGAAAGAAAATCAGATCACATCTCTCCACTCACCCATGTTGGTGTGCCCTCCATTACCTCTAGCAGTGCGGTTAAACCACTGTCCTTCGTATTTCTCAGAAACGCCTCAGAAGCTGTTGAGGAAAGCAGAGAGTAAGGAGAGAGCACAAAGCGGAGTTCCTCTCCCCAGCCCCCCTGCCCCACCTCAACCAAGTAACTCTACTTTCTTTTCTTTTCTTTCCTTTCTTCTTCTCTTCCCTTTGTTTTCTTTCTTCCTTTCTGAGAGAGGGTCTCACTCTGTCGCCCAGGCTGGAGTGCAGTGGCATAATCATAGCTCACTGCAGCCTCCAACTCCTGGGCTCAAGAGATCCTCCTGCCTCAGCCTCCTGAGTACCTGAGACTACAGACATGTATAATCAAGCTCAGCTAATTTTTTATTTTTATTTTTTTTGAGACAGAGTCTCACTCTGTTGCCTGGGCTAGAGTGCTATAGCATCAGCCTAGCTCACTGCACGCTCAAACTCCTGGGCTCAAGCCATCCTCCTGCCTCAGCCTCCTGAGTAGCTGGGACTACAGGTACATGCCACCAAGCCCAGCTAATGTTTTCTATTTTTAGTATAGATGGGGTCTCACTCTTGCTTAGGCTGGTTTTGAACTCCTGACCTCAAGTGATCCTCCTGCCTCGGCCTCCCAGAGTGCTAGGATTATAGGTGTGAGCCACTGTGCCCAGCCTGTTCTTTCTTTTTCTTTTTTTTAGAAATGGGGTCTCACTCTGTCACCCAGGCTGGAGTGCAGTGGTGGAGTGCAGTTAAGTCATAGCTCACTGCAGCCTCAAACTCCTGGGCTCAAGCAATCTTCCCCTCTCAGCCTCCTGAGTAACTAGGACTACAGGCGTGCACCAGCATGCTGCTCTCTTCAGCTTTATTTTCACCAACAGCCCATGTATTCTACCTGCAAGCCACACTGAATTCACCCCTCCCTGAACAGGCCCAGGTCTTTCACAGCTGTGGTTCCTTCTGCCTATGATGTCAGTAGGATGTAAGCTCCTCAAAGGCAGGGGCTTTGTCTTGTTGGCTGCTGTGCCCCAACTACCTAGAACCACAACTGGTATAAAGTTAAATACTCAATACATATTTATTAAATGAATAATTGTTCCTCCTCAGTTCTCTGATTATCCTTCAAGGCCAACCCAAATGTCACTGCCTCTGGGATTTTCCATGACTTCCTATCCCCAACCTCCAACTGCCATCATCAATTTGTTGCTCTCTTTTCTGTTTTCCATAGCACTTGGTCTAAGTTTTTGTAAAAGTACTCATCACATTGCGCTGTGGCTTTTGTTTGGCATTCTGTGTCTACCCACACACCCCTGCAGTGTGAACTCCAGGAGGATAAGGACCTTGTGGAAACTATGCCTGCTCAGGAAATAATGCTGGTAAAAGTCAACTCCACTCCCCACTCCAGGAGTCTGTTCTAAGTCAATCCTGATCAGCAGTTAACTCATCAGGACAGAAGGTCAAAACCAGCTTAATCTTAACAGTTAACTTTGGCTACCAAAGTCTTGATCTTTATGCTCGCACTCTCTTGGACTTACTGATTTGTGACCTTCCTTTTGGATTCCTGGATTTTTCTTTGTTCATTTCCTTAGCCTAGATCTTAGTCCCACCTTGACTCTGATCGGCCAACCGAGGTTGATTCACTTAGTACTAACTCCTGATTTTAACTCTTTACCCATCTGTTCTTCTAATTCTGGTTAAGACTGCACTGACCCTAACTAACCATTTAGCCTCTATAAACAACAACTGGGAGGTGCTGACAGCCCCACGAATAAAGAGCAGGGGAAGAATAAGGAGACTCTTGAGGGATCAGGGAAGCAGCAGATTTGGGGAGCCCAGAAATCAAGTAAAGCAGTCAAAAGAGAGGCAACTTCAGAAGAGGACAGTGCCTAGCTGGGATTTCTCCTGCTTTTGTCAGATTCAAACCAGCTGCTTCTACAACCCAGACCCCAAACCAGGACTACCTGGGCCAAAGCAATTATCTGTTTGAAGGAATGGCTTCTCCATTTCCTTAGAAAAGTACCTTTCAAGTAAAGAAATGGGTCAGCTGGAGCAAGCCCATTTCCCAAAATTCAACTAAGTGACCAATTTATAAAATTACCAGAAATTTAAAGAAATATTTTTATACCATATAGCTATTTTTATCAGATGGGATTATTTTAACCATCCTAATGATGTTGAAATTTAAGTTTTTCATTGAAGAAATGAAAGTTAAGGCTGATATGCCATTGAGGAATTGAAAAAAGAATAAAAATGTAAGCATTTGACAAATAAAAAATGACATTCAAAAGTACCTGAAAGCTATTCACAGTGAGTTACAGATTCAGCTCCTTGTTCTACTACTTTCCCCGCTTCTCGCTTTTGCACTTGACTAGTATAAAAAAAAAAGTACCTGAAAGAAGTAAGTAGATGAAAAATCCTGCCAAATGTAAGTGCAGTGGCTCACGCCTATAATCCTAGCACTTTGGGAGGCTGAGGCGGGAGGATCACTTGAGCTCAGGAGTTCAAGACCAGCCTGAGCAAGAGCGAGACCCATCTCTACAAAAATAGAAAAATTAGCTGGGCGTGGCAGTGCTCACCCATAGTTCCAGCTACTCAGGAGGCTGAGGCAGGGAGGATCGCTTGAGCTCAGCAGTTTGAACTTGCCGTGAGCCATGATGATCCCACTTCACTCTAGTCTGAATGTCCCCATGACTCCCACAGCAGCCTTGAGTGGTCCTGTCCCACCTGGCTCCTTCTGCTGATGTCTAGTTTGGTTCCCCCCCCCCCACCTATCTTTGTGTCTATAGCTGGATACAAGGACCTCAAGCACCATGCCCTCCCTAATTTGACAATGGGGTTGGATACTGTGTATTGTGGTTTTCTGTTTATTTTGTTCTGAAATTAAAGTAAGCAAAATAAAGAAGATGCTGTTCTATACAAAACAATCAAAACAAAACCCCTGATTTTTAACCTTTGCCAATTTCAGAGCCACAAATACTTCCACCATGGCTGTTTTTAAGGTATCAACCTGACAACACTAAATGCAGAATTGGGAAGAGACAGGATAGTCCTGCGGTCCAAGTCTGTGCCCTCACCCCAAACGTGGGGGTAACAGCAGTGCCTCCCTCGAGGGTAATTATATGGAATAAGATGGTAGCTGCACGTAACTGCCCTCCTTAAAAACAAAAACCTCTCAAATCTTCATATGTTACCGGATCAAGGAACTCAGCCCATGGCTCACGGTCAGGCCAAGGATTGAGGGAGAGCCAAAGACACACCAGGAAGCCGACGAGACGACCCAACTTGGGCTCAGGGCAAGTATTTTGGGAACGGACCCTCAAGAGGCTTCGGAAAACGTTTGACGTGGAAGCTAAGGGTAGGGGTCCCAGGTGGTGAGATGCAACAGAGAATGTCCCAGCTCACCCCGTTTTTAAGACTTTACTGATAGCTCCTGGGCAGGGATGAGCAGGAACGCAGGCACGTTCGGTAGGAAGCGAAGAAGGGAATGCAAATTGCTCAAGCAAATTATTTGTTTGTGGAGGGCAGGGTATGAAAACAGGGGCGGGGCGCGAAAAAGGGACTTTTCGAATATTGCCAAAACCCAGCCAAACCCATCTTCCAGCGCCCCTCCGCCTCCCCACCGCGGGGAGCAGCCGGAACGGCCGTGGCAGGATTCCGAGGGAGTAAGAAACAAGACCTAACGCCAGCGAGGCCGCGGCCCGAGGCGGGAATGCGGCTGCGCGCGCAGCTCCCTGTCCCACGGGACGTCTCACGATATCAGGCAGCATCATGGAACGAACATGCACAGGGGAGGACAACCTCTTGTTTTCTTTATAGAGTCATTATTTACTGCAACAACCCTTTCCCCTTTGTTTTCATTTTGTTTTGTTCAATAGTGATTATCGTGCGTCAAATCCTGCGCTCTCTGCCAAGCAGGATACAGGCTCCCGTCTCACCCTCTTGTCGTTTTAGCTTCCTTCCCGCCCTACTTGTCTCAACCAATCCCGCTAAGGTTCTTACGTGACGTCACGAGTTTCTAGGCAGGTCCTCCCCGCTACCCGGAGCGCCCTCGCGCGCCGGCTCCAGGCGGTGCTGACGCCTGCGAGCCGAGTTGGCTACGCAGCCGTTACCGTAGAAGTGGTGACCCGAGCGGCTAGGAGCGGCCCTGCCAGGGCTAGGGGTGTGCGAACGGCACTGCCTTACTAAGGCTCAGTAAGGATTTCGGTCTTATTTTGTTGCTTCGGTTCATGCCGGTTTCTCCTCCCGGCTGTCCTGTCAAATCTGTGGAGGTCCGCCCCGTGGTGGGCTGGAAGCCCCGAGGAGCACGCGTTGAAGTATTTCTTCCACATATTTTTAAATGTTTACAATACCACCCGCATTTATAAGCCTCCATGGCCACGTTGTGTACAGTTCCCTCTCCCATTAGACGGAAATTCCTTCCCAGCAAGAACTGGCTTATGCCCTGTATACATGCAGGGGGCAAAGTCCCGCACACACTGATTTGTACCTATTTTCACTAGTTCACTCATTCATTGGTTCACGGTCGTTGGCTGTCACCGTTCTAGGGCCCTGCCCTCATGGGGCTTACAGGCCTAGTAAGTAAACGATCGTGCGCTGGAAGGTGATGGTGCCCTGGGAGCAGACGGCAGTAGCATGGATGGAGGGGGTGCTGTGGTGGGGGCCCTGGCCACGCGGAGGTCAAAAGAGGGTGGTCAGAGTAGCCCCCGTTCCAGGCGGAGGGAAGAGAAGATGCAAAGGGCTGACTGTGACTCGTATTTATAAGAAACCCATGCATATAAATGGAAGGTGAGAATCCCAACCTTGGACACGAAGTCCAGTGCACGCTGGGCCGCCAAAGCGATCCGACAGCAGCTCGGGGCTGCCCACCTTGCCCTCACTGCCTACCCCTCTCCTGGTGGCTGGAGTGCAGGACTAGACTTTCAGGCAGTTTAAACCTTTCATTTGGGATATATAATCTGCAGAATAAGCAAAAGGAATTTTAAAAGATCTCAAAATAATTTCCCTTCAGGGATGCTGCTTTCTTTCTCCTTAACAAAATGAAGACAAAAATCTCATGTTTCAGAACCTGATCTTAACGTGCCCCGTGAAAACAAGGATGAAAGAATAGAGCTGTGGGGATAATAGGGGAGAGGGACTTTAGTGAATTCTGTGAAACAACATAGAACAAAGTATGTGTCAGTACATGAGAATGAAACAAAAAGAAGCCCTCCCAGGACTGTTTTCTTATAGATTATTTATGGGTATAGATATATACTAGTAGTAACTACAAGGAAAAACCAACTAGCTTGGCTTATAGTGATCAGAAATGGGTTTTTTTTTTTTTTTTAGCTAAGACTCTAAGAGCAGAAAATAGTCTATGAGATAAATTCACAGCAAGGTCACGCTTTGCAGAGGAAGGTAACATCAGCAAGCTAGAGAGAGACTAATAAAATAGAACTCATGGATTAACCTTGGGGCTCCCCACCTTCCCCTCACTGCCTACCCCTCTCCTGCAACCCACCCTCCTGGTGGCTGGGGAATTGTTTGTGACACTGTGGCCTCATCAAAACACAAATAATCTGGATTCATGGAATCCAAAGAAGCAGTGAAAGACTAAGAAGATTGCGCTCTAGTCAAAATGCCTAGGTTTGAACCTGGCTTCACCTTTTATTAGTTGTGTGATCTATGTTGAGTTAGTTTACCTCTTTTCACCTCCATCTTCTCATCTGTAAAATTGAGGATAATTGTAGGATTGGTAGGAGATAATGAAAGTAAAGCACTTGGTCCAGTGTCTAGAATTATGTTCACTAAATGTTAGAAATTATTGGACAGGTGAGGTGGCTTATGCCTGTAATCCTTAGCACTCTGGGAGGCTTAGGCAGGAGGATTGCTTGAGCTCAGGAGTTTGAGACAAACCTGAGCAAGAGTGAGACCCTGTCTCTACTAAAAATAGAAAAATAGCCAGGCATGGTGGCACAAATCTGTAGTCCCAGCTACTTGGGAGGCTGAGGCAGGAGGATTGATCGCCTGAGCTCAGGAGTTTGAGGTTGCTGTGAGCTAGGCTGATGCCACGGCACTCACTCTAGGCTAGGCTGATGCCACGGCACTCACTCTAGCCTGGGCAACAGAGTGAGACTCTGTCTCAAAAAAAATAAATAAAAAAAGAAATTATTAGACCAGATGTGATAGAGAAAGAGTCATAGAAACGAGCTGTAGAGCAGCTGAGTGCCTAGCCCTGAAGTAGGTGTTATGAAGACAGCACTTTACTTCAAGGACTTCAAAAGTTAATTTGGATTATATTAATACTATGTACAAATTTATGACTGATGTTTTAAAAAATGATACAGTTAAATGAATATTATGCATGCCCTTCGAGCAGTGGGAAGGTCATTTTCCTCTGCTCTTCCCATGCCACTTCCATAATAATATTAGATATGCACAATTGATATTTTCTAAATCTTATGGAAGGTATGAAAAATCAGAACACTGACATTTTTATTGATATACTTGACTTGAATAAACTGACATAATCCTCACTTTATTCCCCCTTCTTTTTTATAATAACACTTTGCACAGAGTACTGTTATTTTTATTTGCATTTGCCTTTCCCACTAGACTTCCAGGAATTACTGTCACCGGCTAAATCTCTGTATCTTCAACACCTTACTAAGAGCCTGGCATGTAGGTGCTCAGTAATTGTTTGTAGAAAGAATGTATGAATTTAAGTAGTCCCAGTTGGGGCTTTTGTACATTTTCCAACAGAGTTGTTATTACTCAAATTTCTTGTTTTGAAATTTCCTTCAGAGTCTGGGTCTTTATTTAGAATATCTTCAATGATAACAGAGCTTTCTTGGAAAGAGACGTAAGTCACTTAGAGCTAAGTTTGGTGAATACAGCAACTGAATAATATCATTTTTGCTCAAAGAATAATAGGACAATTTAGTAAAGAGACTGATTTTTCTTAAAAGCCAGTTCTAAATCACTCCTAAAAAAAGTTTTGAATAATGGTGTCATCACTGAACTAGGGTTATTTGTAGCCTCCTGAACTGGTTATTTTGAAGGGTAACATTCACTTGGGAGTATAAATTTTGATAAGCCTGTTACATTATGGCTGTATAAAAAAGACAAAAAAACTCTTTCAGACCAGCACAGAAGTAGAGGAAGACCTGTACCAACCCAATTTATGAAAATTCAACTACAAAATTTGGATAGCCATTCATTTATGGAATACCTGCAATATCATAGGTACTGTGGTAGGTGCTGGAGATACTTACGAGATAAGGAAAATATAGCTTCTTGTCCTCAAGGAGTTCCTAGTATAGTGATGATTACACCATTGAAATAATTCACCAAAGTGAATTACGTTTTAATGTACACAGGTTCAGAAATATTGTTTGGCATAAAGTGAGCTACAGATAATGTACAAGTGAGGGATTGTGAAGTAGGACAAGGCTAGTTAAGAAACCTTTCTCAGAAGAAATTAGTTTGAATGGGGTTTTGAAAGACAAAACTTGATATGAATTGGTGGAGAACAGAGAAATGGTCACTTAAGACTTAGCCAAAGTAATAATCCAAAATTTCCTTGGTAAACATGGAGGCAGATCAGAAAGAGATGATTTGTCTTAAGGAATATTTCATAGAGGTCATGAGAGAGGCCTGGTGAAACATTTCTCCCTTACATCAGAGAACAGGATTCTAGATTCAGGGTCACTTTCCACTGGATAGTGCCAGATAAACACTGCCAAATTTCATCTCTCTAAACTCAATTTTTCATGTTTCCATGCTAACACTGTTCTATTGACTCAGTCTAATAGGGGCAAACTAGTGAAAAGGTAAGTGCAATACAGGCTTATACAAGGCTCTTGATAATCAAATATCCCTTCACTCTGTCTCATATTTTCCCATTTTGCTGTGCACATAAGCCAAACTGAAATAGATGTGAGAAGTTCTTCTAGTACACTCACACTACTGATGTTTTTGCTGCATATTTTCCAGACTATTGAGGTTTAAAGAAAGGGGATGACTTTTAGCAATGTCAAAGAAAGAATTTTCTGTACTTTTTTTTTTTTTTTTGGTCACTTTCTCCAGCACTGCTGTCTTCTTTCTTCCTCTCCAGCCTTTAGCTCTTCTCATGAGGATGAAAACGCTTCTGTTTGATGTTTGGGCCCTAATGGTCTTGATCCCTTGCCCAGGTGAGGCTATTTGGAAAAATTTCTTTAGCCAGTGTATGCCGGGACACCGGTGTCTGGTCAGTGAGGAAGGGAATGGGAAGTCCTGAGTGGGGTGACACTTCAGTATTCATTCATCTGGACCCTGGGGAGAGATTCCAGTTTCTTGGATCACTTGAGAAACCCAAATTAATAGACTATCATAGAGGACTCTCCCTAGGAAATATGCTTTCTCAGCTTAGCTCCCTTTTTCCCCAGGACTGTCCTGTGTTTCTCATCTCGAGAGTATTTTTATGTCTTTCTTGCCATCCTTTGCGTCATAGTGAACTACAGTAGGATCTTGACAGAACAAAGCCCATAGCTCAGTTTCAAGAAGTGAGTGCTCTGGATGGCGGGAGGGGGAACTGGAGCTTCCGGGTACCATTGCTAAAAGTGTGATGTATTCCCAGAGGGGACTGGTATTTGGGAGAGAGTGGATGGTGGGCATGGTCTAGCTAAAGGGGACCTGTGGGAAGTCTTCAGGAGACTGTGTCCCTTACCTACATCAGGCGTCTGAAATCTATCTGATGTTTTTCTCACCGCATCTGAGAAGATTTCCCTAATGGACTTAACTTGCAAGCATCCAGAAATATCTGTTGCTTTAGCATAAAATCAAAATGGAATGGTTTTACTCTGAGAAGAAGCGGTGTAAAGTTCCATGGGAAATGAATGACCCTGGGAGTCACCTGTAGGCCCCTGGTTCTCAAATTTTGCTGTGCATAAGGGTTCCCAGGAGGCTTGTTTTATTCCCTAGCATATTTCCAGGTCCTACCTTCGCATGTTTTTAAACATTCACTCTGAGGTGGAGTTGGGATCTGCAGCTTTGCAAGAATTCCAGGTGATCCTGGTGAAGGCAGTCCTTAACCATAATTTGAGTGAGACACTACTTTGAGGTATAAGTAATAAAGTTCTTTTGCTCAGGGATCTCCTGACCCTATGCAGGACCTCAGCAACCAATCCTGGGGAGCTTCCAATAATTCTTAAAGTTTATAAAGAGAATGGTTTCCTGAGCATGATTTTTAGCAACTCCATAGTTTCCTTGGTGACACTAATGGAGAAATGAAGATCTCAAGAAAGAAGACAGGGTAGAAGCAGGGCTCTAACTTGTTAATTAAAGGTCTTTTTCTTGTCTGTTCCACTGAACCTTTTTATTCAGGGCAGGTTCCCTGGTCTCTAACTTATAGTTACATAGAATAGGCTCTATATTTTGTTTGGGTCTCATGGTCCTCACCAGAGTCTTTGGCATATGTGGTTCATTTCAGGGGCCACAGAAAAGCTATTTGAGGTTTCTGTTTGGCCAAATCAGGCCCTGGTGGAGTATGGACAGTCCCTAACGGTCAACTGCAGCACCACCTGTCCAGAGCCAGGACCCAGTGGAATTGAGACCTTCTTAAAGAAAACCCAAGTGGGCAAAGGGCCTCAGTGGAAAGAGTTTCTCCTGGAGGATGTCACAAAGAATTCTGTTCTGCAGTGCTTCTTCTCTTGTGCAGGGATCCAAAAGGACATAAGCCTTGGCATCACTGTGTATGGTGAGTGGGACTGAGGGTTGGAGAGGAAGAGGGTGGTGTAGGGAAACATCAATATGTCTTATTTAGGGAAGAATAGACAAATAGTTCTAATTGCGAGAGAGAATAAGGGCCTGCAATAAAGATTCCTGTCATACTCTAGGGATGCTAGAGCCAATACTTCTATTGCCCTTTGATGTAGGCTTCCTGCTGGGTTTTAAATTAGGAACAGACCATAGAGGGCATCCAGACATCTGTGCTTGAGAATATGCTCAAATACAGGAAGCATGTGCTGATAATGCTAACTTCTGAAGTATCAAAAAATGTAAAGTTAGTGCTGAATTATTTGATGCAAGCTCTTAGAATAAATAGAGATTAGAGAAAGGAGGGTCTTTATGACCTGTGATAGTTAGAAAGGTCTCCATGAAAAAAGAGGCTCTTGAGCTGCCCTCTTGCAGAATGGTTAGGATTTTAATGGAAGGAGATGGGTGAAGAGGGTCTTTAAGGTGGGCAAATTGCGTCTGCAGAGATATGGCTATAAGAATACATGTGGTCTCTGGGGGTAAGAATTTGGTTAGTTACAGTTTTTGTATACTGCTAAGGAGTCCCTCAGAAGCTGCTCATGCCTCTGAAGCACCTCTGGTAAGAGATAAAGGCTTTCCAGAATGGCAGCAACAATCAAAGCAAGGGACTTCCCCTCAACAGTCACACTTCTTAGCTATGGCTCTAGCTGCCTTTGATAAGTGGCAGAAAAGAGCCAGAAGGCTAACTTGTCCCATCTGGGGCAGGGATGGCCGAAAGCTGACACTGTTGATCAGATGTTGATCAGCAATGATCAGATGGATCAGGCTTCCTGTCCTATACCATTTCTTTCTGGAGGGGTGGGTAGCACTCATCAAGCCTTCCCTTTTTGTCTTAAAGAGCCACCAAAGGAAGTGATCCTGGAACTGCAGCCTACATGGGTGGCCGTGGATGAAGCCTTTACAGTGACATGCCATGTGCCCAGTGTAGCACCCTTGGAGAACCTCACCCTTACCCTTCTCCAGGAAGGGTACCAAGAACTGTATAGAAAGAACTTTGTGAGCTTGGCTGTGGCCTCCCAAAGAGCTGAGGTCACCATCAGTGTCAGAGCCCAAAGGGAGAATGACAGGTGCAATTTCTCCTGCCGTGCAGAACTGGACTTGAGTTCACAAGGTGGAAGGCTCTTTCAAAGAAGCTCACTCATCAAAGTACTCCGGATTTTTGGTGAGTCAGAGCCCAGTTTGTGCCTCACTGTGCTCTTCTTGTCTTTGCCTTTGGAGCTAAGTTCCCACAGGGCTTAGGTGTGGGGATGATTGTGCTCCACCTCTATTGGGCTTTAAAGTCAACCTGGGGAAGAGAGATCTTTTAGCCCCACTCCCTTCCTACATTGTGGGGTCCTGCATGACACATGATTTATCATGGCTTTTCTCTTTTCTTTCCTTGTTTTTTGGCAGAATTCTCTGAGAGCCCCCAGATCTGGGTCTCTTCACTTGTGGAGGCTGGAATGGCAGAGACTGTGAGCTGTGAGGTGGCCAGGGTGTTTCCTGCCAAAGAAGTTATGTTCCACATGTCTCTGGGAGATCAGGAGCTGAGCCTCTTCCTTTCCTGGGAGGGGGACACAGCATGGGCCAATGCCACCTTTCGGGCAATGGAGACTGGTGATCAGGAGCTGTCCTGCCTTGTATCTCTGGGTCCAATGGAACAGAAAACAAGAAAGCCAGTGCAAGTCTACAGTAGGTGACCAGCCTCTTCCCTTCCCCACATGGATTCTCTGCTGCTGAAAACTTACATAGTGATGGGTTGGTGATTTGACTGTAGATATCCCTACTAACTTTTGCTGAATACTCTCAAATGAACGTTAGTCTTCATCTTCCTCTGGTAAGTGCAGGCAGTTTAGGGACATATATTGTGATAGTTCTTTCCAGTCTTCACCCTCAGTCTCCTTAGGCCATCCTGCTTACAGAGCGATTGTGGATGCCTGACCTCTTTCCAGGAATATTTATTTGAGGTGAGGAGGACATCTGTAAGATGAAAAGACATCTTGCTGTCCTTGCAGCAGAGGCATAGCCAAATGTGTACACGCTGCATTTGTTGTAAGAGAAGCTCTCAAATCCCCAAACCACCCCTTTGCTCCTTTCTTTTCTTTCTTTTTTTTTTTTTTCCGAGACAAAGTCTCACTCTGTTGCCCCAGGTGGAGAGTAGTGGCATCATGTTAGCTCACTGCAACCTCCAAATCCTGGACTCCAGTGATCTTCCTGCCTCAGTCTCCCGAGTAGCTGGGACTACAGTCACGTGCCACAACACCTGGCTGGTCTTGAACTCCTGAGCCCAAGCAATCTGCGCACGTTGGCCTCCCAGAGTGCTAGTCTTTGCTCCTTCTTTTGCAGAAGCAGCAATGGTATCTCAAGTTTTTCCCATTGTCTGTCTACCTGAGGGATACCACCAGCAGCAAGAGTACAGAAGTCGCTGCTAGTTTTGAGAAATGTATGTGGTTCTCTTTTTCCTTTCATTCTAGGTTTCCCTCCACCAATTCTGGAGCTAGAAGAATCATACCCGTTGGCAGGGACAGACATTAACGTGACCTGCTCAGGGCATGTATTAACATCACCCAGCCCTACTCTTCGGCTTCAGGGAGCCCCAGATCTCCCTGCCCCTGGGGAGCCTGTTTGGCTTCTGCTTACGGTCAGAGAGGAAGATGATGGCCGAAATTTCTCCTGTGAGGCCTCTTTGGAGGTGAAGGGTCAGCAGTTGATTAAAACCACTGTGATCCAGCTCCACGTCTTATGTGAGTAGAAGCCTGATCTTTCTCATCAAAACAAAGATTATTAGTTTCCCATTTCCAGAGATCTTGGCCAGTAGCTTCATTATTAGAGTTGCCACATTTTTCTCATTAAAAAAAAAAAAATCAAAGGAGGAAATAAAATGAGAGCTCTCCAAGCTTACCCTACCTACCCCCAGGGAAGTGAATGGGGAGAAAGATGAAGGGAAATTGAGAATAGAAAGAAAAACGGTTAAAGTGATCAGGCAGTATTAGCTGAGCGTTGATGGCTGAGGAGAACATAGGAAGTGATAGTTGAAGCTTATGCTTAGGAGGGAAATTTCTAAAAATTCCATATAAAAGTGTGGATTTTGAAAAATAGAAAAATCCTCCTGAGTTGACCCCTAGCCTTATCCATTGAGAAGCAAAGATGAGAAGCAAAGATGAGAAGCAGGGCTCCAGGGCCCCACCATGGGCAGAGCAGTGCTAGCTTTAGTCTGAATCTGTAAACATACCCTAGGCTGCATCTCAGACTCCTTGTCCATAGGGAAGGGAGGAAAGATGAGTTGGCTCCAAGCAAGGAACTGAGAGTGCTCCTTTGGGAAAGAAAGCTGTTGGGTGGAGGGGGCAGCATTTGGGCTAGGGGAGGGAGAGGGAGCTGAGTAGGGAGGTAAGGAGGGAATGTGGTGCACTGAGCTCGGCTCCTTGGGGGACTCTTTTTTTTGTAGACAAGCCACGGTTAGAGGAATCCGATTGCCCTGGCAACCAGACGTGGGTAGAAGGGATGGAGCAGATGCTTGCCTGCATCCCAAAGGGAAACCCAGCTCCAGCCTTGGTGTGTACCTGGAACGGGGTCACCTTCAACCTTGATGTGCCGCAGAAGGCAACCCAGAACCACGCTGGAACCTACTGCTGCACAGCCACTAACCAGCTGGGCTCTGTGAGCAAAGACATTGCTGTTGTCATTGAAGGTGACTGCTGCTGCCCTGCTGCCAGGCCTGGGAAGGAGATCCCTCAGGGGGTTGGAGTTCTTATCCAAGCGCGGAAAGAAGAAAGATTTTTACTGGGCTGGGGAGGATGAGACTCAGAAGTGGGGCTTGGTGGGCTGGAATGGGGTGATTTTCTTGCCTCAAACTTTCCCAATTCTGTTTTCTGTGCCTGAGCAGGACTGGATGAAGGAGTCAGCTCTACCATCTTCATCATTATTATCATCATCCTCGGTGTAATCACTGTAGCACCATATTTGAACTATCGGCCCTGAAAAATAGAGAGGAGGACATTGCCCTATAGGCAGAAAGAGAAGAACAAAGAGGAGGAAAGCCAGTTTGCTGTTCAACAAGCAGAAAAGTGCAACTCACATAATTGTTGAATAGAAATAGCTTTTGGTTGAATGAGACTTCTATTACTGGGGTTTCCCAGGGAGGGAAGAGAGGATGAGAGGAGAAAGGAAGAAACAGAATGTGAGGCTGCATTAAGTTTTCTGTTCTTCTGTCCCATAAAACAGTGTTCCAGGCCCCCATGTCCCTTGTGTCCAATCCATCCACAGCTCACATTTCTCCTTTGAGTTCACACTAGTCACTAGGAATTTCATTCTCAGTTTTCAACTAGTGAGAAGGTCTCTTGCTTCTTTTTATGTGCTTAATCAGTCCACTGTTAGATTCCGAAAAGAAGATCCTGCCCTTTTCTCTCAAACATCAGACTAAAGAGATATTCAGACACATCTTAGAAATGCAACTCATTTCTCATGGTTTCCAGATGACTAACTGGGAACTAATTTTTTAGTCCAGGGACAAGACTTTGAAGGGGATACTCCCCTCTCTGCTTTCCCTTGCTCCCCCTCACCTGGGTTTCTGGAATGCAAACTCCCAGAGCTGAGCTTGATGATATCATTAAAGGTCCATGACTGGTTAAGCGTCAACTGAGTTACCATCTGTTGTGGCTCTTGGGGGGCGGGGTATAAAAATCATAAGAAATTAGACATTGGGCCAGACAAGCAGCTTACCTAGCCCAGTGTTCTGTCTCTGAAGTAGAAGGTAGAATTCTTCCATGAAATTGGCATCATAGGTTAAGGGCTCCAAACATCTTTGAATTCCTTTTCATAGTCCATTTTAGAGTAATCATCTTTGAGCTCACATTTGACAGTTTCTGTTTTTTTTTTTAACTTGTATGTGCTCCTAGGTTAGAGTTCCGTGTTTACTCTCCCTTTCCATAAAGTGCTTATTTTCATCTGTCTGCAAACTGTTTCCTTTAAGTTTCAAGAGGAATCCTCTTGTGACAATATTCACCATGTGATTTTATGATTCAGCTTCCTTCTCTGTTCTTTGGAAGTAGTATTTTCACCCCTGGAGAAGGCATAAGAAATCATAAAACCATATTTTTTCCTCCCAAATTAGTCATGAAATGTTCACTGAAATGTTGGCTATGGTAAAAAATAAAAGTGATTTTATGATATCTGAATGTATTTCTCTTCTGTGTCATTGCTGAAAGCTTTCATTAAGCCAAATGGTTGCATTTTAGAACTTTGAATACAATTTCTAAGGAAAGAGTACCAAGCTGGTAACATAAACAACCAGCCCAGGGCAGGTGGTACATTAGCTCAGGGCAGTAGCCTATTTGACCTACTCTCAAAACTAAAAGATAGAGGTCCCTAGCCTTCCAAATTGCAGATACTAGCTAGAAAGAATGCAGTATCAGACACCAAAGGGAAAAAATTCTCCCATTCTTCCCAGACCTCCCCTGAGTCTTGGGTTGTGGATTTGGCGTGAAAATAACCCTTTGCCTTCACATACGAGGCAGTGAAGATACGATGGTGAACTAAACATTGTCCCTGGCTTCCACGAGTTTGTAGTCTATCAGGGAAGGTAGACAAATGAGCAGGAGATTACGTTTGTGCATTAAGTCCTATGACTGGGAAAGCATAGGTTGTTAAGAGAAAGCCCGACCTGGATCAAGGAAGCCTTCCTGGAAGGAGACTGGAAATATCTTGTTGGACTTTGCAAAATAGCATCCCCCCAAATAATCTTCTCAACCTCAATATCTCTACTTAGTAGCCACTGTTCTCTCATCATGTGAGTCTAATATACATTATCCACCTTCCTGAACAGAGCACTTGGGAAAGTAAGTTAGGAAGCAGGTTTAGGAGAGGAGTAAGAGCAGCCCAGTACAGGGATCCATGGCCATTTTGGCATCAGGATCAGGGGCATCAGACTTGTGGCTGTCCCACAGCTGCAACCCCCACCTCATGGCCTCAGTGCCCTGCGGCACAGTGAAGCCAAAATGAAGGGAAGAAGACGTCATTTGGACTTCCTAGTTCCAGTAGGGAGAGTCTGATGGCTTAGTCTCCTAGTGCCTTTGCTTCTCACTGCCACAGGGTGTCAGTGTTGACAGATGCCATCAAACCAAGGAGTTCTGCAGGTCCAGGTTGTGGGGTGGAGGGTAGGGACTGGCTTCCTTGGTGCTTCGGCATCCAGGGTTACAGTTCTCAGAGCTCAGTAGTTTGGAGTAGCCGTCCCACAGAGTGCTTCAGATCTGGGCTAGGCTCTTCCCTGTGTAGGCCTGGAACCTGTTCCCTTTCCTTCCCCAGTGACCCACACAGCCAGGGTCAGGCAGCCACTCCTCATCAATTCCTAAAGCACAAAGGGTCTCATAACATCTCTTTCCCTATATAATCGAGCTTCTAAGGGTAGCTGCCTTCACTATCTCCAGGAGGCCCCACCCCGTAAGAGGCTTTGATCATATTCTTTCTCAGCATTAGAGCAACCAGCTCACACTTAAACTGCAGCTACCCTGATTCTCTCCAGGGGAAGACTGACCTTTAATACTCCAAAAGTTCATCCTCTTAAGGATGGTCAAGGTGACTTTCTGGCATCTTTCTAGACCTGAGAAAGCATAAGTTAAATCTTCAATGGGGCTTCTTACTATAGGGATAATAATAGTATTTACCTTATAGGATTATGGTTAGAAAGAAATGACATGGTACTTATAAAACACTGGTATGGTGCTATACATCTGTGTTCACAAGTGTTGGCTTTTATTATTACACTAATAATCCTGGTGGTAATTATACCCATAATTATAATCACAAACTCAAAGCAAGAGGCAGAAATCCGTGGCAACCATTGAGGGCCATCAAAAGTCATACATACCTTTTCCTATTTTTCTAGTCTTTTTCCTCTTCCTTCCTCTACTTACCCCCCTTTTCGGCTTCCTGAGATTTAGGACTTCCAGTACGAATACCAGTCCTACTAGCTCGGTTTGCACTGAGCTGAGGCATTCCAGGACGTGGGACTTTCACTGCTAAAATTGGGAATGCTTCATGCAACCAGGACGAGTTGGGAACCCTGATACTAGCAGCACTCAAGAGCATCTCTCAGCCACACCGAGGCCTTCTGAACTAAAGAAGCAGAGTGTCAGCTTGCCTTGGCCCAGAAGTCCAGATCCTGTAATTCCACGGAAGACTTGGGGAAGGTGTCAGTTCTGCTCTCAACTGCGTACAAAGGGACAAAACTCATCTTGCGTGTTTTGGAAATGCTCAGGGAAGAAATTCAGAAGTGGCCATTTCAGGTTAGAGCAAATTCAAAAGATTACAAGGAGTCAGAAAAACATTATTCCAGGGGTCAAAGATTACTTGAGTCCTGCCTACTGAACTCTTCCTCGTGCGAGTCTTGCTAATCTTACCCAAGGGAAGATTTTTTTCATTAGAAAATACTGTTAAAAAATTAAATTGTGATAAAATATAAAATTCACCATCTTACCCATTTTAAGCACACAGTTCAGTAACGTCAAGTACATTCCTACTGTCGTGCGCCATCACATCTCCAGAACGCTTTTTATCCTGCACAACAGACACTCTGTGCCCAGTAAACAACTCCCCCCTCCTCCCCTCGGTTGCCGGCAACCACCATTTTTTCTCTATGAACTTGACTAAGTACCTGGTAGGAGTGGAATCAGATAGTATTTGTCTTTTTGTGACTGGCTCATTAGCAAAAATTTTTAAATAATTGGTTAGGATTAGAAGCAGACAGTGCCACAACTGGCCCAGGTCTCTCGTCTTCTTTTTCCCTGTTTTACCAGTACAATAGCCGTGGACACCGTTATCTCATCTTTGTGGTCCCTAACTCAATGGTGCTCAGCTTTGTGTGCGCGTTAGAATCACCTGGGGAGCTTTTAAAACTACTCTTGCTTCAGAAACAGGTAGGTGAAAAAAATAAATAAATAAATAAATAAAACTACTCTTGCCTGGACCCTATCTTCAGGCCAATGAAATCAGAATCTCAGGGAGTGGAGGCTAACGCAGCCATTGTTTAGAAAACACCCTAGGTGTTTCTAATTTGTAGCTAAGGTTGCCACCCACTGCCCAGCCAAAGAGTTGAAAGGCTTAATAACAGTTGGCAAATCAAAGAGTTTAGGGTAGAGGGTCTTTAAGGTCTTTTTAAATTCTAAAACTTTGCAAAATCTGCTAGCATCTTTGTAATTCTCAACTAGCAGTGGAGGAGTTGAGTCTGCTATACGCAGTTGGAGCTGAGTGGACACTCTGGAGTGTAGCGCCCCCTGCTGTCCAGTTCTGTTAAGATAACCCCACTTTTTTTTTTTTTTTTTTTTGAGACAGAGTCTCACTCTGTTGCCCAGGCTAGAGTGAGTGCCGTGGCGTCAGCCTAGCTCACAGCAACCTCAAACTCCTGAGCTCAAGGGATCCTCCTGTCTCAGCCTCCTGAGTAGCTGGGACTACAGGCATGCACCACCATGCCCGGCTAATTTTTTTTCTATATATATTTTTAGCTGTCCATATAATTTCTTTCTATTTTTAGTAGAGATGGGGGTCTCGCTCTTGCTCAGGCTGGTCTCAAACTCCTGAGCTCAAACGATCCGCCCACCTCGGCCTCCCAGAGTGCTAGGATTACAGGCGTGAGCCACCACGCCCGGCCTATTTTTTTATTTTTGAAACAGAGTCTCACTCTGTTGCCCAGGCTAGAGTGAGTGCCGTGGCGTCAGCCTAGCTCACAGCAACCTCAAACTCCTGGGCTCAAGTGATCCTACTGCCTCAGCCTCCCGAGTAGCTGGGACTACAGGCATGCGCCACCATGCCCGGCTAATTTTTTCTATATATATTTTTAGTTGGCCAGATAATTTCTTTCTATTTTTCGGTAGAGACGGCGGGGGGTGGGGGGTGGGGTCCTCACTCTTGCTCAGGCTGGTCTTGCTCGAGCGATCCACCCGCCTCAACCTCCCAGAGTGCTAGGATTACAGGCGTGAGCCACCGCGCCCGGCCAATAACCCCACTTTAGAACCCTCTTTTTACACCCGTGTAGGCACTGAACATTGTAACTCCCCAGCCACATTCATTCAACAAACGCTCATTAAGATGGCTCACCCTTTTAAAACACCTACTCAAGCCAAGAGATCAATATATTTGTACTCATTACATCAACTTCTAAAGACCATGAAATTTCCTAAAAAGTTTAAGGCCAAATGAAGGACATTACAGGGTTAATGAAAGAAATACTTTTCTGAAATCAAAGTGGCTTAATAGAATGAGTAGTCTTGTTTAATAGTGATTCCCTTGGTTCTAGTGCTACACAGTCGTAATGGGAATACCATCTATGATGGATCATGTAGAATAAGAGTCCTAAAGTCGAAGGAATTAGGATGATCTATGAGGCCCTTTGAACTCCAAAATTCCATAATTTGAATGCCAGACAATAAGAGAATGATGTAAGGCAGACAAATGATTTCTGAGCTAAGAAATGGAGCTGTGGAGTTCTGATATTTTAACCTTCAATCACTTCCCAAGGACTTATGTTACTAAATTAAAAAAAAAAAAGAAATCTAACAATGAATACAGGTGGGTCCTGTTATAAAGAAAATTCACAACAGCACATAAAAATCTGAACTTCAAGATGATTAATTAGGGGATTATTTGCATTGAAGAAGAATTCTCGACCTCATAAAATCATTTTTGGATAATAGAGTTGCAGTGAACATCTTAGTATTGATTTATAGGTCACTAGTCATTTAGCCAGGGTACTTGGGAGACTTAAAAATTAACTATTAAGCATTAATCACTGCCTTTCAAGTTCATTTGGAAATAGGAGACATCTGAGATGCTTTTAGGAAAAGAGAATTATTCATTTATAGACAGAGTCTCACTCTGTTGCCCAGGCTGGAGTGCAGTGGTGTGATCACAGCTCACTCGAACCTGGAACTCCTGGGCTCAAGCGATCCTCCTGCCTCAGCCTCTGGAGTAGCTAGGACTACAAGCATGCACCACCACACCCAGCTAATTTTTAATGTTTTTGTAGAGACAGGGTCTTGCTATGTTACTCAGGCTGGCCTTGAACTCCTGGGCTCAAGCAATCCTCCTGCCTTAGCCTCCCAAAGTGCTGGGACTACAAGCCCAGCCTCGAATGATTTAATAGCAGGTGTTAGACACTCCATTAGAAAACATGAAACACCCCAATATTCAATGCAAAAATAACCACAATGTCTTGAGTGCTATGTCAATTCCTTCAGAAACATCATTTCATTTAGTCCTCACATAGGCCTTGTAAAGCAACAGATTGTTATCTTGGATCACTCAAGTACTTTGTTCAGGAGCACAAATTACATACAGCCCAAATCTGCCTGATTCCTTCTCTTATACCACGTTATCCCAGTCCACTGCGCTTAGAGCAAATTGAGCACTGACAGCTTGAAGACCAAATGTGTTTGGGCTAATTTTTGCCCTTAAAGTGTTTTTTAATATGTATTAGCTGCCAATATTTAAAAATTAGATTTTACCTACGTCTGGATGTCCTGGCAGTCTCGAAGAATCCGCAGGTCTGGCAGCCCTGTCCCTTGCATTCGACGACAGGCTGGACGGGCCTCACCTTAGCCGGGGCCTGAGGTCTGCAGGTTGCTCCTGTCCTCGCCCCTCCGCAGCGTCCCTCCCAAGGAGGCCATGTCAGCTGCGATTTAACTCCTCCCATCCAGCCCTTATTACTTACCTAGTATCTGCCTGGCACCTGTTGGCATTTGCAACCCCCAATTTAGAATCTCTCTTCCACTTCTCTCTCCCCAATTCAGGTCCAAAACACTCTGGTTCTGTACATTCTAAACTTATTTTGGCACAGTTCTCATTTCCCAAGGGTAGCTGGACCTAATATGCATTCACCTTCAATTTTATGCACACAAGTACTTCTATGATTTTACTCATTGTTTTCCCACCTGTTGGGGTATTTTGCTTCTGCACTTAATAGCCTGTCTCGTTTTCATTTTTCCCACTCTTTGGGTGGGGGCGGCGCCTAGGTTTGGTGGTGTTGGTGCTGGTGGGGGAGGGAGAAATGCCTCCAAGTACTTTATGGGGGTGACCTATGACCTGCTGACCTATGCCTGCCCAGCAAGCTGGGACCGCTGGCCTGGGGAGGTGGACTCGATGTAATCGAGAGGAGTAACGCGTTGGCTTTGTTCTGGCCCAGGAAGAGCCAGGTCAGCTACATCTCAGCAGCGTGGTTCCCAACAGACTCTACAAGATGGGTCCCTGCCCCCTGAATCCCCCTCTACCCCATAATAGAAAGACACATAGCCAGACAACATGATGCAACTTAATTTTATTAAGACAGGCTGGTGGGCACTGGAGAGGCACTTTGGAGGGTAAAGAGAGGTGCTGGGGACGGGTAGCAGATGCCGTGGGACTAGAAGGCACAGCTGCTTTCCACAAAGCGGCGACACTTCATGACCCGCAGGTACGTCTCAGCCTTGTGCAGGTCCTTCTTGAAGCAGGAGAGCAGCCCGTAGTTCTTGAGCAGTGCATCGTCACTGCGCAAGTTTGTGTCAAACTTGTCGTAGGTTTGCTTGAGGATCTGCCCAACACGGGGGCTGCCATCTTCCAGCTCCTGCAAAGGGAAGGGAAGAGAAGGAGAGGCTGAGTGCTTAGGAGCTGTTCCCTCTCTCTCCTGTCCCTTTTCCTCCCTCCCTTCCTGAGCCTAAAGAAAGTCCTGGAAGTCCCTCAAAGAGGGAAATGAGGAGTAAGATGAGTTCTCCTGGGTGGAGGCTGACTGCTAAAAAGAGAGCAGCGTTACTTCTCTTCCCCAGCCCTCTGCTAAGCAGGCGGGACCCCAGAGTAGGGCACCGCCAGTGTCACCCTCACCCGCATCAGGGCTTGGATGCCTTCCTCCAGGTCCCTCAGTTTCTCATAGACGCGGTCCGAGGTGCCAAACACCAGGCTGTTGGTGAAGACCCTGCTGAGGAACTGCACGGGCCCGAGCCACGACTGGATGAGCAGCAGCGAGAAGCGGAGCAGCTCCATGTCCTGCAGGGAGGGCTGGCGTGGGTGCCCGTGCCTCCCTCCTTCCCAGCCTGGGGGGCAGAAAGGGGACCGGGGACCGCCTGGGGACAGAAGGGGGATTTGCTTCCAAAGAGGGAGGCCACTCACGGATCTCTGCTGGGCCTCGTCCTTGCCCGTGGGGGCCGGGATGGTCTCCGAGAAGCAGAAGGCAGCCTGGGCGTTCTGGATGGAATATCGCTGTCCCTCCGGGATGTAGGTGCGCTCCTGGGAGAAGGTCAATGCCGGTGGGCGGCTCTCACGGCTACTTTATCAGGACCCCCTCGGGCTATGCTCATCTCACTGCATCTTCACTTGCATAAAACAACCCTGAGCTCCTCACTGCCCTCCTATTGTTTCTGGGGGAAGCTCGCCCCTCCCTGCTACCCCCCACCAGCACCCATTTGGGGGAGCTTACAAACTCCTTGTAAGTGTCGGCGGCCAGCTGGTGCAGGTGCTGGGCTCGGAGCACAGCGTTGGCGAACAGGCTGGACAAGGGCATGGCTGGAAAGGCGGCGGCCTCCTGGGGCCAGGGCAGGCAGAGCAGGGCCACGGCCAGGAACAGGGTGGTCCGAGAGACTGGGGAGAGAGCAGAGGGCGAGGGAGGGCCAGAGCAGGAGGCCAGCTCCCTGCCTGTCCCAGGTGCTGTGCCTTTGCCTCCCCCTCCTCGCAGGCACTGAGAACGTTCTCAGCTTGGCCGAACATCTGGGCTTGGGCAGCTGTACTCACACTCAGAAACCCCAAACCTGAGGGTCAGTGCCCCCATCCCTCCTGTAGGGCCCGGATCTCCCCTGGACACACCATGCCCAGAGGCACTCGAGGGGCGCTTACCTGCAGCCATCGCAGCTGGGTGAGCTGTCCACGGGACCCTGAGCGGTTCGGGGAGCTGGGGCTCGGGATCCTGGCAGTGGTCCCTTGTGGGCCCTTTTTATACCCTGGCCACCTGTGCCCCCACCTCTTTTCTGTGTACATTTATGCATAGGTGTGCTGATGGATAATTTAGAAGTTCCTTCCACTCATCATGGGATCACGTCCCCGGCCTCTCACCTTTCCCTCCCCATCGTCACCTGCCTCGTGAGGGTTCTACACAGAGGGCCTCAGCTAGAGAGACTACCCAATGAAAGGGGGGTTGCCTGCATCCAGGTGGCAATGTGTCGTTGTGGGGTCATCCACTGGGGTGAGGAGGCCCCCACGTGATCCCCCGAAACGAGGCGATGTCAGGAGAGCCAATCCTTGAGATCTATGCCAACCCTTCCCACTCTCTATCCTGTCCCTTTCCTCCTCTCTGCATGGTTCCCTCCACCCAACAGAGAGAATTGTGTGCTGGAAAAGGGGGCCAAGGACAGCCAATAGATCTTGGGGTTTCAGGGCACGGGCCACTTTCTTTGCTCCTGCCTGGTCCCACCAGCTGAGGCAGCTGATGCAGTGCTAACACTGACCACCAGAGGGCACCAACCCTGCACGTTGCCCTCCCCTTGCCCCAAGCCTAGAGGCTCCCAGGGGCCAGGTCCGAGGGGCAAAGGACCCAAACTTGAGGCATTGCCCCTTCCACCTGCCACAGAGATGCAAACCAAGACGCAGAAATCCCAAGAACGGACACAGACCACGGGAGCTTCCTCCCACAGCTCTGCAACCATCCGAGAATCTCAAAGTTGGAGGAGTCCTTGGGGGTTTGTGTCCCCTCCCCAGCACTGAGACTCAGAGCACACACCTGGAAACATGCCCTGTCCAGTCGTGGCAGCCCCTCCTTTTCCTTCTCCTCCTCCTCTTCGTATCTGTGTAGAGCTTACTCAGCCGCAGAAGGCCCGCCTGTGCGTTCTCACGTTTGACCCGCACAGCTGTCTTGCGGAGGAGGTAGTGTTACCCTCCCATTTTACAGGTCAGGACACTGAGGCTGAGAGACTGACGGGCATGAGCTGCCTCAGCCCAGGCGGCAGATCTCCATAGCCTTGCTCTTCCCGTGTTGCGTCCCTCAAAGTCCTTTCTCCAAAGGGGACTGTGTGGTGCTGCTCGGTTATTTTAGCTTCTAAACACCTCTGAATACAGGCCTCCTGCCCCTGGTCACAAGGGTCCCTTTGCCTCATTTTGTCCTTCCTAAGGGGAAGATTGTTCTCCCTCAGTTCCCAGGGACGAGGGGCCCAGTGGCACGGGGTGCGTTTTGGAAGCCTCACAGCAGGACAAGGCGAGGGCGGAGAAGGCTGGGGCTTGTCGTCGCCTGGTGCCCAGGGTTGGGGCTGTTTCAGAGCTGGAGGTCACGGGCATCAGCTGCCCCCAGGAGTGACAGCAGGAAAGAGCACACTCCCCTGCATTTACAGCTCCCACCTCTTGAGCCCAAGAACACTACCCTGTGTGAAAACAAACCAACAACCAGCCCTTCTAGGAGTGGTTGGTTACAGTGTTGGCATCACACTGAAAAGTCACACCCCTGTGGGCTGAGGTGTGAGTGCTGGGGCCTTGCCACCACCCCCTTTTAGGGCCAGAAGACAGCTCCTTTTCCTCCTTGTCACTGAAGTGTTGCCGCCCAGTGCTCCTGCCTCGCCACCAGGAGGGCACAGGCCGTGGGCTGTTCTCCAGGCAGGAGAGGAGGTGACGTCGCAGATACAGGCTCTGAGGATGGGGGTGCTGGGAAGGCCAGGACATCCCTTTCCTCTCCTTCCAGCTCCACCAAAGAGAGGGAGCCTGGTGGGAATGGAGGAGGGTCACTGCCTCCCACGCCATCCTTCCTCCCATGTCACCTGGGACGTGGAACCTCCCGTGACAGAGGCTCTGGCCAGTGCTGAGGACTTGAGTGTGGACTTTGGGCCACGGGAGAAGTTCGGCCTCCCTTAGGAGTGAGGGCAGCAGGGGACGGAGCTGGGGACTGCCCGGTGGGCAGGGGACTGGGGACTGACAGGTGGGCACAAGTGAGGCGTGGCTGAGGCCAAGAACAGGTGGGACCAGCCAGGGAAGGCAGCGTCTTCTCTCACCCCTCACTTCTGTCGACCCCAGAATTAGGGTGGCCGGAGGACTCTGGGTGATTTGAGGCCCCCACTTCCCACCGTCAGCTCCGTCCTTCCTTCCTGAGGTCAGAGGCTGGTTATTGTGCCCGGGACACACTCTGCCTCCTTTTCGCTGCCAACAACCTTTCCCTGGGTCTTGGCACCAGGCTGATCACTCGGCCCACCGGGTGGAGGTCATAAGAGGACATTATGTGGGGGTGCCCGAGGGCCCTTCCTGGGGAGGCGGGGAGGAAGGGCAGCGTTTTGGGTGCCCGCCGCGTACCAGCACACTACTGAGCAACAGACGGTGTGAGTCTCCTTTCACAGCTGAGGACACAGAGGCTCAAAAAGATAAAGTGACTTGCTCAGGGGGTCCCCCCATTCCTAAGCGACGGCTACCCAAGCCCCCCATCTTTCCACTGTGCCAAGCTCTAGTGAAGATGGTGGTGCTTCTGATCATGGCTAGGACTTTGCTTAGTGCAAAACCAGCAAGGCAGGAATGAAGTCCCAGCAAACAGAGGATGTTCAGCGAAGCCAGGGGGAATTGAACGCAAGGAACTTCAGCCCCAGAATAAGGTGTCTACAAGCACTAAGAAAAGCAGTAGAAAAACCCCAAGGTAGCCTGGCTTAGTGAACCAAGTCACAGCGTCCTGCACATCTGTATTGCACGTTTCATTGTACATCATTTTCACTTCCTGTATCTCATTGGACCCTTGAGTTTGCCACACGATGTGGCCAGGGGGGTTCATGCGTGGAGGAAGGGCCTTGGAGGGCTGTGGGGAGGACAGGGGCAGGAACTCCCGTGTATCAATGGGTTGTTGTTGACACTGCTTGACGATCTCTGAGTAACCAAGAAGTACATAACCATCTACATAACCAGACGTGCTAAGTAATTTTCACTTTGGCTGTTATTCCCACGGGAGACCGTCCCATTGAAAAAGAAGTAGTAAGCACTGAGGTGTGTCCGGCAGGTGTGGGAAGTCTGGGGTGCTTTCCTGATGGTGTCCTCAGCCGGAAATAACCTCTCCCTCCTTTTCCGTTGTCCTGTGGTTATTTGTGGACATCTTATTCTGCTGACCAGACTGGAAGCTCTTTGAGGCTGAATTCCCGCCTTTCATCTATTCATTGATTCCCTCACTCTCTGATTCGAGCATTAATTGATTGAACAAGCAGTGGTTGTCCGTAACATATGCCAGACGTCGCACCAGGAAGGTGGGCATACCTAGATGAACAAGAGACACAATCGTTTTTTTCCTGGAGCGAGACAACAGCAAACAAATCAATATATAATGGTAAAATAGACAGGAATTTCAAATTGGAAACATTGCTGTGTAGGAAATAGCTAAGATATAGAGGTGAGAGAATGAGCCGGAGAGTGGCAGGATGGGCAGCTGACACCGCTCCAGGCGTGGGGATTTAAGCAAGTGTCTGAGTGGACCAGCAGGACAACGCCAAGCAAAGAACCCGAACGTCCGGCTGGCTGGAGGGCAAGGCAGACCATGCTATGTGTGGACGTCCTGCTGGCGTAGTTATTTTAAAATAGCAAGGACAGGAACTCGAATGTATGGCACCATGGACACAAAACCAATTAAATGCAAAAGGGGCCGGAGCAGTACGCACATGCCGATGGCAAGTTCACACGAAGGTTCTATACAGGCCCACGACTTGCCGAACTTGAACCCTAGAGGTGCCTCGCCTGCCCCCTCCTGCAACATGGAGAAAGGGGTGTTAGGTCTGAGGGGAAAAGGCCTTTATTTAAAAAAAAAATTGAAAATTGTATTAGGATTAGTCTAAATGTGTTTTAACAGACTACACTCTGATTGAACTCAGGATTCAATGCTGGTTGATTTTTCTGCTCTGCGGTCACCTAAGTTTCCAAGTACAGGCTCTGGGGTTGGAGAGCACAGGCGGATGTCCTGAGTGGAAGGTTTGTTGTTGTTTGCAACTGAGTCAAAGGCTGGACTCGAGGGTGCCCTCCCAGGAGCTGCTTGGAGACCCGGGACACACGCAGGAATGTCACGGATGTGGGCTTTGAGCCCAGCTCTTAAGGTGGACGAAAGAGAGCAGACGGAATCTGGGGTCCCAGACACTGTGCTCTGAGATGGCTTCTGAGGGCCCTGCAGAAGGCGCAGACAGGCCAGACACCTGCTAAGCGATGACCCCTACCTGCCATTGTCACGAAAACAGCTTGGCTTTCCACGTGTTGTTTTGTTTTTCTCTTACCTCTGATTCTGCTGGAAAAACACCCAAACCCTCGGGTCAGATCAGCCCAGCCCTAGCAGCACCTGCAGCGAAAGGGCCGGAAGTCAAGCTAGAGCGGAGGAGGAAGCAGCCCGAGCTTAAACCAGGGTCCCCAGGGAGCTGGCTGGATTCCCCTGGTGGGTGGCAGGGCATGTGCCCACCAGGGGCGTGGGAGCTGCACTCTGGGGAGGGGCAGGGCTCCTGGAAGGACGGCCCCGTGGCTTCCTCTCGGGGCTTCTCAGGCCTCCACCTGGGCCCCGAGAGAAGGGCTGGGGCCTTCGGGGCCTTCGGGGCCTTGGAACTTGTGAACAACGGGAAAGCAAACCCTCCGAAACACAAACCTCTGAAGACAGTAGTCGGAGCTGTCCCTGGCTTCCCTCCCCCTCTTTTCCTCTTCCTTTGGTCCAAAGTCATTGCTATAAAGTCCTGGGAGGGAGGCGGCTGTGATGTGGTGGGAAGAATGCTGGGTTTGGGGTCAGAAGGTCTGTGTGTGACTTTTGGCCATTATGGTAATTTCCCTGGGCTTCGATTTCCTTGTTTGTAGAATGTGGATAATGCTACTCCTTGCAGCGTACGCTGGGGCCCAAACAAGGTAACATAAACGAACGTGGAGGCCCTCAGTCCCATCTTCCTGGCATTTAGGAAGTGCTCAATGTGTATTTCTTGGGCCCAGTAAAAGTTTCTGGTTCATATTCTGTGTCCTGGTTGCGGTGGTGGTGGCACACATCTCTGCGTGTGCTAAAATCCTTAGAACTGTACACCGAAAGAAAGCAAACTCAATTTTATTGTGTGATTTAAAACAATACAACAGCGTCTGGATCAACTCCTTTCCTGCAGATAGGTTTTAAGATTCCCATTTTACACATAAAGCAACTGAGGCCTGAGACAGTCATCATCTCACCATCATCACCCAGCTGTTTCCACTGCCTACGTCAGTTCTGGGGGCTGGGGACCCACAAGATGGACATGCTGCCCCCCCCAAAGTGTAAGCCCCTAAAACAGAAAAACAGACCAGGGAGGGCTCCTACCTCATAACCCATGAAGGCAAAGCCCTCTGGGGGTGTCTGGCGGAGGGGGCAGGCCTCTGCTCCGATGATTCTGTTGACAACTCGGTCATTCAAAGGTATTAAATAGTCTTTCGGTAAAGCCAAGAGCTCCCCCCCGCCCCCCGCCCAGGGCAGCCCCAGGCAGGGGGAGACCCTGCTTAGGGGAGAAGTGAAGCCTCCTGCCCCTGCCCCCCATCTACCCAGCTGCCTAGGTCCCTGGTGGAGGCAGGAGGACGGAATTAGTGCCACTATGCAAAGCAGCAGGAAAGGGAGGGCTCCAGCTCAGTAGAGGCAGAAGCCAAAACAAGCCAGTTCCCTGTGGCAGCCCAGAGACCAGGGAGGGATCAGGGCCTGCCTGGCGTGGCCCAGGGTGGTAGGGAGATTGACCTGAAACCCCAGGTGTGGGTGCCTTACCCACCTGCCCCACCTGGAATTCCGGGGGCAATCTGGTAAAAATCAGCACTTCTCTCACTAGACCCCACGTGCTGGCCTTGGTTCTGCAGTTAAACTAGAAGATCCCTGAATTCTCTTTTCTGAATCCAGAGCAGGAATGGCAGAGAGGCCTTGCGGGATCCCCCAAGGTCAAGGAGAAGGGGAGCACAGCCCGGCTTGGGAGGGAGGCTTTGCAACGTAGGCTGGTTGCACTTGGCTTCCCAGCTGTGAGCGATTCCCAGTACCTCCTGGGTTGGAGGGTCCTGGGGACCATTTTGTGAGGACCCTGGGGCCCTAGGGGGCCTCCAGTGTGATGCTGGGAAAGTGTGAAGGGGTCACCTAAGAACCCCCAAACTTTACAAAGCCTCCCTCTTTAGGAATCGCTGTGTTTTTTTTTGTTTTTTTTTTTTGTTTTTGTTTTTTTGACAGTGTCTCACTCTGTTGTCCAGGCATGAGGGATCATAGCTCACTGCAACCTCCAACTCCTGGGCTCAAGGGATCCTCCTGCCTCAGCCTCCCATGTAACTGGGACCACAGGCTCGTGCCACCATGCCCGGCTAATTTTTCTATTTTTGGTAGAGATGGGGTCTTGCTCTTGCTCAGGCTGGTCTTGAACTCCTGGCCTCAAGCGATCCTCCTGGCCTCAGCCTCCAAAGTGCTAGGATTATGGGCGTGAGCCACCACGCCCAGCCAGGAATCTCTGGATTGATGGCTCTGGGTAAAGCTTAAAAAAAAAATTCCTGGGCTTGGCGGGAGGGTGAGAGGTGGGGGTGGAAAGGGGTATTGTAGAGGCAGGAAAAACTCCTACCCTCAGGGAACTTCTAGTTTAGCTGGAGAACCGAGGCCAGCGTGCGCAGCACCGGGCAGTGGCTAAGCCACAGCAGCACAGGCTGGGCTGTGCAGGGCTTGGGCAGGGACCAGGTGCTTTGGGAGGGTTTCCTGCAGGTGGAAGGCAGAGCGGAGAACAGTTGCTGTTTGTTGGCTGAATGGAGCAGGGCGAGGACATCCCTGCCGCGGGAAGGATAGGCCCAGCCACCCTCTCTCCCATTGCTCTAGGACCAGCTACAGCCCAAGCAAGGGAGGGAAAAAAGGGGGAGGTGGCCCCAGGCTCCAATGGGCCTTCAGAGAGAAGGGGCAGGCCCACAGGTGCCACATTCAGACAGCAGAAGTGCCCAAATAGACACTCCCACCCACCCGCACCCATGAGATGTCACGAGCTCATGTGTGGTTTCTCAAAACACACTGTTTATTCCACAGGAGAATGGGCTCGAGGCCAGGGGCCCCCTAGGGTGGGAGAGGTTGGGAGAGAGGAATGAAGTTCTCGGTGGCCCTTCTGGGGCCCAGTGAAGGGCCATGGCCCTTCAGGAAGCCGATCTGCTCTGAGTCCATTTGTAGGATCCGCCCCAGTCTCTGCCTTCACTGTCCCATGCGTGGGGGTGGGTCCCCCTGGCACCCTTGGAAGGCCAGGGCCAGTCCACTCCGGAGAACTCCCTCCACGTCACCGCCCGGTTGCCCTTCCACTCCAGCCCTTTGCCAAGAGCTGTGGCCCGGGGGCTGGAGCAGGGAGGCCACTCTGGTGGGCCAGCTTCAGGGGCCGCCGGGGGCCAGGGGGTGGGCTGTGAGCCAGGCAGCTCCAAAGCAGTCACTGAGGCCCAGGGGGCTGAGCCTGGGCGTGGGGAGGGTCCCGCCCTCACTCTTGGCCTGGGTGCTCACCCACAGACCACTTCACCTCCCCTGTCCGCAGCGTCACTATGTCCTCGTAGGTGGCTGTCTGGTCAATGTTCAGGCCCTGGAGACATGAAACGGAGCTCAAGCCTGGGCCATCCCTGACCACACCGACAGATGTGGCCACTGACCACACGGCCTCAGAGCTGCTGGGTCCACCCTGCCGCTTACCTCATAGGTGTGATCTTCCTCCATCCCGGCCTTGCCTTCATCCTGGGGGAGGGAGGGGGATCAGAGTGTCAGCACCCCCAGCCCAGCTCTGGCTCGGGGCTGCAGAGGGCAGGGAGACGGGCTTGGGGTGAGGGGCGAGGGGGCGGGTGAGGTGCACTCTGCAAGAATAGCTGAACGGAGGGAGGGATGAGTGAGTGATGGAGCAGGTGAGCCAGTGGGCAGCCTGGGAGATGGAGACCCTGCCTGTGTCTGGCCCAGCCCCCTGCGTCTCCTGCCGCCCTGCGGTCACCTTGTCCAGCAGCAGGAAGATGGGCACGATGATGAAGAGGAAGATGAGCAGGGTCTGGATCATGATGATGCCGTCCTTCAGCGTGTTCCGCCGCTTCAGCTGCGCCAAGGTGCTGAACCCTGGGGGGGCGGGGCCGTGAGCCGGGGTGCAGAGTGCCCCGGGAGGGCACCCCTTGGGCCCGCAGTGGGGGCTGTGGACCCCTTAGGACCTGCTCCCCAGCAGTTCTCCTGGGTGCTCCAGAGCCACGGCCACCTCCACAGGTGGCAGGCTGGGCTGGGCACGGGTGTGGACGGCTACAGCAGCACCCCACCACCCGGCACGCACCCATGACTCGCAGCTCGGTGCCGCAGCCCTGGTAGACCTCCGAGGGGTACCCAGCACACTCCTGCTGGCAGAAGTAGATGCCGTTGTCCTCAAACTGGGTGCCTTG